>NC_143177.1:20968314-21642957 GCF_047325235.1 Durio zibethinus
ATGAAAGTTTAAATGAGACAACAAGACAAGGAAAAAAAATATATTGATGGTAATGTTATCGATAAAGTTGTTATTATCACATATGACTTTTTTTATTTTATGTGATGATTATGATGTTGTCAATCTTGCATGCCATGAGACTAATTTGGTAACTGATAATGTTGCCACAATTCATGCTACATCTTAGAAAAATTACTCTGCATCTTACATACCTGGTGAATTCGGGAGTGTTACAATGAGTAATGATAACTTAGCTAGAGCCATTAGTGTAGGGGATGTGTTTTTGAAGACCAATAATGGTACAACATTGGTCTTGAAAAATGTTAAACATATTTTCAATATTCGCATGAATTTTATTTTTGTAAAGAAGCTTAATGATGAAAGGTTTTGCAACACCTTTTGTGACGGTCTGTGGAAGCTTAGTAAAGGTTTTATTATTGTAGCTAGGGGTAAGAAACTTTCCTCATTGTATTTGATGCAAGCAAAGGTATCCAATTCCATTATCAATGTAGTAGATAATAATGATATAATTGAGCTTTGACATAAGTAACTTAGTCAAATAAATGAAAAGGGTTTAAAAGTTTTAACCAAGAAAAATCTTTTTTCTGGAGTGAAAAATGTATCCTTGACAAAGTGTACTTATTGTTTAGTACGAAAACAAACCAAAGTTGCATTGAAGATATCTCTTCCATCACGAAAGTCAAGTATACTTGATTTAATTTACCTTGGTAAAAATTCTACTTTTCATTCAAGATCAAAGCACATTGATGTGAGGTACTATTGATAAATAGATGATTTCAATAATAACTTGTTTGAACTTAAAAAGATTCATACCAATCTCAATGGCTTTGATATGTTAACAAAGACACTACCAAGAGAAAAACTTGAAGTTTGTCATTCGATCATCGGATGGTATTTCCTTTTATATAGTAAAAAAAAGAGATAATTTGATTTTTCAGTACATAACATATTTGATTTAAATATTGTTTGAGATTGTTTTATCCCATCAATAATAAAATATTAAAATTTTAATTACAATAATTATGGTTTAAATCTTAATGCCTTGAGTGTTAGAAAATTTTAAGAAAATAGAAATAATAAAAAAGAAGAACTATGACTTTGATGCGTGAAGAATACTATTTTAAGGGCAATTATGCCTATAGGATAATTGATCAGGTAAAAAGATCTATTTATAATAAACAAATAGTCACAAAATAAGTCAATTCAAAAAGTTATGAAATTTTGTTTAGTCATATTTTTTTTGTTTAAATAAACTTATTTAAATAGTCATGTTTTTCTATTCAAATATACTTATTCAAAGCATTATGTTTTCCTTTATTCAAACATGTTTATTCAAAATAAAAATAATATATTATGAATATTTCAAAAAAAAAAAAAGATTTAAATAAAAAATAAATCTATTTACTAAACAAGCCCAAATGCCCCAAGTGCCTATCTTTGACTTTTAAAATTATCTAGCCTACTAGGAAAACTCCTAAAAAGCCCAAATGATTTAGCACACTCTATCACTTAGCTCAATTACTTAAATGACATAATTAATCTCTTTTAAACTACATACAAATGATCTTTTTATTCAATGTGAAATGTACCACATTCTAAACTACCAATAATCCCCCTTTAGGTTGGAATGTTGGTGCTTAATTTTTAACTTTTGACACAAATAAATATTATGAATACAAGAAGGTATTTGTCGATTTAAACTTTCAATTAGTGTATATACCTTAGAATTCTAACGAAGTTAATGGTGTTCATAGATTAAACCTCAATTCCTAGTATTAAAAATGAACATATAACACACATAATACTTATTTAATATTTTATCAGAGGTTTATAATTGCTTTAGCACTATTACGATCATGTGCTTATCCTTATTAATAAACATTTACAAGAAAGTTTTCAATTTTCTTGTTGAAGCGGCAACACTTCTATATTTATATAAGTGAAATTTCTTATTTAAGTCTAAATTGTTATAGACATTTAATTATAAACTCCATTAAGAGTTCAATCTTATCCTTTATTTACATAATGGTTCTAGTATTCCAAATATTTATAATGGGTTGACTAGTGTTTATAGACACATAACAATAATTTGTTGTTACCTATTAAACTTTGCAATTAATGGTTACTAATTCAAAGTTAGGTTCCTATTATTAGGGTTTAAAAGGAATTTTAAACCTATTCCACTTGTGGTGCTTCTTACCAAATTTCTAGGTAACACCTTAGTAAAAGGATATGCTAAGTTGTTAGCAAATTTAACATATACTATGGTAATTACCCTATTTTTTTTATCAGTTCTCTAATATAATCATGTCTCAAACTAATATGTCTGGATTTGCCATTATGAATTTTACTATAAGCTCTAGACTTAGTAAGTTCACTATCACAGTATAAGGAAATGGTTTAATTGGTTGTCACCATAACTCTATATCCATTAATAAATTTTTTAACCATTTTGCTTTTTTGCTTGTTGCAGCTAAAGCTATAAATTCAGATTTCATAGTTGAATGTGATATGTAAATTTGTTTCTTGGATGCTCAACTAATTGCCCACCTCCAAGAGTAAACATCCAACTTGAAGTGGATTTATTATCATTTATACTGATGATCCAACTTGCATCTAAATATCCTTCCAAAACAGTTGGATATTCGAAATAAAATAAGCCAAAATCTATTTTTTTTAAGATAACATATAGTTCCTCCTATGGCTTTCCAATGACTTATACTAAGCTTACTTATATATCTTGATAACCTATAATCTAGCCTAGTATAATGCATAGCATACATAATGCTTCCAATAGCATGAACATATTCAAGTTGTGCAATTACATGATGATTTTTTGTTAATTTTATATTTGTATCATATGAAGTGTTAGCTTTTTTTATATTAAGATACTTAAACTTATTAAGCAGTTTCTCAATATAATGACTTTAATTAAGTATGAAGCCTTGTTATGTCTCTTAACTTTAATTCCCAAAATAGTATCAACTTCATTTAAATCTTTCATTTTGAAATTAGAAATTAGATATCTTTTAGTTTCATTTATGCCAATCATACTATTAATAAAAATTAGCATGTCATTTACATAGACACATATTATAACTCCATTTTGTTTTTTGTAAATTTTGAATAATGCACTTATTCACTCCATTATGTTTAAAACCATTGGCTAATATGGTTGAATCAAACTTTTCATGCCATTGTTTTGGAGCTTGCTTTAGCCTATAAAGTGACTTAATTAATTTACTAACTTTATGTTCATTACCTAGAAGAATAAAACCTTGTGGTTGATCTATGTATACTTCTTCTTTTAAGTCATCATTTAAAAAGGTCATCTTAACATCCATTTGATGCACATGTAATTTATAAATACAAACCAAAGCTATAAGAGTTCTAATGTATATTATTCTAGTTATTGGAGCATATGTATCAAAATAATATGCCTTTTTTTTGTTTAAAATCTTTGGTAAGTAATCTCGCTTTAAAGGTTTGTACAGAACCATTTGTATTATATTTTTTTTTAAACATCTATTTACATCTTATAAGTTTAAAACTTAGAGGTAAATCTACCAAAACCTATGTATTATTTAGATAATTGAGCTCATTTTATCATTAATAACCTCTTTCCATAAAGCAATATTTCTTGAAGTTATAACTTCATTAAATGTTTTAGGGTATTCTTCTACATTTAATAGAATTGGTGTTTTATTAAGCATTTTGATTCTATTTCCTTAATAGATTCAAAATGCAAAAGATTCTCTTTTCTAGTTCTTTAGCTCATTCTAAGTTCAACAGAATCATTATTATTTTTTTTTATTTCCAGTTATAAGAATCATTTCAATTTGTTTCTCTATATCAATTTTAGTATCACATATAAACTTACTTTTAAAAAATTCTACATGAACAGATTCAACAATAACATTAATATTTAAATCAAAAAGTCTATATACTTTTGAATTCTGTGTATAACTAACAAAAATGCTTGTAATACCTCTAGGTCTTAATTTTGATTTATGAGGATTTGGTATTTTATAAAAAGAAATGCATCCCCACATTTTAAAATAATCCAAATTTGATTTTCTACCATGATTTCAAAGTTCATATGGTGTCTTCAAGAATTTCTTTGAAAGAATTCTATTATATATATGGCATGTTGTTAAAAGTGCTTATCCTTAAAGATTTAAAGGTAATTTAGCATTTAACAACATGCTATTTACCATATCAATTAAGGTTATATTTTTCTTTCAGCTAAACCATTTTGTTGAGGTGTATAAGAGGCTATCTTTTGATGAATAATTCCATTAACTTCATAAAAAAGAGAAAATAAATCTGAAAAATATTCGCCACCCCTATTAGTTTGAAGAATTTTGATTTTCTTTTCCTTTTAATTTTCAACAACTGATTTATATTCTTCAAATTTATTAAAAGCTTTATCATTTGTTCTTATTAGATACACAAAAATATAACGAGAACTATTATCTATAAATGTTATCACTATTTAACTCAAAAATATCGTAAGTTACAAGTTCTAATAATTATGTGTTTCTTTCAACTTTAGGAAAAGGTTTTTTAATCATTTTTGCTTTGACACAGATTTCACATTTAATGTTATGATTTTTCTGGTATGTTATATAACCATGCCTAGACATATGAGTCATTTATTGATAATTTAAATGTCCTAATCTAGCATGCCATAAAGAAAAAGAATGTTCAATAATATAAGTTGAAACATTATTTATTTCATTAATACTTAGTTTAAACATATCATCATTGGAATATCCTTTTCTAATGAATACACCATTTTTTGACACTATAACTTTATTAGACTTTAGTACAATCTTAAAGCCTTTCTTACATAATAGATTTGCAAATACAAGATTTTTTCTAATCTTAAGAACATGAAAAACATTAAGAAAAGTTAGTTTATGTCCTTAAGGTGAATTTTAATTTAGCCGTTCCTTTTCCAATCACTTTGGCTTGAACATAATTTCTTATAAGGATGTTTTTTGATCTCTTACATTCTTTGTAAGTCTTGGACTGCTCTTTATTATGGCAAACATTAATTGTTACACCAAAATCTAAACACTAATTAGATTATTTATTTGTATTAGCATATGAACTTTGGCGATCATTCCAATCTGCATAGTGATTACCATTGCAACAAGTTCATTGATTTTTGGCTCAACCAGATTTATAGTTTTAAAAACTATAACCAATCTTAATTCTAGCATTTTTAAATTTGCAATCTTTAAAAAATGTCCTTTCATTCCATAATTGAAACACATTTTATTCTTATTAAATTTGAATTTCTTGAATCCATTCTTTTTTACTTTAAAATTGTTTTAAGGTTTTCCAAAAGACTTGTGAGTTTTTTCAAAATTTTGTTCGCTCACATAGTTCACATTAGAACCTCTAAAGAAGAGTACATCTCTTGCATGATTTTTTGTTTCAATCTATATAAGTTTGAAAATTTTCAAAAGTGAAAGTATCTGTTGAATGCAGAACCTTTTTCCTATATCTATTCCAAGAAGGAGAAAGTTTTGACAAAATAGTTCCAACTTGAAATGAATCAAAAACCTTAATTTCTAATTCGCTTAACTTAAAAGTCATAATTTGTAACTCATACACTTGGTCTATGATTGGTTTATCATCAGTTATGAAAGATTTAAAGTATTTCAAAGCCAAAAATTTATCGGTACCTTTCTTTTCATTCATGTATTGGTGTTCAAGAACAGTCCAAATTTCTTTTAGTGTTTTCATATTTCTGTATAGGTCATATAGATGATCAAATAGTGAATTCAAAATATAACCTCTACAGACTAGTTCATCTTTTCATGTTTGCTTTTGATTGTCTTTTCAACATCAGAATCTTTAGGAGTTATTTTTGGAATTGGTTCCAAATTTGGATCAAGTACATAAAACATATTCAATGCAATCAATAGAAAAACCATTTTGTCCTTCCACCTAGTGTAATTCGATCCATTGAAACAATCAAGTTTAATTACATCTTGATTTTGAAAATGAACCTTCATGCTTGATTCCAAATCCATAGCAGTAGAGACAATAGTAGATGTACTATCTATCCATAATTGCCTTTAAATTGTTAGAAAATTTTAAGAAAATAAAAATAATAAAAAAGAAAAAATATGGCCTTAAGGCATGAAGAATACTATCTTAAAGGCAATTATACCTATAGGATATAATAAAGCCTTAAAAAACTCTCCAAATCAAGAGTAATAAAATTGGTCGAGCAAAAAGATCTATTTATAATAAATAAACAATTACAAAATAAGCCAATTCAAAAAATTATATCATTCTGTATAGTTATATTTTTTTATTTAAATAAATTTATTTAAACAATCATATTTTCCTATTCAAATATGATTATTCAGACCATCATATTTTTCTTTGTTCAAATATATTTATTCATAATAAAAATAATATTTTATTAATATTTTAAAATAAAAATAAATAAATAAATAATTTAAATAAAAAATAAATATATTTACTAAACAAGCACAAGTACCCCAAATGTCTATCTTTAACTTTTAAAATTATCTAACCTACTAATAAAACTCTAAATAAGCCTAAATGACTTAACCTACTCCAACATTTAGCTCAATTACTTAAATAATATAAGTAATTTCTTTTAAACTATATACAAATAATATTTTTATTCAATGTGGGATATACCACATTTTAAACTACCAACATCAAGTACAAAAAAAAAAATGATGGGTCTAGATTAAAGAAAAGACAACATCATATTGACTTGAATAACCCTAACTAACTAGTGACAGATCCAAGATTTCAAGTTAGGGGGAGCCAAACTAAATAACAATTGTAATTTAAAAATTTTCACTTAACATATAATATATTATTATTTATCAAAAGTTACAAAAATTTTAAGTAAAATATAACATTCTATAATGTAACCATAAATAAGATATATATAAAAAAATTCAAATATTAAAATTAAAAAATAACTATTTAAAATAGAAGAAACTCAAATAATTTTATTTAAAATTGTGCACATCAATCTTTCATAAAAAGAATATTAGACTAAAAAATTTTAGTAAATTTTCTCTCAATGTAGTTAACAAGATTAAGATTTTCTCTCAATAAATATTGATAATTTTCTTAGGTTTAAAATTACAAAAAAAAGTTACAATATACTGGCTTCAAAATTAGAAGACAAAGATGCAATAATTTTATCATGAAAGAAGTTCTAAACACCTTTTATATCGTCATTGTAATTGGCTCTCTAAAAAGACTGCAAAGCACCTTTTTTTGCAATAATTATTGCGACTTGGCACCGGATAACTAAATAAATAAATTGATCAACAAATTAGAGTATAACTAAACAAATCTAATATAAACTTAAAATAAATTCTTATATAATAAAATTTGAATCTAAAATCTTAAGACTCTAAACATTTATATCACAAAAAAATATTTTTTTTAATTTTTTTTAGGGGAACTATATTTTATTTTTAAAAGAACATTTATAAATTATATATTATATATTAGATGGCTTTAAAAATTTTAGGACGAGGGGGGGGGGGGGGGGGGGGGGTGGCATGACCCCGTTCAATGTGGTTCCGCCACTGAACCTAAAAAGCAACTGGTTGGATAAAAATTTGGGGGGCCATAAAAGTCGAAGCCCACTTACAATTATAATCAAATCAAGTTACCTACCTATATATGTGCAATTTATTAAATCTTTTACCCTCTTGGCTTTTGTTGTTGAATAATCAACCATTTTTTCTATTGGTCATTCTGATAGAAAACGACAAACTGTATATTCAGGAACTCCCTTTAGAAAATATTCATAGTTATCATCAACTATATAGTTAATAACTTAATATATAATAACTTGATAATTTTTATCATTTTCAATTTGACATTTTGAAAAATAACATCTATTACAAGCTTTTAATTATTAGCACGGAATTGGATAATTATATTGGATGATTAGGTAGTGTTAAATTAGATTCATAACATACCAAAATTTCATTTGATGAGCCTATAAATTATTCCTTCCATTACATTCTGGGAATCCCATTATCCTTTTACATTTATTGATGTAAGAATTATTAGACTGCGTGCCTTAATAAAAATGATAGACTTATTTATAAGTGTAGTCCGACCCTTAAGTATTAGGTACGTGTGATCTTTCTCTCACAACAACACTCAGCAAGAAAATTAAAAATTAAAAAATAAAAAATAAAAATCTAAACCCAGAGTAGAAGAATGCTTCGTGTCTAATGCAAGTAACGATTTTTAAGAAGCGTAGGGATATGTTTGATGCGGCTTCAAGTTTTTGGAGGAAAGCAATTATTGTTTTAAACCCTAATGGGTATGTGGGTCACCTTTTTGAGGCAAATATATAACAATGACATTTTGCTATTACCCTTCATGACTGAAAAACATAGATATTGAAATGAAAACAAAAGATAAAGGGTTTAATAGCCATATTAGATTTTTGGAAGTGGCTTGCTTTTTGGGTAAAGATGCAGTGGATTGATGATTGCACATTTATGTCATCCATCTCTCTTTCACCCACTTAAAAAGTTGGGCTCAGGGGTGTGGGAGTGCGAAGGCTATGCTTTGACTGACTGGAGGAGGCGAATGAGAAGAAGCCAAGGCGTATGCATCAATGAAAGTTAGGCAATTAGCTTTATCATTTGCACTTCTACTTTTTGGTGCGTCAAAATTTGGACACTTTTTTACCCAAATTACATGGCTGAAAAGAATTGGCTATGCATCAATGAAAGATTAGGCAATTAGGCGCAAAAGTTCATCAACTTTTATAATATTTAAGTACAATAATAGAACTGAAAATCAGATAATTCAAAGAGGGAAGGAACTAAAGATTGAAAAGAAGTTGAGATGACATGAAAACATCAGGTGGCTGGCTGCTAAATGCTATATATTGAGATGTCACATCTGCATTCGTATATATAGCGGGCACGAATGCATGATTAGCATCTGCATTTTTATTACTCACAAAGCTTTTTTGTTTTCTTATTGTAGATTGATTGATTATATATGTTGTTTCAGCGTGATTCATGAAAGCAATTAAAGGGAAAAAAAAGGGGAAATGACCATCAAGAATAATGGATATTGAGAGATCTAACTATCTCTCTTAATTAGTATTAATGTGAGTGGAAATGATTTTTTTTTATAATATGATCAATGAATTTTCAAATTTTATTGGGTAGAAGAATCTTAATAGTATAATTTTTGTATTGACATGATATATTAATATGTTTTTTGTATAAAAGCATCATAGTTTGTGAATAAAACAAGTGTAAGTTTTAGAATTTAAATTTTAAATTTATTATTATTTTTTTAAAAATATTATATAAATCGGTTGATTTCAAGAAAACATATGATATTCTAATAAGTGCTTTGGTGGTTTTTAATGAAGAAAGGAGTTTCTTTAAAGTATATAAACATAGCTAAAGATATGTATAAAGGAGTTGTAATAAATATTAGAATGTTTAAGGGTTTGATTGATAGCTTTTTCATTACCACAAAATTACATTTAGACATAACATTAAATTCATTTTTTTTATATTAGTTATAGGTGAATTCACTGGACATATCCAAGATAAAGTGTCATGGTATATGTTATTTACCGATGATATAATCTTAGTTACTAAAACTAGTGATGATCTTAATGTGAAATTAGAATTATGGATACATATGCTAGAGTCTTTAGATTGAATAGATCTAAAACTGAATATATGAAATATAAGTTTAGTAGTAATAGGGCAACGAGTGCTAATATGATTAAGTTTGATAGTGAGGTAGTAACAAATAGTAGTTATTTTCGATATTTGGGATCAATTTTCAAAGTGATGCTAAAAAAAAAAAAGACATAAATCATAGGATTCAAATAAGATGGTGAGATAGCAAAGTGTATCAAGTGTATTTTATGATTTCAACATGCTTTTAAAGTTAAAGGTAAAGTTGTAAATAACTGTAAAGCCTACATTGTTATACTATCATAACATTTAGGTTTGGAGAACTTATTTATTAGACACAAAAACTTTAGAGTCACCATAAATATTTTTTTATTTAGATGTGATTAGTCACTATAAAAAAAATATGTTTTAATCTACTTCAACAGAATTAAGGTTCAAAAGTCAATTACAGGCAAAAAAGATTTTTGCATCCCATTACGCTCAAAATTGATACCAAATTAATTATATTTTATCTTACCTAAGTCTTAATTAAAGATAGTGTTATCATGCCAATCAATTCATTTCCAATCCTTTTTATTTATTTACACCACATTACCATACAAAAATTCTATAAAAAATATCAAGTAGTCATACAATCATGCAATAATTAAAACATATAGGTATCAAGCAAATATATTATAAATCGATGATGCAAAAAATGCAAATATCATACAATAAAAATCATGCAATAAACCATAAAAACATCAATCAATAAATCATGTAAATGACATGAAAATAAATCAATAATCATGCAAACATATAAGTAATAATGCAATTAATAAGTAACTGTGCAATTAACATTAATAATCATACAAGTATATAAACTATCATGCAAATATATAAATAATCATACAAATAGAAAATAATCATGAAAATATATAATCCTGCAATAAATAAAAATATCATACATAAATACTATAAATAAACATGAAAAAAAAATACAAAAATCAAACATTAAATTAAAATTTAGGAGAATAATAAAAAAAAACAATAAACAAAAATAAAAATAGAAACCTGCAGGTAAAGGGTCAAGCTTGAATGTCACGCAGGTCAGGTGGGTTTCAAGAGGCAATTCCTTTAGTGCAAAAACGGCACCGTTTTGATTTTATCCCGAAAATCAGCTTCTTTCTTCTCCACTTTGTTCTTTGGCTTCTCTCTCTGCTCAATCTTTCTCTACCCTCTCCCCTGAGCTCTTTCAGACCCAAGAACAATGATCTTTCCCATAAGCTGGCGATATTCCACCACCGCTGTTGTCCGTCTCCTGTCACTGCCACTCCCCGCCATCAGACTTCTTCCAAGAACTGCCACCGCCTTACCCGGAACCACTACTGTTCACTTGAGCCTGTGCCAGAAACCCAAAACCTTCATTTGATTTCTGCCCTATCTTCTTCACTGAAATGTCGAAGCCAAAAAATCAACCCAGAAACATCACAGACCACTGCCCCTCTGCCGTGCGCCGCCGTCAGTGGTTTCCAGCTACTCTCTCTTCTTCTCTTTCCACTATTCACACCAACGGTGCTGTTTCTCTCTTTCCCTTCTCTGCCCGAAAGAATAGTCACCGCCTCAAAAAGCTTCTTTTGATTGTTTATTAATTGAAACCTTCGACTATGATTGCTTAATCCGCTGTGGCTTTGCTAAATTCGAGTTGACTGGAAATTGTGGGGCTGGCCAATTGCTTGCCTCTATTTGGTTTACTGAGGCTTTCGGCCTCGTTTGAAGTTCTGGGTTAATCGGATTTTGGGTAGCTTCTGATTTTGTCGTGTGCATTGCCTCTATGATTGCAATTTGATGATGCTTTGTGCTTGATGCTTGACGATGAATTTCTTGCCGATTGCTTCTTCTTGCCGTGATTTGTAGAAAATTGGATTCTTGTTTGAATGCTTTCTGCTTCTTCTTGGTTATTCTTCCTTGTTAAATTGTTCTATGTTTGTGCTGGGAATCGCTTGTTGTCTGTCAATCGATTTTGGAAATTGAGTTTGATTGCTCAAATACTTACTACCGAATTCTCTGTGAGGCCTCCCTTAAATTTCTTGATTGCTTCCTTTTTATAGAGATCCAAGTCTGAATTTATTACGAAAATTTTTATGTAATCGAATCTTGACAGATCCGATCTTGATTTAGCTCTAGATTTCTTTTCCTTCTTTTTGCATGATTGATGCTCAAGTTTTCCATAAATTCAAAGTCTGAGATTGAATCAAAACACGAATCCACGACCAAAATTTTCCTTTTTTCAAAATTCCCACATTTTTTTTATTTCCAATTTTTTTTACTTTGACCAATAAAATCAAATCAAAGTTAAAAATGTTTAGGCCTTTAATCTTTAGGCCTAAAATTTAATTTTTGTATTAAGGTTTGATTACATAATTAAATCAAAATTCAAAATTCAAACAAATTTCAAAAAAATCTTTAAACAAAATGTAGTGTTTACAGTAATTTATTTTTTCTATGTTTTTTTTGTTAAACAAAAATTATATAAAGAAAAAAGAATTTATTTTGTTTGAGTCAAAAAAATTAAAGAAAAAAAACTCAAAAGTTTCCCGTAACTGAGCTTGAAACTTTAAATGAAAGCTCTCCTACAATTGAGTCATTGGAACTTTTTGAAAAATAAAATACTCTCTCACCACAAGACATTGAAACTTTTAAAAAATAAAATGTTTTTTCACAACCAAGGGTTCAGAGCTTTTAGAAAATAAAATTACTCTTTCACCGAAGCTTCAACATTGAAAAAATAAAAGATTTTTCTATTTAGGCTTCAATTTTGAAAAATAAAGAACTCTTTCATTAAGGCTTTAACTTTGAAAAAAATAAAATATTCCATTGAGGCTTCAACTTTAAAAAAATAAAAAACTCTTCCACCAAAGCTGAAACTTTGGAAAAATAAAAAATTTTGCCATCGAGGTTTCAATTTTGAAAAATAAGATACTACTCCATCGAGTCTTTAACTTTTGAAAAATAAAGCACTCATCTACCGAAGCTTCAAATTTTAAAAAGATAAAAAACTCTTCTACTGAGGCTTCAACTTTAAAAATATAAAATCATCTCCAAGAAAGCTCATTTTCAATAAAGGCTTGAAACTTAAAAATTCTCATTTAAAAAAGCTTCTTCTCAACAAAAGCTTGAAACTTAAAGATTCTCATCCAAGGAAGCTCATTCTCAACAAAAGCTTGAAACTTTAAAATTCTCATCCAAGGAAACCCCTTCTCAATAAAGAATTGAAACTTTAAAATAAATAAACATATGAAATTTTCAAAATCATACCCTAAGGTCTTATAGATTATTCTTACCATTGAAAAAGCTTCTTCTTAATAAATGCATTGAAACTTTAAAACAAATCATACCTTAAGTGATTCTTGTATCTCATCTGGATCATCATTGATATTATTATAACATATAGATTCGTAAATTTATAACTAGATTTAACAAAAGGAGTCACCACCAATCTTTTTTGCTATGTGTGATTGGTCGTCTAAAGAATCTTTTTTATAAGCTTCTAAGCTTAATTAATGGTCTTTAAAAGAATAGGTTTGAGTTTACTAATCAGAACAAGGTTCGGGGGTTCGGTTACATATGGAGAAGGTTATAACACTCTCACATGTTCATCTAAAAGATGGTATCATTTTATTTTAAATTTATCCTAAAGTCTTGATTCAAATTGTTTTAAAATTTAATATTCAAATATTAGAAATAATTGTTAAAACTCTTCATCAATCTGATAGAATTCTTAAAAATATTTTTTCACCTTAAGAGTATTTAAAAATCTCATTTATTTTCTTAAAAAGCTTCGTCATCAGAAAAAAAATTTTGTTAGTTTTATTTTTTTTGGTTTTTTTGTTGAAAATATATCTAATTATTTCATCATTTGAGTCAAATTAGAAATATCTTCTTCTTTTTTATTTCTAAATTTTTCATCATTTGGGTTTATTTAAAAATTCTTTTTATTTCTCTTTTTTTAAAAACAAATATGACAATTATTTTTCTTGAAATTTCATTTAAATTCTTTCACCACTTGGGATAAATTTAAAAAAATTACTCACCTAGAGATTTTTTAAAAAATTTACTATTTAAAATTTCTAAGATTTTTCAAATATTTTCAATCAAAATTTTTATTTGAAAAAGAATACAATTACTTTTATTGAAATTTTATCTAAATTATTTCACAATTTGAGACAAATTTAGAGAAATTTTTTACTTAGAGATTTCTTAAGAATTTACCATTCAAAATTTTTAAAAATATCATCTTTTGGTAATTAGTATTTTTTCAAAAATTTTATTTTTTTTATTTTTTTGGCTTTTTTATTATTTGAAAATAAATATTAATTAAAACTTTATCTAAATTATTTCATCATTTGAGATAAATTTAGATAAAATTTTTCACCTAAGAATTTTATAAAAATTTACCATTTGAAATTTTTAAAAATTTCATCTTTGAATAATTATTATTTATTTTCAAAAAGTATTTTTTATTTTTTTATGTTTTTCAAATTTAACCATGCAAAAATACTTTTAAAAAATAAAAACATAAATAAAATACTAAATAAAAAAAACCAAAAAAAATAGCTCGATTGGGATGGCTCGATGCGGTTGGATTCTAGGCATAGAAAGCGATTCAGAAACTCGGCTTGGCTCGATTCAACTTAACCCTAAGGCCCAAGAGATAGGTTACCGGTGTGGGTCGCACTACGGATTGGGTTACCCACTCAGAAACACATAGATCCTGCTTTGCTTTAATATCCAAAACGACATCATTTTACCTTACTATAAAAGCTAAAAAGTCAACCTTTTTTCTCAGATTTTCCTTCTTTCACTCTATCTCTTCCTTCTTTTTCTACCCATCTCTCTAAAATAAATGAACTCCAGTCGAATTCTTCATTGGATTCTAAAAATCCCGTCCAAATCTGGGTTGTTTCATCAAAATTTTATCGAAAAATTCAATTGATGTCGAAATCTTCTATCAAATTCTAAAAAACTTGCTAAAAAATTCAACTGACGTAAAAAAATTCACCAAAAAATTTATCAAAAACTAAAAATTTTTGCAAAAATTTAAGAATTTTCTAGATTTTTCCAAAAAAATCTTTTTTTTTTAACCCAAAAAATCTTCGAAAAATTTTTTTGACTATTTTTTGCTTTTCTATGTGATCTACCTTTCTTTGATCTTTGTGTGTTTATGATTTATTCCTTTATATTCTATGATCTGTCCCCCCTGTGTTCTATTGTTGTGTCAATTTATAAGAAAAATTAGAAGAGTTTATAATTAATCACAATTCATCTTTTGACCAGATTTTCGTATTATAAGATTTATCCTAAAGAAATTAAAACCAATTATAATTTTTTCAACACCTATACATGACAAAATTTGCATTTTTTTTCCTTTTTTTTAGCTATTATCCCATTGTTATCTTGATAAAAAAAACTAAAGATAAATCAACTAAAAATAAAAAAAAAATCACATATAAACATTAAAGTAAAAAATAAAATAAAACCTAAAAATACATAAATAAATAAAAAACAATAAACAGTTTGGGGCCTAACTACTTAAACCCTATTAAGCTAGGTCCGATGGGCTTAGGCCCAGATCAATTAGGGTGTCTACAGCTACCCCTTTTTGCGCATTCTTTGTGCAACAGGAATTATGCAAAGATGTAGACACATCTCCTATCCAGATAGTCATCCTAACATTTTTTTTTTATAATCAAACACTTAAACTTGTTGAATGACACAAAACTACCCTAAGTAGAGGCTTACAACTTTTGAAAAAATAAATATGGCTCATTTAAACAGAAGCTCAATGACTTTGAAAAAATATATAAAGCTCCTATAATCAAAGGCTTAACAATTTTGAAAAAATAAATAATACTCCTCTAAGCAAAGGCTCAACAATTTTGAAAAAATAAATAATGCTCCTCATATCAAAGGCTCAATAATTTTAGAAAGTAAATAAAGTTCATCTAAACAAAGGTACAACAACTTTGGAAATAAATAAAGCTCATCTAAACACAGATACAATAACTTTAGAAAATAAAAGCTCCTCTAAATAGAGGCTCAACAAATTTAAAAAAATAAATAAGACTCCTCTACAATCTTGTCTAGAGGAGTCATAATTGTAATTGAAGAAATTTTTAAAAGATTATACCCGGAGGTCTTAAAAATCGTTCCTAGTATTAAGAAATATCATTTTTCAAGGAGTAGAATCTTACCTTATAAGTTTCTTCTTAAACAAGAATTTGAAATTCTTTCATTGGAAAGTCTTTATGTCTGTCAATA
Organism: Durio zibethinus; assembly: GCF_047325235.1. Taxonomy (NCBI): domain Eukaryota; kingdom Viridiplantae; phylum Streptophyta; class Magnoliopsida; order Malvales; family Malvaceae; genus Durio; species Durio zibethinus. The sequence continues at coordinate 20,984,346 of NC_143177.1, forward strand.
TCCCTACTTCATGCATTAGACATTCTCAACTGTAATGCACAATGCATGCTATGCAAATGTCAATTGTGATACTCAAATCTCAACAAATTGACTAGGTGCTCAATCAAGTCCAAAGATTCACATATGATAAATTTTAGAGTTTCTCATCTAAATTCAAAGGTTCCCATTTGAAAAATTCAAGGGTTTGTATCCAAAAGTTCAAAGATTCTTATTCAATCACATCCAATAAAATTTATAGTTTCACATCTAAATTTAAAGGTTCTTATTAGAAACTCAAAGATTCTCATTTGAAACTCAAATATTCTCATTTAAAAACTCAAAAATTCTCATTTAAGGATACATAATTTTATTTTAAAAGACTTCATCAAAAGATTCAAAATTTTTTTTTTCAGATGACTTTCAAATCTTTACCAAAGTCAAAATTGTGTATGTAATGAATGTCATGATCAATGATGCAAATGCTTTCTTAATGATGCAAATGAAACATTCTAGATTCTCACAATGCCATATTTTCAACCATGATTCAAATGTTTACTGCATAATGCAAATGCATAGCCAAACTAAAGTTTCAAATATTCTGTAAACAATAATGTAAACGTAATGCATGTAATGTGGATAAATGTCATGAAATTTTAATTCATTATAGTAATATGGTTCTTAAGACTCCTCCATCTTATGTTTTTCCTTTTTTCAATTGTTCAACACTAGCTATCATAGAATAAATTTTGTCAACTAATCCATATCATTTGCATTATTTGATTACAACTTATCGACTTCTCAACACTAGCCATTTTAGCATCATTTTCATCACTTGATCACCATTCCCCAGCTATGCCAACCCATCCATCACTATATTCATCACTTGATTATCTCAAATGTCTTTTCAAATCATCTTTTCATTTGTTTTGCCCTCATCATCTAAATTTATTTTCAAAAGAATGCAAGTTTTATGCACATTATCATTCATTCATCATCATTTCAATTCATGACAAATATAATACAATCACACATTTTCTCGATTTATTCTGGGGATAAGAGAGTACAAGTTGAATTTGAAGAAAGGTAATCAATGAGAAGTAAGTTTGATACAAAAATAAATAGAAAAAGAAATAAGTTTGATGCATGTCATTGGGATCAATGGTATATCCAAATGATGAATATTCAAATAATTTTAAACATTAATCCAAAATTCTTTTTCAAAAGCTCATTCTATTGATTGTCGAAATCATTTTGAGCTCATCAACATTTGCCTTAGCTTTGAAAGATCTTCGTACTATCATCCAACTTTAGCTTAAATATCTTTCTACCCAAATCACCTTTTCGGGTTTTCAATTTGAGTCTTTTCTCTCTTTTTACATTTTTTCATCTTTCATTTTCTCATTCTCTTTTTTTTTTTTTCATTTTTTCATTCTCTTTTTTCTACTATTCTTTCATTTTCTCATTTTTTCATTTTTTTCTTCATTATTGATATCTCCCACACATTAATCTTTAAAACATATTCCATTGCCCTATCATAAGCATGCTTTAGCCTAATATATGATCATTTAATTTTAGCATTCACACTTGATCAAAATGGACTTTTAAATGTTGTAATGTAGGCTATGGTGAGGGATTATGAAAGAAATAGATAAAATAGGCCTAAAACATATGTTTAAAGGGTTCAAAACCAAATGATCATTTCTTATCATTTAATGCAATTTGGCATTTTCCCTTATCCCACATCATTTCACTATTTTTTTCATTCATCTAATTCTTCACAAAAAGATTCTCATTACTTTGCCCCAACTTATTTATGGCATTCATTTTTTTTTCCTTTGTTTTGCTTTTTTTTTTGTGCTTTTTATTCTTAAGACCTTTTGCAATCTTTTACCTCTTTTTCTTTTTCAAAAATTACCTTCCAGTGTGGAAAGTGATCTCTGGTCAAAGTTCTTTAGAAAAAAAAATCATAATAGGCTCAAAAAGGGTAGTAATAAATAGTTTTTCAAATGGTAAAAGAAAGATGATCATTTTTTCTCTCAATGTGAATGTTTTTCTTAAAGATCATCTATTGAACAAAAACAAACTCATTGATCTTTATAAAGAATTACATATTTTTAAGACATTTATTTTACATCTGCTAATAGCTCACTTCTTTTGCTCAAATAGTCTCCTCAAATTAATATGAATGAGTTCTCAAAATTAAATTTCAAAATTATTGTTATCATTATTTAAATATTCATAATTGAGAATGGGAATAAAAAGATATAATAAAGCATAAAACAGTGGTTGGGATGAAAGAGAAAATGTAATGAAATGCATTATCCTTGCCTTTTATTGAAATGATAAAAAAAAAAGAAATCTTATTGCAAAAAAGAATTCCTAACATTACTTTGAAAGATAACCCAGAATAACAAATGACATCGAGCCTTAACATCTTTTTTTTTTTCCAAAATTATACCCCCAAGTGAAAGATTTTTCTTGACATCTGGCCTTTTTGATTCGTTGTAGCTCTTCAAGTCTTTACAAATCACACTCATCCTTGATTTTCACTTGAAACATTGACATTGTGATTAAGTAATGGATTATCACTAACATTAGGTGTTGTTATTCTCCCTGTATCAAAAGTTATCATCCATCCTTGATCAAACATTATACCTTATACTTTAGAGTAATGTAACTTTTAGTGAAATGATCAGCAATTCTATAGTGAAACAGTAAGCTATAGGATCATATCACTTGGGATAAAGTCACTTGAATGGCTCCAATGACTGAGGGCAATCAAGTGGTTATTATAAAGCTTTTGGTATAACTCCATATAAGTCATAGGGATTGGGTCAAATACGAGTTTTTTTTAGGTAGTTCGTTGCTCTCGTAAATCACTTATTGAGTTAGCAGAATGAATCTAGGGTCTTACAGGATGTTGAATATTAAAACTGTATATAAGAGCTTGAGGGTTAAAAATGAGCTGGTATGTTAATGGATAAAATGGTTGTGGAGAAAGCTGATATGGGTAAGGTGAAATATTATTCACAGTTGGATAGTATAGGGAATAACCTTATGGTAGTTAGGATTGATATCCCCTAAATTATTTGTCAAAGCTCACGGCTTGAGCTTCAATCTTTTTTTTTTTTGGTACCTTATTAGTTTCCCTTCTTTTTAATTTACCATTTTTAATAGCATTCTCAATAATTTCATCTAAGATCACCATATCGATGAAATTTTTTGTTACATTCCCTATCATCCTTTTATAATAAAAAGATTTCAAAGTGCTGACAAACAACCTTGTGATTTTTTTCTCGGTTAGAAGAGGCTGCATTTAAGTAGCTACATTTTTTCACCTTTGGGAATACTATTTGAATGATTCAGTCACATTTTTTTTCATATTCTGCAAGGAAATGTGATTATAAGCTAAATCTATGATATGCCAGTACTAACTAATAAAGTCACGAGCCATATCATTTCAGGATTGAATGCGGGTCCTATCCAACTGGACATACCACCTTACAGCAGAGCCAGTAAGGCTGTCTTGGAATACATGCATTAATAGCTTCTCATTATGAGCATGGGTAACCATCTTCCTACAATATATGGTAATGTGAGTTTTTAGACATTTGTACCATCATATTTTTTAAACTCTAAAACCTTGAACTTCGGAGGAATAACCATATCTGGGACTAAATAGAGCCCAGTAGCATCCACTGAACCATAAAAATCAATTCCTTCCACTTCTCACAGCCTTTCCTCTAACAAGTTCATCTTCTATTCAATTTTTGAGCTTTCTAAAGTCTCCTTCTCCTTAAGCCTCAGCTTCTTTTTCTTTTCTAGATTATCCAAGTTAGGGATTAGTACTAGTTCTACTACCTTCTTAAAGATAAGATTTATATAAATCTAGTACTGTTTTGAATTTGAAGTTAATGGTATTTCAGGGTATGTGTACCCTACAAGATAGGTGAACTATTATGGTGGTGGATCTTGAGTGGACTAGGCTTGATGAGGCCCAAAGTCAGAAGAATATAGAGGGTTAGTCACCTCTTGTGATGGATGATCATGATGGTTGGTATTTTTCTTTATCCCCTTCCCTTTATTTAAGTTGTTTAAGGCATCCAGGATTTTACTCAACTCACCTTCAAGCTTTTCTTGATTTTTCTCTATCCCCTCGAGACGATTAAAATTTTCTTGTTCCATTTATCTGGCTCGAGTTCTTGTGTTTTACTGTGAGTTGATTGTGTAAGGTTCTTGTTTGGTGGAGCTATCCTTAAACCTTGAATACAATAATTATGTTCAGAAATGATATGTTTTATGTGTAATGCATGTAACATACAATTCTATAGATATAAGTATGATATCTAATTTATCAATAACTACTATGTAGTAAATATTCCTTTTATGCACATGATGCAAATGAACATGTTAAATATGATAATGAAAATGATGTATGAAATTAAATGCAAGCACTTACTAAACTGATGTAATACACAAAGTCAAACAAACAAAATGGTTAGCAAGTTAATATATCACACAAATTGTTCCTTATTGTGTCTTAACTTTAAGGTTACATCTATCAATGGGTAGGAAGGGCTCTTTCTTAGAGCCGGCATCTTAAGTATAGATTATATGCTGGGTTAAGTGATTTTGACCGTTAAAGGTTCCTAAATTGTTCCTTATATCATTGTCTATCATAGACTAGTAAGGCATTCTAATCCCCATCTATCACAGGCTACTACCGAAAAAGATTCAATTTGAGTAAAAGTATTTCACTAGCCATTACAAAAATTATCATCTCACAAGAGCGTAGGTACTTTACTCCCTCCTAAGAAGGATGAAACCCGGGTATAGAGCTCATGTAATGCAAATGCATGTGATAGTATGTGTGAAGAAACATAAAATTGTCAACCCCATACATCAAATAAAAAACCAAAAAAGGAAAAATATTAGTGAACAAACAATTACGATTTAAAACCATTAGATCAGAGATAGGATATATTTAAAATGTTATGGCCTGACTCTCTATAGCGTCCCTAGTAGAGTCACCAAACTGTCATAACATATAGATCCATAAATCTATAGCTAAACTTAACAAAATGAGTCACCACCAATCTTTTTTACTAGGTGTGATTGGCCACCTAAGGAATCTACCCTTTTAAGGAACTCATAAGCTAGACTAAGAGTCTCTAAAAGAATAAGTTTAAATCTATTAACCATAACAAAGTTCGAGAGTTCAGTTATATATGAAAAAGGTTATAGCACCCCCAAATGCCTATCCAAAAGATGATACCATTTTATTTTAAATTTATCCTAAAGTCTTGATTCCAATGGTTTTAAAATTTAATGTTCAAATATTAAAAATAATTCTTAAAACTCTCTATTAATTTGATAGAATTCTTACAAATATTTTTTCACCTCAAGAGAATTTAAAAATCTCGTTTGTTTTCTTAAAAAAACTCCATTATCAAAAAAAAATTTTTAGTTTCATTTTTTTAGTTTTTTTGTTGAAAATATATCTAATTATTCCACCATTTATACCAAATTAGAAATATCTTCTTTTTTTTTTTTAATTTTTAAATTTTTCACCATTTGGGCCTATTTAGAAATTCTTTTTCTTTCTTTCTTTTTTTGGAAAGAAAATAATATGACAATTATTTTTCTTGAAATTTCATTTAAATTCTTTCACCATTTGGGACAAATTTAAAGAAATTCCTCACCTAGAGATTTCTTTAAAAATTTATTATTGGAAATTTCTAAGATTCTCATCCTTTTATAATTGTCAAATATTTTTCACCAAAATTTTTATTTGAAAAAGAATACAATTACTTTTATTGAAATTTTATTTAAATTATTCCACCAATCGGGATAAATTTGGAGAAATTTCTTACCTAGAGATTTTTTAGGAATTTACCATTTGAAATTTTTAAGAATCTCATCCTTAGGTAATTAGAATTTTTTCAAAATTTTTATTTTTTTATTTTTGTGGTTTTTTTATTGTTTGAAAATAAATATTAATTATTGTTATTGAAACTTTATCTAAATTATTCCACCATTTGAGATAAATTCAGATAAATTTCTCACCTAGAAATTTTTTAGAAATTTACCATTTAAAATTTTTAAAAATTTCATCCTTAGATAATTATTATTTATTCTAAAAAAAATATTTTTTTATTATTATTATTTTAAATTTAATCATGCGAAAATACTTTAAGAAAACAAATAGAAAAATAAAATACTAGATAAAAAAATGGCTCGACTAGAATAGTTCGGCGCGACTCAACTCCAAGCACAGAAAATGACTCAGAAACTTGGCTCGAAAAGTTCGGCTCAACCCCAAAGCCCAAGAGACGGGTTACTGGTGCAAGTCGTGCTATGGGTCGAGTTACCCACTCAGAAACACATGGATCTTACTTTATTTTAACATCCAAAATGACATCGATTTACTTGGCTATAAAAGCCAGAGGTCAGCCATTTTTCTCAAATTTCCCTTCCTACACTTTCTCTCTTCCTTCTTTTTCTTTCTTTCTCTTTCTAAAATGGATGAAGTCCAGTTGAATTCTTCATCAGATTCTAGAAATCTCATTGGAATCTAGGTTGTTTCGTTGAAAGTTCACCAAAAAATTCAACCAGTGTCGAAATCTTTTATCAAATTATGGAAAACCTGCCAAAAAATTCAACCAACGTCAAAAAATTTATCAAAAAATTTAACTGACATAGGAAAATTCATCGAAATCTAGAAATTTTCGTCGAAATCTAAGAATTTTTCAAATTTTTCTAAAAAAATCTTTTTTTAAAACCTAAAAAATCTTCAAAAAATTTTTTTAACTGCTTTTTGTTTTTTTGTGTGATCTAATTCTCTCTAATCTTTGTGTGTTTTTTATCTATTCCTATATATTTTGTGATTTGTCCCCCCTGTGTTCTGTATTGTGTCAATTTATAAGAAAAATAAAAGAGTTTTTGATTAATCACAATTCATTCTTTGACCAGATTTTTGTATTATAAGATTTATCCTAAATAAATTAAAACCAATTGCAATTCTGCCAACACCCATACATGGCAGAATTTGCATTTTTTTTATTTTTTTCCTTTTTTTTAGCTATTATCTCATTATTATCTTAATAAAAAAAACTAAAGATAAATTAACTAAAAATATAAAAAATCAAATATAAACATCAAAGTAAAAAATAAAATAAAATAGAAAAAATACATAAATAAATAAAAAAACAATAAACAATTTGGGGTTTAACTACTTGAACCCTATTAAGCCAGGCCCAATGGGCTTGGTACCGGACCAATTAAGGTGTCTACAAGTGTAGACACCTAATTTGGTCCAAACCCGGATCAATTGGGCTTGGTCCAAATGGGTAAGCCCAATTTTGCTTTGTATTTTATATTTTTATTTTTATTTTATATTTTATGTATATATTTTCCTTTGTACCTTATGTATTTATTTTTTATTTATTTATTATTACTATTTATTAATATATATCTTTATTATTATTTTTTATATATGTATTTTTATTTATCTAGTTATATATTTATTATTATTTATTCATTTATATATTATAATTTATCTGTTATTATTATTCTTTTATTTATCTTGTAATATTTTGATTTATCTTATTATTTTTTTCTAATTATCTATTAATATTTTTTTATTTATCTGATTTTTTTTTCTTTTTTTTTTGGGCTGAGATTGAATTCTTTTGAAGAATTCTACCGTGAATAGGGATTCAATTAGAATCCATATTGGATTCAAAGATTGAATCCTCATCCAAAAAGGAATAGGGATTGATCAGAAACTTTTCTGATTTTCTGATCAATCCCGATAAATAGGTACTGAAACAGAACACAAAACACAGAAAATAGAGGGAAAAAGAGTACTGGTTGAGAGAAAAAGAGACACAGAGAAGATTTTAAAGGCTATGAAGGTTCTGGAGGCGTTAGAAGAGCTTTAGGAATTGGGAGAAATTTTTAGAGATTTTTCTGTGAATTTTTTTCTGAAAATTTTTGAAAAATTTTCAGATTTCGATGAATTTTTCGACGAAAGTTAAATTTTTCGACGATAATTTCGGTCAAGTTTGAAATTTTCGGCCAGCTGCCTAGTTTTTGGTGAGAATTTCCAGAAATCGACTAACTTTTTGATTAACTTTCAACGAAAAACCCAGATTTCAATGAAATTTTCAGAATCCGACAGTCATTCAACCGGAGTTCTTCAATTTTTTAAAAAGAATGGAGAAAAGAAAGAAGGGAAGAGAGAGAGAAGAAGAAGGGTTCTACTAAAAAAATGAAGGAATCAACCTTATATACCTTTTCAAAACGATGTCGTTTCTGTATTAAGTAACCCAGAAGATCCGCGCATTTTGTCAAGATCCGACCCGACCCGAACGTCGACCCGCTTTTCGATCTGTGCGTGACTCACCCCTCCGAGCCGTTAGTCGAGCCGAGTTGACACCTCTGAGCCACTACTCCAAGCCATTTTTTTTCCTCAAACCGAGCCGAGCCTCAAGCCGAGCCGTTCCAAATTTTTTTTTGTTTTCTTTTTATTATTTTGATTTTTTTTATTTTATTTATTTATTGTTATTATATTAGGGTTGTTTAATATTTTTTTCTATTTTTTATTTATTTTTTTATTTTTATTTTATTCTTATATATTTTATTTGTTTCATTTTCTTTAAATAAAATTCAAAAACAAAAAACAAAAAAACATTTTTGAGGAAAAGTTGAAAGTATTAATTTTTTTTAAGAATAAATTTTCAAAAAAAGATTTTCTTTTTTAGAAAAAGTTGAAAGTATCAATTTTTCTCAAAATTAAAAATTTAAAAAATATATTTTTAGGGAAAAGTTGAAAGTATTAATTTTCCTCGAAATTAAGAATTCCAAAAAAAAAAATTTTTAGAGAAAAGTTGAAAGTATCAATTTTCCTTAAGAATAAATTTTCAAAAAAAGTTTTTTTGAGGAAAAGTCGAAAGTATCAATTTTCCTCGAAATTAAAATTTTCAAAAAAAATTTTTGGAAAAAAGTTGAAAGTATCAATTTTTCTTAAAGATAAAATTTCAAAAAAAAAGGTTTTTTTGAGGAAAAGTTGAAAGTATCAATTTTTCTCAAAATTAAAGTTTCCAAAAAAAAATATTTTGGGGAAAAGTTGAAAGTATCAATTTTTTCTTGTACAAAAGCAATCATTTTTTTTCTTTTTTATTTCTTTTGAATTTTTTTTAATGTTAAATAATCCGACGATAGAGCCTTTGCAAGCGAAACAGTAGTTTTCTTGCATACTCCTAAGGTGAGGGAATTTTTTCAATTTTTTGCTAAAATTATTAGAGCCAATTGAGAATAATTTTCAATAATTAATTACTTGGTAAAATTTTAAGGCTCATTGGATAACACAAATTTAAGCTGGTACCATCTTTTGATGGGCGTTGGAGGGTATTATAACCTTTCTCACACGTAATCGAACTCTCGAACCCTGTTCTGGTTAGTAGACCTGAATTTATTCTTTTAGGGACCCTTAAACTTAAGTGTTCCCTGAAAGGACAGATTTCTTAAGTGGCCAATTGCACCTAGATAAAAAAGATTGGTGGCGACTTCTTTAAGTCAATGTCTAACGATAGATCTTCGGATCTAGACGTTATGACAACAAGTATCTTCCAATGTCTTTTCTTAAAATTATTTCATCATCTTGTTTTTTCATCTTGCTTTCCAAGCATATGCAATGTATGAAAAGATTTTTCACAATTCTCAAATTCAATTTCAAGATTCAAACTTTAATTTTTTTTCCTTTCAAACATGCATGATGCATGGAATGAATACGATAAGCACAATGTATACATACAATGAACGCCTGAACCAAAGATTTTTTAAAATTTCATCTTAATTTCACAACTCAAACTTTGATTTTTCTTTTCCAAGCATGCAATGCATGACTGCAATAAATGCGATGATATGTGTAACATGTAATGAATGCAGTGAATACAAGGCATGAATGCAAAATTCCAACTCAATTTGAAATTTTAAACCTTTTTTTCTTTTTCAAATATGCATGATGAATGCTATGAATGAATGCAATATTCTTAGTATAATGCATGTGGGGAATGCAATATATGCTATGCAATTTATTTATCTTTTCAATTGTAGTAAATCAAAGGTCCTTAAAACTCTTAATTTATCTTCTCACTTTTTTTAACTTATCAACATTTGTGGTCTTCAATATGAGCTATCACATATCATCAAATAGTCTCATGCATCATATCATCTATATCCAAAATTTCTTTTTTTCAATGAGATCTCAATACTTTTCTTCCTGTCTTCTTTTCAACTTCTCATCATGTTTTTTTTACCTTCTTTGGAACTAGCTAGTAAATGTATCAACTGATTTGTGACCCAAAATTCCTCTTCATTAGCTTCATCATTTGATTTCAACATTTGAAATGTTTCTTTTCATTTGTAAACCATAAGGATCAACATCCTTTTAAACTTCTTTCATCTTTCACCTTACATTTTTTATCTACTCCAGTTATCTTCAACTTTTTGAAATAATACAAGGTATTTTCATATCAATCATTTATGTATTCATATTCATTTTAATTCAATGCCAAATATAATTCATTGCATTTTTTTAATTCATCGTTAGAAGGAATAAATGGTGGAAAACAAATAAAATCAAAGAAAGGGTATTCATTATAAGATCAAATCTATAAGGAATAAATAGGCAAAGAAACTATTTTAAGATGAATCATCAAGATAAATGCTGAAAAAAGTTTACAACATCTAAAATAATGAATATTCAAATAATTCTAGACAAATTAATTTTGGATTCTTTTTCAAAAGCTCATTCCATTGATATTCCTAATTAATTCAAGCATTATTCTTATTTCTTGGGGATCCTTATCAACTATTTTTTCAAGTTTTCCTTTTGTCACTTAAACTACCCTTTCAGGTTTTAATTTAAATCTTTTTTTCTTTTTTTTTTTTGCCTTTTGTTTTTTTTTTTTTTTTTTGCACATATCTTCCATATATTTTCCTTCTCATTTTCCATTTTCCCATGGTCCATCAGTGATATTTTCATCAAAATTCTCAATAGTCTTATTACAAGTCTGTCTTAGTTTAATTCATGATTCTTCATTTTGAGCATTCACATTCAATCACAATGGATATTTAAAAGATGTAACGTAAGTTGAGGTGAGAGGTTATGAAAAAAATTGATAAAGTAAGCCCAATATATATTTTAAGGATTATGAACCAAATGATCATTTCTCATTATGTGGAGTGTTTTGGCATTTTTTCCCATTTTTCATCAACTTTTTCTTTCATTTTTCTTTCTTTTCTTTGAATTTTTTTTATTTGCACTTTTATCCTTTTTCAGGAAATATCTTAGCACAAAAAAAAAAAATTTTTTTTTTTTGCCCTTGAAGTTATTAGGAACATTTATTTTCTTTTTTTTTTTTGTGATCAAGCTTTTTTCAAACTTTGTCCCTTAGTGTAAAGGGTGATTCTTAGTTAGGGTTTCTTTCAAAAAAAATTTAGTAGGCTCAAATGAGGTAGCAAATGAATAGTTTACTTTTTGTATGAAGGGTAGAAGAAATATGATCATTTCTCATTTCAAATATGAATACTCTTAATAAATAACATTTATTGATTAAAAGGAAACTTATGAACAAATTGTCACAAAAAAAAAATCACACATTGCATCAGTTCTATCTATGAATAAGTGAAATCTCATGCTAGTTTCATTTCATGAAACCTATTCTCTTTTACTTCAGTGAACCCAACTGATTAAAAGTTTCAACTTATCAATTCCACCAATATGAATGATGCTTTCAAAATTAAATTTTGAATTATTATAATGATTGTTTGAACATTTATTATTTAGAACATGAGACTATGCAAAATATTAAAGGCATGTATATAAAGGCAATGGGATAAATGAGGAAATGTAATAAAAATGTATTTGTCACTTTATTGAAATGATGAAAAATAAATAAAAGACTAACATAAAAGACTCTTGAATGTTCAAGACTTGTATTATTTCTTAAAGTTCCTAAGATGATAGACATTTATAAAAATTTTTTAAAAATTATGCCCCAATGTGGTTAAGCAAAAGGTTCTTAATGACACGTGTCTTTTCTTCTTAAAAAAAATCATTAATTCATTTTTTATCAAACTTTGTACATTATACTTCAATGTTGTGTAAAATTCAAATCCCAACGAATTTTGAACAAAATTTTTGGACAAAATTGGGTGTTAACATATATGTCATTGAGTGTTGGATCGTTAAGAAACAACATGAAAAGAAAATAATCATAGCTAAGATTAAGATACTCGGATGTATGATAAGATAAGATAAAATCAAAAATAAAAAAATTCAAAAAAAAAAGTATTTAGAATTGAAAAAAAAGATGAAACAAACGTTTAAGATGATTTGAACATATAAAAAGTAAGCTATGTATGCATTAGCTAGGAGAAATGAGTTTATGAATTTAGAAGAAACTAAAGTTTTTAGAGATAAGACGTGAATAAAAGTTATAAGAAACAATATGAGGGTTAAGGAAGTAAATAAAAATATTATTTTTTATAAAAATAAGTGGTGTAAAAAAATTCAAAACTATAACCTAATTTTTTTTTTATCTTTTATACAGTCGAGTTTAAAATTATGAGAAATAAAGTTTAGTTTGTTACTATTATTATTGTTGATTAGAAAAATCAATTAAATTATATTATGGATTTGATATATTAAAAATTTTACTTTCAAATAGTTTTTAAAAAATCATATACATATTGATTGAAAAAAAATTTTCCTTTTCTTATCAAGATATCTAATTCATGTTAATTGAGTGGAATTAATGTTGAAATTAGGTAGGCATATCCTTTCTTACAAAGGACTTTCAACTTAATTCATTAAAAAGAAATATGCAAATATCTGGCTAGCTAGTTTATAGGACATCTACAAAAACTACTTTAAGGCCTGATAAGGAACTTGCAATCCAAATTAGAAGAAGAATTTTTCATGATATTGTCTTTGAATACAATTACTAATTTTAATTTTTTTGTGTGTTATTGATTTCATACATGCATTCAATATCTACTTCTAAGGTTTTAGAATGTGTTTGATATATAAGATTATAATAGAATATGATAAGATGATATTATAAATAAGATTAAATTAACTAATGTCATTTTATTTTATATTTGACGTATATAAGGATTAAGATAAGATAATTTTTTTTATTGTTCAAAATTATCTTTGTTTAAAGTTTATATAATTCAAATTATTGATGCAATTTTTAAGGGCATAATAAAATATATAAGTTTAATTCTATTTATTGAAAATAATTCTCTCCACTTTGAGAAGATTGAATCATCTTATGGCTAGATGATGATTAATCTTTCTTATAATCTTATCTATTTCTTTAGATGTAAATCAAACATAATATATGATAATCATTATCTTATCTTATCAATCATCTTATAAACCAAACATGCCCTTAAGGTGTTAGTAAAGATTTATAATTTTAGATTCTGAATTAAACTCTTATAAATCTACATTTACCTTTTATATGAAAGATTTACAAAATCTTGAAATGTAGAGAATTGATGATTCTTCTATTTTTCTTATCTTAAAAAAATTAAAAGAAAGAACAAACAGCCACTCCCATCATAAGTAGAGGTGTTCATGAGCTTAGTCAAGTTTTAGCCAAGTTTATATTTGATATTAATAATTTATATGCTTGTCTAAGCCTAACCAGAAATTTTGGACCTCAAAATTTTCTCAAATCTGGCCTAAATTAAAAAAATAAATCTCCAATTTACTCATTAAAATTAATATATATAATAAAAAATTAAAAAATGTGATTAAATTAAGTTTAATGAGATTATATTTAATTCATATATATATATTAAAAATAAAATTTATATAAAAATAACAATTAAGTTTAATAAAATATATATAATTTATTTTTAATTTATATATATGTGAATTAATTTATATATAATTCATATATATATAAATAATTTATATATATGTGAATTCAAAATGGTGAAAAAAGGTGGCTTTTTTGTCAGTTACCTTAATGGAATTTAATTATAAATCAAAGAAAATAAAAATTGATTTAATTGATTTATGCAATCAATTAAAAAATAATATCTAATAAAATTTAATAATTTATTATTCAAATTTCAAAATCTATATATTTTTTTATTTCTAGATTACAAAGTCTAGATCTTTTTGGGGAAAAAAAAATCTTAATTGCCATGTCCTAATTACTAAAATTAAATTTGGTGTGGCTTTTGGTATAACAACATCTTTTGTCTGGCTGTATTTTTCCTTTATTTTTTTTAATTATTCCTAAGTTTTAAGGATGAGATGGGATGTTAATTATGTACCCATATCCTAAAATTCTCTTGGATATCTGTTAGCATTTGTAAAGGAATCAAAACTCATGTAATTATTTTATTCTAATTAATAAAGTTGCTCATTTGTAAGATACTTTAAGAAGCAAATGCTTTTTCAGTCGATAAGGTTTTGTCTAAATGACAAAAAAGAAAAGTTATAAGTATTCATGAGACGTGAATTTCTTTCAATTTTATAGTGATTTATCAATTAATTCAAATAAATTTATTTATTTTTAAATATAATTATAATAATTATATCAAACATGTTTAATAATATTCCATTGGATTATAATTTTATTTGTGCATGTAATCGAAAAAAATAAAAGAAAATGCCTTTTGAAAATCACATATGTAACACATGCAATTTTTATCTCCAATAGAGTCATTTTATTTTTGAATTCAATGTGTTGTAATTGAGCATAAACGTCACGCTCTCATTTTCTATCTTCTTTCTTTTCAGTGTTAGAGCACAAACATATGCCCCCATAGAAAAATCAACATCCCATACATTTTGGTTTATATAATGGAATGAATTTATATTATTTGTCTTATATATATCTTTTGCATCTTAGACCTTCTCTACCTAGATTTTTTTTTTCTAATTTTACATTATTACAAAATCAATTTTCATGAATTTATTGGTTTTTTTATAAAAAGATTGTCATGTATTTATTTAATTGTAGTATATGGGTTTACTTAATGATTCAATTAATTGACTTGTTTATTTATAATTAAATAAACACATGTCGAGCATATAAATATACTTCTAAAATCTAAAAATATATATTACAGATGTATAAGATAATAATTTGAAACAGAAGGAACAAATATTTTATGAAGAATCTCAATTAACACACATTATTGCAAGGTAAAGCATAACAATATCAACCGGTTACTTTTTAATTCTAGATTAGATAATAGATTTTTTTTATACAAACAATGCTGTAATTTGGAGATAAAATGGATTATATGTATTTGAATTTAAATTTTAAATTTACTATTTTTAAAATTTTTAAAATAATTATATGGTATTATGAACTATATTATTTATTAATAATATATAAAACACATATTCTATTAGTGCATTAAATATAAATTCTTCCTTGATTAATTTTGTATATTGCGGTAATACCAAACAAGATGAAAGTGGAAGTTGCTTGTAATTGTGGGCAAATGCTATTAATTCGAAGGACCCTCGAAATTCACAAAATTTTTTCCAAGTAGGTTGTAAAATATTATTTCACCTTGCAAGCTTTTATAGTAGGACAAAGTGTGTGTAGTTTTAGTAATTTAAAACATGATATAGTGACACAACATGATATGAAAATAGGATAAGTGATACAGTTTAAAATTTTAGCAATAATTATATATGAGTTTAATAAAATTAAAAAAAAATCGTGTTGGTGCTGAGCTTGGACTCGAGGGTAAGAACTTGAAATCATAAGTACAAGGTCAATTAAGAGTAAATGCGAGAGTTATCTTGGGCATTTATACTCTAACGTTCAAGTTAGTAAAATAGATGAGAAAGGGAAGAGCCTAAAGATAAAAATGAGAGAGTTAAAAGAAAAATTGGCCCAATTTTACTTAGAAAGAGTGAAAAGGTATTTATACATAAGGGATTGCTAACTAAACAGGCTGGCATGAGTGAGATGTGCTTAGGTTAGTCGACCTATCAACATAGTCTACCATATCAACTTAAACCAAATGATTAAAATAACATTGATCCAATTATGAGCCATTCTCTTATGCTAAAAGACTATTATATCCTTATGACCTAAAAATGCCTCTAACAATATGTTCCCCCAACAAACAGTTTGAAGATTAAGACGAAGGTCAAGTCAAGGTGCCCAACCTACATTGGGTTTAGTTGATTTGTTGAAGTTTAGGGATACATCCAAGTTCAGACTTTGAATGTCAATTTTGTTGTTCAGCCTTTAGTTACACAAGTAGTCTAAGGTACAACATGATAAGATATCATTTTATGATTCATTTGACGTGGATGACTATTAGAATAACAATAATAGTTTGACTTTGTTTGTTAAATATTTAACTCCAGCCAAGGTTAATAGGCAACCAACTTGAGAGCCTTTAGGTTTTAAGTTAGTTACTTAAAAATCGAGGTGACACTTGATAGTTTTTATAATGAGATTATAAATTCATTTGTATCGAGGAGATTTACATTAAGGTAAATTTGTATCAAGATGATTTACATCAAGATGAACCTGTGTCATTATGATTTACACTGAAGTAAATCTATGCTAAAGTAATTTATGTTGAGGTTAATCTATATCAGACTAAACTCTTTTGAAAACAATTTTGCTAAATGGAGCTTTATTGAAAGAAAATTTACCAATGTGAGCTTTTTTTAATGCAATTTATGCTATAGTGAGTTCTTTTACCAAGCTAAGTAATTAGGTCGAATTGTGCTTTTTTAGCCAACCTGAACTCTCTGGCCGAGCTAATTCTTTGTTAAAAGAATGTAACGAAACTAATATTTTATAAATAAAATTTGGTCACACTAAGCTCTTTTGGCCAAGTTGATATCTTTCAGTCTAGCTAATCTTTTTTTGCCAAGCTATTTTTTTATTAAAAAAATATAACGAAACTAATTATCAATAAGATTTGGTTGAGTTAAGCTTTTTTTATCAAACTGGGCTTTTATGAAGGCAATTGCATTTTTTTGTCAAGCTAGACCTTTATGAAGTCAATTTGTCGAGATAAAATCTTTGATTAGAATGGTCAATCTAAGCCTTTATAAAAGTAATTTATTAAAACAAGCTTTTAGGTCGAGGTGACCGAGCTGAGCCTTTATGAAAGCAATTTGCTGAGACAAGCCTTTTGGTCAAAGTGACTGTGCTAAGCCTTTTTAAAAGTAATTTGTCAAGATAAGTTCTTTGACCGAGGTGAAACTAAGTTTTTATGAATGTATTTTATCGAGATGAACTCTTTGGCTGAGGTTGCCGAACTTAAGCTTTTTTTAAGTTAATTTGTCAAGGTAGGCTCTTTAGCTGAGATGACTGAGTTAAGCTTTTATAAAGACAATTTAACGCAATGAGCTCTTTTGTTAAGTTGAGTTCGAACTTTTTAGTTGAGCACTTTTACCAAATTAGACCTTTATAAAGGTAATTTATCGATCCAAGTTGAGTTCGAGGTCTTTGGCCAAGCATTTTTGTCGAATTGGATCTTTATAAAGGTAATTTATCAATTTGAGCTAAATCCAAATTCTTTAGCCAAGCTCTTTTGTCATTTATATCTTTATAAAGGTAATTTATCGATCAAAACTCTTTAACCGAACTAAGTCCGAGCTCTTTGGCCAAATTTTTGGCTGAACTCATCCACCTTTTTGTGGTGCCATTTTAAACTTAGCTAAAAAAAACCCTACCTAGTGCACTAATGTGTTGGTGTTAAGCTTGGACTAATAGGCAAGAATCTAAAATCATAAATATGAGGCTAATTAGTAGCAAATGTCAGAGTTGTCTCCAACATTTGTGCTTTGACACTCAAATCAATGAAATAAATGAGAAGAGAAAGAGCTCAAAGATAGAAATGAGAGAGTTAAGAGAAAAATTACCTTCCGGCATGGATGAAGCGTGCTTAAGTCAATCTATCACGTCAGCTTAGCCTGTCATATCAACTCGATCAAATGACCAAAATAACCTTGATTCAATTGTGAGCCAATCTTTTATGGTAAAAGACTATTATACCATTATGATACAAAAATACTCTTAACAAATGTATTTTATGTTTTTGTGTAGACACAAATTATAACACATAATTTTTATATAAAATATAATATAAATATATAAATTTTAATATTTTATATAATACAAATATATGAAACGTCAGACCTAACAATAAATGCAAAGATATTTTTTACTTATCCTTTACCTGAAAGGAACATCCTGATTTCACAACGTGAAGTGAATTCCACCTTACCAAACCATGGAAGCCATATCATACAAAGACAAAACACAAACTCGGCCAAAGAAATCTTACTTCTTAGGCCTGGGAGGCTAACCAATATGGAGCCCGACTTAGAGAACTATAGCCCTAACAGAGACCAAGACACGCCCATCAAGAATCTAATATTAAAAGAATTCATTTAACCAACTTGATATATGCAAATAATTTGCCTTTTTATTTGTGAGTATGACCTTAAAATTTAAATTCATATTTATAAAATATATTTTATGAATAAAATTTTTAAATTAAAACAGACAATAATTGTCTCCGCACTCTGTCTTGAATTCCTTTTTTTGCACGAGTATGTGCCATTTCTTCTTGCTTTTCTTCTTAATTTTGCTAATAAAGATAAAAAGGGCGTTGCTGATACTTTCCTTCATAAGCCATTGAATGGACAACAGTCAACAACAACCATCGGTATAAGATACAGAAAACTACTATTTTATATCCATCTGTAAGGATTTGTCTTGATGGTCTGTGGTTGCCA
Organism: Durio zibethinus; assembly: GCF_047325235.1. Taxonomy (NCBI): domain Eukaryota; kingdom Viridiplantae; phylum Streptophyta; class Magnoliopsida; order Malvales; family Malvaceae; genus Durio; species Durio zibethinus. Next base: position 21,003,148 of record NC_143177.1, read on the forward strand.
TCATTTTCTTCTTTGTTGCAAGGAAATGCTTCGGTTTAAATTAATTCCAGTTATTGTAAATTTTGATTCCACTCTATCCAACAGCACAGTTTTATCCCAAATTCTAGGAGAGCAAACGAAATAATGAAATTGTCCTTCAGTTTAGTTTTTCATAAAGTAATTTTATCATCATCGGATGATTGATTGAAATTGATTCAAATGATAAAAAAAATATTTTCTCTTTATTGTTTGAATTCAAACTTATTAAAAGACTAAAAAAAATTATTTTTTAATTCATTATATATAACATAAATAAACTTGTTTAAATCTTCTAAAAAAAGATATATCGGACAAAACTCAAAAATCACTTGCCCCTTAAAAAAGTAATTTTCTCTGATACCGACTTCTTACACCATTATTCCTCGCCCTGTTAATGTTTAAAACTAAAGTTAAGGCCATCGAGGCTTGGCTAACTTGAAGTCATTTCATTCACAATTTCCAATGATGGCATGTAACTTTCCAGGTTTCAAGTTTTCCAAGATTTCCCATCAGAAATATATGTTTATCGTCCAGAAATAACAGAAAGTTAAGTTGCCCCAAACTTCTCACAAACTCAAGGCATTACAGTTGCAAGAATTCTCCTGGAAAACTATCTAATTCACAATTCAGACATGGAGGCATTTGGTCTCTTGTTTCACCTCCTTCTAGGCCTTGTCCATGCAGAGATAAATTTTACGTATATCGGGTTCCTCAAAGCAAATTTGAGCATGGAGTGAGTTTCACTTATCAAGTCCGTTGAGATATTTGCATTAACAAACGATTTAGTGCAGCTTCTTGGGCATGCCCTCTATCCATCTCCTCTACGATTCAAGATAAGTAATCCGAAAAACAACGAAATTGCAGCTGTTACATTTAACACAAATTTTGTATCTCTATCCCTCCAAAGTACCCTGATATTGGAGGTCGTGGTCTTGCCTTTGTTCTCATGCCAACCAAAAAGCTGAAGACAAGTCCTGCAAATCAATACCTAGGCCTTCCAAATGACACCAGCATGGTCGTTCCTCACAGTGGAGTTCGATATAGTCCAAAACCTTGAACTCCATGACATCAGTGATAACCATGTAGGAAAAGATATATCCAGCCTGATATCCAACGTATCAGAGCCAGCTGCTCACTATTCCGCCAATGCTAGCGACATAAATGACAACAGGAACAACTCTATCGTTCTCAAGAGCGGAGAAACCATTCAAGCTTGGATTGACTATGACGGCAAGGAGATGTTGATGAATGTTTCAATATCTCCTCGTGGCATGTTGAGACCCCACCGCCCTTTGATATCATTCCCCATTGATCTCTCATTGGTGTTAGATGAGTACATGTATGTTGGCTTCTCTGATTCCACTGGTTTACTAAAGGCCTTACATTATGTGCAGGGCTGGAGCTTTACCATTGGGCCAAGGGCACAAGATTTAGATCCAAGAAAGCTCCCATTTCTCAAGACAAGGTCTAATAAAATGGTTCACGGTAAGGGATTTGCAGTAGGTACGGTACGACTTTAGCAAGTATTACTCTGGTTTTTCTAGTGATCATTGGTGCTTATTCGTATCATGCTCAGAATTAGAGAGGGGGATGAGATTCTGGAGGATTGGGAAATTGAATATGGAGCTTGGAGATTCATGTATTCTGAGCTCTTCTCTGCAGCAAGACGGTTTGGAGAGAAAAACCTTATTGGTTCTGGAGGCTTTGGGAGACTTTATAGCTGGGTGATCCGTAGTACAGGGCTAGAAGTGGCAATGAAGATGGTATCTAATGGTTCTCGTCAAGGAATGAAAGAATTTGTTGCAGCAATTACAAGCATGGGGCGACTTAGGCCCCGGAATCTTGTACACTTACATGGTTGGTGCCGGAAGCAAGATGAGCTCCTCCTCATTTATGATTACTTTCCCAATGGGAGTCTCGACAAGCTTTTGTATGATGATAGTCCCCTGAAAGGGAAAAAACTTACTTGGGACCAACGATACAAGATTTTAACAGGTGTTGCACACGCATCGCCCTACCTCCATGAAGAATGCAATCAGATTCATAGAGATGTCAAGCCAAGCAATGTCCTGATAGATGAAGACCTAAATGCCAAGCTTGGGGATTTTGGCTTGGCCAGAACTTATGAAATGATATCAATCAAGAGACAACACATTGTAGGTACACTAGGGTACTTGGCTCCTGAACTTACAAGGACTGGGAAAGCCACCACAAGCACGGATGTCTATAGTTATGGTACGCTTAAGCTTGAAGTTGCCGGCAGAAGAAGGCCAATTGAGACCCAGAAAAATGCTGAGGAGCTGCTGTTGGTGGATTAGGTTGGGGAACAGCATTCTCAAGGAGAGATCACCAGAGCCATTGATCCCACACTCGACAATTATCATTCAGGTGAAGCTAAGCTGGTGCTTACCCTTGGTCTATTATGCTGCCATCCCCATCCTGACTACAGGCCTACCATGAGAAGAGTTGTGCAACTTCTACAGGGCGATGCCACCATTCCTCCACTACCCCATGATATTCATGTGGAAGTTCCTATGGCAATTACAGAGGACTCGGATAGCTTCGCTGATGATTCTGATCCTTCTTGCCACAAAATGACTTCAACCCAAAGTAATAGTTCGACAAGCTTTGACAAGAAACTTTCCACTGGTCACACTACAAGAGTTACCTTCCAGACAATATCACAACAAAGGAACCATGACTGTAAAAACAGGTTATGCAGTTCATGAGTAATTTCTAATCATTGCAAAGTACATAGGACAGATTCTCTTAAAAGATGGATGTCAATCCAATTCCACAGATTGCTCAGCCTTTATTTGCTTTTAAGCATCTTATTATCAAAAAAGCTTCAAAGAAGTGCTCTGCAAAATAAATTCTCTATGATGTGGATGTCTACTATATAAGATCCAGAAGCTGCATCATTTGAAATTCCCACTACAATCTGTTAACTTGTGATGAATAACATGACAACTTGAAATGGTAAGCCTACTCAGTTGTCCATAAGACAAGGTATGAAATTAGAGCCAGACCAGTATCAAGAGATGCAGATCAGTCCTTTCATCTTTTACTGTAGAGAAAAATGAAATATAAAATCATCTGAGTTGTTGAGTATAAAATTGAAAAAGAAAAGGATCCAATACTTTAGAATCAGTTGATTAAGAGATCAGAATAGAAAATTAGAATTGAATCAACTTGGTATCAGTCCGACTTCAGTGTATTAAATTATCACATAAACAAGTACCCTCAAAAGAGTTAGGGGCCAGAATCAACTCATCAAATAATGAAAGGCAACAAGACATTCACATCCATTTAACCAACTTACAGTTGTTACACTGTCCCGCTAAGAGTCTAAAAGGAATACTTTTGCTAACTGATAACCGTTTGTGATCCAAGATCATGACAGACTCCTGTCCTGCCCATATCTTTCACTATTGGAGGTTAACAAACTCATTGGTACATGCAATTGTACCATACACACTTAAGTGATTGATTTTGTTATCAAATTTGGACCGTGAATCAATCAGAAGCAGGCGACAAACTTGGTATTCTTTGACAAGAACTAAGTTGCTGGTGTATTACCTTGAATTTCTCTTTGAGCCTCTTAATCTGCAAAATCACCATTACATATAACAAGTCAATTTGAAAAGAAGCATGCCAGGATTAACAGTTGGAAAAGAAATTAAAGAGATGTGGAATACCCTCTTCAGCTCAATCTCTGTATCTCTCTTTCGTTGGCCCAAGGAGTGCCGCAGATTGGTGATGTCAAATACGTTATCCAGGTCATCAGCAAATGCAGATTCTAGGTCCTCCCTGAGAAGTGCAGGTAACTTGTCCACAACTGGCATTAGAAGAAAACAGTTGAACTGCAAAAATTTGACATAAATAGTGAGGAAAAATCAAATAAACAGAGAGTGATTAGGAGTCAGCAACAAACTGAGTGTTCCATTTATATGCATATAACTAATAAGAAATTAGCTTTGAAAAAGAATGAGCTGAAAAATAATTAGAAAAACTATTAAAAATAAGCACACCTTCAATTCAGCAGAGGCCAAGAAATATTCTCTTATGCCATGAAATATCTGTTGTACCAATGCATAAACAATCCTTTCTGATGAAGGACCAAGTCTCCGGTTCCAAAGTGTGCTATCTAGAAGGTCAGCAAGCTTTGTTTCAGCTGTCTGAGCAGAAGAGGTTGAATCAATGCCAGAGCATAGATGATTGAGCTTTATATCTGCTCTTGGCTTGGTGTCATGCTTCTCTGCAACAACTGACCCAGGCAATAACTCTTGGGAAATACCAGAAGATATAGAATTGACTACCACACTGGATGGCTCAGTTCCACCAAATGAGTCTAAAAAATGACGTAGCCCAGCTCGGTTCTGCAAATTCAACATACAAAGCAAGATGGACAGAGCAACAGGTCAGATTAACCAACAGAGCAGAACAATATTTATGCATCTAGTTTTAAATTTTAAGATTTGATGCAAGTCCTAAAGCAATATGGAACAACTAAAAAAAGGCAAAAAGAAAATAAAACCAAAACAAAGTAGATGAACTGTAAGAATTTTTTCTATGGCAAAAGTTACAGTGGAATACATGCGCAACAAACAATGCCCATTCACCACATTAGAATAGAAATAAGACCTTTTCTAGAGTAAATTTTAAGACTAATTTGGTGGCTTCACTTGCAAGAAATACTATGTGCCTTATAAGTAACTGACCTTATTGTGGAGGGACCATGACACATAACGGGTTGTGCTCACTAAATCCTCCATGCATCTGCAGCGAATATCAAACACTGGGTAATATTTAGTGACTAATAAACTTCATCATCTTTGTTTTAGTAATTACTGTTAGCCTTGAATTAATCTTTATTTTGAAATGACAAAATATTAAAGACAAATAAACTTAATCAAAATTTTGAAAAAGAATTATTTAGTACATGTTCTTAAGTTTTATATTTTGGTACTAAATAAATAATATGATTTTCAAAGTTTAAATAAACTTTTCTTGGTTTCATATTTCTCAAACCAAATCTATCTTTAAAGATTATTTATTCGAGCTTAAATAAAAGTCCAATTGTTGTTTTTAAAGTGAATTTGTTTATTTTGGACTTAATACAATTTTGATAATATTGGTTTTGAGAAAAAGATTAACTTAAGAAAGCTGTTTTACAAGAACAAAGTTTTTTAACATTGAACTTATTTTATTTTTCTGTATTAATTCACAAAGTTTTAATATTTGAATTTCATATGATTTTAAGTCTAGTTTCTAAATCTTAAAACGGTTTGTAATTTGGATTTGTCTAACTCAAGATATGATCAAATTAGTAAGTAAAGTGCAAAACGAGAGACTATCACCCAGCATAGACAGGATCGATCCCTTCTAGAAGGGATCGATTGCTTTTTCAAACAGAATGCTCCCAAGACTAAAAATCCAGAAAAGAGATCAATCCCCCCACATAGGGGATCGATCACCCCATTAACCGATCGATCCCCTACAAAAAGGGATCGATCGGTTAGACTGTTTTCAAGTGAAAAATGGTTCAAAACATGAACCAATCGATCCCCTCAAGCAAGGGATCGATCAGTTCTGGGCGCAAGCACACCAACGGCTACTTTTTCATGATTCCAACAGGCATTTCTTCACTCCAAGCTTCCCCAACGGCTACTTCTTCAATTTCTCTATAAATTGGGCACTCCAACACACCAAGAAGATTGATGAATCAAGAGAGCAAGAGCCAACAAGCCATATTTTCATTCTCTCAAAAAATCAAGAGTTTTTAGAACTTCAAAGTCCATACCTTTGTATTTATTGTATCCAAATTATATTTGTTGTTTATTCATCATTTTCTTGTACTTAAACTTAGCAAACACTTAGCCTTAGAGAGGTTGTTCAATTGTTTGAAAAATTACCTTTGATATACAAGAGTTGAAGAGAACAAGAGGTAAGGTATCCTCTTGATATTGTAAGGGTAGAGGTTGCTATCTAAGCTTTGAGAAAAAGATAGAGATTTAGTACAAGATAGGCTTGTATCTTGTAAGAATTTTTCTTCAATTAGTAGATTGAAGCCTTGGTGTGGACAACCAAGAGAGAGGACATAAGTGTCTTGTGGAGAAGGACCGAATCTCTATAAATCATTGTGTTTGATTTCTCTATCCCTATCTCCTTACAATTTATTGTTGTTTATATTTGATTTTAGGTTCATTAATTGTTATTGTTAGCATTATATTTTCATCAAAAGTGCTTATTGTTTTAATTTCCATTCAATTATATTGAAATCATTTGTTTGGGAAGAATTTGGAGAAATCCAATTCACTCTTCTTGGATCATCATCTCACCTATAAAGCTAACAATTACTAGAATGCATTTGTCAAGAAATTTCAAACTACATTCTTTATGGTTTATAGAGTTCAACAGCTTAATTAAATTAATGACTTGATCACAAAAACAGCTCCAAGCAAAATTATGCTTTTTTTTTTGGCAAAAAAAATTATGCTTTGTTTAGTACTTTCACCATCAAGCGATTGACAGAAAGAACAGAAACTGAAACAAATTACTGAACTATACGAATTGCAAATTATTGTTAATGAAAACAATTGGATTGTAACAGAGGCAACAGGAAAGTGGCCTACTTCTCACGACAAGCTCTTTCGGTAGATTCAATGAAGTTGTTGAAAGCAGAAGCAACACGCCTGAGAAACACCTCATGTCCACTTAAATATTCACCATCTTTCTGTTGGAAATCAGGAAATATTAGAAAGGATAAATTATAATACAAAGAAGTGCAACATTTAATTATATGATAGCCCTACATTCTGTAAGCACATAAAATTAAAAAAAAAAAACAAAACAAAGCAAAACAAAAGGAGCACGAACCTGAAGAAGATAGATAGAGATAGGAAGTAATCTCTTCAGAATGTGCAAGAGCCTACATCCCAACTATACAAGGAAAAGAACTGTCAGTTTGGGCATTAATAACAAATATCAAGCAGCCAAAATTAAAACTCTTAACCAGTCAAGTTTGGTTGTTTAATGTGATGCCTTGCTCCTTTGGACCATCATACATCCTCCCAGCTCGTGATGTTTAGGATGTAAGAACCTGGATTTCATCTCAGGGATGATCACATAATGCCTACCCTTTTTTTTTTTTTTCTACGGGCAGAATCCTTGGAGGTTAATGGGGTGGGTCTGAAAATCGAACCAACAACTCTCCAACAACTAAGAGGGATACATTACTACAAGGCCAAAGGCTCCTGGTTGAAAAGCTTACCCTTTATCTTCCTATTAAAGAGCCCAAGCTAGCCTATTCCTGCCCTAAATGTTACTACCTAGTAATTTTAGTGCAAGGACTAAATGGATCTAGGATCTAACAAACAGGCTAGCCATCATTTCAAAAACTTAAGTTTCAGATTTTAAAGTATTGCCCAACATTAATTAAGTTAACAACAAGAAAGCAACAGAGAAACTTGAAAAGAAACAGAGTAACTGAAAGATATGGATAGCTAAAATCAATTGTCACCTGGTGAAGGAAAGGTTCAAAAGTGTCACGAGCCTTTGAAACAGCTATAACACAAGCTGTCCTGATTTCCAAAATAAAAAGATGGAAAAGAGATAAAATGAGAATGTTTGTTGCACATGAGATGAAAATCAACAATTAGCAACAGAAGGATGATAAGCCATAAGTAGATCATACCTTGAGTAGTTTGTTCCATCATGAATATCTTCGACTCCACAAGCATTGACAATTTCTTCCCTTGTAATTGGAGGGCACTTTATCCCTCCCACGATAAAACGGAATTCAGCCATGGCACGATGATATTGTGCACCTCCATAAAGACGCATTCCAGAATTCTAAATACCAATGAAACCCACTTTAGCAGAGTCTGGCAAAATTTTCTTGCTCACGGATTACCACTCATTGTATTTATGAGGGATTGAGGAAAAAAGGAAAACATCATTTTAAAACCAGGAGATCTGGTCAAGTCAATTCGAAAAATCAGCATAAATTAGAGATTGAAGTGAAAAGCAAACTTGACTGATTATATCCAGGACATTAGTATAACCAAAAACAAGAAATACATAAAAGAATCCAGTTTGCAAGAATATTTGAAGTCAATCATCTATTTAGCTTACGGGTATTAGCTTGTGTGGCAATTGAAGACCATCAGCACCCGCAAATGCTCCTCCATTAGTTCTCTCATCTACCAGTGTTTCACCTGCAATGACTCATAGCAAAACAGCTAATAATCTGGAACAACTTAATTTATAAAAACAAGTGATATCTGCAATAGAAATATTTCAAGTACCAAATTTATCTGGAGGTGCAACAACTGTCCCTTTCAGTAGCAGTGACAACTGATTAATAAAGCATATTTCAGTCAGAATGCATAACATGAACTGGAATGACAATTTGAAAATCAGCAATGCCAATATCTCGCATATTTATGAGAATTTGTACATGCAATTTCACTGATTCACAGGAACAATATCTGAAGCCTAAGACAGACATATGATAAGAAGCAAATATGATAGGGATGCATTCTCATCCCTAGCAAATTTATATGACCTTCAAAGGGTCCCACATTATTTGGAAAACAAGAAGAAACAAGATATGCATGCAACAGAGAAAAAAGACATAATAGTACATAGAAACCTTGGTTAGGAATAGATCATGAAAAGCTCTTCCTTTTTCCCTCAATTTCACTTCATCCAAAGTGCTGCATATGAAGAAAAAATTAATAGAATTGATTATAGTAAAGGAAAAAGAAATTCAATGCAATGCAATTAGAGAGAAAGGATTCAATCAAGATCTATTAAAAATAAAACCACAAATCAGATATTGATTCCATACTCTGCAAATCATCATCTTATTTCCAGCAATCAAAAGGTTTTAATTAAATCCTTCTCAAATTGCCAAAAGAAAAATGCTCTCAGTAAGCTCAACAATAAACCTGAGTTCCTTATTTATTTCGGTTAACTTTCTTGTTGCGCTGCGGTACTCCTTCTCAAGAAGTGGAATTATCAATGGAACGCTATCCATGTACCTTGCAATCATATATTTTCCAAAATTTAGTTAGGTGATATAACAAGTCTCAACATCCTTGGTTAGTTTGATTGGAATGGAATAAAACATGCATACCTTTTCTGTAACAATTCTTCCAGAAAAAGCCTAAGTTTGCTTACACCTATTCTACTTCTTTCTTTCTTTGACAATTGCTGTCCTAACTTCTCCTCCAAAGATGTTATATCTTCCATCTCTCTAGAAACTATTGCCTGCATTAAAAATAACAAATATTAATAATTTTCAATTTTACTATGAACCAAAATCAAAGGAGGGAGAATGAATGGATCGACTTTGGTCTAATATCCCAATACAGCATAATGTAAAGTGTGGAGATAGTTCATATTTTAGATTTACTGACTAATTTCTAAATTTTTTCTTTAAGTTTCTTTGCTTTGAGCCATTTTTATTCAGGATGACCCTTTAAATATTTTCCTCAGGAAACTACATTATCCACCAGAAAAGGGAAGGAAAAAAAAATATTGATCAGCACAACACTAAGCTTATGGCACAAAAAAAAAAAATCTCAGTACCATAACCAACTCCATGATTTTTTTGAAGGCAGGACCAAACCTGTTTAAACTCGTCATTTGATCTGTAAACAGAATCATGCTCAGAACCAACTCTTCCAGAAGGCACTGATGTAAAGAATGGAGAGTCACCCAATATGAAACCATCAAGTGTACATGCAGGTGGTGAGAGAAAGACTTCCACATCTGAAGAACGTGCAAACTGAGGAATTTTGGTATCAAGCTTGGTAGAGACAATGACTGTTCTCGAAAGCTCTGGATCAATCTGAACCAAGTATCAACCCACAAAAAGTTTAGCTTTGAAACATCATCATAACTGATATAAATGATTTAAAAGGATCAATTCATTTCTCTGCATTTCCACAGGAGTAGTTCATAGCACCAGAAAACTAAGTAGCTAAAGCTAAAGCTAGTTATAATAAGGAATGCCAAAGATTATGTTTGCTGCTAGACGACTTAAAAGCTCAGCACCAAACAACTCAAAAGTAGAAATTGCTTCCAACACTGGTAGTTTAGTTCCTCAAGGAATTCACTCTTAAATGCAAGAATATTCAATCTCTCTCTCTCTCTCTCTCTCTCTCTCTCTCTCTCTCTCTCACACACACACACACACACACACACACACATGCTATTTCTTTAAAAGACACCTGACCTGAAGAGAAGTATTTTGGCTTTGACCCTATAAAGAACGAGTAACCTTCCTAAATTCTCAACCCACCCAAGTTAGAAGCATTGCACAACCAGAAAGCTACATTCGTTGTGCTAAAAAGTTAACACTTACAAGCACTAGGCAACTAGAAAAATACATACTTGCATTACAACCCTTCTAGTCATTGCATTACTCCAGTCACTACAATCTTCAAGACATAATATAATGAACTCTTTATGCTGCATCTTTGTTCTCACTAAGGACTCCACCGCACGCGCTTGGCTCTGCTTGAATGTCACCACCAACAAAACCATCACATTACAGAAATGTAAGAAACAAAATTAACTAGAAATACTCGGCGGGTTGGGAAAAGACCTGCAAAGCACGGTTCTTTCGAGCCGGAGCAGGAACGATAAGCCCTGGAGTATCGATAATAGTCAAATTCGGACAATGTTTATATTTCACTTTAATGATGATTTCTTTAGCTGAGAATTGACATGGCTCATGTTCCAACCTCATATTTTCAGCTTCAATGTAGGCCTAAAAGGAAAATCACATTGATTGGTGCATTTAAAACTTAATCTTGAATTGCTAACAAAAAATAGGAAAGAAATTTTAAAAACCTGAATTTCGGGGAGAGATTTTTCGTGGGCGAGAGTGGGGTCGTCATCAGAGACGAGATGGCACAATGGGACGTCGCAAAGAGGGTCGTAAGACATGTGGAGAGTGATGGGTCGGCGAGTCTTGGTTCCGCCACCAACATGGTTGAATTGGAAGCCCATGAGGGCTTCGACCAACGCGCTTTTGCCGTCCGTTTGGTGTCCTACGACCAGCACCGCTGGCGCGTCGAAGGGAGCCTCTAGTTCTTGAGCTAGACCGTGGAGTTCGTTGTAGGCCTCGTAGAGAGTTGAGTGTGGGTTCAGTGCTTCGTCCTCCATTTTGGTTCTCTGTTTCTTCTTTAATCCTTGGCCTCTGCTATGCTTCGCTTCGCTTCGCTTCGCCTCTCACAACGGAGTGAAAGCGGCGACTTTTGCTTTCAGTTTTAGCCAAACTGATGAACTGAATCCGTTGTTCGTCAAATCTTCACCGCAATCCCCGGGGATGCAGGTAATTGCTATTGAGACTGGAGAGATGCTGCCTGATATGAATCCTGCTAACACTTTTTACCTGTTCTTTTAATACTTCACTAGTTTTTTCTTTTTTCTTTTTTTCAAATTCTAAATTTCATATATTGAAATGTTTGTGAAAAAAATTGACACTGAGTAAGTGACACTTTGTGAGAAAAAAAAAAAAAAGTCAGCGACATTTATGTGGAAAGTCCTTGCTCCTGTTGTGACGTGTCCTCTAAAAAATTTTCTACAGGAGTTTGTTTTGTGATATTACCCAGGGTTATGGTTTTAGGAATTAAAAAAAAAAAACTGGCTTTCATCCAAATTTTCATCTTGGTAAATAATACTAGTGGTAAAATTTACTTTTGAACTTCGTTATTGGAGTATTATTTTTTAAAAAACTTTTACCCAATCTTAATCTTTAATTTTTAGTAACAATTAAGGATTCATCCGATAACATGACGAAAGCATTAAAAAAAAATTATCAAATGCAACGTCTTACAGATCATAAAAGAATAAATGTAACGCGTCTTTAACACCTTGTCAAATGAACCCTAATTCACTACCCTATCTTCTCAAAAGTAACCACTAGAAATGAATGGCATTGGCCAGCGATGTTCATGAAAAATTTGGATTTATCTAGAAGAAACTTTTGCAACTAAACAACGCTGTCAGATTCAATAAAAGCCAAAATAAGGGTTTTCAAACCCGAGCCAACGCTCTGTCTTTTAACAAAGCTTCCACTGCTCTTCCACCCGAAACCAGAGCTCCATCAAAAGTAGCAGACGTTATATAATCTCCACACAAATATAGACCCGGTCCAACGTTAGGGTTTTTCATCAAATCTGTTGGTGGGGATTGGTTCGGTTGGGCAAAACCAATCCGATATGTTCTCAAGTGCCTCCATGACTCAACCATTGCAGCTCCAAACCAACCTGAAAGCTCCATGATCACCTCAGCCCTCAGATCATCATCCGAGGTATCCTCAAACAACCCGATCAATGATACAGATACCAAAGCTTTGTTTGAAGGGCCATAAGATGGAGCCACGTTTGTAGCAAAAAACATGTTATTGATGATCCCTTCACCTGAACCGTTCAGAAACAGGACAGGGTCTCGAACAGGAATTTGGTACTGATCTGCTGAAAAGTACAAACAAACCGTACTTCGGGGTGGTCTTCTTAGGGCCGTTGGTTTCCTTCCCGCCAAAATCTTATCAACAGCTGGTTCTTCAATCGCCATTATTACTCCGAGCTCACTCTTGAGAATTTGGCCACTCTCCAATCTCACGGACGGTGAATTTGAGTCCTCAAAATCAACGGAAACCACTTTGGTGTCTAACAGGATTGAATCGGATGGCAATTTTGCTGCCAATTGGTTTGGAACTTCACCAATCCCTTTAGCGGGAAGAGTGTTATCGCCGAGAGCTAGACATCTGAAGACGAAATCGAAAAGTCTTGAAGTAGTTTCAAGCTCTCTGTCGAAAAAAATCCCACCAAAGAAGGGTCTGAAAAACCTTCCAATCATTGAATCTGAAAAGCCAATATTCTTCAATAATTCAATAGTTGAAACCTCTTTGGCAGTCAGAATTTCTTCATTAGATTTACTCAAAACTCGAGCCCTCGTCAAAGCAATAAGCAGCTTATCAAGAACTGACCCAATGGGATTTGTAACGGACAAAAGGGAGTCCGAGAAATGGCGCAAAGGATCAGCAACTGTGTGGAATTGACCATCGTAGTAAATTCTGGCACCAGAGTAAAACTTTTGGAGATTTAACTCATTGTAATTTAACAGCTTCTGAGCTTCAGGGTAGGCAGTAATGAAGATTTGGAAGCCACGGTCCAAGAGAAAGCCATCGACAACATCGGTCCGGACGCGGCCACCAACGCCATCAGAACCCTCTAGGAGGAGGAAGGGGATGTTTTCGGAGTTAAGACGGGTAGCGGCGGCTAGGCCAGAGAGGCCGGCGCCAATGACGATGACAGGAGCTGTCTTGAGGACTGGTGGAGGTTTGGGGGCCAGTTGGGTGGAGGCATGGGCAATACTGAACTTGAAGAAACGATGGGTGGTTCTATTGGGGGTGGGAGGGAGGAGAGAGAAGTTGGAGGATGGAGAAAGAGTGAGAGGCATTCGTTTTGTTTAGATGAGGTTGTTGTAAAGTTGTCCACACATCTTTCAGTTTTTAAGCTGATTCTAGTTTCGAACGTGCCTTATCCATTCGTGTTCTGATAATGAATGTATATTTAAATATAGACATATAAATATATAAAATGGGTAACACGTATAATTCATAACTGAAAAGAAAATTCCCAAATCAACTTTGTTATAAGATAAGTCGGACTACTACCTTAATTGGTAGAACTAAAATTAAGTCATGAGCCATCCGGTGATCTCAGAAATGAAAGTACCAACTGCAATAGCTAATCACAAAAACATAAGCAGGTGAGCAACAGGCACATGAAACAAACACAGCAGGACCTGGAAAGAAGGGAGAAGGACTGCAACATGATCAAATCCATGAAGATATCCACTAAAAATTTGAACAACATATTTAAATCTACACCCTGCAAACCATCCGAATCTGTATGTGGTTTTGATTTGTAAATTCTACTGTAATTGTTAATATATGCAGAGGCTTATGCATGTCCGTGGAAAATTGTTTATGGTTACTCATGAATGTTGAGCAATAAGATGACTGAAGGTGGGAAGAGTTCAAGCTGACCAAACAGCAAGAAAATATTGATTATACCTTGATCCAAAGTTGAGAATCAAAGGATTTTTTCAAGCATATAGGAGATCATTACTCTGGACAAAACGCAGAAAACACTGGTAAGCTCCTCCTTGTAGCAGGACAATAGAGAACACTGTCAATGTATGCATTGATGTCCGCCCTTGATGAGGTTTTGCCAGGAAAGCATGGCAGGTCTGATCGTGGTGGTGGTCTTGTTGGTTTTAGGTTTCATTGTGAAGTCGGAGGTCAAGTTGTTGTTTTCAGGTTGAACAGTGAAGATGGAGTTGATGATTGTCTCTTCAGGTTTGACGCGAGCGCTGAACCTGTGGCTTGTGTAATCAGACCTGGTATATGAGTCCCCTTGGGCTATAATGGCTGCTGTTTCCGTGACTGGATGCAAAAGGCGGGGTTTTGAACACTATGTGCTTAACACAGTGCTTACATGTGACTTGTACATCTGTGCCTAAACAACTCTGAGAGAAACGTACAATGACCTTCTAGTAGTTACGTGCATCAATGTTTTGGCATATAAATATTTCAGATACTATTTCATAGATGCTAACCTCGGATTTGCTCCTGAATGGGAAACAAGTGGGGCATACGTCTTCCTTTCCATTTGTAAACAGAGAAAATTTAAGGCTTCATCCTTAAATTAGTGAAAAAAGAAAACCTTTGAGAAGGGTTCAATCAAAAAAGAAAACAGGGTCATTGCGGTGCATAAAGTGTTGGGAAAAACAACACCCACGCGCAGCAACCACACACAAAATAACAAGCTCAAATCAAGAATAAGAAAACACAAATAAATTTGGTTCGGCCCAACTCAAAATGGCCTACTCCAAACCTAATCCACTATCAAATAAATCTTTACAATTGTGAGACTTTTAGAATGAGAAGTCTCCTAAAACTCCTTACTCAAAACTTAACCCAAAACCCAATTACACCCTTTAATAGCCTACTTACTTAGCTATTCTCTTGGTGTCTGACTCTCTGGGGTTACTAAACTAAAATCAAAACATCTTATTTATAAGGGTGAAACCCTTTATACCTTTACTAAACTCTCGATGTGGGATACAAGACAAATTCAAACTTACAACTTTCGATGTGGGATTCTGAGATTCAAGGCAAATCCCAACAAATCCTCCCTTGACTTGAATCTCCAAACACTTCAACAGTATCTGTGAAGCTAACATGCTTACCTTTCTTCTTTTCTTTCATCACAGGCATTCCAGCAACTGAGCCTCCATCAAACATGTACAAGTGATTGACCCTATTCCCTTGTAGAATCACACTATCATTCTTATACACTTTCAACCAATCATTACTACCATAAAATGTGTACCACCGAGAAGCTAACTCACATAAAGCAATCAAATTGTAGTGACAATTTGGTACATACCTTACATGACGAAGTGTCCTAATAACACCATTGTGAGATCTAAGGCAAACACTCCCAATGCCTTGAATCTGCACCTTTTCTTTGTTAACAACCACAATATCCCCATACTTTTCATTCTCATTCAACTCCACAAAGCAGCTCCTATCATTGCAAACATGAACTGTAGCAGCTGAATCTAAAACCCAACCTTTATCACTTTTCAAAATCTGGGTCTCATCCACACAAGTTGTCAAAACAACATCATCATCATCATCAGACACGACAGCAGCAGTATCACTCTTTTTTTCATTTGATTTCTTTTCATCATTCGCCCTTTTGAAAGCAGCCATATCCCTTATCAGCTTCCTGCAGCGCATTTGGATATGTCCCTTCTTACCACAATAATAACATTCTACATCACTGTAATCTCTGTCTCTTGACTTGGATCTCCATCTTGATCCATCAATCCTCTTTTGAGTCTTCCCTCGATCAAAACCCTTCACAGCTAGTGTACTCCCCCCAGGTGATGAGTTCTGAGCTCCCATAAACCTTTCATTCTCATGCAACAGGGCAGTCACATCATCCAACTTCAAAGTAGACTTGCCTACCAACACAGTCTGAACTAAAGGCCTATAAGACTTGGATAAAGATGACAACAAAATTAAAGCCTTCTCTTCATCTTTTAACTCATCAACAGAAATCGCTAACAATTGAGAAACCAATTTATTAAATTCATTCAGGTGATTATGAAGACTCATACCTTCTTCCATCTTCAGAGAATACAGATCCATCTTCAAACATAATCTATTAGTCAACGACTTCGAAGCATAAATACCTTCAAGCTTATCCCACAAACTCTTCGGAGTACTCTCAGTCAACACACTGTACTTTACTTCTGGAGCTAACGCCAATCTAATAGTACTAACGGCTTTCTTCTGAATCCTATTCCAATTAGCATCAGACATTCCTTCAGGCTTACTACTCTCTAATGCCTGATCCAACCCTTGTTGTACTAATAGATCTTGAATCGTACTTTGCCATAACATAAAATTACTCTTTCCATCAAATAACGGAATCTCAAACTTAGGCATAGACATACCAGACATACCTTCTTCAGACATCTTCAAACACTGCTTCACGATCTCTTGGACCCACGAACCTTAAACCTCGAACCTCGAACCTCGAACCTCGCTCTGATACCACTTGTTGGGAAAAACAACACCCACGCGCAGCAACCACACACAAAATAACAAGCTCAAATCAAGAATAAGAAAACACAAATAAATTTGGTTCGGCCCAACTCAAAATGGCCTACTCCAAACCTAATCCACTATCAAATAAATCTTTACAATTGTGAGACTTTTAGAATGAGAAGTCTCCTAAAACTCCTTACTCAAAACTTAACCCAAAACCCAATTACACCCTTTAATAGCCTACTTACTTAGCTATTCTCTTGGTGTCTGACTCTCTGGGGTTACTAAACTAAAATCAAAACATCTTATTTATAAGGGTGAAACCCTTTATACCTTTACTAAACTCTCGATGTGGGATACAAGACAAATTCAAACTTACTTAACTTTCGATGTGGGATTCTGAGATTCAAGGCAAATCCCAACATAGAGTTGGATCAGCTAATGAAAAGGTAGTTTTCATAAAAAAAAAAGAGGGACAATACCATCTCCAATGGAAGAGGTCAGTACAGCAATGTGAATTGTACAGCTCACCGGCTTCTACTTTCAGCAAGAACATGGAAACTGAAATTTCGAGGTCTGAAAGTCGACTCCTTTGCTGCAGCTGGTAATGGAAAATGCGCCTCATATTCAGTTGGCATCTATCGACTTCAAAGGTTAAACCATCCTATTTACTACCTACAGGCTACCTGCACTTTCACTTTCAATTATTGAATCGTTTTTCAACGAGGCAAATATTGACTTTAGAGCTTTGTCAATCTATTTCCTCACAAAAGAACAGTGAAGAAAGAGACCGTTAACCATGGTCAACAAATGCAAATAGACCAATTGATCACCATTCACAAATGTACTTCAGTCTCTCCGAAACAGGTGCCACAGACAGATTCTTACAGCTCAAATACACTAAATCATCGATTACATAGACAATGACACCAAAACAAAAGAGCTAGACCAAGGCAAAGCAACAAAACAAAGACAGTTATCAAACGGTACCTTATTCCAAACAATATTTACATAATCAAGAAATCTAAGCATATTAGATAATGCTGCAGAGAAATATACCTGACACGTGGATCCACATAGAAGAAGAAGAAGAACCGGGTTCTACAATATTAGAGTATCAGAAGAAGCACCAAGATCTCCGTCCATGACGAGCACATCCTCCTCCACCGCCTTCACTGGTGTCTTCTCCAACTGTGGCGAAAACGATGATCTGAAGCTGCTTTTTTTGGAGGAGCTGCTGTTGCCGCTTCTGGACAGAGAATTGGAGCGCAGATACTTGGTAAGGTTCTCTGGTGATGAATAGTTGTTGGCACAGCTTCTTGCAAATACCAGCTTAATGTTGCTGTTTAGAACGTTTGAGTTAGTTGCTTTGGTTATAGAAGGAGTCCATTAAGTTTGAATTTCTGCGTTTTGTATTGATCATCAATTATTAGCAAAAGCAAATGTGGAATTATTGTGGAAACTTAGAATTGATTCATTTATTTTTCTAGTGGTTTATAATTTCTCTCTTTTTGTGCACTTTTTTAAAAGTTGTAATTCCCACCCAAAAAGTTTATGATATCGATGGGTTGACTTGAATCATACTATTCGTTGAAAATTCAAATTTTGACGAAAGAAAAAGTAAAAATATTTTGAAGGAAAATAACAAAAAAGGAAAAAATACTAGGAAAATTGTAAAATGTTAAAAGATGGAAAACAAAAAGGAGAAAGAGATCAAGAACGTTGAGAGGTAACCTTATAATGCAGAAAATCAAAGTCAAAGTGATGATAAAAAGATTCAAAGCAATGCAATCCGACCGTATTAAAAGAAAATATCGAAGAATTGGCATTCACATTCAATTCAAAACCAAACGGCGGAGTTCATTTATAATCATCTAATAAAAGACATGAGAAGCGAAAATGAAATTGGAGAAAGAAAGTTCGAACAAGTTTGGAAGTAAATACCTAAAAAGGGGTAGCAAGAGAATTTGGAAGGGCCAGTCAATGAAGTTTCTTCTCTCATTTTTGAAACTGCAGAGAACGACAGAGTGTGAGAGCTCTGTTTCTCTCTATATGGTGTTAGGAATTACAAGAATGAAAGGAGAAAAACAGCGGCATTCCAACTGAACAGATTGGATTGAAATTAAAGGAAGAAGCCTTTACAATGCGCGGCCCACGTAAGAACCTCACGGTTCCACTTTTTAAAATTAAAATGACAACGAACGTGCCGGGACAAATCCTTACCGCATCACAGCTGCAGTGAAAAGTAATGAAGATCAGGACAAAAAAAAAGAAACGAAGAGGAAGGATTTTCCTGCCATGGACATAAGCTCTTTTAGCTCAAGTCAATCCGGTCTGTACCAGAAATCATATTGGCGGCAAGGCTTCAGGAAAAGAATATATAAGTACCATAGAATTTTCTTTCCCTGGATATTCTTAGAACAAGTAGCATCATTCATGCCATTTTATAAGGCAACGTTTACGGGGACAAGTCAAAGAATTTGCTGCTTACATCTACACATTCAATCTTCACAAAGCTCAGCAGTTTGAAACATAGACCATAGTCAGAAGAGGAAAGCAAAACCGGACCAAAAGCAACAAAAACAAAAATAAACTGACGACAGAAATATAGCCATGGTCTATTATAACATTTTTAAACTTCAAAGGTTACACTAGCCATGCATCACTGGTCCAATGCTGTGTTCTATGGAATCGTTTCCAAGGCTACTTTGGACAGCAAAACCAGATGAGATAGAGACAAATAAGGCTTCAGTAAAAACAATACTGTGACAATGATGGATACCAATACTTATCAACACAAGCTATATATACTGTATGTTTAGACAAAAACCAAATCTTATAAACAATTCCACGTTCAAATAATAACCCAAGACCCCAAACTAGATTTCTATATGCCAAAGCAATTTTGACTTCAAATTCCATCAATGGGATTCTTCAGATTCCCACCAAGCAAGGACATTAGTCCCCCACCATGGACCCTCCCCTCCGGAATCAAGAAGTCAAAGCTCTTGTTACCAACACCACCACCAATGCCCATGCCATACCCATTTCTTCCTTCATGCTTCTCAGCGCTCAAGAAACTTGAGTAAGAGGATGAGGACTTCATAGACAGAGGAACCAATACCTGAGGCGGTATGAGTTGTTGCCTTTTTGCTATGTTGTCCAGGGAATCAATACAATCAGAAATAACACTAGTCCCAGAGGATGAGTGATTGTTGTCAAAGCTGCTTCCTGTGGTTGATGCTGCTGATACAAGCCCATTGAAAACTCCAGGCACAATGAGCCCTCCCTTGCTTGCCTCCCGATCTTGCAACATATTGCTGTGAGCGGCACACAGACCACTCCTGCCCCTTGCAAATTTTTCACATTTGCCCTCCCCCCAGGAGCATCTTTTTCCCCCACCATGAGCCTTGCAGAAGTCTGTGCTTCCTTGGGCACTCTTGCCACAATTCTCAAACTTGCATCGCTTTCCACCACCATGCCTGACACAACAATCAGTGCGACCACGTGCACTCTTTGTACATCCTGGCACTACACACCTCTTCCCACCACCATGGGCAACACAAAAATTGGTGCCCCCATGCACACTCTTGGGACAAATGCCACCACCATTGAAAAGACAACGCTTTCCCCCACCATGTCCTTTGCACAATGGTGTGCTCCCTTCAGCACCTTTGGTACACCCGGCAAATATACAACGTTTTCCACCACCGTGAGCCTTGCAAAACATAGTACTTCCCTGAGCACCCTTAGTACATCCCTGGAACTGGCAACGACGTCCACCACCATGAGAGATGCACAAACCAGCCTGTCCTTCAGCACTACGTGTACAACCTTCCACCTTACACCTTTTTCCCCCACCATGTCTAATGCAAAGCCCTGATTTACCTCGTGCAGCCTTTGTGCACCCTCCAGGAAACCCACATCGTCTTCCTCCACCATGTGCTATGCAAAAATCTGTCTTCCCCTCAGCACTTTTAGTGCAACCCAAGTGCTGGCACCTCCTTCCTCCTCCATGAGCCTTACAGTAGGCAGTTCGGCTCTCAGCACCTTTGTTACACCCTGGTTTTTGGCATCTTTGTCCACCCCCATGACCAATACAAAGACCAGATGCCCCTCTTGCTCCTTTTGAGCAACCAGCAAACTTGCATTTCTTCGAATTGCTAGTTCGGTTATCTGAAGACATCATAGTGGCGGTTTGCTCAGAGAGTGTGTCTACTGAGAAATCTGTCTGAGCAGTGGGCTCACAACTTTGATGATATTGATGATAATGAGATTTAGCTCCAAACTGAAAAAGTTCTTGTGTCTGCACCAAAGCTTTGCCACTATCCATTCTGGGAGCCAAGAGGAGTGATGGCATATAGCCACCAGATTTCTTGGCCGAAGTAGAGCCCTCATCTACAACAGGTATTGAAAGTCTACAATCTTCTGCAGAAACCTGGTTTGAAAGAGGCATACCAACATCAGTTTCTGTTGACAGAGAACAATCCAACAGACTCATACTTTCCTTAGTCCCTCCAGAAAGGCCAAGTTTTAGGATTGAGTCATCCTCAGGTGACAAGCCCTGAGTGAATAAGGCTGCTGTTGGTTTGTTCTTGTTGAGACCAACATTGTAATAATTATCACAGTATACGCTTGGAGTGGGACCCAACCCCAGAACCAACCTGCAGCCATCATCAGGTGTGCTAGAAAGATCAGCGTGAAGATTGCTTCGAGTACTTCCAATTCTGGCCTTGTTGCTTCCTCCAAAGCCAGGAAAGTTGAGGCATAGGGTGGTGTCACCAAAATTTTCACTTTTTGAGAGTTCAGACACATGAGAAAACTGTACATTTTTGTTCAGATCCATATCCTTTCAAGATGCTGTGAACTATAGCAGTAAGGAAAAAGGAGGCCAACCTTACAGAAAAATCTTTAATACATGCTGCTGACTGGTATATATATCAGAAACAAAATAAGAAACAGGAAAAATTCCAATAGCGTCCATCCTCCACTTACAAACCCTGATGTATCTGCTCGGTCCATCTTATCAAGTATCTACAACAACAGCACAGACTTCAAGTAATGTAAAAGTTTAGTTGTTGATGTATCCAACAACGTTTCTAGGATAAAATCCCTTTATAAGAACATTCAAAGTGGATGCAAAGAGATATTGGGAGCATCTTGTACTTATTGACAGATAGATCAGCTTCAGTAACCCTGACAAGAAAAAACAATCAAAGCAACACAATCAGGCATTAATTAAAAGCCATTTACATATATTATAGGTAATACCAATATCCACAGCATTAATTAGATGTTCTAACATTAAAACTTAAACTGCATGAAGACATACAAGGAATTAGGTAAATGTTAACTGCACATTCTAATTGCAAAATATTCTTGTGAAACCAAATCAACACAAAACAACCTCCAGTATATTGCAAAAAGATCAAACACAATCAAAACCACCCTGTTTTAAGAGGCATTAGCAACAATTTCAGTACAGATGTAGTCATCTATAAAGTTAAAATGACAGTTTCAAATCATAGGCAGGTGAGGCCCTCATCAAGTCCAGGATTTTATGTTCATTTTCTGTTTATTCTGGAATGAAGATAAAGTTGTTCTAGGGTAGTTGATAAATAAAAATCAAACTGTGAGTATCAAATTGTTAACATTGATACATAAATCACACCTTTCACCTTGAAATTCATACATTTATTACTCTCTAAAAGGACAGAGGGATCAATACAGTTACACCAAAAATGAAACTCGAATTCCAAAGTTCCAAATAGGTATTAACACACTATAAATAGTTTCCATTTAAGCGAAGGACCTATGTTAGAAGAAATATATATAGAAATATCAATTTAAGTAACGAACTCCCATGCAGATTCTTCCAGTATTACATTTAAGTTTAGTATTTCTTCTAGGACTCTTATATTTAATTTTTTTCAAAATCTTTTTGTACCAAATGTATTTATCACCAGCATAATGAAAGAGCAGATCATAATAGAAAACAAATATTTCAAAATGTCCATTCCCTAAAACTTTTGGATTGAACAAAGCACTGAAAACCTAATGAACTGTGTACTTTCATCAAATAGCCTTAACTGTAAAGTAGAAGCATTTCTAATTATGTGAAAAGGTCATGCCAATTGACTTATTACTTTAGCAGCAAAATAAAAACAATAAAGCAATAATAAAAGAAAATGCAAAGTCGTAGATAATAAATCTATTTCTTCAAAGTTGTTTAAGATAAAGTTACAAAATTTTCTGTAAACTTAAATGTAACAAAATTAACTAAAAATACTACAGTTCTGGCAATTGATTACATAGTAAAAGCTAAAATAATGCATTTTTTTCCACTCATTAATCTAATTTGGAAAATGAGAATTATTATTAACATACAGTCTATCCTGGCCTCATAGCCTAGGGTTAAGACTTAAGATCTATGTTAGATTCATTATTAGATGTTAAAATTTAGCCACCAGCAACATGTTAATCAACAGTCACCCGGTCCCTTGGAATTAAAAAATTCATATCATCTCCAGGAATCCATGAGACTTAGTCTAAATTCCACACTCTCTTCTAATCACGTGTATCTATAAAAAGAAAGACATTCATATGCACAACAGAATAAGGATGAAACGAATAAAGTTCACATTAAAAATCATTCAAAACCTTTTATATCACAAGAACTACAAACAAAATAAAAGAACTTTCATCTTGAATATTAGATCTAAAACTAAAAACCCCACAAATAACTCAAGACTTGAGCTTCAGAAACTAAATAAAATCACTCAAATACAACCCAGAGACGTGAAAAACCTCCAGGATCCACACAAAAAACAATAAAAACAAAGCAGCCAGTACAGCAATCTACTACTTTAAAAAAATAAGTTAGCTTATACCCTTAAAACTCAAAAATCATATCAGAGAACTAACTAATTCAATAAAGAAAAACAAACCCAGATTAGTTTCCTTTTTTTTTGGGTAAATGCATTTTATTCATCCAAAGAAGCAGACCAAATCTGCTACAGTAAACTTGTTAAAACTAAGACATTACAAACAAACAAAAAATTAACTAATTAATTCAATAAAGAAAAACAAACCCAGATTAGTTTTCAGCAGCATAACTAATTTTCTATCAAGATTGCTAGCAACCATGTTGTGAGTGCCGGACTCTTAGTTTCAGTAAAGAGAAATCACTCTTGATAACCTCAAATTCAAAAAAAAAAAAAAAAGAAAAAAGAAAAATTTACCAAATTTCCTTCTTTAAATGATTAGCATACCATCCAAATGATACTGTTATATAAATATATAACAGTTCAAATCCACGCATACATAGCCCAAAAACCTAACCATAACCATCAATTAATTTCCTAAACCATGGAAACAATAAGGTACGTATAACACATAAGAAGCAAAGTTACCTCCAAAAAGTAAGCTATAAAGTCGAAATTGAGGGCAAAATTAAAGAAATAAAAGAAGAAACTGTGAACTAATAAACAATAAGACGATTAAGCTCGAAGGAAATGAAAAGAAATTTGTAGAAATACCGTGAAGAAATCCAAATTTAGAGAAAATTTGGAGAAAACTGAAGGATCTGACAGACGGGTAAAGCCATGTTGAAAAAGCTGGAGAATCTTTAAACAGAGAAAACCAATTTGTTTTTGGTACGAATAAAAGAAGAAGAGAATTTGAGAAAGCGTGAAAAGAGAAAGGGAGAGAGGAAGAGTAGAAACCGAAATTATTGATACGGGCGGCTCTAGGTTTTTTCGTTAACAAAAAGGAAGACCCATTTTTTAATTATTTTATTTTGTCTTTTATGAAAATTATATTTTTTAAAAAACTATTATTTGGAAAACATTTTAATGCCAAAAATAGCCTCGATTGTCAGCAAGGAACCCACTGGCACAGCCTTGCAGGACACTCCTGATTTGGACAATGCATGCTTTCTGTTGAAGGGGACGTTCTAAAAGTCGAAATTACCCTTGTTCATGGGGAGGGTAATAATGTCAAGTTGAATGGTTCCATCGTTTTCATTGGAATTATCTTCCTTGGGCTCGACGGCGAATTTACATAAGAAACGAGTGGCCGAGGTGAAAAGCTTGTCATGGCGTGGCCTCGTCACTTGTGGAAAACCACCAAAAGGTGTTTCAGGGTTTTTCAAAGAATCTGCTCCGCTGTTCTAATCATTGAGCAGCTGGCCAGCTTGAGTTGACATTTTGATCGGCTTATTTCACTTCGCTCTGTAAGGGAGCTCAGAGCCTGCGCTGATATTGGCCTTTTCTCTTCTTCCTCTTTCTCTTGACAAACAGAAAAAGGGCAACTTGTCCAGAAAATAAAAAAGGAAACTTTTTGTTAATTTAATGTTTATACATACATTCTCGTAATCTTTTTATCCTCTGGAGCGATTAAAAAGGAAATGTGAATAAAAAAACCTTTTTGAAAGCAATATCATTTACCTTTTTCATGTCAAATTTGGTATATGAAAATTTTTGGAATAGTATTTAACCTTTTTTATAAATAATATATCATCCATTATAAACAATTAAAAAAATTAGAGACTAACTTTGAAACAATTTATATCATTAGAGTTTCATTAATTTTGAAGAGATAGTTTTAATGCTAATTTAATGAAATTTTAATTTTATAAACATAGTTAAAAAATTATCACTTTTTAAAAAAAATTTTTTTACTATAATTAAAGAGTGTGTGTTATTATGTTGATTAAGTTAATAATGATTTGAGGGTTAATTTTGAAAAAAAATGTTAATTTATTGGGTTAATTGTGAAAAAGATTAGGAGTGTAAATGATACATTAGTATTCGCAAACTACTCGGGTTCGATTCGAAGAAAACTTGAATTCGATTCGATTATTATCGAGTCGAGCTCGAGCTCGAGTAGCTCGACTTATCGATCGAGCTGAATTCGAGTATTTTTAGATCCGATTCAAATAGCTCGTAAATCTAATCGCGTTTTTATATTTAAATATATTTTTATTATTTTAATTAATAAATTATTTCGAATTCGAGTTCGAGCTCGAGCATAAATAATGGAACTCTTATCGAGTATGCGAATCGGGATTATTTTTACATATTAATCGAGCTTAATCGAGCGAGCTCAAGTAGGTCGAATTCAATCACGAATCGAGCTCGAGCTTGAAAAATAAAACTCGATCGAGTTCGAGCCAAGTATCGAACCGCGAGTTGTGAGTCAAGTTCGAGCTTAAGCTTCTCACTGTATCGACTTAACTCGGCTCGATTACATCCCTAAAAGATATGGTGATATGTGAGGTTAATTTCGTAAAGAATGTTGATATATTTGGTTAAATGTGGAAGAGATGGTGACACGAGAGGTTAAAAAAATCATTATAATGAGATTAGGGTTCATTATCTTAAAAGCCTAATAATATAAGTTTTATCTTCTAAATCTGGATTATGGTGATATGTTGCTTCTTATAACCCTAATAATAGATTTATTAGATTAAAGAACATCAAACTTTTTCCTTTTTTTTTTTTTTTGTTTTCATATTTCACTTTCTTAACGTTACAACTCAACTAATGGATCCCAAGTTAGCTTTAAGGTTGCTTCTCAACAATATAAAAAATGAGGGCTTCTACTTCCTCGCCCAATAAGAAACGTTCCAAAAGACAAAAAGAAGCATATAAGCTTAAACTTCCATTTACTAACTGCTGCAGTGAATGTTTCATGTTATATTTTTTACTAATGACTTTTGTAGAAGGTTTCTTCTAACAAAAACTAAACATAAATAAGACAATCGAACATACAAGGTACATGATTTAGCCATGTTTATTTAATTTTTATACATAAATTAAATTTATGAATTATTTTATAAATAAAATGGTAAAAGTAAAAACTAAACATAATGATTTATTAAATAAATTAAATGATGAAAAATTATTTAGGAAAACTCTTTTTCATTAAAAAAAAGTTGATAACATGAAAATTAATATATTTTTATACTATAAATAAAAATATATGTTAAACTTTATAATAGAATATAAAATATTTTAAAAATTGCATATAAATTAAACTTTCAAGTATGTTTGTTTTATGTAATTTGTAAATAATTTTTATAATTAATAAAATGTGATTACATTAATATTAATGCATATATTAAAATATACAAAAAGATAAAAAAAATTTAAACAAATAATTATTATTTTAATATAATTTATTTTAAAATTGTATTTTAAAATTAATTCAATAAAAATTTATCAATATTAAATTGTCTCCTTAATAACTCTGGTAATTTAAATATTAATTGTCTATCATGTAATTAATATTTGCTTAATTGTATCTCAATCTCATAATTTCCAAGAAATAAATATTTTGATTTTTCGTCATTCTATTTTTTTGGTACATAAAAAACCTTTTTAACGCATAAAATTTGTCTAAATTCTGTTAGTTATACATTATAAGCACATTAAATAAAGTTGGTATGAGACCAAATAGATATCCAAATAAAAGATCATTGGAAGAAAATTAATTAATAAAGGTATTCTTTAAAAAGAATTATATTAAATAATTTTTCTAATATATTAATATTCATAACATTAATTATCAATTATCATATTTAATTTAAAAATATTGTAATAAATAATATTTTGATTAAATTTTAAAAAGTATATTTAAAGTATTTGTTAAAAAATTCATCTTAATAGTAAGTGATGCATATTAATCTCCATTGCAAAATTTTGTGATTATTCACGTTTCATTCATTGTTGTTAATTTAATTTCGATACCAATCAATTAATTTGTTATAATAATGCTAAAATATGATATACTTAAAAATAATTTTTCGTATCAAACTTTGTATCGAATAATATCGATTTTTTTAATTTGTTTCGATTAATTTCAATGAAGTTCGCTATAATAACTTGTTTCGATCCTATGTGAATGTAAAATATGTTTTATAATTTTTAACTTATCTTTTGTTGTTTGATTATTTTTAATTTAATAAAAATAAAATTAATGAAGAAAATAACTTTTAAAAGTTGAGTTTTTCTATTTTTTACTATAACTTTTTTTTTTACACTTTATTTTTTAAACCAAAATTTACAAGTATTTCAATCTCTTTCAAAAAATAATTGTACTCTCTTTTTAAAGTTTAAGAATCATAAAACTAAAATTAATTTTTCATTTCTTCATTTTTATTTTAATATTTTTATATAAAAATACTTATTTAAATATGATATGATCAAATTAAGTATTTTAAAATATCATGATAAATTAATGATATTATTTATTATATTTTTAAACTTATTTATTTAGTTTTTTAAGATATTATATTTTTATTTTACATATTATTAATAGTAATATTATGTATAAATCTATGTGTATTTTATAAATATATTTATATTAAATCAAAAAATCTGTAAGCAATAATTAGTAATGATATATACTACTTTAAAAAAAATCAAAATATTATACGGTACAATATTAACAACTTGGATTTCATTACTCTTATTTTCATTCCAACCAAAGGTGTAGACACTCTAATTAGCCCGAGCTCAAGTTTATTGGACTTGATCCAATAAGGTATGCACCTAAGCCCATTAGACCCAACTCAATGAGATATAAAAATTAGGCCTAACTGTTTATTGTTTTTTTTATGGGCTTTATTTTATTTTATTTTTATTTCTCTTTTCATTTTAGTTGATGATAGGATAATAAAAAATAAAAATTCTACTGTGTTTTGGGGTGCTGGTAGAGTTACAATTGATTTTAATTTCCTTAAGTTTAGGGATAATGTAGAAATCTAGTCAAATGTGAGACTTATAATTAATTAAAAATTTTTCTAATTCAGCCTATAAACACCTGTGGATCATACACAAAAAAACACCCAGAAACAAAATTTAAAAAAGTACAAACAAAAAGCAATCATAAAATTTTTCAAAGATTTTTGGGTTTAGGGAAAAAAAGGAAATTTTCTGAAAAAATTTAGAAAATTCTCAAATTATGATGAGATATTTTAGTTTTTTTGTGAAATTTTCGGCACTAGTTAAATTTTTCGAAGACTTTTTCAAGGCCGATTGAATTTTTCAACGATGGGTTTCCAAAATTTGACGAAGTTTAAATTTTGTTGTGATCGTCCGATAAACCAACCCAGATTCTGACGGTATTTTTCAGAATTCAATTGATATTTAACCAGAGATTCAATCAGGTAGAGAGAACGGAGAGGAAAGAAAGAGGAGAAGAGAGAGGGAGAAGGTGGAATTTGAGGAAAAAGGTTGGAGCTGCCTTTTATACAATATCCAAAACGATGTCGTTTTTACCTTAAGAAAACCCAAGATCCGCATGTTTTTATTAGGGTAATTTGACTCAAACGTAACCTGTTTCGCTAACCTAGGCCCCATCCTAGCCGGGCCTAGCCGAGCCGAGTCATGAAGCTATTTTTTGTGTTTGAAGTCGAGCCGCGTCGAGCCGCGTCGAGCCGTTTCATTTTTTTTTGTTTGGTATTTTGTTGGTATTTTTTTATTTTATTTATGTGTTTGTGTTTTAGTATTTTTGTATAATTAATTTTTAAAAAATAAAATATTTTTTGGGAATAGATATTAATTATCCAATGATGAAATTTATAAAAATTTTAATGGAACATATATAAATTTTAAATGGTAAATTTATATAAATTCTTATGTGAGAAATTTTATCTAAATTTGTTCTAAATGGTAGAATAATTTAGATAAAATTTTAATAACAATAATTAATATTTATTTTCAAACAAAAAAATAAAAAAAATTAAAAAATTGAGTTGAAAATATTTGATAATTATCCAATGATGAGATTATTAAAAATTTCAAATGGTAAATTTTTAAGAAATCTCTAAGTGAGAAATTTTTTTTAAATTTGTCCCAAATTGTGGAATAATTTAAATGAAATTTCAATAAAAATAATTGTCATATTATTTTCTTTCCAAAAGAAATAAAAATAGTTTCTAAATAGGCTCAAATAATGAAAATTTTAAAAATTTCAAAAAATAAAAACATTTCTAAATTTATCCAAATGGTACAAAATTTAGAAATAAAAAAATAAGAAATAAAAAAAATTTCTAAATAGGCCCAAATTATGAAAAATTTAGAGATTTAAAAAAGAAAAAATATTTCTAATTTTTTCTAAATTGTAGAATAATTAGATATATTTTTGACAAAAAATCCCAAAAAATAAAACCAACAAAAATCTTTCTGATGACAAAGCCTCTTCAAGAAATCAAATGAAATTCTTGAATATTCTTGAGATGAGAAAATATTTTTAAGAATTTTACCACATTGATGAAGAATCTTAAGAATTATTTTCAATATTTACACATATAAATTTAAAATCATTAGAACCATAATCTTAAGATAAATTTAAAATAAAATGGTGCCATCATTCAAATGGGTATATGGAGGTGCTATAACATTCCTCACATATAACCAAAATTTTGAACCTTGTTTTAATTTGTAGACCCGAACTTATTCTTTGAGGGAACCTTTATCAACATAAGATTTTTAAAAAATCTTAATCTAACCTTAATTTTTGAAAATTTATCTATTTAATTTATCTAAAAAAAATCACATACTTAATTTTTTTTGTTGAGGTAAATATTCAAAGATAAATAAATTTTTAAATTAAGATAAGATATATTGTATCTGATAATTTAAAATAGATGATTATAAATCTTATATTCAATATGACTCTAATAAGTGATTACTGATAAGACTCAAACTTAAAATTTTTTTTATTAAAAAAAATAAATTTAACTGAGTGAACAAACTATTTGTTGATATACTTAAATCCTTTGAATCTACTATTTCCGGAAACCTTATAAGTATTCATAACATCCGGCAAAAATTAACACACAACACATCTAAATGTATTTATTGAGTCGTACCAAAATAATTACTTAGAATAAGTATAATAATTATATAAAGTGACAAAATTGACGCGGCTACCAATTCCACAAACCCAAGCCAGGCTTAACAGCCGGCTGGTCTCGGCTAGGCTCGAAGCCCGACACAAGAAACGGGGTCAACCTGTGACGAGGCGAAGCTAGTTAGCTTCTTCCTTCACTGCCAGTTTGCTGCATCCAACTGAAGTGTAATTGGTGGGAATCTTAAACTGTACACTTGGCTTTCTCCCATTGGCCCACAACGACAATTATTATGGAATCCCGGAATCGAAACTACTCCTTTGTTTTTAAGTACTAACTGCCAATAAAAGACCCTTCCCATCCGCAGCTTTGCCACGTTTCGAGAGCAATTGTGTACAGTTCAGGCTAGAGACCTTTTTCAATGTTGGGAACTAACAAATAAATATGTGTTTTTTATACAATGGATTTTTTTTTATTTTACAAAATGGTATTAAAAAATCGATAAATATTTATATCTTTTAAGATATATTAAAAATAAAAAAATTAAAAATATGAAAATTTCTTAATTTTGCTTATAAAATTAAAAAATTTATCATCAATATATCAAAAGTAACCTTCACAAATAAAGTTAAGAAATAGACAAATGTTTTCAAAACTTTTATATTAAAATTTTAATATTTTATAATACCTTATAGGAAAATGCGTTATCCTTTTAATTTTGTTGGTGAAGTTTTAAATTCTAATGGTAGTGGATGAGATAATTTTCTTAAATAATAATATTTTTGTTTTGGAAAGTTATTACATTTATTGTTAATTAAAATTTTTAAACTCCATAATAAAATTAACAAAATGACATATATTCTCTTTTGAAAAAATGACATATACTTATTAAAATATATTAAAAACTAATTAAAAAATTAAACATGCAGCATGCGCTCTCTCGACCTTATAAAGTTAAAAAATTTTACTATTAATGTATAAAAAATAACTTTTTATTTTTTTTCAAATTGAATATATATATTTTTTATATTTTTATTTTTGCTAATGAGTGTTCTTGAGATACTTTTAAAATTAGTTAACTTATTATTTATAGTAATATTTCATATTAAATACAATACTTAATAGTTAGTTGGAAAGAATTTTAAGGCATTGAAAATAGTAATTTATCTAATATAGTAACCATAAAAATTATCTTAAGATCACTCATTAGTAAAAATCATAATTTAAAATATTTTTAAAATATAATATTTGAGCTATTCAAAAAAAAAATTTTTAAGTACCTAACTCATGAGTTATTTAGATATGATTCAAAAAAATTTTTAATCTTAACTCGTTTTATTATCTAATTGCATTCAAGCTCAAGCTATTCAAATAATAAATCAAATTGAGTTTAAGTATTTAATATTCGATTCAAAGAGTTTGCAAGTTTGATTAAGCTTTTATTTTTAATATATTTAATTAATATGGTTATAAAATATAATATTTAATGTTAATATTTATAATTTTATCAAGTTTAAGTGAGTCTATGAATCAAGCTTAAAAAACTTAATAAAATTATCAATTATGCTCAAATATAAAAAATAAAATTTGATTAAATTTAATTTGAATTTTAATCTTTAAATTTTGAATGAAATTAAACTCAATTAAATAATATATCAACTTAATTTGACTTGATTACATCATCGAATTTGATGAATCATTTTGTTTCCATATTAAATATTCTATAACATATAGAATAAAATTATCTTATTATTAACGATTAACATTTGAGATAAAAATATTTTTTTATGCTTTCTTGTGCCTTTCGCGTGTTTAACAACTTTAGAGATGTGTTGATCACCATCTATTTTTTTAAATTATATTCATAATCAAATATTATTTTTATATAATAAATTAAATAATAAATTATTATATTATATTTAAATTATATCACTAAATATTCAATTAATAAATTATAAATTAATTAAATAAAAATTTAAACTTAAATCTCAAAATTTAAAATTTTTTTATTATCACTAAGCCAAGATTTCATTTGCTTTTTTTTTTTTTTTAAATTCTTTTAAATATTAAATTTAAATTTTATAATGTTATGACTTTTGGAGTGTACTTCGGGTACTTGTAATATGAGTAAGACACAATTATTATTCAAGTTAAATTGTTTATTCTCTATGTCTCACTATATTTGTCTCCTGTCGATATTTTGGATTAAATAATTTTAATTTTAATTTTAACTATTATTTTTAATAAAATAAAAAAATTTTTTAAAATAAAATTTGTTAATTTTGAATTTGAAAAATTTTAAATGATATTTGTTGAAAATTTAATTCAATGTAATATTTTTAAAATTAATAATTGAAAGTTAAATTTATTTCATTAAAAAAATCAAATATAGACAAGCAAAATTAGACCAAAAAGTATTATATATCATATCAAACTTTTTTTTAAAAAAAAAATTGAAGGCATGTATCTCAATGTCTTGTTGTTGGGACTTAAAATCTTAAATGTTTATACTCTTTTCGTTTCAAATTATCCTTCGATTATTATTAAATTTTATAAAATTTGGAAAAAAATTTTAATTTTAACATATTTAATATTAAAATTAAAATTTTTTTATAAAATTAAAATTTCATGATTTTTAATATCAAAAAGTAAAAAAATTATAAAAAAAAATTTAAAAATAAAAACACCTAATTAAAATTTGTAGATGTTAAAAAAATAATTTCAAAATATTTCAAAAAATATAAACAAAAAAAAAAAGACGAAGGGAGTATAATCTATCATAATTGAACTACAAACATTATAAAAAAAAAAAAATTCAATCCCACAATTTTAAACTGCTACGATGAAATTATATGCACAAATTTTAAAAGAATAAAAAAAAAACAGAAAAAATTGCATTGGTCAGATAATTTTTTGCTTTTTTTATTTTAAAAAGGAAAAGAATAAATACTAGCGCTACTTTAGGGGAAAAAGAAAAGAAAGCGGAAATTATAATGGGGACAAACAACGTTGGGAGCCAAAATCGATGCGAAAGCCACGTTTCAGAAACTGAGTTGCAGACGCAACTGTCGCTCATTGGACAGTTTTGCAAATGAATGTGTGACGCCTCAACAACGCCACGGAACCCACAATGCCAAGGAATCTCTGTTGCTATCGAACTTTAAGACGTTATGATCCATACACTCACGCATATCAAGGACCAAACCCTTGCTGGATATTTATTGGCATCAATCAGTTTGTCAAAGTACACTGCGTTAAAAGACAAATTAATTAGACTTTTGATATGTCAGGGTAATCTAATGACACGTGTCAATTAGCAGGATGTCGGCGCTTTATTAACTCTTGCAAGATACAAAATAGTATGGTCATATTCTAGGCCAACTCGACCTTGCTGCAAGCAGTTGATGACCGAATTACAAAATTATCCTTTATTACATAAAAAAGAAAATTTTCTGTTTTGTATTTTTTTTTTTCATTATTAGGTCCAGATTATCTTTGGTGTCAAACCCCAAATTAAAAATTTTAAAAAATTCTACAAGGGTCAATTTAGTCACTAAGAAATTGGTTCCCCATTTTTTTTATTAAAGAAGGAAATTTAAAAATAAAAAATTACTAATTTTAAGATTTTAATTTTAAATTTATTAAATATTATTTTTTGAGTTAAAATTTAAATTTATTGATTTGCTATTATTAAGTTCTATGATTTTTTTTTCCGTTGGCTGATTCCAAACTGCAAAATATTAAAAAAAACCAAAAAGGTTGATAAGTTGATTAATCATTTACAACGAACCCCAGCTTGGTGGGGCTCTTTTTGTCACTATCTTCTCCAACTAACGATTATCATAATCACTAATCATGTTTTTCTTTTTCCAAACACACATTCATGATTTTTTTTTTTTATAAGATTCGTAGTTTTCAATGTGACATCACATATTTTTTTAATTTGTTACAAAATAAATAATTTTTTAAAATTTATTTACCATCAATTTGTGCAATGACCAACATTTGATGGACAAGGAGTTTGTTTGACTTAATTCCAAATGACATGAGATAAGAATTGTCAAACTTGAGTATGATTTGATTGGTGTTGTTATTTTATTAATAAAATATTTTTATTAAATTTTAATTTTAAAATATCCAAATAAAATAAAATTTAAATATTTTAATATATATTTCTAATGTTAACTTACCTAAATATAAATGGATTTAGGTAAATCAAGTTTAAGTCCGATTTTAATTTTATTCATAAACAACTTTAGTTCAAATCATTATAATTTTAATTTATTGGAGTATGATGCGTGGTCAAAAAAAGTTGGTAGGAAACATAAGGATTAGAGTATTTTCTTATTCATTTATTTAATTAATTATGGACTAATCATCCCTAATAAGAGCAATATAAGAGCTAGAATCTAACCTTATTATTTTGTCATTGTTTATGGGTACGATGAAAAAAACTAATCTTGTATTATATGCCACCCATAACAAAGAGAAGATACTGTTATACAAATTAAACATTAAGATTTAAATTTTAAATTAATTAAATATCATTCTTTAAAAATAATTATATAAAATTTTTTTTTACGTAAATGAATTGCAAATGTTATTTTCTTAACACAAAATCCAATTATTTTTTTTTTTTAGAGATACTCTTACCAAAATAAGTGCTAGTACAATTAGTTATGGAAAAACATATTTGTGCTTTATTCACATTTGCATGATAAAAATTTTACATAAAAAATTATCACAATGCTTATTTTTCATATATTTTTGTTGCCAGAATTTATTCTGATAATATTTAGTAATAATTATTGATTATCATATACTAATTGCTTGTAAATTTATCTAATTAAATTGGTTGGGCTAAGTTTGAAATTTGAATGGTCCTCACTTTGTTGTTCAACCTACTTAATAACTAAATTAAGTTTTAAATTGCATGGATAGTGAGTTATTTTCTGAGTTCAACTATATAATTTTTTTCTATTTTGGATTAATTTGCGTGGGGAGAGGTTTATGCGATTGAATATGGGCTGAACTGAAGAAACCATAAAATACCCAGCTGGAAACGTTTTGCTTTGCTATGCTTTGGCTTCCTTCTATCACTTTATTACTACTATTGTTGATATTGGCTCCCCCATTTGCAAGGCTTCAACGCATGTCTCAAGTAGAGAATTAGCGACAAATAGAATACCTTGTCCTATTATCTTCTTTTCCCCCCATTTCTCTAAGCAATTACTTTGATTCTATGGTAATTGATTTCAATAACTTGTTTGTCATACCTATCATATGTATGATCACACAAAGTCGAAGAACTAGTAATATGCAAGAATATGAAAATTAACACTTCTTTTTTCTTTTCTAATTTTTTATTTTTACTTTTTTAATTTTGAACAATTGGTTATACCAAAAAAATTGAGAAAATTGTTAAAACTCTCTCAATTTATTTTAGGTTCTATTTATCATTTAACTTGGCTTAAATTTCATTTAGATGGATAATGGAAAGGTTTTCTATCAAAATGTATTTTGTCATTGAATCCCACTGAAGTATTAGCAGTGACAGATTCAGATTTTTTTAGGGTAGTCACTTTTAATACATATAAAAATTTATTAGACGAGTTTATTAATTTTATAGACAAAAATGATGTACACGAGATTTTTTTTCTCCAAATTTTCTTATTTTAAAATTTTTGGGAGAATTTATGAAAAAATTTTGGAGATGTCCACTATTTTTTTATTCAAATTTCCTTATTTTTCAAATCCAGATGAAAGGATGTACCCGTCCCTAAGCATTAGGCAAAGAGACGGAAAAGAAGAAAAAAAATGCATGAGGATTTAGAAAACTTATTTTCAAATCCTCACGCTTAATGAGTGTTTCAAGCTCCCCACATGTAGCACATGTTGTCCCAATGCAACCTTTCGGCTTCCAAGCTCATCAACTACACTCAAATCCTTGCAAACATCCACCTTGAATCTCACCAATGACTCTGACTTTCCTGCCAGGAGAACTTTCTCAAATCCCAACAAATGCTTCTGAGGCGATTTGTGCATTGATGGGGGAGTGGAGAACAACAAAATTGTGTGGCTTCCGCTATATCTTCCCTTGTTTTGAACTCTCAAATGTATGTCAAATGCTAAATTTTTACAACTTTGTTCAACAGCGTCAACTGATTTGCATTTGGATGAGCGGCAAATGTGGTCTTCCTCCAAGCGGATGGATACCAGTTGAGGTGCTTTAACTAACTGGTGGCTGAATTTGGAATAGCTTAGTCCATCTCCAAATGTATAAATAGTTTTCCCAGTGTAGAATCTGTAGGTTCTGCCTGGGTACCCTTTGGATGGATCTGGTCTCATGTTCATGTTTGTCATTGGGACCTTGTCGACATATGATTGTGGATACCATGTCATTGGCAGCCTTCCACCTGGAAGAATTTTGACTTACAATTTTAAACACGACATTGTGATACAACCAAAAAATAAAATAAAATAAAAGAAGACAATTTAAAATTTTAGCAAAAAAGTTTTTGGATTCGCAAAAATAAAAAAAATTATATTTTGTATTTTATTTGACATAACATGTTTATAATATAAATACACAAATTATCAAGAATAGTTAAAATATTCATAAGGTGTTTAGGTACTAACATTATCATCTAAACACAAAGAAGTGAAATTCCTTTGAAGTAATCTTAGGAAAAAGCATACTTATCAGGAAAGCCACTAATTTTATGTTCAAAATCAATGTAGAAAGAGACTTACTTGGATTATAATACCCAAAAATCACATCGGCTATTGCAGCTCCACCAGCTTCGCCAGGGTAACCAACCCAAAGAATGCTTGTAATTTTGTCATCGTTTTTCGCAAATGATATGTCAAAGCCTCCTCCAGACATTATGACAAGAATCACAGGTCCCTTGGCAGCCTTTGCAACTTCTTTTATTAGAAGTGGTTGCTGTCCTGGCAAAAGAAGGTCAACTCTGTCAAAGCCCTCTCTTTCAAGAGATTGATCTATGCCCATCACAAGGACAGTGGCATCTGCTGAGGCAGCCATTTTCTTAGCATCGTCTACTTGGGCAGTGCCGCAGGCCACATTGGAGCAGCCAGGCAGATAGGTTGTTGCCACTGAAGCTGTTAGGCCCTGCAAAGGTGTTGTATATTTGCATGGAATGCCTGCAAACGTTTCCAATGATGAAAGTTAATCATGTTATTTTAGACTTGAATGAATTACTAATATTTGTTGGTAGCTTAAGTCATTGTAAACTCGCCAAGTTCGTAATTGAGAGTAACGTGTTTGATTACCTTCATAGTTTCCAATCATGGTTTTTGTGACATCGGCATTGGGTCCAATTACTGCTAAGGTTTTGGTAGCAGTCGGAGATAGAGGCAACGATCCCGCACTGTTCTTGAGCAATACAATCCCTTGTCTTGCAGCTTCACGGGCCAACTCTTGATGTTTTGGAATGCACACGTCTTTAGGGCCAAGCTTTCCATAAAGTTGCTTGCTGGGATCACCATCGAAGAAGCCAAGTCGCATTAAAGTGGCGAAATTGTTAGTGACGGCCGTATCAATGGCCGACTCATTCAAAAGTCCTGCTTTCACCGCAGCTTCAGTGTGTTGGCCAAGGAATGATCCACAGTTGAGATCCAATCCTAGAACATCGAGACATTTACAAACATATTATGCGACTCAATCAAATGGGCAATTAAACCTAATAACTTCAGCATGTTGGAGTAGAAAACTACATACTGTTTTGTTTTTCCATTAATTAAACCTAATAACTTCAGCATGTTAGAGTAAAAAAATTGTTTTCAACTTAGAAATTGGATCAAACAGACACCATTTGTATCCCATTTTTAATAAAGGAAGCAGAGTCACCTGCCAAAATTGCTTTGGCTGCAGCTTCCTCTGGTGTCTTGGTATAGTGCTGGTTACTGTAGAACACGTCTACTGCGTCACAATCTGAAACTATGTACCTGCAGCAACCCAAAAGCCTTGTAAACAAAACATGACTTGCTAAATACTGACTGACCATAAATCTTGTCTTGAAAATGCTGGGAGAAATGAAAATACCCATTTAATTTCCATTGGCCTCGAATAACCCCTGCAAGAAGATCAGGGTCCGCGCAAGTTGGCTTACCGTTAACCTGGTTGTAAGAACACATAACACTGGCGACATTCCCATCAATAACACAGCTCTTGAATGGTGGTTGAAATGTATCATCCATATCTTGTTGTGTTACCTAAGCATCCACAAGCCAATCATGACAAAGGCAATGACTTTTGGATTTACCAACACAATAAAGTCACCAGTAAAATAACTTAAACTCAATTGAAATTAAATTACCATAGCATTGAAATGGTTGCGATCAACCCCTTTCCAGTTATCCAAATCATAGGCTGTATAGTGTTTACAACATGCAGCAACCTTAAGCCGAGAAGAGTCGCCATCATCACTTTGTTGTAAGCCTTTGACATAACTTGATCCATATTTACCGGTGAGCAATGGGTCCTCTCCAGGTGTTTCTTGCCCCCTTCCCCATCTTGGGTCTCGGAATATGTTAATGTTTGGAGACCAATATGTTAGCCCTGCCAATCCTACATTGTACATTGCTCTAGCTTCGGTTGAAACCACCTGAGAAAAAAATGGGTATTAATTAGGGGATAATAGCGCAACAACATGGTGCCTTTTTTGGATTCAAAAGTGAGGTACAAGTAGCTGAAATGCTCAATGGACAATAATTAGGTTCCTCTTCTTC
Source organism: Durio zibethinus (assembly GCF_047325235.1). Classification (NCBI taxonomy): domain Eukaryota; kingdom Viridiplantae; phylum Streptophyta; class Magnoliopsida; order Malvales; family Malvaceae; genus Durio; species Durio zibethinus. The sequence continues at coordinate 21,042,426 of NC_143177.1, forward strand.
CTGTAAGACTTATGTTTCAGAAATATCTCACTATAATCCTAAAATCCATCAATTATACACCTGAATACTCGGTGAATCATTTCTTTAGGGCTAAAACAGTTGTCTATAGCTCCATTATCATTAATTTTCAAACACCAATTTGTTCCTACTGCCAAAATCAGCCAATGGATTGCTTTTGCAAGCTGGAGTTCAATAGAAGGGTACAAAGTCTTTGAGTGATCAAAAAGTCTTCTTCTTCAACATCTGGTAACCTGAGATATTTATAAATCATCTACTTTTCTACCACAAACATAAATTAATTCAAACACAGAATTCCATATATTTCCCTTTCCCATTTTTGAAGCAAAAGACAATTCATCACTTTAAATCAGCATGACTCCATCTACTTAAACTACTTTCCTCAATCAACAATAAACTTTTCAATGCACAAAACCAAATTCTTTTGGAAGGCTAATGCTGTTTATATATGGGGAAGAACAATAAAAAATACACTAAAAGCATTAAGTTTGTTCTTGATTCTCAACATCTAATTAGAAATTGACCTTTATCTTCATTTTCCATGGCATGACAAAAAAATTTATACAGAATTAATTGCAAAAAATGACTATGTCAATAACAATGACACGAGATGCATCTAGAATCTGAAAAAGAGCAATGCCATCTAATTTCAAAAACCATGAAAGAAATTCAACCATGTAGCTTTCACAGCCAGCCTCATGATTTCAGCATAGTGTTCTAGTTTTTCTACCAAACAAATTCTAATTTAATCACACTTTTGGAAAATGAAAAGTCCATTCGCGTTACATGAAATCCAATCCACATCAAAATCAGCATCGTCTTTTAAAACGTACACACAAAAGGAAAAAGAAAAAGAAAAAGTGAAACGACAAAAAGAAATATAAAAAAGAAAAGTAAAACAGCATAAATCGGAAGAAGAACAAAACCAAAATAAGAAAAAGACAATAACTTTACCCTGCCAATGGCTTTAAAGAGAGAAGTGTTGAAGGAAGCTGCCGTTAAGATGACCTGAGGAAAGCTTGTAGCACCTGGAACCAAGCTGGTAAATTTGGTACCGGGACCGACGTTGGACACTCCATGCAGAGCCTCGGACCACCATTCATATTTTGGTATTCCAAGCCGACTAACACTTCCAGCATTATTCACTATGAACAGAATTTTCTCCTGCAACGTAAGCCTCTGTACTAGGTCAGCCACCCTCGCATCTGTCGCCAACGATGCTTTACAAAAGTCGTAACTTCCAACTTCTGGATTTTTAGTAGCATCACAGGCAAAAACAGGTGATGTTTGTGCTAAAACCTGGCTCGAAATCAATGAAAACCAATGCAAAGAAATCAAGAAGCAGATGAAAACAGAGACCTTAGGTACTCTGTTTTCAAAAACAGAAGAGAAGAAGGAGCTCATTGTTACCTTCCCTTTTGATCCTCGTTACTACTAACACACACAAAAAAATAAAATAAAATAAAATAAGAAAATAAAAACTAGAGGAAACTTAAGCTTCCTCAAGAATGGAGTAAAAAGGGTGTCTCCTACCACCTTCGTTTCAGTGTGAAAAGTTGGTCAAGCTTGGAATATTTATAGAAGGAGAGTTGTGAAAAGCACACGTTGTTTTGTACTAAATCTTCTTTGGGATTTGTTTTTTGCAAAAGGGGAAACCAACCCAAAATTTTACGAGAATGAAAGATTTTTGTTTTTGAATAATACTTTAAAAGAAAAAGGCTATCCCTGACCGTGACGGATTCATCTTTTTCTAACTCGAGGTTGTTTTATTTGGAAGTGCTCAATGCATGGGAGTTTGATTTGTTTATGTTTGAAAACTTTTGCAAATGTTGTTTTCAAAGAGTGTGTCTTCCAATAGCAGTAGCTTTGAAGCTTATGCTACTATATATTGTACTGTCGAGTAAGGTTAGAACTTAGAGTCTCGCGACTCGAGATTTTGCGCCCGTTTTTTCTGGCATTTTGTAACTCACGTGAGGGATTTTGGGATGATATCTCGGCTACGTTGTTATTTAGTTTTATGGTTGGTTTCTTTGCTTACTTGCTTTGAACCCTTACTCCAAGCTAATCTCCTAGGCGATTAGATTAACAACAATAAATTACACAATTTTCATTGAACTTTCAATCCATTCTTTATCATAATTAAATTAAAGTCAATAGGATGAAAATTCTTTCCATATGCAAATAATAAATTGTTTATTAAAAAAATTCTTCCAAAATCATTAAAATCGAGTTAAGTGATAGATTTTGAGAAAAAGTATAAATAAAAATTTTATTCTATAAAAAAGGAAAAAAAGATAAAAATAAAAAATTATTAATTTAATAATTAAATTAAAAAATTAAAAAATGATTATAAATTTTAATTAATAAATTAACAAATTTTTATTTTCATTCATTTTCATTATTTATTCGTAGCAAAGCCAAAATGTGAAAAAAACAATACAAAACAAAACAAAAAAAACAAAGCTTGACTGACTTCGAATTCCCCTCCCTCATTTTTGGTAATTGGGTTGGTATCAGAAGCTGTCTCGTCATTGTTCTGTAAAGCAAAATACCGAGAAACCAATTTTCCTAATTTTCACTCTAAAATCGTCAACGTTACAAAATTTACTTGCTACAAAAATCCTCAAAAACCCAACCCACCAGACGCATCATATCCAATTACTTTTCATTGGAAGAAGCCATGGTTGTCAAAAAAGTAAATAACGGACCTGCATTTATAACAGAGGAGGTGTATGGGTCGCGATCCAGCTGGAAGGGACATACAAATAGATAATAAGTATAAGGCAATAATTTTACGGCTAGTGAATCGCGTGTCATTATGGGCGGGTGGAGATGTCTTGAGAGAGTGATAGCTTTGCGCAACTGTCTTGACGGTAACAGTATATCATATGATGGGTACTACAGGGCTACTGGCTACGTTGTAGTCTATTTTATATATAGCCTTACGTATGTATAATAATTTAAAATATTATATAATGATATAATATAAATATAATTGTTGATGTGAGTTTCAACACAAAAATATTTTTATAAATGCAAAGAAAATGATGGTTAGAAGTAAAAACAAAATGTGTTTATTTTGTTTTCATTTCAATAAAAATCAAGTTGAAAAGAAAGTGAGAAAGTTGAAATGAGAAAAAAAATGAATGAGATGAATTTGGTTTCATGATACTTGAGTTTTCATATTTATAAATAAGTTGAAAGTGACAAAAAGGAGATAATTAGGATATGAACGAGTTGAGGTCGCATTGAAAATATCAGATTGACATGACATGTCAAGTTGGTACAAATGATCAATATACCTTTAGTTGTCTGTTGAAGGCTTTAAAAAAAAATTATTATACCCTTTTGACCATTATATGCCCCTAACACTTTATCCCCTTTTCAAGTGGTCTGAGTATTAGATTGTTAAATTTATTACCGATGTCTTCGTTGTGGGGTAGGTTGGTTGCATATTTCGTCGAAGGCCGTCATTATAGGGGGAGGTCGATTTTAGACAATGACTAGCTTTGAGCAATGATCTGACTTGGTGGTTATTTGATCTTACGTGTGTATTTTGGATTGAGTGTATAATTGATTTAAAGGTTATCGATGTGATAATTGTTTGGGGTGATTTAAGATTATTGCTGAAGTTCATCTAGTTGTGGTGAAACTTGCATTTTCTTTCAAAATTTTAGACTTGAGCCTCTATTTTGGACCTTGTTTATCCTTGATGGCTATCCAATTTAGATGGCCAGCCTGGGGTTCATCCTATTAGGCCGATCTGATAGCATTAAATAAAAGAGAGGTGGTTTGAACGAGTAGTAGAAATACGAAAAGACGTTTACCCGCCCGTGCTTTGACATGTGGTGCCTATCGTGTATCTATCTGGCCTACAGCGCGACCAAATAAAAGGTTTGTAAGGCTTCAACTTTCCACTTTTTGCTTTTTTTGCTCTCAATCTGACCTAAAATTTTTGATCTTAACAACTTTCTAGTATTTAAAGTTTTTTCTACACTCACTTCTATACGTATTTCTAACCATGTCTTTTAGTATGAATTTTGGAGGGGTTGAGAGTTATAGGGTAGAGCCAAGGGGAAGTTAGCAAGAGCAGTAGGATGACGACTTGATCTCCTCTGTTATGAGGGTTACAATTATGCCAAGATGACTTATTGGTTCAACCTAATGTCCAAGAAAAGGCAACGACGCAATGAAGAGAATGCTTGAACAAGAGGTGAGCGAGTTTTGAGCACGAAAGAGTTGTGTACTCAGATCGACTTTGAACTTCAAAATCCACTTGCTTTCTTTTTCTCTCAGGTCGATCCATCTTCTATGGTTGACCTTCCTTCCTCTTTGGTCATTTCCCCTTCTGAAATTCAATCTTTTTCACCTCCTACCACCTTTACTCTTCCTCTTTAATTAATTTTTTTTAACATCTCATCTCTCCTAAGAGGTTATTGGTTCAACCTAATGTCCAAGAAAGGGCAACGACGTAATGAAGAGAATGCTCGAACAAGAGGTGAGTGAGTTTTAAGCACGAAAAAGCTGTGTACTCAGATTGACTTCGAACTTCAAAATCCACTTGCTTTTTTTTTCTCTCAGGTCGATCCATCTTTTATGGTTGACCTTTCTTCCTCTTTGGTCATTCCCTCTTCTGGGATTTAATCTTTTCCACCTCCTACCACCTTTACTCTTCCTCTTTAATTAATTTTTCTTAACATCTCATCTCTCTTAAGAGGTTTTTACCTCATCCTTCTTTTTTCGAGATCAAGCTACTTTCATCCATTGCTCTTTTTCAGGATATGTCTCTCACCCAAGAGTCAGATTCTTCTGATGAGGGGGTTTTGAAGAGGAAAAAAAAAAGAACACCTCAACCGAAAAAAGTGATGGCAAGGGAAAGAGTCTTATAGAGCAAGACATTCTCGTTAAGGTCCCTATATATACTTCATGTGACCTCAGCGTGATCTTCAAAGATATGATGAGTGAGCTAAAGGTAGAGCAAATCTAAAAGATTATTTTAACATGTGCTCGACTCATCATGTTTGAGCTCTGGGTACCACTTTCTTTTTTCCAAGAGAAGGGTATAGTATAATGACTTCGAACTCTTCAGATCGAATCACTGATAGAATAGAGCTACATTGGCATTACATATATTGGGATTCATTCGTGGCTGGTCTAAAGGTTTCACTTTATCTTTTATTTATTTTAATTTTTAATTTTTACAATTTGACCATTACTCAACTCACCCCAAATTTTATTCAGTACATAGTTGCTTTTATTATTCTTTATCGATTATTGAATATTCTTCTTTTTCTCTCTTTATTCAAGGAGTTTTTCTCTCTTAAAAAATATCTTAGTGATAGTAAGTAGTTTTATATCATAGCTCAGCCAAATAAAAACCTTCTCACCAATTGTCTGAGCTTAATAAAAAATTAGAAACTACTCTTTTTATGCCTTGAAAAACAAAAGGCTAATAAAAGTGTTGAGCTAGAAATTAAGGTTTGAGAAATAAAAAGTATGCTCAGCTTTTTTTTAGATGCATCGATGTCTATCTCCATCCCTTATCTGTCAGATCGAAATAAAATTTTAAATTTTACACATAGAAGGAGCTCATCATCGATGCTCATAAGCTGATCTCCCTGAAAGTAATAAATAGGATAAAGTATTAGGGTAAGTTTGAGATAATCTCATAGGGTCTTGTTTTAAGTTAAGTTTTCATCTATTTTTTAGCTCGATTCTACAGATATGGCTGAAGTTGATGAAGACTTCGATGTCTCGTTATCCAGCACACTCCAAGGCCCAAAAGAGGGAAAAAAAGATCTAGCTCAGAGCCTCATCACATGGGATAGACAAAGTGATTAGTACAGCTATACATCGTACTCTTCCAAGTCGAACGTCAAAAGTTAAGGTAGGTTAGGACTTATCTTTCGTCTTGAAACTGACACCACCCTTTCCAGCAAAAAGGCCATGGATAGAAATTTTATCTTTTGCTCTTAAGAACCTCAAAGCTAGCTCAAAAATAATATCCATGGGGTTGGAGTTTGCTCCAACGGATGACCTTATCTCTAACATTGACATTGTCAAGAGGTTCTACAAGGTCACTGTTAGGGGTGTAATCGATCGAGTTGAAGTCGATATAGTATTAAGCTCGAGCTCGAGCTCAATTCAAAATTTGAGGCTTGAAACTCAACTCAAACTCAATCGAGTTTTTTTTTTTTAGCTTGAGCTTGACTTAAGATAGAAATCGAGCTACTTGAGCTCACTTGATTAGGTTCGATTAATATGTAAAAAGAAGTTTGATTTTTATATTTGATAAAATCTTGATTATTTATGCTTGAACTTGAGCTCAAGTTTGAGATATTTTATTAATTAAAATAATAAAAGTGTATTTAAATATAAAAGCTCGATTAAGCTTGATTAAGCTCGTAAGCTATTCGAGCGGGGCATAAGAATGCTCGAACTCGACTCGATCGATGAGTTTACTCGAGTTCGAGCTCGACTCGATAATAATCAAACTGAATTTAATTTTTATTCTTATCGAATCCAAATAACTTGTGAGTACTAATGTATCATTTACACCCTTAGTCACAGTTCCTTCTCTTAGTGAGTATCTTTTGACCTTAGTTCAATTTTTTTATTACTGTTTTTTTTTTATTTTTCTAAGTTTAAGGTCTTTTCGTGTAGTCTAAAAGAAGTTCCCACCTCAGCTTGTGAAAAACAGTAATAAAGCCTTCTATCATGTTTATCTTACTGTGGACCATTTTTGAGAGTTGAAAAAAATATGACTATCATTGTTAAAGAGTATAAAAAGAGCTCAGAGGCATTGGGCAACATTAGATCAAGCCTCAACGTGTCCCATAGGAATGAGGTTGAGTTGATGAGAAAGGTAGACGAGCTGATAGTGAAGTTGAAGGTTATCTCGATGGACAAAGCCTCAACCGAATCAATGAAGGAATAGGCCAAGCTAAAACTTAATAATGCTCAGGTTGAAATGACAAGGCTAAGGTCTGAGCTTGAGGCTTAAGACAAAAAAGAGGAGAAGCTACAGATGAAAGTTATGGATGAGTATAAGGCCTTTAATGAGTGTCTCTGGGTAAAAGTGAAATTCTCAAGAAAAAATGTACTTAGTGCCTTCAGCTGGTCAAAGATAATGTATAGTTCAAATTCTCTTCTCTCAACCTCGTCATTTTTGATATTAACATCAATAATATTAGATTGATGCCTTATCGAAATAAGCCTGAAAAAGATGAGGAAGATGAAGAGGAAGAGGAAGAGGAAGATGAGGCCCTAAATGATGAGTTAAAGGTCATCATGGGGATAAAAGAGGAAAATGTGAAGGTCATCAAGGCTAAGATCATCCTTCTTACTTCTATTGATAAAAGTACTCCTCCCACTACTGCTACTGTTGATGAATGAGTTTTTTAATTTTTAATTTTTCACTTTGTAAATTTTTGACTTTGAAGTTGCCTTTTTGTAATGACCTCTCATACTTTACCAAATGTATTTTGCTATAATGAAGTAAAATTTTTTTTTTTTAAGTTTCAGCTCAATTTTACTATCATTACTTTCTTACTTGCATTAGTTTGAGAATGGTTATTTGATCTAAAGGTGGATAATTGGACTGAAGACTTACGTAATTGTTTAGATCAGATAAACATATAGGTTAGATTTTCTCAAACACAATCTTATCAAAGATAGTTTAATTCATGTGTTTGCGTACAAAATAATTTAAGTGTAAGCTCAATTTGTACCAATCTACTAGTAAATAGATTTAATTTGTATTTCATATACTTGGGATGGTAGTGCCACTCATAAAATAATGTGAAATCGGTTTATATCGAGCTATTGATAATAAACCTTCAGGTTGTATACGTTCTACGTGCTTAGGATGATGTCACCAATTAGATTCTATAATTTGTAGGTCATATTGTGAACAACCTCTTTAACAATATATGATCTTTTCCACATCAAGGTTAACTTGCCACCTAGATTATCTACCTTTGAAGTTTTAACTTTTTTAAGTACCAAGTCGTTTTTCCTAATGTGCTTACACTAAAATCTCATATTGTAATAGTTGACTACCTTTTACTGGTAGGCTGTAATTTGTGTTAGGGCTATATCTTTTTGTTCTTTGGTGAGGTCAAGGTCGGCTCTATACGCCTCTTCATTTTTTGCTTCTAACACCAATTCAACTCTTAAGCTCAGCAGCTCAATCTTAACTAGCATTACGATCTCTATTCCAAATGCCAAGTGAAAGGGAGTTTCACCAATGGACACCTTCATGGTTATCCTTAGGGCTCACAGAACTCCCAGTAGCTTGTCGATTTATTTTTTTTACTGCATTAACCCTTTTTTTCAGTGCTTTTAATATTATTTTATTTGAAGCTTCAGCCTACCCGTGGCAACTGACGTGAACCTAAAGTTGATGTGAAAATTTAAGCACCATTTTTTGAATCTTAGATTTTAAAATTGTTTGCCATTGTCTATTATTATAGACCAAGATAATCTAAATATGTAGACTATGTTTTTCTATACAAATTTCTCAACTTGTGTTTTTGTGGTAGTGGCTAGGGCTTTGGCTTCCAACCACTTTATGAAGTAATCTACCATTAAGATGAATCTCTTTTGACCTGTGACCTGGGTGAATGGTCCAATGACATCCATTCCTCACTGCATGAATGGCCATGAGTTGATGATATGAGTGAGCTTGATTGAGGAAAGAGGTTGCACAAGGGTAAAATTTTGACATTTGTCACATTTTTTCACCACTTCAATTGTATCTTTTTTTAGGGTGAGTTAGTAATAGCCCTGCCTCAGTACTTTATAAGCCAAAGATTGAGGTCTAAGGTGACTTCCACATATTTCTTCATAAATTTCTCGTAAGATGTACTATGTATTTTTTTTTATCAACACATCTTAAGTATGATAGGCTAAATGATCTTTTATATAATTTTTTTTTGATCATTGTGTACAGAAGGGCTTCTTTCATTAGTGTCTTAGCCTAAACTCTTTCATTGGGTAACACTCCTGTGGTCAGGTGTGCTTTAATTGACATCATCCAGATTTTTTTCTCTGTTACCTATCCCATGAGATTATCTTCGATGTTTTTATGTGCTAGTTCTTCTACTAGAACTTGGTTTGGACTTTTTATTACTGTTTTTAAAGCCAACTTAGATAGAGAGTTTGCTATTGAATTTTTTGACTGTGGTATTTTTTCACCTCGATTTTTTTGAAGCCAGCTACCAAGGTTAATGCTTTGTTGAGATACTTTTGAATTCCATCTTTTTGAGCTTCAAACTTGCTATTTATCAAACCAACCACTAGTTAGGAGTTGCTATAAGTAGTTTATAAGTTGAATATTTAACTTGGTTGCCAACCTTAGGCTGGCTATCAACATCTCATATTTTGCTTCGTTATTAGATTCCCTAACTTGAATCTCAAGATATATGGGTATTGTAGCCTTTTTTGATTGATCAAAATAAAGTCGACTCTTTTGCTCTAGCTTGTAGCAGATTGTCTACATAGAGCTTCCAATCATCCTTATCCAGGGTTTTCTAATTTTTTTCAGACTATCTCTCTGGTTCTATCGAGGTACGTTCCACTATGAAGTCTGCTAGCACTTATGATTTTAATGCCAATCTAGGTAAAAAGTGCACATTAAATTCACTGAGCTCTGCCACCCATTTGATTAGCTTTCTCGATATTTCATGCTTCTATAAGATTTATCTTAATAGCTAGTCGATCAAGACGTGGATCATGTGGACTTGAAAATACGACTTGAATTTTCTAGTCGAGGTGACAATGGCATAGGCCAAATTGTCTATACTATTGTAGTTAACTTTAGGATTTATCAATACTTTGCTTCCAATATAGACTGATCATTATTTTTCTTCTTTTTCTTAAACTAGGATCGAGTTGACAGCTTGACCTGTGCTGGCTAAGTATAAATATAGTGTTTTGTAATTTTTAATTTAGACAGGATAGACGTGGAGGATAAGAATTCTTTGAGTTCATCAAAAGCTTTTTGGCATTAAAAGTCCACCTGAAGTCAAAGATATTTTTGAGAATTTTAAAGAATGATAAACATCATTCTGTCGACCTAGACATGAATCAACTAAGCATGGCTATTCTACTTGTTAACTTATGTACTTTTTTTACCAAGGTCGATGACTTTATTTTTAAAATTATCTAAACTTTTTCAAGATTCACCTCTATCTCTCTTTGTTTGATCATGTAATTGAGGAACTTGCCTAATGTAACCCCAAAAGCACATTTGCTTAGGTTAAGTCTCATATTCTACTTTTTCAAAGTGTTAAAGGTTTTTTTAAGGTCTTCTAGATGCTCGGTCAAACTCTTGCTCTTGATTGTCATGTTGTCTACATATACCTCTACATTGTTATCAATTTAAACACCTTGTTCACCAATCTTTAATAGGTCGCCTTTATATTTTTTAATCTGAAGGGCACGACCTTATAGTAGTAAATGCCTTTTTTAGTAATAAAGGCTATTTCATCTTAGTTCTCTTTCAACATTTTGATTTAATTGTAGGCAGAATAGGTATCCATGAAGCTGATGAGGCTATGCTTGGCACTATCATCTACTAGTTGATTTATACTAGGGAGGGAAAAGCTATCTTTCGGACAAGCTTTATTCATGTCGGTAAAGTTCATGCACATTCTCTATTTTTCACTGTGCTTTTTGACCATGATCATTTTGGCTATCCATTCAGGGTAATAGACCTCCCTGATAAAGTCAGCTCGTAATAATTTATCAACTTCTTTTTCAATGGCCCATTATCTTTCGGGGGTAAAATTTTTTTTCTTTTGCAGAACTGGTTTGACCTCAGAATTAGTATGTAGTCTGTGGACCATCATTTTGGTATCAAATTTAGGTATATTGGATGGTGTCCAAGTAAATAGGTCGATATTATCTTTTATGAGTTGAATCAGTTGATCTTTATATTAGAGCTTCGCTTCGATCTGCATTTATTTTTATGAAAATGTTGTTCCAAAATAAAATTGTCATGAGGTCCTCGATCGACTCAAGTCGATTTGTGTCCAAGTCCGATCTTTGATTAATTATCTCTTTTTATTATATTAGGTTGGGATCATTTCTTACTAAAATATATCCTGACGTGATGATTAACATAGTGAATAATTGTTAAACGTATTAGTAAAAGTGAAGTATATTTTTCATTTAATGTTGTGTTTTTGGTTGGCGTGTTAGCTCGGTCCAAGTAACATCAAAATTTTCACACCAACTTAGGAGCTCGATCGTTTCTACTGTTGCCTCAAGAAATTCAAAAAATAGAATAAAATTAAACTTTTTTCAAAGCTTAATAGCTTAGAGTGGCTTAAAAGCGTACTTTTCTTAGATTAGTTTTACATTTTGTGTTATTGTCGGTGGTTTCCTACTTTTTTTCAATTTTTTTGTGTTAATTCCTCTTTGCTTTCTACCTTAGTATTGGCCAAACTACCTATCTACTTCCCAATCCTACCCTTCATTGTTGTAACATAACATTACCGTATTGTAGATTGGTCTTATCGAACTTCTTCAACCTTTGTAGGTGTTGAAAATTTCGCTTTCAAATAGGGAGTTAAGCCTATAAGTAGCATAACAGACTAGCTAGGTTAACCTACTATCATGTTATAAGCAGATGAGATATCTACCACCATAAACTTCATAACTAAGGTAATCATCTTTGGTTCTATCCTTAAGAAGATTGAAAGCTTGATAGTTTCTCTCACGGGCACCTGTTCATTTCTAAACTCCACTAATATGATAGTGATCAGCTTTAACTAATCTCCATTAATCTTTATTTTCTTGAAATAGCCATAATACACAATGTCGGTCAAACTTTGATTGTCAAATCAGATTCTTTTGACCACATAGTTATACATCAAGGCCGTGATCACTATGACATCATCATGTGATTGTTGGATCACTTTTAGATCTTTCAAGTTAAATGAGATCGACTCATTTTGCCAGTCTTTTTTTTTTTTTATTGAGGTGCCTATTGTCATTATCATACCCAGTTAAACTTCTTTTTCGTAGAGGTGGAGCTACCTCTTGTGATCACATTAATCACCTCGGTGATTGGCCTGCTATTATCAACTTGGCCTTTTTTTTTTACTCAGCTTTTCTCCTCGAGCATCTTTTCTTCCTTGATCTATTTTTCTCTCTCTACCTCAGGTGGGCCCTTTATGGTTATATCTATAGTCTCTTCTAAATTGGTCTTATTTTTTTTTGTCCCATAAATCTTTTCAACTAACTTTACCTTATCAGAGCTTCAATCTCATTTTTCAGGTTGACACAATATTTGGTATTATGGTCGATGTCCTAGTGAAATGCATTTTTTATTATCGGATCCCACATTGTGTTCTGCTTCAATGGCTTAGGCCATCTGAGGTTGGGATTTTTTTTTTATTTGCATCAAAATCCTCTTACATAAAGTATTTAATGTAGCATAGCTTCTTTTCCACTGGGGTTTTTAGCTTTATGTTGTCTTCTTTTTTAGGGAAGATCATAGAATTCTTGCTTTTTTTATGATCGAAGAGAGGGGATGAGCCTCTTTCATCTTGACTGCTGAAGAGGAGGGATAAGTCCCTTTCATCTCGATTTGATTTCATTGTAGCTTTAGCATTGATGTATTTCTTTGCTATTAGCAAGACGTCAGTCATAGTTTTAGGTGATTCTATTGATAATGTCAACTTTAAGTGGTACTCTTTATTGTAGAGTCCACAAGTCAGTACGATAATAGTGCCTGTCTATTTCAAGTCTTTTTTACCCATAGAGCTTTCACGTTAAAACACAAGACATAGCTTTTTAGAGTTTCATTCCACCTTTGGTGAATTGACATCAAGCTTAGGGTCATTTTCTTTTCGGCTACTCTTAAATCTGGACAAGAATAAGTGATGAGGTCCTTGAATGTAATGATCGACCTTGGTTCCAGACTGCTATACCAAGATCGAGCTGTGCCTTTCAACGTAATAGCTAGACCATTACACATTAGAGCTTTGTCCACCCTCTGTATCTTAATGTTAGTTCTATAAAGTTTCAAATGATAAAAGGGATCAAAAGTACCATCATATGTCTCCAAGGTTGACATTTTAAATCCTTTGGAAGGCATGGCTCTGTCAATCTCTTTAGTAAAAAGTGAGATCTTCGGGAACTTGAGCACATCCTCAAAGGCCACTACTTTCATTTTCAGCTCTTTCTCTATGCCTTACATCCGAATTTCCAAATCTTTGTTCGATTGAAGTTCATGGTCTGTTTGTTTGGAATTTTAGGTTGTGGCATGTGTGAAATTGTAGCTGGGGCAGTGATGAATTGGGTTGGAGTGTTTTTTTTCTCTAAAGGTCGAGGAGGCTTCCGCCTTTTCATAGCTCGATTGCCTGACAATGGCTTCTTGGCCAGGTGTGACTAAGTCCAGCACTTTGAAAACTTATGGTGGGGGTTATAGTTTGCAATATTTGCTTGAGAGCTTGCATTTGTTCTGTCAGGACTTAAAATTGTTCCATGGTCGATCCTGTCTGTGGTTGAGATGAGCAGACAAAATGCTAGCTTAGGTAAGTTTTGTTCCAGCCGGGGTGGTTGCCTTTCTTTCCTCTTAGGTTCTTTTTCTTAGTGGCATTGTTTTGTACTCGGTTAATATAAAATGTGCCCCTACTTGGCGTGCCAAATGTTGGTGCTGAGCTCCAACTTAAGGGTATTCCTATAAATGCAGAAGGAAATGATAGTTAAAGGTAAAGACATGGGGTGTTTCCTATATTTGCACTTTGATGCATAAGTCAATGAAGATTAAGTCGAAAAGAAAGTGAGAAAGTAAGAAGGAGAGAGAGAAAGATGAATGTGATGAACCTAACTTCATGATGTCTGAGCCTTCATATTTATAAGTAAGTTGAGGAAAACAAAAATGAGACAATTAGGATAAGGTCGAATTAAGGTGGCACTGAAAATGTTAGGCTGATTTGATATGTCAGATTGGTATAAATGATCAAAATACCCTTGATTATCTACTGAAGGCTTTGAAAGGGAAAAAGATCACTATATCTTTTTGATTATTATATGCCCCTAATAATAATATAAAAAACTAAAGTGATCAATTTAAAATTTTAATAATAATTATATATAAATTTAATAAAATAAAAAAATATTTTAATTTTTTGTGTCGATATAAATTATAATATATAATTTTCATATAAAATATAATATAAATATATGAATTTTAATATTTTACAATATATAAATATACAAATCATTAAATCTAATCATACTTATATTTACACGTCATAAGTCCAATGGATTCTCATTCTTCAAATTAAAGAATGATAATTATCACAAAAAATTTCCTATCGAATGATCTTTGTTCCAAAGTAGTACGGTATTGATAGACATATATATCATTTATGTTTTGATATATATATATATGTATGTATTAATATTTATACGTTTTCAAATATTATTTTGAATTATAAATATTTTTAAAATTATATATGCTTAATTTAATAAACATATTTTATTTTTAATTAAAGTATGAAAACATAAAAATGATTATGAAAGAAAAAAATTAAGAATTGATTAAAGGAATCAAATAAATAAAATTTCAAAAAAATAAAAAAAATCTTGTATCGCCCAAACAATTTAAAACTATCAATACTGTCAGTATTGTTACAGTAACGATATCAATGCTTTGTTCTCTTACCGAATTCGACAAAATTCAAAAAAAAAAAAAAAAAGGCAAATGCAGGCAAACACCAGGCATGGATGGAGCAACAATGAATTAAATTAACAGTTGGGGGGATTGTATTGTCCTTGGATTATTTGACGTTAAAAAAATAGTTGTGGTGCAGTAGAACTTGTGAATATCATTGTCCAACATGGCCAGCATGCACACATTTGATCTTTGTTCATTCCCCCTGGATTTCAGTATGTTGGACATTTACTGATCGGCTAGCAAAAACACAGAGAACATGAAGGGGGAATTCAAAATCTCCTCCAAAATCTTACATTATGATCGATTAAAGATGTAATTTATATAGCACTATATTATAAATACTTCTACACCATATATCCATTTTGTTGCATTAGATTTGGAGGATTCAAGTAATGATAAAAAAAATGATATAAATAATTAATAATATATCATTCTTAATTTCTTACGGCCAGTAATGTAATTGCTGTCATTTCTATATTAAAAAGAAAATTTATGTTGCTATCATATGATTTATTATTTGAATAATGGTATTTAAGATGAGTTCTTTTCTTCGTTTTAGTCCTTAGATCAATGACAGTGAATTTGCATTTTCACATCAATGTGCTTTAGCTGCTTCACCTTGGAATCTGATTGCTGGTCATATGCTCCCACATACGTACTTGTCATGCAAGCCTGTCTTACCTGCAATTGTTCGTTTCAATCAGTAATGGCTGATAAGGAGAGAAATAAAAGCGAACAAGTCCAATTCCAATCCTCCAACCTCACCCGTCTTACTCACACTTCAATCATATTTCCAACTTGTTAGACTTTTTATGTTTTTGCATTTAAGGCACCGTTCACAAACTTTCTCTTCTCCTGGCCTTTTTTTTTTTTTTTAATGTTGCCACTTATGCAAAATGAGATGGGCAGCAGTCTCATCAGTTGAGCTAATTACTTACTAAAAGGGTAAACCATAAAAATAATACTAACATTTCTAGTTTAGCTCTCTGTCTCAGTCTGCTATCTAACTAGAAAATAACCTAATTCCAATGGGAAAAGATCTATCTTTAGTACATAAATTTCAATAATGGCTTGTGTTTTATTTTTAGTAGTATATATCAGTGTTAAAAGTCTGTTAAGAATCCAAAACTTACTTCAGTAATAGGGAATTGGAGTTCAAAATTCAACATTACAACATCTTCCCTTATCCTCAAGATACGATCTTTTTTGTAAAAAAAAAAAGAAGCATGCAAAAGTCTATTTCGGTTAACTAATTAGTATTCAATCTGAATTATATTGTAGTATGACAATATATTCCATATTGATAGTGGGTCTTAATCAAATTAATTATTAAAAAGTGAAAGGTATTATGATCTTATCTTTGCTAGAGGACAAGCTATTTATAAAAATCAACCATATAGGAAAGTGACCATATCCTGTTTGATAAGATCAAACTTGTTTGTTTTTAAAGAAAAACAAAGTTTTTGCCATATGCAATGGTTAATTTGGATGGAGGATGTTTAATTTGATTCCTATAATTATTTAACTGATTATTCGTTTTCCTCTTCCTTCTTTGTTTCTTTTGCCCACAAGGAGGTGTCGATCTCGATTGCTCGATATTTTGGTAAATCTCAACATTCAGCAGAATGATCAATGGAGCCATGGAGGTCAGATTAGACAGCAAGCTTGGATTAGGAGGAGTGGTTGGTTGAATTTAGACTTTAACCTCCTTCCATTGAGTCCTTCCACTGTTTCTATGATTTGGAGGAGTGGTTAGTTCAATTATCACATGATTTTGGCCCGAAATTACACCCATGGAGGACTTGAGGGGACATGAACAATTGGTCGTCGTCAACACAAAACATATCTTTTAAATAATGGAACAAGAAAAAGTTGGAACGGGAATTTAGCTAGAAAGAATTAATCAGCAGGTATAAAGTTACTTTACTTTAATATATGAAAAGCAAGTGAAATAATCTGGAAGTGAATGAGACATTGAATATGAACAAAAAATTTCATTAATTAACCAGTTGGATGGATTTACTTAATTAGTTAATTGAAATCACTGAGTCATTTTTTGCTGGCTCTGAAAATCTAGTGGTTTATGGAAATTTTGCAAGAAATTATAACATGGGGAAAGATAAATGAATGAGAAACGGTAGTGCAAACATGTAAAATTGAGTTTCCATTTTGTTTGGTTTGAAATAAAGGCCTGAGAAGGGAAGAGTATTATGGTTTACCATTAGTAATCCATTTGAAGTATTTATAGTAGAGGTAAGCAATAACTGTAATTTTAACCAGAGATATCAATGGATGTGTGAATCTCTTTCCTTCCCACTTAGGAAAGGACTGAAATGAAGAAGGGGAAACGAAATATCTTGATATGCCGCAAGAATAAGTAAATATCAGCCATTTCATGATTTTCCTTCGCAATTCGATAGTATAGATAATATTCCACTAGTACTATAGAAGAGCTGCTTTTTTCCTTTTTGTTTTTTGGGTTCGAACTCAAGAAATTCAGTTTTGGAGTGACTCTAATGCCACCAAACTAACAAGCTCCCCCACCCCACCATTCAGCCACAGCTCATAATCAGCAGGTAAAGTGTTATGTACATATCACCAAACACCAAAAGCCACTTGGACAAGTAGCTTGGTACTTCAGCATTGCAGTATTTACCCAACCTGCATTTCTCACAATTTGAAAGTTGAAACACATACCAAGGTTTTCCATGTTGTTATGTATTACTCTACTACTAACTATAACGCAGATACTGATCATGCAATTTGTCTGCAAAACAATTTGATGAAATTAAACAAGAGAGAAAAAACAAAAACGACTACCATGCTTATGTTTGAAAAAACTGGTGATTAATAATAAAAGATCAGGAAATTGAAAATGGGACCATGGAATAAATTTATTGAATAGGCAAAATTTTGGTGTTTATACAGCCAAGATTTTGAGATTCCAGGCCATAATCATGAAGCAGATATTTGGAAGCTAGTTAAGCATGGAACGGCAGTTAGGATGTTCCATTAATTGTTCTTGGCCCAAAAGGAAGGAAAACCTCACTGGCCAACATTGTTTCCCATTCACAAAGTAATCATCTAACCAATGGGTGGTTGGTCAGTCAACATTGTCTTTTCTCCTCTATCCTAAGCTTTATGTGGATCAACTGAAGAATAATAACATGAAAGTACTTGAAAAATGTATACAAATTAAAAAGAGAGATCACGAGTGCCTGAATTCATGACTCAGATAGTCAGAACAATTCACAAGGAAAGGCCATTGGCCCCTTTTGTCAGTGTGCCCCAAAGTTTCCATGCAGCCTCAGAGCTGGCAATGGATGGTTTCGACACGGAAATAAGTGTGTCCTGGCCACCTGGTTTTCATGTGGCCTTGTGATCACCAATAAATATGCGGCTCCCATTTAGTCGATATCGTGGGTCTTATCCCATCATTTCCTTGTTGCTGCTACTGCGTCTATGACTGATGCAGAGTGGGTGTTTATCTGCTTTGTTTGATGTGAACATCATAACCAAGACCTGAAGAAACATATTCTGGTACAGATAAAATCCCGTGACGGTAGCCAGGCAAAATCAAGCGCCATTTAAGGAATTTTTTTTTTTTTAAAGATGAATCATAATGGGAAAAATGTTGTGATTGTAGAACTGAAATGATACAACCTACCCCCCCCCCCCCTCCTCCCCCCCAAAAAAAAAGTTCATTTTTTTTTTATGGGAAGATTCACAATGCCACAATGTACAATGTATAGTAAACTTCGTTTCCTTTTTTACTCAAGATACGTACATATATATATATATATATATGTTTATGCACACAAGAAAAAATCAATTTATTATAAAACATTTTAAATTTATATTTTTTTAATTGGTAATTTTAATAAATTCAAAAATTGAGATTAAATTATTTTTTAAATTTATCTCTCTCATCTTTTAAATATATTAAAATTAATTATTAATAAAAAATATAAAATTAAAAAATTTTACATTAATGTAAGTTGATTTCGTTCATCTATATGTATATTCATGTACAACTAATAATTTAATTATTTTTATAAAATAGATTATAACTTGAATAAGAAAAGAGATTATATATACTAAAATTTGAATTATAAATTTATTAAATATTATTTTTTAAATATAATTATATAAATTAATTAAATATTTTATATATACAAGCATTCCAAGTTGAATTGAGCTCATCTTATGGAGGATGGCAAAATAATTATTATTCCATAGGTTTTAATTCGTTCCGAATTAATAGAATTAAATTTTATTAAAAAATCGATTGAAGGCGGATTGGATATTTTTTCCTAATATGAAGATGCAGTTAAACCTAAATTTTAGGCAGCACCCACCTGATCCAAGTATATATAAAATACAAAACTTTTATTATTTATTTAAAATGAAGTTAAAGTTAGAGCTAGACAGGACCTAGTATATATGAAATATATAATTTTTATTATTTATTTAATTATATATATGTATAATAAAATTATTATTTAATATTTTAATTTAAGCTATTAATTTAATACAAATATTATATTTATGAATAATTAAAATATAATTTATAAATATAAAAATAAGATATAAAAAAATAATTTAATATAAATCAAGCCAAAATCAAAATTGAAATAAAAAAAAAAAACCCGATTCCACTCATTGTCATACCTCCCGATCGAGGGCTTTCACAGAGTTCGGAGAAGTTCCAAGGGACCCAAGGCTTACCACCGCTCAATAGGCTTCTGGTCACAAGTACGGGGCCTTCAGTTCTATATTTTCCAGGCTCCAGCTAATTATTCTTTTTATGGACTCAATAATTGGTTTTCCAAAGGGTTGAGGATTGGAGCTGTGACTGTGAAGCAAATGGGCTAGTCTGAATTTCTTTTAAGCGGATTCAGAAGAGCCCAATTTCTGTTATAGATCAAACCAACTTATCTTTAAAGCCCTTTTAGTGAAATGGGTCATAGAGCTTTTTCACGAAGAAAAGCCATTTAACCTTTAAACATTGAATTTCGAGGTCAAATGACCACATGGCAGTTGTTTGGGAGGCTAAAATTTTATCTTATATCTTATATAAATATATAAAAATCAAAATTTTTATTAAAAAGCAAAAAAAATCTAATGTGGAATGACATGGGGATAATTTTAGACAATTGCCACATATCTTGCATTTAATAAATATACATTTTTAATTTAACAAATAATTAAAAAAAATTAATTACAATTATTCATTTCTAAATAATTAATATTCTTGCTTTCAATAAATAAATTACTGTTAATACGTTAAATCACTATAAATCAAATTAAATTAATTAGACAAAAAAATTTTTCTTTTATACTATAAAATTTTAATTGGTTACAAATTAAAATAATTTAAAATACACCATATATATATATATATATATATATGGTAATATATAAAATTTTTGTAAAAGTAATCCGACGATAAAGGCTAGCATTTACTAGCTTTTTTGATATGGAAACAATTAAATTAATTAAAATTTTAAAATTTGATATTTCACCAAAAATTGTAGAGATTTTTCTTTTATCATAAATAGTTTATAAATATCATCCTGTGAAGGTGAATGTAGACTTGGGTCTTAAACTTTACCGACTAACATTTCATTTTTTTTTATGCAATAATCAATAGGTGCTAAAATATATATTTTTTCATATTCTTATTTTTTGCAATTTAATATTTGTGTTATCTTAATTTATTGGTTTGTATTATATTTTATAGTATCTACTTCCTTGATTGTTTATATTTTATCCTTTATTAATTCTTTTTATTATTAGTTTTTTCATTTATTTTGATTTATCAAGTTATTAGATTATTTACATTACTTTGGATACTATAAATTTTTTTTGCAGGTTCATTGGCATATCTTACTTTTTCATTAACTTATTTTAGTACTTAGTAAGTTTGTTTTGTTATTAATATCTCTAAATTAGTGGTATTGTAAATGATTTTATTTTTTAAACTTTATTATCTCTTTTTCTTAATATTTTTTATGAATAAATGTTTATAAAAAAAACTATTATCTCACATATATAAGAAAAGTCATATTTTGGATGAGAATAATACTTTAAAAAAGTGTGCATTTTTCTAAAGTGGGTAGTTTTTTTTTTTTTTTAATTGAAAATATATACATATGCATATTTAATTGTATATTTTTATATTATATGTTTTTTTTTTTGTAATTTCTTTAATTAAGTCAAAGAGCATTATTATAGATGAAATACTATTTCAATGTGGAATACTTTTATATAACGTCCTTTAATTCAATAAGATTACATTTTAATTCATAAATTTCTCTATTAAAAAACTTACATAAAATTGTGTCTAATCTTTCATTTTTTTTTCTTTTCTTCTTAGTTGTCATTTTTAAGTATGCATTGTTTATATATCAAATTCTTTTCTTTTTCATAATAGCAAATTCTTATTTATAAATGTATATTTGTATGTTACAAAAATAATATTACAGATGGTTTATATCATGAATAGTTGATTTTGGTTTTTAATTCCTCTTTCCAATGCTAATGAATAATGTCCATAGACACCCTAATTAGTCCAAGCTTAAATTCATTGGGTTTGATTCAACAGGGTTCGAGTCTAAGCTCATTGGGTCAGTTCAATGAGGACCTATGATTTCATTAATTAGTATCGACATATTATAGACTTAGCCTCAGATTATCTTTCTTTACAGAATATGAAAAAAAAAGTGACTGAATCTTTTAAAGAGTATGCCCAGAGGTGGAGGGATATTGTTTCTCAAGTACAATTTTCTTTGACTGAGAAAGAAATCACGGTATTGTTTGTTAGCACTTTGAAATTTTTTATTATAAAAAGATGATAGAGAATGCAACAAAGAATTCCGTCGACATGGTGAGGTGAAGTCATTGAAAATGTCATTAAAAATGGTAAGTTAAAAGGAAAAAAAACCAAGAAAGTGTCAGAGAAGAGAAAGAATGAAGCTCAAGTCGTGAGCTTTGGTAGACAGTTTAGGGGATATCAACCTTATCTACTACAAGGTTATCCCCATACTATCGTGCTATGAGTTTTTTTAACAAAATTAAATTTTTGTACATTTATTTTAAAGGTTGATATTCATTCATTAATGAGGTAGCATTATTTGATTCATTGATAATATATAAAATCTATACATTGATAATGCATCAAATATAAACTCTTCATTATAAGTAAACCTTTTAGTATAATTATTTTTATTATTTCTGATTGAAAAGTTTGATATTTTATTGTATCTTAAAGATATAATTACTTTTAAAAAAAAATTCTTTACAACTCAAAATCTAAAATTCTTTTCTATTCTCTTATTTATTTTTTCTAACCAGAGACCAAACATACCCAGTATGATTGGAAACTCTGCGTGGGGCTTTGGAAAGGGATACTCAGATCCAAGCACTGGATAAAGTACGATTGCTCCATGGACTGTTGCCCTCGCCGCTCCATGGACTGTTGCCCTCGCCCTATCCATTATGTACATGCCACCACTCTGTTCCTCCTTCTACGGAATTCTCTACTGTGTACGTAAATTTCTTACCTGCTTGAATAGGGCACTGAGTAATGTATTCAGGTCCATACGACTGTGGATTCCTCTCTTGTTTCAATCCATGCCTGCAAAACTTCGTATTGCCGTTAAAAAAAATTCTCCACAGTTGATGTTTTAGCAAATAATTCCAAGTACTACGCAGGCATTTTAGTCTCAGAATCCACGTACCAGTGAATGGTTAAATTGTATGTTGCTTTTTTGTAGACCTCTATGATCATTTTATCCCCTCTACGAGCTTTCAAAGTTGGGCCTGGGAACCCACCATTCACTTGCAGGATTTTCTTGGTGCTACTTAGTCGACTGTAAGGAGATGATTCCACCTGCAATTATCACAAATGTCAGAATATGTGGTGGAATGTAGGCTTGCCTACGGAGATCGGAAAGCTGCACATACCACAAACTTATGGTGATGGATCACCTTCCCAAATTCACTGCAAATTATAGAAACACAAAAACCAAGAATTGCAAGAGTCTTTACTATTGGCATTGGACAACCAGAGCCCATCGGTGGTTTCGATATGGGGAGTTAGGCACCCAAAGGCAAAGCAATAAGAGGTCTTAAATATGGAGCATTCTTGTTTTTATTCCATTTCGTTGCTTATTTTGCTTTCCTTCTATATCTAACAGCTTTTATTGCAGTTTCCAAGTATTATATGTAGAAATATATATGAAGAAATCTCTTGACTAATTTTCTAGTCAGGTGGCCAGGCCAGGAAATGACTTGCCAATATAATATTTATATATTAAAAAAGAAAAAAAAAGACATAATTTTAGGATATTCCAATATATATATATATATATATATATATATATATATAAACAAAAAAAATTGAGACAAGGGAGTATGGTTAGGGTGTTTTAGGCCAACTCGATCTTGTTGCAAGTAGCTGATGGTTGAATTACAAAATTACCATTTATAACAATAACAATAAACTAAGTTTTATATTTTATAAATTTAAGATCGACTATATAAAAGGTAGAAAAATGAATCATGTTAGGTCGTGATTTTGAATTTTCTTAAGTTATTCATTTCTCAAAAATAACTTTTTCATCAACTTGTTTAACCTTCATATCATTTTTTATTATTTACATTTATTTTTTTTTTGATTTATTTTTAGAAGTTTTGATCTCTTCTAAATCTAAAAGCTCATTTCTCATAATTGATGTAAAATTAAGCCTACATTTTATATGTTCAAATAATCTCAAACGTGCACAACTAGGTCTCCAAAACTATCCTTTATTACATAGAAGAGATTTTTCTGTTTTGAAAAAACTTTAAGCGTTTTTTTCATTATTATGTATAGAAGATCTCTAGAGCCAAAACCCAAATTAAAAATTTCAAAAAAATTCTACAAATGGGCAATTTAGTCATTAAAAAATTGGTTCTCCATTATTTTTAATAAAGGAGGCAATTTAAAAAAAAAATACAAAATTTTAAATTTTAATTTTAAATTTATTAAATATTATTTTTTTCAAATATTCTTATTAATCAATTGAATTAATTTTCGAATTTATTGACTCGGCATTATTAGTTCTATGATTCTTTTTCCTTTGGTTGATTCCAAGCTGCAGAATATTTAAAAAAAAAAAACAAAAGGGTGACAAGTTGATTGTTTTTTGTTCTTTTAGTTAACAACATCTGTAAGCAATTTTTTAATAAAATTACAAATTTTAAAATTTATTAAATATTATTTTTAAAATAATTATATTAATCAATTGAATTAATTTTAAAATTTATTGATTCGGCATTATTAGTTCTATGGGTCTTTTCCTTTGGCTGATCGCAAGCTGTAGAACATTTAAAAAAACAAAAAGGTGATAAGTTGATTGTTTTTTTAGTCTTGTAGACAACATCACTAAGCAATTTTTTTTTAATTACAATTTTAAAAATTTAATTTTAAATTTATTAAATAATATTTTTTAAATAATTATGTCAATTAATTGACTTAATTTTTAAATTTATTGATTCGGCATGATTAGTACTATGATTCTTTTCCTTCGGCTGATTCCAAGCTGCCGAATATTAAAAAAAAAAAGAGTGACAAGTCTTTTTAGTCTTTTAGTTAACGTCACTAAGCAATTTTTTTAATCATTTATAAGGAACCCCGTCTTGGTGGGGTTCTTATTGTCACCATCTTCTCCGACTAATGATTTTCATCAATCACATATTTTTTAATTTGTTATAAAATATAATAATTTTTTAAATTTTATTTACGTTCAATTTGTCCAATGACCAACATTTGATGGATAGAGAATTTGTCTGACTCCATTCGAAATAACATTGATAAGAATTTTCAATCTTGAGAATGATTTTATTGGTGATATTATTTTATTAATAAAAATATTTTATTAAAATATAAATAAAATTAAATTTAAATATTTTAATTTTTTAATATTAACATACATAAATAAATAGATTTTAGTAAATTACGTTTGAGTCTGAGTTTAATTTTATCTATAAACACTTTAGCTCAAGTCATTATAATTTTAATCTATTGGCGCATGACACGTGAACAAAGAAAGTTGTTAGGAAACATAAGGATTAGAGTATTTTCTTTCTTTCTTTATTTATTTAATTAATTATGGACGAATCATCTCTAATAAAAATAATGTAAGAACTAGAATCTTACTTGATTATTTTGTCATTCTTTACGGGTAGGAAGACAAACAAAAAAATAAAAAGCTTATATTACATGTCACCCATAAAAAAGAGAAAATAATTTTTTATAAATATAAATATTAAGATTTAAATTTTAAATTAAGTGAATGTCATTTTTTAAAAATAATTATATAAAATTTTTTTATGTAAATGAATTGCAAGTAGTATTTTCTTACACAAGTTCAAACTAACATTTTCATAGAGACATTTTCACCCAAATAAAAACTAGTACAATTTGTTATGAAAAAAAACATATTTGTGCTTCATTCTCATTTGCATAATAAAATTTTACATAAAAAGTTATCTCAATACTTTTTTTTTCATATATTTTTTGTTGCCAGAATTTTATTTTGATAAGATTTGGTTATAATTATTGATTATCATATTCTAATTGCTTTTAAATTTACCTAATTAAATTTGGTTGGGCTAAGTTTGAAATTTAAATGGTCGTTATTTTGTTGTTCAACCCTTATAATAACTAAATTAAATTTTAAATTGCATGGATAATTGAGTTAAAATTTAAGTTCAGCTATATTATTTTTTCTATGTTGGATTAATTAGCGTGGGGAATTGGGAGAGGTTTGTGCGATTGAATATGGCCTAAACTGAAGCAACCATAAGCTGGATTGAGCCCCAGCTCGAAATGTTTTGCTTTGCTATGCGGCTATGCCTCGGCTTACTGCTATCACTTTATTACTACTACTCAACTTTGAAATTGCTAATATTGGTTCCCCCATGTGCAAGGCTTCAACTTATTTCTAAATTAGAGAATTAGCAAGAAAAAGAAAACCTTGTCTCATTACCTTCTTTTTCCCCCATTTCTTTAGGCAATGAATTACTTTGCTTCTATGTTAATTGATTTGAATAATTTGTTTGTCCTACCTATTATAATCACGCAAAGTTGCAGAGCTATTAATATATGAGAGCGTGAAAATTGATATGATTACAGTATAAATATACAAATTACCAAATATAATTAAAAAATTTTAAGGTATTTAGGTACTAACAATTATCATCTAAACACAAAGAAGTGAAATTCCTTTGAAGTGATCTTAGAAAAAAAGCATAGTTATCAGGAAAGCCGCTACTTTTATGTTCAAAATCAATGTAGAAATACTTGGATTATAATACCCAAAAATCACATCGGCTGTTGCAGCTCCACCAGCTTCGCCAGGGTAACCAACCCAAAGAATACTTGTAATTTTGTCATCGTTTTTTGCAAATGTTATGTCAAAGCCTCCTCCAGACATTATGACAAGAATCACAGGCCCTTTGGCAGCCTATGCAATTTCTGTTATTAGAAGTGGTTGCCGTCCTGGCAAAAGAAGGTCAAGTCTGTCAAAGCTCTCTCTTTCAAGATATTGATCTATGCCCATCACAAGGACAGTGGCATATGCTGACGCAGCCATTTTCTTAGCATCGTCTACTTGGGCAGTGCCACAAGCCATATTCGAGCAGCCAGGCAGATAGGTTGTTGCTACTGAAGCTGTTAGGCCCTGCAAAGGTGTCGTATATTTGCATGGAATGCCTGCAAACGTTTCCAATGATGAAAGTTAATCATGTTATTTTAGACATGCATGAATTACTAACAAACTTGCCAAGTTCGTAATTGAGAGTAATGTGTTCGATTACCTTCATAGTTTCCAATCATGGTTTTTGTGACATTGGCATTGGGTCCAATTACTGCTAAGGTTTTGGTAGCAGTCGGAGATAGAGGCAACGATCCTGCACTGTTCTTGAGCAACACAATCCCTTGTCTTGCAGCTTCACGGGCCAACTCTACTCTTGATGCTCTGGAGTGCACACGTCTTTTGGGCCAAGCTTTCCATAAAGTTGCTTGCCGGGATCACCATCGAAGAAGCCGAGTCACATTAAAGTAAAGAAATTGTTAGTGACGGCCTTATCAATGGCCTACTCATTCAAAAGTCCTGCTTTCACCAAAACTTCAGTGTGTTGGCCAAGGAATGATCCACAGTTGAGATCCAACCCTAGAACATGGAAACATTTGCAAACATATTATTCGACTCAATCAAATGGGCAATTAAACCTAATACTTTCAGCATGTAAAAGTCTATTTAGGTTAATTAATTAGTATTCAATCTGTATTATATTTTAGTATGACGGTATATTCCATATTGATAGTGGATCTTAATCAAATGTATTATTAAAAATCTGTAAGGTATTATGATCTTATCTTTGCTAGAAGACTAGCTATTTATAAAAATCATCAATCATACAGTAAAGTGATCATATCCTGTTTGATAAGATCAAACTTGGTTGTTCTTAAAGAAAAACAAAGTTTTTGCCATATGCTATGGTTAATTTGGATGGAGGATGTAAAATTCAATTCCTATAATTAATTAATTGAGGTTGGATTAGACGGCTACGTTGTTACTTAGTTTGAGCCATGGAGGTCGGATTAGACGGCAAGCTCGGATTAGGAGGAGTGGTGGGATCAATTTAGATTTAACCTCCTTTCATTGAGTCCTTGCACTGTTTCTATGATTAGGAGGAGTGGTTAGTTCAATTAACACATGATTTTGGGTCGAAATTCCATCCATGTAGGACTTGAGAGGACATGAAGAATGATTTTGGGTCAACACAAAACATATTCTTTAAATTATGGAAGAAGAAAAAGTTTGGAACGGAAGTTAGGGAGACTGAACTATATTGCTCATTTCATCTCTCAACTCACTTATAAGTGCGATCCTATTTTCAAACTTCTCAAAAAATATGATCTAGGAGAATGGAATGATGAATGCCAAGAAGCTTTTGATAAGATCAAAAAATACTTGTCAAATCCACCTGTGTTGGTGCCTCTAATCTTAAAAAAACCTTTGATCTTGTACTTAACAGTGCATGAAAATTTTATGGGATGTGTGCTGGGGCAAAGAGATGAAACTGACAAGAAAGAACGAGCAATATACTACTTGAGCAAAAAATTCACTGATTATGAATCAAAGTATTCACCATTAGAGAAGATATGTTGTACATTAGCTTGGACAACTCGAAGGTTTAGATAATATATGCTTTATCACACTACTTAGCTCATAGCAAAGCTGGATCCTATTAAGTATATCTTTGAAAAGCCATCATTGACAGGAAGAATAGCGCGATGGCAAGTTATGCTTTTAAAATATGATATCATTTATGTGACTCAAAAAGCTATAAAAGAAAGTGTCGTAGCCAAGTTCCTTGCTGATCGAGCTACCGAAAATTATGAACCAATGAACCTGGAATTCTCTGATGAAGATGTGATGGCCATTAAAGAAAATGAACTTGTTGAAAAGTCTTGAATGATGTATTTTGATAGAGCTGCTAATGCTTTGGGTCATGGTATTGGGATAATTTTAATATCTCCTGATGGGCACTATTATACCATTACAGCCAGGTTAAATTTTAATTGCACAAATAATGTGGCTGAGTATGAAGCTTGTGTTATAGGTATGCAAGTAACAATTGAAAAGAAGATCAAAGTATTAGATGTGTTTAGAGATTCAGTCTAGTCATCTATCAGTTACGAGGAGAATGGGAAACCAGAGATTTCAAGTTGATACAGTATCATAAGTACATTTCTCAGTTGGTTAAACAATTCAAAAAAGTTCAATTCGAGCATTTACCTAGAGAGGAAAACCAAATTGCTGATGCACTGGCTACTTTAACTGCAATGATTAAAATAGATGCAAATATTAAAATTCAACTCATCAAGCTGGATGTGAAAGATGAACCAGCATAT
Source organism: Durio zibethinus (assembly GCF_047325235.1). Taxonomy (NCBI): domain Eukaryota; kingdom Viridiplantae; phylum Streptophyta; class Magnoliopsida; order Malvales; family Malvaceae; genus Durio; species Durio zibethinus. The sequence goes on from NC_143177.1 coordinate 21,071,108, forward strand.
TATTTAGGTGTTGAAGAAGAAGTTGATGGGAAACTATGGTATCATGACATTATGCAATACATTAAAAGCCAGTAATACCCAAAACATGTAACAAAGAATGATAAGAGAACTATCAAAATGTTGGCTATAAGTTTCTTTCTTGACGGAGAAGTCCTCTATAAAAGGGATCGAGATCAAGTACTCTTAAGATGTGTGAATGCAACTGAAGCGAAGAAGATTATTGAAGAGATGCATGATAGAGTTTGTAGGGCACGTGCAAATGGTCATATGATGGCTAGACAAATTATGAGGGCTAGATATTATTGGTTGACAATGAAGAGTGACTGTATTGATTATGCCAAAAAATGTCATAAATGTCAGATCTATGCTGACAAGATCCATACTCCTCTAACAGCGTTGCATGTTTTGGCTCCTTTATGGCCATTCTCTATGTGAGGTATGGATGTCATTGGTTTCATCACTCCAAAAGCTTCAAATGGACATAGATTCATCTTTGTGATGATTGATTACTTCACAAAATAGGTAGAAACCGTATCATATGCTAGTGTGACCCGATCTGTGGTATGTAAATTCATAAAAAGGGAGATAATATGCAGATATGGGCTTTCAGAGATAATTATTTCTGATAATGCCAAAAATTTAAACAACAAGATGATGAATGAAGTTTGCACTCAATTTAAGATTCATCATTGTAATTCGACACCATATCGTCCAAAGATGAATAGGGCAGTAAAAGCTGTAAATAAGAATATCAAAAGAATCCTAAAAAAATGATTGATACTTATAAAGATTGGCATGAAAAGTTGCCCTTTGCTTTGCATGCTTATAGAACATCAGTCCGAACATCTACTGGGGTCACTCCATTTTCTTTGGTATATGAAATGGAAGCTGTGCTACCGATCGAAGTGGAAATTCCCTCACTGAGAGTCCTGATGGAGGTAGAATTAGAAGAATAAGAATGAGTTCAAAATTGCTACGAGTAGTTGAACCTCATTGAAGAAAAAAGACTTACAGCACTTTGTCACAGTCAATTATATCAAAAGAGAATGATGAGAGCACATGACAAGAAAATCCATCCTCGTTGCTTTAGAAAAGGAGATTTAGTGCTGAAAAAGATCCTTCCAAATTAACATGATAATCAAAGAAAATGGACAACAAATTAGGAAGGTCCGTATGTGGTGAAAAAGGCTTTTTCTGGTGGGGCATTAATTTTGGCAAAGATGGACGAAAGTGATTTACCTGTTCCGATAAACTCAGATGCTGTGAAAAAATATTTTGCTTGAAAAAAAAATAAAAAAAAGTAAAAAAATAAAAAAAATAATGACTCATCTGAAGCTAAAAACCTGAAAAAAATAGCTTGGATGCGAAAAAGAAGCATCATTCCATAATACAAGGGCAAGTATAGTTTGATAAACTCTGAAGGATCAAGGAAGTCATCTAATTTAGTTTTAGAAAAAGAATATGAGAATATTCTATTCATGATTATCTTATGATCATCATTTGAGCACCTTTGTTTCAACTCAAATACTTTGCCATGCACTTGTTACCAGTTTAATAAAATATGGTATCATTCTTTTAGAAATAACACCTATCCATTCCTTTATTCTCATTTTTGTTTGCCATATGAATAGAAGAAATGTGTGATTGCATTTTATTGGTCTTGAGTTTGAAATGATGAAAAGAAAAACAAACATGAAAGATCTTAGCATTACTTTTTAAAAGTCGACAAAGAAAAATGAAAAAGGATGAGAAAAACATAACAAGACATTGATGTTGCAGACTTTTGAAGAAGAAAAAAAAATATTGTGGTCAAATGTTAAGAACAGATTGGTCATATAAGAATTCTGATAAAAGAAGTCAAAAGTGAGAGATTTTGAGAACCTTTTTACTACAATGAATAATTTTGATTGCATTACATGCATTGCATTTAGAGCACTCAGTACATGCATCCATGAACAATTTTAATAAGGACGAAAACTTTCCATTTTCTGATCAAATAAAAGATTTCAAAAGAGAAGAATTTACTTGTTAAAAGAAAAGAACTTAGTTTTGAGAAAAGATGAAATTTTTTTAAGGTTGTTGAGTCTCTGCTGAGAGGAGCCTTTTTCAAGATAAAATTTTAAAGTTATTGAGCCTCTGTTGAGAGAAGCTTTCCCAAGATGAGATTTTTTAAAGTTGCTGAGCCTCTACTGAGAGGAACTTTTCTAAAATGAGATTTTAAAGTTGTTAAGCCTCTGTTGAGAGGAACTTTTTTCAAGATGAGATTTTTTTAAAGTTGTTGAGCCTTTACTGAAAGGAGCCTTTTTCAAAATGAGATTTTTAAAGTTGTTGAGCCTCTGTTGAGAGGAGCTTTTTTCAAGATGAATTTTTTAAAGTTGTTGAGCCACTGCTGAGAGGAGTCTTTTTCAAGATGAATTTTTAAAAATTATTGAGCCTCTGCTGAGAGGAGCTTTTTCAAGATAAGATTTTAAAGTTATTGAGCCTCTGCTGAGAGGAGCCTTTTTCAAGATGAAATTTTTTTAAAGTTGTTGAGCCTCTGCTGAGAGGAGCTTTTTCAAATGAGATTTTAAAGTTATTGAGCCTCTGTTGAAAGGAGCCTTTTTCAAGATGAATTTTTTAAAGTTGTTGAGCCTTTGCTGAGAGGAGCCTTTTTCAAGATGAATTTTTAAAAGTTGTTGAGCCTCTGCTGAGAGGAGCTTTTTCAAGATGAGATTTTAAAGTTATTGAGCCTCTGTTGAGAGGAACCTTTTTCAAGATAAATTTTTTAAAGTTGTTGAGCCTTTGCTGAGAGGAGCTTTTACAGATTTTAAATTTTTAAAAGTTGTTGAGCCTCAAGTGAGAGGAGCATTTTCGATTAAAAAAAAAAAATTCGTTTGGATTCCGAACAAAATTGTTGTTTTTGTCTTTGCCCTATTATTGATTACCAGTAATGTGCAAAGAGGGGCAGCTGTAGACATCAATTTGTCCAGAAGTATAAAATACAAAATATAAGTATAAAATACAAAATATAATAAAAAAACATGAAATAATATAAAAAATATGAAAAAAAATAGAACAGAACAAAAAAATTGAGGATTGCAGTGGTGCCATCCCCAGCACCACTGTCACCACCCGTGCCACCAGACCCACCAGACTCTACACCCCATTCTTCTGATCACCAGACCCTACCCTCCACCCCTCGAATTAATCCTTCCGTTGATAAAACTATCAGATATGACCAAAATTAATAAAAGACGCATGGGGCTCATGTTTATACCCATGCCGAGCCCCATGCCCTTCTTTCCAAACACACATGGCTGGAGCTCTATAAATAGAGCTCCTAGCGAAGCCAAAAAAAAAAAAGAAGAAAAGAAATGAGATGCTGTAAAAAAAATGAAAAAAAAGACACAAAAAATACACAGTCCTCCTGTAGGGAGGAACCCAACGCCGAGCTTTCTGCACGAAGAAGAGAAAAAAAGGGGTTAGTTTAAAAAAAAAAAGGGTCAAGATATAAAAAAATAGTCTCATCAAAACTTCATCAGCAGATCTGGGGGTCCTGAGACTCTTTTTGGTGAAAAAGACCTCAGATCTGAACTCAAGAGGTCGAAAGAAACATTTTAGAGTTTTAAGAATTTTTTCGACCACCGACGACGGTGGTTGGTGACCGACGAAAGACGACGACGATGGCGGAGGAACGATCAGTCGACCATCTGTATTTGGCAGAGAAAAAAAAAGAGAGAAAAGAAAGGATTTTTTGTCTGAGAAACGGAGGAAATGAGTGAAATTTTTTTTTTGACTTTTATATAAGCTATTAATAGCCAAAACGATGTCGTTTCAATTAAACACCTAAAACGACGTCGTTTTAAGCCCAAGATCGACGTGTCAACCCGTGACCCGACTTGCGATCCGCTTCCTTCATCAGCCTCTAATCTGTCTGACTGAACTGAAATCGAATCGTCCAGATCGAACCGAACCACCCAGATCGTGCCCAGACCGAGCTGAATCATTTGACCGAACCATCGAACCGAACCGCGCGTTGATCGGTCCGATTCAGGTAAATTTTTTTTTTTTAATTTTTCTTATTTTTTATATATTATTTTATTAATATTATGCATATTAAAATGTTTATATTTGTTAGATCAAATGATGAAATTGTGATTAAATTTTTAAAAGTAATAATATAAAAATAAATTAATAAAAAATGAGAGAAAAAGAAATTTTTATCCGACGATGAGATTCAAAGGTATTTCGAGTAGTGATGCCTATGAAATCTCTAAGTGAAAAGATTTTTTTAAATACTACCAGTGTATTTGAGTATTTATAAAAAAAATTTTCAATACAATAAAAATTTTCTTTTTTTTTTTAAATAATAAATAAAAATTGATTAATATATTAAAAATAAGTAATAAAAATGAGAAGAAAAGAAATTTAATCCAATGATGGGATTCTAAAAGTATTTCGAGTAGAGATGCTTTAAGAAATCTCTAAGTGATAAGATTTTTTATAAAATATTACCAGCGTATTGAAATATTTGTAAAAAATTTTCAATATAATTAAATTCCTTTTTCTTCAAAATTTCAATAAGAATATTAATAAAATAATTAATAAAATTTCTAACAAAGAAGAATAAAATGTGTGCATCAACATAGTAACATTTTGCATTCATGCATGACATTTTTTTCGAAAAGTAAATTTGAGCCTCCGAGGATGAGATTCTAAGGTATTCCGAGAAGCGATGCCTAAGAAATCTCTAGGTGAGAAAAAGTTCTTCTAATGTTACCAACGTACTGAAACATTTTAAGAATTATTTCAATAAAAAAGTTTAATTTATTTTTCTCGAGAATAAATTTTTTTTAATAAATAAAAAATCAAGGGAATTATTTTTTTGAACACCGAAAATTAGACTATTTTTATCAAAATCAAAGGATAACACGTTGTTAATTGGTACCGTTTTTTTACGGGCGTTGTGGGGGTGCTAATCATTCCCTACACGTAACCGACTCTCGAACCCAGACTGTTTCGTAGATCAAAAAATTATTTTTTTTAATAAATTTTAATTAATTTTAAAATTTTATTAAAATGATATGTTTTAATAGGTGGCCAATCACACCTAATCTAAAAAGATTGGTGACGACTTCATTTATTTATTTTATTTTCAAATTCGTCGGATGGACACAAAACTATAACGACACATGTCACCAAACATCCAAAGCCATTTTCTAAAAGGAAACTTGGACAAGTAGCTACGTACTTCAGCCTCGCAATATTTACCCAATCTGCATTTCTCACAATTTGAAAGTTGAAACACATACCAAGTTTTTCCATGTTGTCATGTATTACCACTACTAACTATAACGCAGATACTGATCATGCAATTTGCCTGCAAAACAATTTGCTGAAACTAAACAAGGGAGAAAAAAAAAAGAAAACCGACTGTCATGTTTATGTTTGAAAAAACTAGTGATTAATAACAAAAGATCAGAAATTGAAAGTGGAATAAATTTGTTGAATGGACAAAATTTTGGGCGTTTATAAAGCCAAGATTTTTAGTTTCCAGCCCATAATCATGAAGCTGATATTTGGAAGCTTGTTAAGAATGGAACGGCAATTAGGAAGTTCCATTAATTGTTCTTGGCCCAAAAGGAAGGTAAACCTCACTGGCCAACATTGCTTCCCATTCACAAAGTAATCATCTAACAAACAGCAAAATCATTGCACATTGGGCATTTTTGGTGGTGGTTGGTCTGTCAACCTCTATTTTGATTGTCTTTTCTCTACTTAGATGCTCTATCCTAAGCTTTATGTGGATTGATTGAAGAATAATTACTAGAAAGTACTTGAAAAATATGTACAAAACAAAAACAGCGATCGCGGGTGCCTGAATTCATGACTCAGATAGTCAGAATAATTCACAAGGAAAGGCTCTTGGCCCATTTTGTCAGTCTCCCCGCAAGTTTCCATGCAGCCTCAGAGCTGGCAATGGATGGTTTTGACATGGAATTAAGTGTGTCCTGGCCACCTGTTTTTCATGTGGCCTTCTGATCACCAATAAATATGCGGCTCCCACTTAGTTGATATTATGGGACTTATCCCAACATTCCTTGTTGCCGCTACTGCGTCTATGACGGATGCAGCATGGGAGTTTATCTGCTATGTTTGATGTGAACATCATGACCAAACCCGGATGAAATATACTCTGCTACTGATAAAATCCCGTGGTGGTAGATAGGCAAAATCAAGCGCCATTCAAGGACCTTTTTTTTTTTTTTTGAAGCGATTCATAATGGGAAAAAGGTTACGATTGTGGAACTGAAATGGTACACCGTAACCCCCATCCCCAAAAGTTTTTTTATCTTTATCTTTTTTTTTTTATTATTATTGGAAGATTCATAAGGCCACAATGAATGCTAATGCTTTGATTCTATATATATATATATATATATATATAGACACACAGAAGCATTAACTTATATCATTATAATATTTTTTAATTATATATTTTTTTAATCATTAATTTCAATAAATTTAAGAGAGGTGATTAAATTATTATTATTATTTTTTAAACTTATCTCTTTTCATTTTTTAGATCTATTAATATCAATTATTAAAAAAAATATATAAAATTAAAAAATTTTATATTGATGTAAGTTATATATATTCGTGTACAACTAGTAATTTGATTGTTTTTATAAAATAAATTATAACTTGAGAATAAGGAAAAAAATTGTATACACTAAAATTTAAATTATAAATTTATTAAATGTTACTTTTTAAAAATAAATGCATAAATTATTTAAGCATTTTATATGTACAAGTATTCCAAGTCAAATTGAGTTCATCCTACTTAAGGATGGCCAAACAACTATTACCCAACAGGTTTTGATGTGTTCCAATTTGATAGGATCGCAAATTTTTTTTTTTTAAATTGAAGGTCACGTAAAGATGAATAGAATTTTTTTCTAAAATTAAGATCAAATTAGAGTCTGATTTTAAGTAGTATCATTTCGATCTAATTCGAATATATAAAATATATTTTTTATTATTTTTTTAATTTTATATTTATATATACAATAAAATTATTATTTAATATTTTAATTTAAAATGTTCACTTAATAAAAATATTATATTTATGAATAATTAAAGTATATTTTATATTAAAAAATAATATTTATGAATAATATATTAAATTAATTCTATGTCAAATCAATTATAATTTATCAATATATAGATTAAATATAAACAATAATATTTTAACATCAAATTAAATTAAAATCAAAATTGAAATAAGACCTGATCTCTAACTCATTGTCATTCCTGCCATTCCAAGACTTTCCCATAGTTGGGAGAAGTTCTAAGTGACCCAAGGCTTACCACGGCTGAATAGGCTTCTGGTCACAAGTACTGGGCCTTAAGTTCTTTCTATTCCAGGCTCCAGTTAATTTTTCTTTTTATGGACTCATTAATTAGGTTTCCAAAGGATTGCGGGTTGGAGCTGTGACAGTGACTCAAATGGGCTAGTCTGAATTTCTCTTAGCGAATGTCGAAAGCCTAATTTCTGTTATAGATCAAACCATCTTACCTATAAAGCTCTTTTAGGGAAATGCGTTATAGAGCCTTTTCATAAAGAAAAGCCCTTTTACCTTTAAACGTTGAATTTGTAGGTCAAATAATCACATGGCAGTTGCTTGGGAGGCCAAAATTGTTTCTAAAACGTCAACGCGTAATTTTATTTCATGAAAACAACTAAACAAGCAATGAATACTTTCTTTCTTTTGTTGATCTATTGCCCTCAACAGGTTGGCAAATCATGAGGAGGTGGGACTATTTGACTTCCAGTAGTATTTCCATTTTTTACAATGAACACCATGCTCATTCCCCAAGTGTGATGACGCTCTTTGTGGCAATGCAGCAACCAAACTCCTGAAATCATCAAAGTAATAGTAATAAGAGAAATTTTATAATTGACATAGTTCAGGAACAGGAATAGGTAAAAAATGAACTCACCTGGATTGTCTGCCCTAAATCTGATGGCAACCCAGCCATTCTTCGGAACTCCAACAGTGGTCTCCTCTGGTGGGTTAACAAGATTATACTTTAAGGGGTCCTTCTTGGGGTTGAAATTCCCAAAACCCCAACCAACGACATAAAAGCTATAGCCATGGAGGTGAACCGGATGGTTATCACTTGACAAAACATTTGTTCCCTGAAAAATCAGTTCAACACTGCAATTGTATTCCAAAACCAATACCTTGGTGCCAAAGCTAGGTGTCAGCAGGTTTTCTGGTAGGTTATCACTAGTGTAATTGAATTTATTGGGTGGTTTTCTTGGAAAATTTTCTTCAAAAACGCCCTCGATTCCATAATAGTAAGCCTGAAGGATATCAATTTTGGGGGTTATAAAGCTTATATTGTTAACACTAGAAGCAAATCTTTTACCAAAGGGACCCTTGCATGGTTTCTCAGTGCTGCAATTAAGTAGGTTGACAGATATGGTATATAGCAAATGAGTGTCTACGACTAGCGGCACTTTGGCTGGATGGTTTTCGTTAGCCAGGCTTCTGAATTGCTTACTGAAGTGAGTTGCTGCTTGTGTCCTATTATATGGGGGAAGGTTTGGCAATGGAGACCGTGGGCTATGGTATGACCCCTGATATTGTAGAAAAGCTGTTACTATCGTTTTGTCAAAGCCAGCTCCTACAGCATCAGCATATGCTCTAGCTGCAATAAAATAGTTTCCAGGGGATTGGTTTGCTTCCAATAGAACATCCATGGATTGACCTGGGGTGATCATCAAGTAATCTGTTGTAAATCGCTTCATGTAGAATCCATCCTTTCCTACTAACGTTAACTTGTGTTTTGCAATGGCAAAGAACATATTTTCATCCATGATTGCATTAATTATCCGAAGAAGATATTGTTTGCCCTGCTCCACCATCATCTTATAAGTTCCTATATTTTTAGATACAATACATTAATTAGGCATCATTTTCTGAAAAAACAATATCATAGGTCATCCTTACCAGAATAGAATAAAAAATGTAGTAACCATTTTATTTGTCCTGATAATTTACCTTTCTTGGAGCATGGATAGAAATAGCCTGGTTGCCCGTTTATGGTATATGCATCTGAAGTTAGGGGTTCCTCTCCAGTTAGATTTGCTTTTCCCGAGATTTCCATCACATTTTTCTTCCACCACTCTCCTGCATCGGGAACATTGGCATCAGAGCCATGCTTATTTAGGTGGCATAAAAAATTTATTCTCTTTTTTTTTTTTTTTTTTTTTTTTTTCAAGTTGCACATTGAAGAACGCATAGTCAAAGGCTCATTTTTCTTTCTTTTTTCTCGTGAGCATCTCTATTTAGTTAGAAACTAACGTGGTCCATTGTATAGAGATGATGAGTTTTTTAATATTTTAATGTCTAAAGCAATGAAAACCTCATGAAAATTTTATTTATATAAATATAAAAGTGATGTTGCTTCAACAAAAAAAATTGAGATATTTATATAAACATAAAAATAATATCGCTTCAACAAAAAAAAATTGAGGTTTCTCTTGTAAATATTTGTGAATAAGATAAGTACATTATCATAATAGTGCTAAAACGATTATAAATTTTTAACAAATGAATAAATAAGTCTTATATGTGTTATATTTTCAATTCTAACACTAAGAGTTAAAGTTTAATCTGTGGATACCATCAATTTTATTAGAATTCTAAGATATATATATATATATATATGTTAATTGAAAGTTTAAATTAAGAGATAACTTCTTATATTCAAAATATTTATTTGTGTGAAAAACTAAAGATTAAGTATCAATATTCTAAACTAATGATAAATTATTGGTAATTTAGAATGTGGTGCATCTTATATTAGATAAAAAGATTTAATTATTGGTAAATAGACTTCGTTTTTGTATTAATTTTATTCTTGTTCTGAATAATTATATTTAAATAAAAATAATTATTATAAATAGTCACAGAATATAAATAAATTATTATTCATATAAGTCATGATTATACAAGTAATTATAAGTATTTGAATAGAAATTTATATCTATTTATTTATTATAAATAGATCTTTTAGTATAAGTAATTTTACCACTTCTAATTAAAAAGTTTAAGACTTCCTTATATTTTAGAGGCATAATTATTTTTTTAAAAAATATTCTTCCCATCTCAAAGTTAAAATTTTTTTTTCTATTCTCTTATTTTTTTTTTCTAATATACAAACTAATTAACATACCAAGTATGATTGGAAACTCTGCGTGAGGCTTTGGAAAGGGATACTCAGATCCAAGCAAGGGATAAACTATGATTGCTCCATGGACTGTTGCTCTAGCCCATCCATTATGTGCGTGCCACCACACTGTTCCTTCTACGGAAATCTCTACCCTGTACGTAAATTTCTTACCCGGTTGAATAGGGCACTGGGTAATATATTCAGGTCCATCCGACCATGGATTCCTCTGTTGTTTCAATCCATGCCTGCAAAACTTCGCATTGCCGTTAAAAAAAACTCTCCACGGTTGATGTTTTAGTAAATAATTCCATGTACTATGCAGACATTAGTCTCAGAAGCCACATACCAGTGAATGGTTATATTGTATGTTGCTTTGTTGTAGACCTCTATAATCATTTTATCCCCTCTACGAGCTTTCAAAGTTGGCCCTGGGAACTCACCATTCACTGTCAGGATTTCCTTGGTGCTACATAGTCGACTGTAAGGAGATGATTCCACCTGCAGTTATCACAAATGTCAGAACATGTGGTGGAATGTAGGCTTGCCTACGGAGATCAGAAAGCTGCACATACCACAAACTTATGGTGATGGATCACCTTCCCAAATGCACTGCAAATTATAGAAACACAAAATCCAAGAATTGCAAGACTCTTTACTAATGGCATTGGATAACCTGCAGAGCCCATCGGTGGTTTCAATTTGGGAATTAGGCACCCAAAGGCAAAGCAATAGGAGGTCTTAAATATGGAGCTTTCTGGTTTTTATTCCATTTCGTTGCTTATTTTGCTTTTTCCTCCTATATCTCACAGCTTTTATTGCAGTCTCCAAGTATTATATGTAGAAATATGAAGAAAATCTACTTTTCTAGTCAGGTGGCCTGGCCAGGAAATGACTTATTTCAAAGTAATATATGTAAGGCAAGATGTCAGCTTAAATTCTTTATGTTTTTCATATTTAACATTAAATATGCAAATTCGAATTAAAAGTTAAATTTATTTGATTAAAACAATCAAATATGGCCAAGCAAAATTAGACAAAAAAAGTATTATATATCATATCAAACTTGTTTTTTTTTTATTTTATTGAATGTATGTATCTTAAAATCTTCTTTGGACTTAAAAGTCTTCAATGTTTATACTACTTTCGTCTCAAATTATTTGGTTGTTATTAATTTTTGTAAATTTTAAAAAAAAAGTTTTGATTTTAATTTATTTAATATTAAATTTTAAAATTTTTTATAAAATTAAAAATTTATAATATTTAGTGTCAAAAAGTAAAAAAATTATTAAATATAATTTAAAAATATAAACACCTAAGATTTGTAGATGTTCATATATATATATATAATTGTAAGATATTCCAAACAAATATAAACAAAAAAAAAATGAGACAAAAGGAATATGGTTAGTGTGTTTTAGGCCAACTCAATCTTGCTGCAAGCAAATGACAAAATTACCCTTTGTAACAATAACAATAAACTAAGTTTTATGTTTCACAAATTTAAAGTCGATTATATAAAGGGTAAAAAAAAATTATGTTAGGTAATGATTTTGAATTTTTTTGTGTCACTAATTTTTCAAAAATAATTTTTTTTTTTACTTTTTTAATTCTCATATAATATTTTATTACTTATATTCACATCTTTCTTGATTTATCTTTACAAATTTTAATTTTTTTCAAATTTTAAAACTCATTTTTCATAATCGATGTAAAATTAAACTTATATATCATTGGTTCAAATCATCTTAAATGTGCTAAGTTAGACCTACAAAACTACCCTTTATTACATAGAAAAGAGTTTTTTTCGTTTTTTTTTTCTTTTGAAAAAAACTTTAAACTTTTTTTTTCCATAATCAGGTATAGAAGATCTTTGGAACCAAAAGCCAAATTAAAAATTTTCAAAAAAATTCTACAAAGGGTAATTTAGTCATTAAAAAATTGGTTTCCCATTTTTTTTAATAAAGGGGGCAATTTAAAAATAAAAAATTTTAATTTTAAATTTATTAAATATTATTTTTTAAAGTAGTCGTAAATTAATTTTCAAATCTATTGATTCGGCATTATTAGTTTTATGTTCCTTTCCATTTAGCTGATTCCTAGCTGTAAAACAGCAAAAAAAAAAAAAAACAAAAGAGTCACGAGTTGATTGTTTATTAGTCTTTTAGTTAACGTCACTAAGCAATTTTTTAATAAAATTATAAAATTTAATTTTAGATTTATTAAATATTATTTTTAAAATAATAGTATTAATTAATTAAATTAATTTTCAAATTTATTGATTCGGCATTATTAGTTCTATTGTTATTTTCCTTTGGTTGATTCCACGCTGTAAGACAGTAAAAAATAAAATAAAAGACTGACGACTTGATTGTTTTTTAGTCATTTAGTTAACGTCACTAAGCAATTTTTTAATAAAATTACAAAATTTAAAATTTTGATTTTAATTCAAATTTATTAAATATTATTTTTAAAATAATTCTATTATTTAATTAAATTAATTTTCAAATTTATTTATTCGGCATTATTGTTCTATTATTCTTTTTCTTTGGCTGATTGCCCGATTCCAAGCTGTAAACAGTAAAAAAAAAACAAAAGAGTGACGAGTTGAATTTTTTTAGTCATTTAGTTATCGTCACTAACTAATTTTTTAATAGAATTACAAATTTTAAATTTTAAATTTATTAAATATTATTTTAAAAATAATCATATTAATCAATTAAATTAATTTTTAAATTTATTGATTTGTAATTATTAGTATTATGATTCTTTTGTTTTCACTAATTTCAAGCTGCTAAGTAAAAAAGAAAAAACAAAAGAGTGACAAGTTGATTGTTTTTTAGTCTTTTAGTTAACGTCAATGGGCAATTTTTTTTAATCATTTATAAGGTACCCCGTCTTGGTGGGGCTCTTACGGTCACTGTCTTCCCCATCCAATCATCTTCATTAATCACATATTTTTCAATTTCTTATAATATATACTAAATTTTTTAAAAATTTATTTACGATCAAAATTTGTCCAATGACCATCATTTGATGGACACGGAGTTTGTCTGACTCAATTCGGAATAACATTAGACAAAAATTTTTAAATTTGAATATATTTGATTGGAAGTATTATTTTATTAATAAAAATATTTTTATTAAATTTTAATTATAAAATATTAAAATAAAATAATTTTTTAAACATTTTAATTTTTTTTAATATTACCTTATTTAAATGAATGAATTTGAGCAAATCAAATTTGAATCCAAAGTTTAATTCTATTTATAAACAATTTTAGTTCAAATTATTATAATTTTAGTCTATTGGTATATGGCACATCTTCGAAGAAGGGTTGTCAGGAAACATAAGGATTAGAGTAATTTTTTATTTATTAATTTATTTAGTTCAAAAGCAATGTAAGAAACATAATCTTACCTGATTAATTTGTCATTCTTTATTGGTATTGTTAGGGGTATTTATCATAATATATAGATTTGTGAATCTACTGTTAAACATGGATGAAAGAGACTTATCATAAATCTTTTTTACTTAGGTGTGATTGGTCACCTGAAATATATTTTAATTTATAAAAGTATATGTTAAGTTCGAGAGTCAGTTAAATATAAAAATGGTTATAGTACTCTCATAACACACATCCAAAATATGATATCTATTTGATTTCAAATTATTCAAACCTTGGTTATTTTTATGATTTACCAAATAATTTAGTATTAAAAATTGATCTTAAAAAGTATTACAATAGTTTGATAGCAATTTAAGATTTTTTTTTACCTCAAAAGTATTTATAGAGACTAATATTTAATTCTGAAGAGGTTCCGTCGTCGGATTTATCAAAATATTTTATTCAAAAAAATCTCTCAATAGTTTGGTAATACTTAATTTAAAGCAATCCTCCAATAATTTAAAAGATAATAAATTATTTTTAAAAATTAATTTATAAAATTTTCTAATAGTTTGGTAGATTCCACAAATTTATTTTGTAAGAATTTTTTTTGTTTGAAAAAGATTCTTTTTTATTACCCTTTTTTATTTTTATTTTTTTATTTTTATTGAAAGGATTTATAACTATTTTTTGAAACTTTATTTGAAAAGATTTTATTTATTTATTTATTTTTTATTTGAAAAGATCTACAATTGGGTCGAGCCGATGCCAAGGTTAACACGTGGATCCTCCTCAGGTCATCCGCGAGTCAAGGCTTTCCAAAACGCTATCGTTCTGGAGTAGTATAAAAGGCATCACCTCAGTGGTTTCTCAAAATTACCCGAGCCACTCTATCGCTACCATTAGTTTTCTCTGCTTTCTTTCTAAAAATCTCTCAAGAACCCACCGATAAATTCAACTAAAAATTGAGAACCTCACCAGTTTTCTGGAGATATCATAAAAAAATTCAACCGAAAACTGAAAAACTCATGATTTTTGAAAAACTTGTCGGATTCTGAAAATCTCGCTGGAATCTTTAAACCTTTACCGAAAAAATCACCAAAAAATTCAAATCTTTATCAAAAAAATTTTTCAAACCTAGAAAAAACCTAGAAAAATTTCAAAAAATCCCAAAAAGCTCTAAATCTTTTCCAAAACTTTCTACAACATTAAATCTATCTCCAGAAACCTAGAATCACTCCTAAAACTACATATTAAACCCTAAACCCCAACTTCAGAATTTTAAAAATCTTTACTACCAGAATTTTTTCAGACCCTTTTCTTTTAAATTTTTTCATGTCTGTCCTTTGATTTTCAATCCAATTTATAGGCAGTCCTAGGATGATTTTTAGGAAATGGACAAAATCAATCCTACGCTTAAATCCTGGGATATAATTCTATCCAGACAAGATTTTAGGTCCAAAATTTAGTGATCACACACTGATGCGGTCTGGCATTAAAAATTTGACCATGTGGTGGGATTCTAATCATGATTTCAGATTTCCTTTGTCCATGTACAAATTGAACGAAAAAGGAAAGAAGAAAAGTAGAAAAAGAAAAAAATTAATAAAATAATAATAGTGATAATTATAACAATAATAATAATGTAATAGTAATAATAGTAATAGTGACATATTATATTATAATACATACGAAAATATCAAAGAAGGAAAAGGAGAATAAAATATAAATAATAATAATATTAGTATAATAATAATAATGATAACAATAATAATCATATAGATATAACATAATACCATATAATTTATACCATAACAACAAAATACAAAAGAAATCGGTCCAATTAAGCCCGGACACAAATGAATGTCTATAGTATTTAGTAGTGAAAATGGTATATTAATCTTTTTTAACATTTGTATTGACTTGATATATTCAATATCATATCAACTCAATCATGTCATTATTATACCTCATTGGTCCCTTTCTTTCATCTATAAATATAAACATCTATATATTATTATGGTAAGTTCCTTTTTACCTTAATATCCTATCTTTCTCTCTTTTTGACCTTTTTTCTGACTTGCATGTCAAAGTGCAAATGTAAGGAACATTTTCTACTTTTGCCTCTAACCACTTTCCTCTTTTATCCTTTTAGAAACACCCTCACATTGAAACTCGGTATCAACATTTAGCGTGTCAGGTAAGAGGCTTTTCCATTCATTAGTTGAGCACGAAACAATTCCACCTAGAAAGAGAACTTTTGAGGAAGGAGAGATGGTGACTTTGGCTAAAATGAAAACACACAATAGCTAGCATCGAACCAACTTGCCATACAATAAGTTGGTCTGATCATAGAGCAGTTTTAGGCCCTGACTAAGCAGATATAAGCTCTTAAACATATGTTGCAGACCATAACCCCACCACAGGTATTGAAAGTGCTTAATCTAGTCACCCTCAGCCAATAAACTGCAGAAAGACAACCAAGTTACAAAGAGATAAAAGGCTTCTTCGGCCTTAAAGGAAAAAGAGCATAATACCCTAACTTACCACTACCCTAGCCATAACTCGATACACGTCATGACCTAAAAATCCAAATAAACAAATCTTAAACCCTAACCAAACAAAGACTTAAAAGCTCAGATGCATGCTATAGACAAAGAGCCAAAGGTAAAGGTAGCAGCTTTCGAGGACGAGCTCAAATTTTTAGAGACCTTACCTTTCACGAAAGAGATTGACAAAGCTATACCTCCAAAAGAGTTCAAAATGTCAACTTTAGAAACTTACAATGATACTTCTGGCCCCTTCAATTATCTAGAATCTATAGAATTAACATGATGATGTAGAACATGGACAAAGCTCTAAGTTGTAAGGACTTTGCTACCACCCTCAAGGGCATAACTCGATCCTAGTATAGCAGTCTAGAACTAAGGTCAATTATAACATTTAAAGAGCTTAGCCACTTTTTTATCTTGATTTGTGAATAGCCAAAGAATGAAGAAGACAATTTTGAGCTTAATGTCAATCCACCAAGGTCATAATGAATTCTTGAAAAGTTATGTCACGCATCTTAATATGAAAACTTTACAGGTAAAAGACCTAGAACAAACGACTGCCGTAGCTACCTTGATAAGTGGACTTAATGATAAAGAGTACCACTGAAAACTAACCTTATGATTAAAGCCATCTGAGATTCTGGCCGACGTCCTACTTATAGCTAAAAAATATAAAAACGTTGAAGCTATTATGAGAAATAATTAAGGTGATAGATACCCATCCTCTCTCCTTAATGGTTGAGATGAGATTGGGATCTCTTTTCTTTGGTCGTAAGAAAAGTAAAAATTTTTATGATCTTCTTTTAAGAGGAAAATGACATAAGGCCTGGAGCCGTAGTGAAGAAAAAAATTATACTATACTAAATACCTCCCCAAAAAAGACTTTAATGCAAATCGAGAAAAAGTCTGAAGCTCAGTAGTCGAAGCCATTGAGTCAAAACATGAAGGATCTGACCAAAAGATGTGTCTTTGATAGGGACATAGGTCATAACATCGAAGACTGCATCAACTTCAAAAATGAGATTGAAGCCTTAATTAGAAGAAGTTAGCTAAAGAGGTTGTGACCAACGAAGACAAGGATAGATCGAGTCGAATTATAAACAGGGCTAAAGAGAGCTCACAAGAGGTAGAGAGAGAAGGCTAAAAAAAAAAAGAAAGGGAAAACCCGAGAAGATGAGCCAACATAGGAAGAAGGTAGAGCTTAAAATAATAGGTCGATCACTAGAATGATTAATGTAATTACCAAAAAGAGCTCGACCTTAACCAAAAGAAAGTCTAACCTTAATATGATCATGGCCATTGGTTTTTAAATGAGAAAGAAAAAAATTGAATAGATAAATTGATCTCATTTAGCTCGAAAGATCTAAAAAGAATCTAACACCTTTATAATGATACCATAATACTTACAGCTGTAGTGTACAACTATATAGTCAAAAAAATCCTATTCAATAATGGAAGCTTAATTGACGTCATATACTACAACACCATAAAGAATATGAAAATCAGTAAAGATCAAATGCAACCAATTGCTACAACCTTGGTGAAATTTAAGAATGAATAGGTATTAGTGAAAAAGACTATTAAATTATCAATCTTTTTGGGAACAAAATTAAGGACAGTCACTTCAATCATAGAGTTTATGGTTGTAGACGTCTAATTTGTCTATAATATGATATTAGACCAACCTAGTCAATCTGTTATGTAACTCATAGGCTCAATTTTCTATTTAAAAGTAAAATTTTTAACACCTCAAGGGGTCGAGAGGTAAAAGGAGACCAATCCATGGCATGACAATATTATGCCATAATAATGAAAGAAAGAACTAAGAAGCAGATCGACTTGATAACCAATAGAGATTAAAAAAAAGATAACCAATAGAGATTAAAAAAAAGTAAGAAAGTAGGACCAAGAACATATAACATAAGATCGACTTGATAGAAGCATGCTCTTAAGCTACCCCAAGCTCTTAAACTCAAATAAAAGACACATTTTGTTTCATTTTAAAAATTTTTAAAGATGATCGAGCTTTTAAGCCTATATAAGCAATTACATGTCATTTTGATCAAGCTAATATGCTGACAAAACAAAGTTTGAAATAAAAAATACATACTGATTCAACAATATAGTCTAATTGGTATAAATAACATACTAATCATCACGTCAAGATCTATCTTTCATAAAAAATAATCCTGACCTAATTGAACAGAAAGAAATAATTGACCAAAGACCTGACTCAAACAAGAATTGACTTGAATAGATGGAAGATCTTGTAATTATACAATTTTAGGATATCATCCTTAAAAATTATATGCAGATTGGGACTAAATTATAGCACAAAGAATAGTTAATTCAATTTTTAAGAAATAACGTCAACCTTTTTCACTTGGACACTGTCTGATATGCTTGAATAGACACTAAAGTAATGGTTCATAAGCTGTACACCAACCCTGATGGAAACTAGTTTGACAAAAAAAGAGGACTTTTACCCCATAAAGATAAAGGGCTATCGAGGAGGAGGTCGATAAATTATTGTGAGTAGGCTTTATCAAGAAAGTTTATTAATTTGAATGGATAGCCAATGTGATCATGGTTAAAAAAGCATAACAAAAAATAGAGAATGTGTATCGATTTACCAACTTGAATAAAGCATGCCCGAAGGATGATTTTCATCTCTCTAACATAGATTGGCTAGTGGATAACAGTACAAAGCATGGCCTCTTCAACTTTATGGATACCTACTCTAGCTATAATGAAATCAATATATTGAAGAAAGACAATGAGAAAATGACTTTCATCACTGAGAAGGGTCTTTATTGCTATAAAGTGATGCCCTTTTGGCTTAAAAAATACAGGCTTGACCTATCAAAAGTTGGTCAATAAGATCTTTAAAATTTAGATCAATCACAACATGAAAGTATATATAGATGATATGATAGTCAAAAGTAAAAGCTTGAACGAGTAGTTGAAAGACCTTAAAGAGACCTTTGACATTTTAAGAAAATATAAAATGAGGCTTAACCCAAGCAAGTGCACCTTTGGAGTCACGTTGGGTAAATTCCTTAGCTATGTGATTAACAAGAGGGGGATAGAGATGAACCTAGAAAAAGTTTGAGTAATCTAAGATAGGAAAGCATTGACCTCAGTAAAAGGAGTATAAAGGCTAACTGAAAGAATAGTTGTGCTGAGTAGGTTTATGTCTAATCAACAAAATGATGTCTACCTTTTTTTAAGATCTTTAGAAACATCTCTAATTTTAGATGGACCCTTTAATGTCAGAAAGTTTTTAATGGATTCAAAGAGTTCATATCCTCTCTATCTATCCTCTCTAAGTCAAGGTCTAGTGAGACTTTGTATTAATATATGGCCACTACAAACTAAGCCATTAGATCAATCTTGGTTAAAGATCAAGAAGAGAGACAAAGATCGATCTACTATGTAAGTAAGGTGTTGATGGGGTCAGAGATAAATTATAATAGTATAGAAAAATTAGCCTATCCGATTGTCATCTCAACTAGAAAGCTTAAATCATATTTTCAAGCTCACTCTATTCACATACTGACTGATCAACTTTTGAGACAGGTTTCACAAAAGCTAAAATTGTTAGGAAGATTAATAAACTTAGTGAATTTGACTTGCATATATTATCCAAGTTAGCCTTGAAATCTTAGGTGTTAGCGAACTTTGTTGTAGAGCTTACCTCAGCTTATCCTAGTGAACAACCTGAGGAAAATGAAAAAACTCCAGACAAAGAAAGGTATGAAAACTTTTTATCAGTAGATTAGCTACGAGCCACAGTGGAGGAATCGATCTCATTCTGATCAACAGTTAATTGAGCTTAAACTTGTTTAAGTAAAGAAAAAATAAAATTGAACTTAAACTCGAACAAAATATATTCAATTCCTCATTAGGTCAGTACAATGAATTGCCATTGATAGAAGTTTTTGTTAAATGATTTCTATTAGAGGTCACAATAAAAATTGACCTCATACATCAATAGTTCTAGACAAAATTCATAAAAATTTACAAAAGTAAAAAAAAAATGAGTTAAGCATCAACTACATCTACCGTAGCAGTAGTGGCACTTGTGTCATCAGTAGCAGTAACAACATAAACCTATACTTCTATAGCCTCACCTCTCTCAGCCTCGACTCTTAGAGTAGCCTCAAGCTCAGCATCTAGTGCTTCATCTTTATTTTATTTGTCTTTTTCCTCCTCGTATTGATTTGTAGGAGGTTTCAATCTAACATTGTTGATACCAATATAAAAAAGGTTGAGGTTAAGGTCGGTAAATTTAAATTGCACCTCATCTTTGGCTAGCTCGAAGGTAACAAGCATATTATCCCTGGAGAATTCCATTTGGAGCTTGAGGAATTCATTAGAGGCCTTGAAGTCCTTGACGACTTTTTTGTTAGCTCTTCTTTCTTATTCTTTTCAGCCTTTAGCTTTAAACTTAGCTTGACTATTTCACCAAGTTTCAGCTTAACCTGTTCCCTCATTGACTCTACTGAGGCTTTCTTAATATGGATGATTTTCAGCTTCAATTCTTGTCATTTGCTCGACCTTTTTTTTATGGGACGTATTGACACTGGACCTCACATTGCTTAGAGATTCGAACTCTTTTTGTGATCTTCTCTTAAGATAGTTATATCTTTTTCACTCTTGAGCAAGTAAGTCATTACAAGATAGGCGTGGTAAAGGGCTTGGTTAGTGTTATCAATGTAAACACCCTAATTTATTTGGGGGTCTATTTGGATTGATTTTTTTAATAAAAAATAATAAATAAAAAAATAAAAAAATAAAAAATAAGTGTTTAAGTTGAATTAATTGGGATTTAAAATTTAGAAGGGATTGAAATCCTTTCTGGTTTAGGGTTTTTGAATTAGAACCCTATGAATAGACACCTACACAGATCAAAGACAGAAAAATATATTACACACAATAAAGCATCTATCATAGCTAGGATAATGCTGATTCCAAGACCAGTGTAAGCTTGCTTCGCCTAGGCTACACAAACTAGGTTCAAGCTTTCAAGTAGAAAGGTAGATGGGATGATCATTATAATACGATGCTAGCACCTGATTAGCAAGAAAAGCTTTCCCTAGCACATTGGTTTGGTGAATCCTAGAGGTTACATCAATTTTGATACTTTTACTTACTTTTTATTTATAAATTTTTTAATTGTTTGGTACTTGTTCTTTTTTTTAATTTTTTTCATTCTTTAATTGATTGTTTATTCATTTGTTTTGTTTTATGCATAATTGTTTATTTATTCACTTTGTTTTATGGTTTTCATTATTTGATATTAAATAAAATAATAATAAAAAACATAAAATAAAAAATATTTTTTTAAGAATAAGTATTAATTACCCAATGATGAAATTTATAAAAATTTCAAATGGTAAATTTCTTACGAAATCTTTAGGTGAGAAATTTCTCTAAATTTATCCCAAATAGTGGAATAATTTAGACGAAATTTCAACAAAAGTAATTGTATTCTTTTCCAAATTTGGGTTGAAAATATTTGATAATTATCCAATGATGAGATTCTTAGAAATTTTAAATGGTAAGTCTCTAAGAAATCTTTAGGTGAGAAATTTCTTTAAATTTATCCCAAATGATGGGAGAATTTAAATAGAATTTCAATAAAATAAAATTGTCATATTATTTTCTTTCCGAAAACAAAAAGAAAAAAATTTTCTAAATAGGCCCAAATGGTGAAAAATTTAAAAATTTAAAAAAAATAAAAAAAGAAAATATTTCTAAATTGACGCAAATGGTGGAAATTTTAATAAAAAAATAAATAAAATTTCTAAATAGGCCGAAATGGTGAAAAAATTAGAAATTCAAAAAAATATATTTCTAATTTGACCAAAATGGTTGAATAATTAGATATATTTTCAATAAAAAAATCTAAAATAATAAATAATAAATAAATTTTTTTTTATGATAGAGCTTTTTCAAGGAAACAAATTGGATCCTTGAATACTCTTGAGGTGAGAAAATATTTTTAAAAATTCTACTAGATTGATGGAAGAATCTTATAAATTATTTTCAATATTTAACATAAAAATTTGAAACTACTAGATTCAAGACCTTAGGATAAATTTAAAATAAAATGACACCATCCTTTGAATGGGTATGTAGAGGTGCTATAACCTTTTCCACATGTAACCGAACTCTCGAACCCTGTTCTAGCTTATAGACCCGAACCTATTCTTTTAGGAACCCTTAATCAAGCTTAAGAGCTCCTTAAAAGGATAAATTCCTTAAGTGGCCAATCACACCTAGTTCAAAAAGATTGGTGGTAACTCCATTTGTTATGTCTGGCTGTGAATTTACGGATCTATATGTTATGACAGTTTGGCAGCTCCATTGGGGAAGTTAGAGAGTCAAGCCATAATTTTTGAATTTATCCCATCTTTTAGTCTAATGGTTTTAAATTGTAATGATTTGTGTTGTTTGTTTACTAATGTTTTTATGTCTTTCTTTTTTTTCTTTTATTTTTAGGGCATGAAACTTATATGTTCCTTCACACACACTATAACAAGCATTTACATTACATGAGCTCTATACCCGAGCTTTGTCCCTCTTAGGAGGGAGTAAAGTACCTACGCTCTCGTGAGATGATAATCTCCACAATGGCTAGTGAAATACTCCCACTCAAATTGAATCTTTTTCGTTGGTAGCCTGTGATGGGTTAGGATTGGAATGCCTTACTAGTCTGTGATGGACGATGATGGAAGGAATAATTTAAGAACCTTTAGTGGTTAAAATCACCTAACTTTGCATATAGTGTACACTTAAAAGGTCAGCCTCAAGATAGAGCCCTTATTACCCGATGATAGATGTAACCCAAAGATTAAGACACAATAAGGAACAGTTTGTAATCTAACCAGTTTGTTTAACTTTGTGCATTTGCATCATTTCAATTAGCATTTGTATTATCATATCATGTATAATTTTCATTGTCATATGTAACATTTTGCATCTGCATCATTTTTATTTCATCCATGAAAATGTACATTTTAGTTATGCATCAACACACCAAACGTAAAGCATAGCATATCATTTTTTATCATAATTGTGGTCTTTAAGGTTTAAGGATAGCTCCACTAGCCAAGAATTTCACACAATCAACTCACCAATATAAAATAAAAGCTTGAGCCAAACAGATGGAACAAGAAAATTTCAACCATCTCAGAAGGATAGAAAAAGCCCAAGAGAAGTTTGAAAAGGAATTGAATAAGATTTCAAAGGCTTTGAATAAGTTGAACAAGGGGAAAAGTGTAAAAGAAAATACTAGCCAACAAGACCATTCATTACAAGAGGTGACAAACCCTCTATACCCTCTTGGTTTTTGGCCGTATCAAGCCCAATCCATACAAAACTCACCACCACAGCAGTTCACCTATCTTGTAGGGTACACATACCCTAACATGCCATTAACTTCAAATCTAGAACAGTACCAGAGTTATATAAATCTTATCTTTACTTAGAAAAAAATAGAATCAGTATCAATCCTCAACTTGGATGATCTAAAAGATAAATAAAAACTGAAGCCTAAGGAGATGAAAACTTTAGAATGCTCAAAAGTTGAACAAAAGATGAACTTGCTAGAGTATAGGTTATGAGTAGTGGAGGAACTTGATTTTTATGGTTCCATGGATGCTATTGGGCTCTATTTAGTCCCAGATGTTGTTATGCCTCTGAAGTTCAAGGTTTCAGAGATTGAAAAATTATGATGGTATAAAGTGCTCAAAGACCCATATTACTATGTATTGTAGGAAGATGGCTGCCTATACTCATAATGAAAAGCTACTAATACATGTGTTTCAAGATAGCTTACGAGCTCTGTTGCTAGGTGGTATGTCTAATTGGACATGACCTACATTCGTTTTTGAAGCAATATAGCCCATACCTTCATTAATCAGTACCGACATGTTATAGACTTGGTCCCTGATCGCTTGTTTTTATAGAACATGAAAAAAAAGTAAATAAATCATTCAAAGAATATGCCCAGAGGTAGAGGGATGTAACTACTCAGGTGTAACTTTTTTTGCTGAAAAAAAAACTATAGTATTGTTTATTTAAAATCTTCCTATTATGAAAAGATAACATGGAATGCAACAAAAAATTTTGTTGATATGAAGATATCAGGCGAGATCATTGAGAATGCCATTAAAAATGATAAGTTGAAAGGAGGATAAATGAAGAAGGCATCAAAGAAGAAAGAGATTAAAGTTCAAGCTGTGAGTTTTGATAGACAGTTCAAGAGATATCAACCTCATCCACCATAAGGTTACTCTTTGTACTATCTTGCTGTGAACAATATCTTACCTTACCCTTACCAACTATATCCACAATCAGCTTACCCTCAAATTTACTAATCAGGCTTTCAAGTGCATATGATTCTAGTCATATCACTATATTAGCTTCAAAGCCTAACAATCAAGTGAGTGGTTTAAGGAGATCTCGGGATATCTAAGAAAATGTTGATATTGACCCTATCCCTATGACTTACACTGAGTTATTCCCAGAATTAATCAAGAACAATTTGGTATCTCCAGTTATTTTAGAACCATTGAAGCCACCTTATCCAAAGTGATCTGATACTAATACGACGTGTAATTATCATAATGAGAATGTAGATCATTCCATTAAAACCTGTCCTATTTTCAAACACAAAGTGTAAAGTTTGATCTAGAAAGGCTTAGTGAGCTTTGACGAATCAGAGGGGCAATATGTCAATAAAAATCTTTCACTTGATTGCACAAGGGCATAATTTTGAAAAGAATGTTAAGGCTGGTTGGAAGTTACTTGTCATTTTAAGATTTCTTTCAAAGTAATGTTAGGAATTCTTTCATGCAATAAGACTTCATTTGTTATCATTTTAATAAAAGACAAGTTGATGCATTTCATTTTCTCTTTTATCCAGGCCATTATTATATGCTTCGCTATTTGCCATATCTTTTTATTCCCGTTCTCAAATTTCAAATGATGAATGCTTAGACAATGATAGCAATAATTTTGGGATTTAATTTTGAGAACTCATTACATTGATCTGAGGAGATTATTTAAGTAAAAGAAGTCAACTACTAGCAGATGTAAAATAGATATGTTTTAAAAATATGCAATCATTTATAAAGATTCATAAGATTGTTTTTGTTAAATAGATGATATTTAAGGAAAGCATTCACATTTGAGATAAAAAATGGTTATTTTTCTTTTACCATTTGAAAAATCATTGATTGCTACCCTTTTGAGCCTATTATGATTTTTTTTTCTAAAGAACTCCAACCAAAGATTACCTTTCACACTATAAGGCAATTTTTGAAAAAAAAAAGAGACAAGAGATCACAAAAGGTCTCAAAGATAGAAAGAAAAAGAGGAGAAAAAAAAAAAAGCAAGAGAAAAGAAAAATACATGCCACAAATGATTTGAGGCAACGTAATAAGAGTCTTTTTGTGAGGAATAATATGAATGAAAAAGGAAAAAATAGTGAAATGATGTAGAATGAGGCAAAATGCCAAGTTATATCAAGTAATGAGAAATGATTCTTTAGTTTTAAACCCTTTAAATACATGTTTTGAGCCTATTTTATTCATTTTTTACCCCTTACCATGACCTATATTAAAACTTTTAAAAGTTCATTTGGATCAAATGTGAGTATTCAAATTGAATGATCATATATTGGGCTAAGACATGCTTATGATAAAACAATGAAATCATGCTACATTACTTTAGAGATTGATGTGTAAGAGATACTACTAATGGATGGACAAGAATGAAAAAAAAGTGAAAAAAAAGAGAAAAGGAAAGAAAAAAGGAAAAAAATGAAAAATGAAATAATGAAATAATAGGAAAATATAAAATGAGAGAAAAGAAAGACTCAAATTGAAAACCAAAAATGTGATTTGGGTAAAAAAATCTTTGTTGAGAGTTGGATAAACAGTTCATATGAAAGAAGGTCAAAGACATTTAAAGATCCTTCAAAGTTGAGGCAAAGTTCAATGAGCTCAAAAATGATCTCGATAGTTAATGGAATGAGTTTTTGAAAGAGAATCTTGATTAATGTTTAGAATTGTTTAAGTATTCATTATTTGAATATTGTTACTCCATTTTTTCAATACCATTCCCAAGGACATGCTATGAATTTGCTCTTTTGCCCTAATTGTTTTTGTACCAAACTCACTTTTCATTGATTGCCTTTCTCCTGATACACCTTGTATTCTTTTATTGTTGCATCCTCAAAATAAATAAAAAAAATGTATGACTGCATTATATTTGTCATAATTTGAAATGATAATAAATGAATGATAATATGTATAAAAGATTCTTGCATTCTTTTGAAAAGAAATCCAGGATGATATGGGATAAAAAAAATGAAGAGATTGCGAAAACCTAGAAAGGTGTTTGAAAGGACACATGATGTGAATATAATGATGGGTTGGTTGATATAAACTGGGAATTATGATTAAGTGATGAAAATAATGTAGATCAACGGATGAAATTTATTTTAAAATGGCTAATGCTAATAAGTCTATGAGTGGTGACCAAATGATGGAGGATAAAATTTGTTTTAAAATGGCTAGTCTAAGAAGCCTATAAGTGGTGACTAAATGATAGAAGACGAAACTTATTCTGAACTTGCTAATGTTGAGAAGCTTGTAAATGATGATCAAGTGATGAAAATAATGAAAATTAGTTGACAAAACTTGTTCCAAAGTACTAAGAAGCTGAAAATAGGGAAAATGTGAGATGGTGAGGGTCTTGAGAATCGTATTACCGCAATTAATTAGAATTTCATGACATGGACATCGGCATTACATACATTATGCTGTTGTTTGGAGAATATTTGAAACTTTGGTTTGGCTATGCATTTGCATTTTACAGTAAATATTTGAATCATGGTTGAGAGTTTGCATCATTAAAAAAGTGTTTGCATCATTAAGAAAGTATTTGCATCATTGATCATGACATTCATTACATACTAAATTTTGACTTTGGTAAAAGTTTAAAAATCATCTAAAAAAGAAATTTTGAATCTTTGGATGAAGTCTTTTAAGATAAAAGTGTGAATCCTCAAATGAGAATCTTTAAGAAATCCTCAAATGAGAATCTTTGAGTCTCAAACGAGAATCTTTGAGTCTTAAATAAGAATCTTTAAGAAATCTTCAAATGAGAATCTTTGAGTCTTAAATGAAAACCTTTAAGAAATCCTTAAATGAGAACCTTTGAGTTTTCAAATAAAAATTTTTGAGTTTCAAATAAAAATCTTTGAGTTTTAAATGAGAAACTTTG
This sequence comes from Durio zibethinus, assembly GCF_047325235.1. Classification (NCBI taxonomy): domain Eukaryota; kingdom Viridiplantae; phylum Streptophyta; class Magnoliopsida; order Malvales; family Malvaceae; genus Durio; species Durio zibethinus. The sequence continues at coordinate 21,098,571 of NC_143177.1, forward strand.
AGTCTTAAATGAGAATCTTTAAAAAATCTTCAAATGAGAATATTTGAGTTTTCAAATGAGAAACTTTGAGTATTCAAATGAAACTCTTTGGATGTAAACCCCAAATTTATCGAAAATGAATTTTCAAATTCCAATGTGAATCTTCAAAAAGCTTTAAACTCTTTAGATGTGAATCCCAAATTTGTTGAATCTGAATCTTCAAATTCAAATGTGAATTTTCAAAAAGATTTAAACTCTTTGGATGTGAACCCTAAATTTGTCGGAAGTGAATCTTAAAATTTGAATGAGAATCTTTGATAAAAACTCAAATGAAAACCTTTGAGATTTTAGATGTGGGACTCTAAGATTTATTGAATGTGAATCTTTGAACTCGAATAAGAAGCTTTGAACTTTTGGATGTGAATCTCCAAAATTCAAATGAGAATCTTTAAATGTTGGATGTAAGCCTTGTAATTTGCATGTGAATCCTTAAATTAAAACTTTGGGTGAGAACCTTATAAATGTGGATCTTGAAATCTTGTAAATATGAATTCTTGCATATTTAAAATTTTACGAATCAAATTCTTGTGAAACTAAAATTTTGAGAATCAAATTTCAATGAATTCTTACAAAGCTGAAAGGTTCTTACGAATCTGAACCTTTGAATTTTAAACTCAAATTGTGAATCTTTGAGTTTCCATTTCATCAAACCTGATCTATGACTTTTCTAGATGTGATTGTCAATGAGCCTTTTATTTTTTAAAGTTGTTGAGTCTCTGATTAGAGGAGCATTATTTATTTTTTCAAAGTTGTGGAGCCTCTATTTAGAGGAGTTTTTATGTTATTCAATTAGTCTAAAAAAAACACACACAAAAAAGTGTTCAGTTGATTAGGATGTCTACATCTTTGCACAATTCTTATTTCATAAAAAATGTGCAAAGATAGACAGCTGTAGATACCTTAATCTGGCTAGAGGTCTACTTGGATTGATTTTGCTAATAAAAATTTTAAAAAATAAAATTAAAAAAATTAAAAAAAATTAAAAAAATAGGTGTTTAAGTTGAATTAAAATTAAGAGCTAAAATTTAGAAGGGATTGAAATCCTTTCTGGTTTAGAGTTTTCAGATCAGAACCCTATAAATAAACGGCCACACAAATCAGAGATAGAAAAATAGATTACACACAATAGAGCATCTATCATAGCTGTGGTAATGCCGATTCCAAGACCAGTGTAGGCTTGTTTCACCTATGCTACACAAGCTAGGTTCAAGCTTTCAAGCAAAAAGGCAGACATGATGATCATTATAAAACAATGCTAACACCTTATTAGCAAGAAAGCTTTCCCTAGCACATTGGTTTGGTGAAGCCTAGAGGTTATGTCAACTTTGGTACTTTTACTTATTTTTTATTTATTTATTTTATAAATTCTTTAATTGTTTGGTTCTTGTTCTTTTTTTATTATTTTTTATTCTTTAATTGATTGTTTATTCATTTGTTTTGTTTTAGGTATAATTGTTTATTTATTCACTTTGTTTTATGGTTTTCATTATTTGATATTAAATAAAATAATAATAAAAAACATAAAATAAAAAATATTTTTTGAGAATAAGTATTAATTATCCAATGATAAAATTTACAAAAATTTCAAATGGTAAATTTTTATAAAATTTTTATATGAGAAATTTTGTCTAAATTTATCTCAAATAGTGAAATAATTTAGATAAAATTTCAATAACAATAATTAATATTTATTTTCAAACAAAAAAATGAAAAAAAAATAAAAATTTTTAGAATTAAATACAAATTACCCAAGGATGAGATTCTTAAAAATTTTAAATGGTAAATTTATTAAGAAATCTTTATGTGAGAAATTTCTCTAAATTTATCCCAAATGGTGAAATATTTTAGACGAAATTTCAATAAAAGTAATTGTATTCTTTTCTAAATTTGGATTGAAAATATTTGATAATTATCGAAGGATGAGATTCTTAAAAATTTCAAATAGTAAATTTTTAAGAAATCTTTAGGTGAAAAATTTATTTAAATTTATCCCAAATGGAAGAAGAATTTAAATAAAATTTCAATAAAAAAATTGTCATATTATTTTCTTTTCAAAAATTAAAAAAAATAAAAAGAATTTTTAAATAGGCCCAAATGATGAAAAATTTAAAAATTCCAAAAAAAAATTCCAAAAAAAAGAAAATATTTCTAAATTGACGTAAATGGTGAAAAATTTAGAAATCCAATAAAAAATAAAAAAATTTCTAAATAAGCCCAAATGGTGAAAAATTTAAAAATTAAAAAAAAATTTTAATTTGGCCCAACTTATGAATAATTAGATATATTTTCAATAAAAAAATTAAAAATAATAAATAATAAATAAAAATTTTTTTTATGACGGAGCTTCTTCAAGAAAAGAAATGGGTTCTTTGAATATTCTTGAGGTGAGAAAATATTTTTAAGAATTCTACCAAATTGATAGAAAAATCTTACAAATTATTTTACAATATTTAACATAAAAATTTGAAACCATTAGATTCAAGACCCTAGGATAAATTTAAAATAAAATAGTACAATCTTTCTGATGGGCATTTGGGGGTGTTATAAATTGCTTCACATGTAACTGAACTCTCGAACCCTATTTTGGTTTATAGACCTGAACCTATTTTTTTAGAGATCCTTAGTTAAATTTAGGAGCTCCTTAAGAAGATAGATTCTTTAGGTGACCAATCACACCTAGTTAAAAAAGATTAGTGACGACTCCATTTGTTAAGTCTAGCTATAGATTTATGGATCTATATGTTATAACAATCAATGGGCTGAGGTAAAAGCTTTTGATAGATTGCATAAGATGAGCTTAGACTTAAGCAAAAACAAAAGCAAAGAATAATGAAAAAACTTAGCTAGATTTAAGTAATACTCATTGATGGGAGGACAATGACCTTGTAGAACCTCTTCACCACGTTAAGGTTTTTTGTTGGATTGTTAGTCGAAGAGTAATCCAACCTTGTGCAGATCTTCTCTAAGTTGGGCTTTAATACTTTGGACTTAGAATTCTCTAAGATAGAGGAAGAAACCTCGATCTTTAGTTTTTTGGCAGAAGAGAGTACTGTCGAGAAGAGATCTCAGTGAGCTATGGTCTTTTATTTTATATCAGCAAAGAAGTATTGACCTGATGAGCTCGGTTACTTACCCATTATAGAGTTGACGACCTTATTTCACCCATATGAGGGGGCTCTAAGCTGGATCTTTTTACTCTAGGCCTTTTTGGGCCTAGGCTCATGTTGGAATAGAGAAAAGTTAAAATCTTTATTAATAGACATCTCTACAAAGATGAGCTTATAGGCAAAGATCCTAAAAGGTTACCTTACACCTACCACAGTACTTTATCTCATTTATTATTTTAAGAGAGGTCAGCTTATAGGCATCTATGATGAGCTACCTCATACGGTGTATTTCATTATTTTGTTCCTATCTAATAGATTAAAGATAGATAAGCAATTAGCACATTTACAAAATTATCAGGCTTATTTATTATCTCTCAGGCCTCGACCTCGACCTCGACTTCAGCCTCAGTCTTATCATCTTTATTTGGTTTTTATTTTTTAAGGCAAAGAAAAAACAGCTTCTTATTTTTTATGGAGCTCGGGTAGTCAGCAAATAGTTTTTTATTGGGCCAAATTGTTTTGTAATACCACCTCCTATCACTGAGATGCTTTTTAATAGAAAAAAATTCCTTGAATAAAGAGAGATTGAGAAGAATATCTAAGTGTTGGCAAAGAATGATAAAACCTACTATATATTGTATAAAGTTAAGGTGAGCTAAGTGATAATTAAATTATAAGAATTTAAAATTGAAACAAATAAAGAATGAAGTGGATATCTTAGACTGACTATAAATAAATCCTAATATACATAGAGCCGATGTGGCCCTAATTAATCGATGACCTTTTCTAAGAAAATGAAAGTTCGTCACTATAGCACGAACGTGATTGGCCCTGCCTTTTAGTTCCCTCATCTCACTCTTTAGGGATCATACAACGGTCGTATAAAGTATATATAAGAACCTCGGCTAACTCGTCCTACCTCGAGAAACTCTTCTCTTTATCACCATTTTCCCCATTGGGGGCATCCTTTTTCTTTTATTCCCTTTTGGAACCTTCTTCATCGTTAAAGTTTTCATCGTCAAAAGACTTAGACTCATTAACAAGAGTAAGATTTTGAGATGGTGCGTGGCCAAGAGCATCATAACCTCAGGGAAAAAAGAGAGAAAATGAGACCCTTTGAGGGAAAAAGTGATGTCAACAAAAGTTGACAGAAGGGGAATAAAAGAAATGATAGAGGCATTTATGGGTGGGAGAGCAGAAGAAGAAAAAAATTGATGAACCAAACCCAAAATGAGGAATAACCAAAGATGAAGAAAGATTGGCCATAGAAGAATGATTAACCTAAAAGATAGAGAAAAGAGGTGGATTTTCTATTTCAAACTCAATATGAATACATAGCTTTTTCATGCTCATAACCAGTTCTCTTTTTATCTGAGCATTCTTATCCTTTCATTGCTACCCTTCCATGGATATAGGGTTGAGCCAATAAGCCATCCTTTGATAATCCTACCTTTGATAACTAGGGGGATTAGATCATTGTCCTCTTTTTTGAGCTAACCTCCTTTAAAAACTATTCGTCTTCTTTGAACTAGAACTAGAAGACATGATGAAAAGAGAACATACCAAAAAAAATAGAGAAAGCAGATAAAAAAAAAACTATAAGGTTAGAAATAAGAAAGCTTGTGAGGTCAAAAATACTAGATCAGACAGACAACAATAAAGCAAGAAGTGGAAAATGAAGGCATCAACAATCCTTTATATAGCTGCTATTCAGATTAGACGAGTGGCTTAAATTGTGCCACGTGTTAAAGCATCGTTAGAAAATGTCTTTTTGCCTTTCTTGCTCTAAATTTTACTGCCCAAACTTTCTCTCTCTTCATTTGATGTGACCTCAACCTCCAGACCTCGTCAGACCGAATGGCTTTTTAAATCAAACCTGCCCTGTGAACTAATGACCTGTTCATCACCAAAACTTAAAACAAGGACTCGAATCCAAACTTCTGAAAAAACGTTTAAATCTTACATCGACCAAATGAGCTCTTTTTTCGGACAAATGATAACTTGGCATCTTATAAGTCAACTATGCATTCAACTCAAGGCATGCGCACAAGATTGAACCTCCACCAAGCCGAACCATAGTTCACAGTCAATTACCCTGAAAGATGACCTCTACACCAATGTCAGCTATAGGAGATCAAATTTCACATCGTCTCCCTTAACTTGGCCGACCTATACAAAATATATTAATTGCATACCCAATAGTCTGATATTCAGATGGGTCGATGGGGAGACAGAAAATATTGGGGACATTTAGTGGTAAAAAAGATATATTGGTCTTTTCCCTCATTAGGAATCCTTAGCAAACAACTAGGGTAATTTGAACATTTTTATCTACTTGATACACTCAGTGCCATATCAGTTTGGCTACATCATTATTGTCTTCCATTGGTCTCTTACCTCTCATATATAAATATAGATATCCAGACATTATTATGGCAAGTTTTCCCTTACCTTAATATCCTATCTTTCTCTTTTTCTGATTTCTTTTTGACTTGTGTGTCGAAATGCAAACATAGGAAACACTTCCTACTTTTGCCTCTAATCACATTCCTCTTCTATCCTTCCAAGAACACCCTCATGTCGTAGCTCAGCATCAATAAGTACGAAAACCAAAAAAGCTTGTATTATATGCCAATCATAAAAAGAGAAGATATTTTTTTACAAAGTAGATAAAAAATATTAGAAATATTAATATTTGAATTTTAAATTTATTGAATATTATTTTTTAAAAATAATTTATATGAGTTTTTCTCTGTAAGTGAATTGCAAGTGTTATTTTTTTAACACAAGTTCCGGCTAACTTTTTCATAGAGACAATTTTCCCCAAAATAAACGCTAGTTCAATTTTTTTATGAAAAAAAAAACATATTTGTGCTTTATTCACATTTGCATGATAAAATTGTACATAATAAATTAACTCAACGCTTTTTTTTCATATATTTTTGTTGCCAAAATTTTATTTTGATATGATTTGGTAATAATTATTGATTATCATATTCTAATTGCTTGTAAATTTATCTAATTAAATTTGATTGGGCCAAGTTTGAAATTTAAATGGCCCTTAATTTGTTGTTCAGCCTATATAATAACTGAAAAAGTCTTAATTGTATGAATAATTGAGTTAAATTTTGAATTTAATTATATATATATTTTTGCTATGTTGGATTAATTTGCGTGGGGAGTTGGGATAGGTTTATGCGAATGAATATGGGCTAAACTGAAGCAACCATAAGCTGGGTCTTTTGAGCCCCAGCTTGAAACGGTTTGCTTTGCTATGCCTTGGCTTCCTTCTGCCACTTTGTTACTAGTACTTACCCTTAAAATTGTTGATATTGATTCCACCATTTGCAAGGCTTCAACGTATTTCTAAAGTAGAGAATTAGCAAGAAAAGGAAAACCTTGTCTCATTACCTTCTTTTTCCCCCATTTCTTTAAGCAATTACTTTGTTTCTATGTTAATTGATTTGAATAATTTATTTGTCCTACCTATTATGTGTATGATCACACAAAATCAAAGAGCTAATAACATACAAGAATATAAAAGTTAACACCATCACGATACAAATATACCAATTATCAGATATAGTTAAAATACTTGATAAGGTATTGAGGTACTATAATTATCATCTAAACACAAAGATGTGAAATTCCTTTGAAGCGATCTTAGGAAAAACCATACTTATCAGGAAAGGTACTACTTTTTATGTTCAAAATCAATGTAGAAAGACTTACTTGGATTATAATACCATAAATCGCATCGGCTATTTCAGCTCCACCAGCTTCACCGGGGTAACCAACCCAAAGAATACTTGTAATTTTGTCATCGTTTTTCGCAAATGATGTGTCCAAGCCCCCTCCAGACATTTCGACAAGAGTCACAGGTCCCTTAGCAGCCTTTGCAACTTCTGTTATTAGAAGTGGCCGCTGTCCCGGCAAAAGAAGGTCAACTCTGTCAAAGCTCTCTCTTTCAAGAGATTGATCTATGCCCATCACAAGGATGCGGCATCTGCTGAGGCAGCCATTTTCTTAGCATCGTCTACTTGGGCTGTGCCACAAGCCACATTGGAGTAGCCAGGCAGATAGGTTCTTGCCACTGAAGCTGTTATGCCCTGCAAAGGTGTTGTATATTTGCATGGAATGCCTGCAAACGTTTCCAATGATGAAAGTTAATCATGTTATTTTAGACTTGCATGAATTACTAATATTTGTTTGGAGCTCAACTCAATGTAAACTTGCCAAGTTCGTAATAAAGAGTAATGTGTTCGATTACCTTCATAGTTTCCAATCATGGTTTTTGTGACATTGGCATTGGGTCCAATTACTGCTATGGTTTTGGTAGCAGTCGGAGATAGAGGCAACGATCCTGCACTGTTCTTGAGCAACACAATCCCTTGTCTTGCAGCTTCACGGGCCAACTCTTGATGTTTTGGAACGCACACGTCTTTTGGGACAAGCTTTCCATAAAGTTGCTTGCTAGGATCACCATCGAAGAGGCCAAGTCGCATTAAAGTAGTGAAATTGTTAGTGACGGCATTATCAATGGCCGACTCATTCAAAAGTCCTGCTTTCACCGCAGCTTCAGTGTGTTGGCCAAGGAATGATCCACAGTTGAGATCCAACCCTAGAACATCGAGACATTTACAAACATATTATTCGACTCAATCAAATGGGCAATTAAACCTAATAACTTCAGCATGTTAGAGTAGAAAACTACATACTGTTTTGTTATTCCATTAATTAAACCTAATAACTTCAGCATGTTAGAGTAAAAAAACCTGTTTCAACTTAGAAATTGGACCAAACAGACACCATTTGTATCCCATTTTTAATAAAGGAAGCAGAGTCACCTGCCAAAATTGCTTTGGCTGCAGCTTCCCTGGTGTCTGGTTATAGTGCTGGTTATTGTAGAACATGTCTACTGAGTCACAATCTGAAATGTACCTGCAGCAACCCAAAAGCCTTGCAAACAAAACATTGCTTGTTAAATACTGACTGACCATAAATTGTCTTGAAAATGCTAGGAGAAATGAAAATACCCATTTAATTTCCACTGGCCTCGAATAACCCCCGCAAGAAGATCAGGGTCTGCGAAAGTTGGCTTACCGTTAACCTGGTTGTGAGAACACAAAACACTGGTAACAGTCCCATCAATAACACAGCTCTTGAATGGTGGTTGAAATGTATCATCCATATCTTGTTGTGTTACCTAACCATCCCCAAGCCAATCATGACAAACGCAATGACTTTTGGATTTACAAAGACAATAAAGTAACCAATAAAATATCTTAAACTCTATAGAAATTAAATTACCACTGTATTGAAATGGTAGCCATCAATCCCTTTCAAGTTATCCAAATGTTTACAACATGCAGCAACCTTAAGCCGAGAAGGGTCACCATCATCACTTAATTTGTTGTAAGCCTTTGATATAACTTGATCCATATTTACTGGCGAGCAATGGATCCTCTCCGGATGTTTCTTGCCCCATTCCTCTTCTGGGGTCTCAGAATATGTTAATGTTTGGAAACCAATATGTTAGCCCTGACAATCCTACATTTTACTATTCTAGCTTTGGTTGAAACAATTGGCAAATGTGAAAAAAAAAAAGCGTATAAATTAGGGCATAATAGAAGCTAAACATTACTCACAGATTGAATGCAGAAAACACAATAACATTGAATGCGGCAAACACACAATAACATGGTGTTTCTCTGCATTCAAAAGTTAGGTACAGGAAGCTGAAATGCTGAATAGACAATAATTAGGTTCCTCTTCTTCGTATAAGACTTATATTTCAGAAATATCTAGACAAAAAGTGTAACCCACGACTACTAACACACGAAAAAAAATGAAAAGAGTAAAAGCTAGAGGAAACTTAGGCTTCCTCATGAATGGAGGAAAAAAGTATCTCCTACCACCTTTGTTTCAGCTCAAGCTTGGAATATTTATAGGAGAGTTGTTAAAAGCAAACGTTGTTTTGTACTAAATCTTCTTTGGGCTTTGTTTTCGACAAAGGGGAAACCAAACCAAAATTTTAAGAGAATCAAAGATTTTTGTTTTAGAGGAATACTTTAAAAGAAAAAGGTTATCCCAGACCGTGATGGATTCATCTTTTTCTAACTCGAGGTTGTTTTACGTGGAAGTGCTCAATGCATGGGAGTTTGATTTTTTTATGTTTGAAAACTTTTGCAAATGTTGTTTTCAAAGAGTGTGTCTTCCAATAGCAATAGCTTTGAAGCTTATGCTACTATATATTGTACTGTCGAGTAAGGTTAGGGTATCGTTGGACTCGAGATTTTGGGCTTGTTTTTTATTGGAGTTTATAATAATATAAATTGAATAATGACACTTCATTAATGATGAGTAAATATTAATCTTTAAAATAAATATACATAAATTAAAATTTTTAAAAAAATTTATTTATTAATGAAATTTTATTATTTGATTTACTTCATTAATAAATTATTATTATCTGACAGTATATAAAACATATATATTAATAATGCATCAAATATAAATTCTTTTTTTGGCATTTCTATAACTCACGTGAGGTATTTTGGGATAATGTCTCGGCTATGTTGTTACCTAGTTTGAGCCAAAAGTTGACAAAATGTTAACGTTGGTTTCTTTGCTTACTTGCTTTGAACCCCTCTTACTCCAAGCTAATTTCCTAGGCGATTAGATTAACAATGAATTAGTTAATTGATATAATCATTAAGAGTCATTTTTTGCTGGCTCTGAAAATCTAGTGGTTTATGGAAATGTTGCTAAAAATTATAACATGGGAAAAGATAAATGGATGAGAAACGGTAGTGCAAACATTTAAAATTAAGTTTCCATTTTTTTTGGTTTCAAATAAAGGCCTGAGAAAGGAAGAGTATGGTTTACCATTACTAATCCATTTGAAGTATTTATAGTAGAGGTAAGCAATAACTGTAATTTTAACATGAAATATCAATGGAGGTGGGAATCTCTTTCCTTTCCACCTAGAAAAAGACTGAAATGAAGAAGGAGACAACTAAATATCTAGATGTGCCGCAAGAATAAGTAAATGTCAGCCATTTCATGATTTGCTTTTTGCAATTCGATAGCAAAGATAATATTCCACTAGTACTATAGAAGAACCGCTTTTTTCTTCTTTTTTTTTTTTTTGTTTTTTCTGTTTGAACTCAAGAAATTCAGTTTTGTAGCTGATTCAAATGCCACCCCACCTTTCAGCCACAGCTCATAATCAGCAGGTAAGGTGTTAGTACATATCACCAAACACCAAAAGCCAGTTTTTAAAAGGAAACTTGGACAAGTAGCTAGGTACTTCAGCCTCTCAATATTTACCCAACCTGCATTTCTCACAATTTGAAAGTTGAAACACATACCAAGTTTTTCCATGTTGTTATGTATTGCTAGTACTAACTATAATGCGGATACTGATCATGCAATTTGTCTGCAAAACAATTTGCTGAAATTAAACAAGAAAGAAAAAACAAAAACGACTATCATTTTATGTTTGAAAAAACTAGTGACTAATAATAAAAGATCAGAAAATTGAAAATGGAATAAATTTGTTGAATGCACAAAATTTTGGTGTTTATAAAGCCAAGATTTTGAGATTCCAGCCCATAATCATGAAGCTGATATTTGGAAGCTTGTTAAGCATGGAAAGGCAATTAGGAAGTTCCGCTAATTGTTCTTGGCCCAAAAGGAAGGTAAACCTCACTGGCCAACATTGCTTCCCATTCACAGAGTAATCATCTAACAAATGGCAAAATCATTGCACATTGGACATTTTTTGGTGGTGCTTGGTCAGTCAACCTCTATTTTGATTGTCTTTTCTCTACTTAGGTGCTCTATCCTAAGCTTTATGTTGATCGATTGAAGAATAATAATACGAAAGTACTTGAAAAATATGTACAAAATAAAAACAGAGATCACGGGTGCCCGAATTCATGACTTAGTCAGAATAATTCACAAGGGAAGGCCATTAGCCCATTTTGTTAGTGTCCCCCCAAGTTTCCATGCAGCCTCAGAGCTGGCAATGGAAGGTCTTTACTTTCAAGTGGCCTTGTGATCACCAACAAAAATGCGGCTCCCACTTAGTTGATATTATGGGACTTATCCCATCATTCCTTGTTGCTGCTACTGCGTCTATGACGGATGCAGTGTGGGAGTTTATCTGCTACGTTTAATATGAACATCATGACCAAGCCCTGCAGAAATACATTCTGCTACAGATGAAATCCCGTGGTGGTAGCTAGGCAAAATCCAGCGCCATTCAAGGACCCTTTTTTTTTTTTTTTTTTTTGAGGCGAATCATAATGGGAAAAAGGTTATGATTGTGGAACTGAAATGATACACCCTAACCCCCATTCCAAAGATTTTTTTATCTTTTTTTTTTTATTATTGGAAATTCATAATGCCACAATGTATGGTAAGACTTTGTTTCCTTTTTACTCTCTCTCTCTCTCTCTCTCTATATATATATATATATATATATTTATATACAACTAGTAATTTGATTGTTTTTATAAAATAGATTTTAACTTGAATAAGGAAAGAAGTTAGTCTTTACTAAAATTTGAATTAAAAATTTTTTAAATGTTAATTTTTAAAAATGCATAAATTAAAGGTAAATTTCATGAAAGATCACCTAACTTATATCCAAATCCCATTTTGGTCATTGAACTTTAACTTATACCATTTAGATCATTAAAATTTGTTAAATATATTAAAATTGGTCACCTTAATAGCTTCTAGATAAATTTTGATAAAAAAACGACATGACTGCCACATTATCAGCTGCATCATTTGCCATATCAACTAATTAAACTCATATATTTTCATTAAAAGTTATTAAATTTTCGCTTAATTTTTAAATAAGTCATTAAATTTTAATTTGTTACTACAAGATCATTAAAATTTGTTAAATGTACTAAATTTGATCATTCTAATAAATTTTATCCAAATAAAAGTTAAATAAATTTCAAATATTGAACTTAATCAAACAACATACATATTTTCTATATAACCAAAAATCCTCTTATACTCCATAGAAAATCAAAAGAAAAAAAATTAAGTAAACCTAAATCGGATAGGCTTTCAATAAATATTTATTTTTTGTGGAGTATTACTATTTTTTTGTAAATTAAAGAATATAAATATTTAAATAAAAGAAAAAGTCTTTACAATTTAATTAAAGCAGTAATATTTGAGGAAAAACAAGTATTAATTAAAGGTCTATTTGCTCTAGATTTACTTAATTTTTCTGTTTTGAATTTCTGTGAGGTATGAGAGGATTTTTGGTTACATAAAAAATATGGATGTTGTTTAATTGAGTTCTATTTATATTTTATCTAACTTTTTATTTTGGATGAAATTTATTAGAATGACCAAATTTGATATACTTAACAAATTTTAGTGATCTTCCAATAACAAAATAAAGTTCAGTAACCTATTTGAAAATTGGGTGAAAATTTAATAATTTTTTATGAAATTAGTTAGCTGATGTAACAAATAATGTAGCTGATAACGTGATAGCTACATCATTTGTTTGTCAAATTTTGGATGTAATCTCTTGAGGTGACTAATTTTAGTATACTTAACAAACTTTAATGATCTGAATAATACAAATTAAAGTTTAATGACATAAATAGGATAAATTGAGTGACCTTTCATGAAATTTACCCCATGAATTTATTAAGTATCTTATATGTATAAGTATTCCAAGTCGAATTGAGCTCATCCTCTCTAAGTATGGCAAAATAACTATTATTTGATGGTTTCGATCTGATTCAATTCGATAGAGGTTAAAATTTTTTTTTCTTAAAAATTGAGGGTGAGGTCAAAAACAGGTTGGATTTTTTTCCTAAAATTATGATCAAATTAAAGTTAGATTTTAGGTAGAACCTGCCTGACCCATCTTGAGCATATATAAAAAAAAAAATTTGTTATTATTTATTTAATTTCATATTTATATATATGTATAATAAAATTATTATTTAATATTTTAATTTAAGATATTAATTTAATAAAAATATTATATTTATGAATAATTAAGGTGTAATTTATAATAAAAATAATATTTTATAACTATTATACTAAATTAAAAATATTAAATTAATTTTGAATCAAATTAATTATAATTTATAAATATATAAATTTAATATAAAATTTAATATTTTAATATCAAATCAAATCCAAATCAAAATTTAAGCAAAAATCCCATCCAGCCCATCTCAATGTCATTCCTCCCATTTCAAGGCTTTCACAGAGTTAGGAGAAGTTCTAAAGTGCCCAAGACTTACCACTGGTTCTTTCTTTTCCAGGCTCCAGCTAATTATTCTTTTTATGGACTCATTAATTGGGTTTCCAAAGGGTTGAGGGTTGGTGCTGTGAGTGAAGCAAATGGGCTAATCTGAATTTCTTTTAAGCAAAATTCAGAAAAGCCCAATTTTGTTATAGACCAAACCATCCTAAATTTAAAGCCCATTTAATGAAATGGGTCATAGAGCTTTTTCATGAAGAAAAGCCCTTTTACGTTTAAACATTGAATTTGGACGTCAAATAATCACATGGCAGTTGCTTGGTAGGCCGAAATTGTTTTCTAAAACGTCAATGCGTAATTTTATTTCATGAAAACAACTAAACAAGCAATAAATCCTTTTTTTTTTTTTTTTTATACATTTGTTGATCTGCCGCCCTCAACAGGTAGGCAAATCATGAGGAGGTCGGACTATTCGACTTCGAGGAGTCGCTCCGTTTTTTACTATGAACACCATGCTCATTCCCCAAGTTAGATGACGCTCTATGTGGCAATGTAGCAACCAAACTCCTGAAATCAAAGTCATAGCAATGAGAGAAATTTTATAATTAACATAGTTCAGGTACAGGAATAGGTAAAAACTGAACTCACCTGGATTGTCTGCCCAAAATCTGATGGCAACCCAGCCATTCTTAGGAACTCCAACAGTGGTCTCCTGAGATGGGTCAACAAGATTATAATTTAAGGGGTCCTTCTTGGCGTTGAAATTCCCAAAACCCCGACCAACGACATAAAAGCTATAGCCATGGAGGTGAACCGGATGGTTATCACTTGCCAAAACATTTGTTCCCTGAAAAATCAGCTCAACACTGCAATTGTATTCCAAAACCAATACCTTGGTGCCAAAGCTGGGTGTCAGCAGGTTTTCTGGTAGGTTATCACTAGTGTAATTGAATTTATTGGTTGGTTTTCTTGGAAAATCTTCTTCAAAAACGCCCTCGATTCCATAATAGTAAGCCTGAAGGATATCAATTTTGGGGGTTATAAAGCTTATATTGTTAACACTAGAAGCAAATCTTTTACCAAAGGGACCCTTGCATGGTTTCTCAGTGCTGCAATTAAGTAGATTGACAGATAGGGTATATAGCAAATGAGTGTCTACGACTAATGGCACTTTGGCTGGATGGTTTTCGCTGGCCAGGCTTCTGAATTGCTTATTGAAGTCAGTTGCTGCTTGTGTTCTATTATATGGTGGAAGGTTTGGCAACGGAGACCGTGAGCTATGGTATGACCCCTGATATTGTAGAAAAGCTGTTACTATCGTTTTGTCAAAGCCAGCTCCTACAGCATCAGCATATGCTCTAGCTGCAATGAAATAGTTTCCAGGGGATTGGTTTGCTTCCAATAAAACATCCATGGATTGACCAGGGGTGATCATCAAGTAATCTGTTGTAAATGGCTTCATGTAGAATCCATCCTTTCCTACTAATGTTAACTCGTGTTCTACAATGGCAAAGAACATACTTTCATCCATGATTGCATTAATTATCCGAAGAAGATATCGTTTGCCCTGCTCCACCATCATCTTATAACTTCCTATATTGTTAGATACAACGCATTAATTAGGCAACATTTTCTGAATAAACAATATTACATAGGTCAGGTCATCCTTACCAGAATAGAATAAAAAATGTAGTAACCATTTATTTGTCCAGATAATTTACCTTTCTTGGAGCATGGATAGAAATAGCCTGGTTGCCCATTTATGGTGTACGCATCTGAAATTAGGGGCTCCCCTCCGGTTAGATTTGCCATTCCTGGGATTTCCATCACATTTTTCTTCCACCACTCTCCTGCATCGGCAACATTAGCATCAGGGACATGCTTATATAGGTGGCATCAAAAGGTGGCAACATTTCTCTTCTGGTTTTTTTTTTTTTTTTTTAAGTTGAGCATTGAAGTACGCATAGTCAAGGGCTCATTTTTCTTTATTTTTTCTCAGAAGCATATCTATTTAGTTTCCAGAACTTAATGGAAAAAAATGTACAGTGCTATAGACAACTAACATACCAAGTATGATTGGAAACTCTGCGTGAGGCTTTGGAAAGGGATACTCAGATCCAAGCATTGGATAAACTATTATTGCTCCATGGACTGTTGCCCTTGCCCATCCATTATGTGCATGCCACCACACTGTTCCTTCTTCTACGGAAAGATCTACTCTGTACGTAAATTTCTTACCTGGTTGAATAGGGCACTGGGTAATGTATTCAGGTCCATCCGACCATGGATTCCTTTCTTGTTTCAATCCATGCCTGCAAAACTTCGCATTGCCGTTAAAAAAATTCTCCACAGTTGATGTTTTAGCAGATAATTCCATATAGTATGCAAGCATTTTAATCTCGACGCAGAGATTTAAATCGCAGTTGCGATCACGTTTTCGGTCACGTCGCATTTATCATGGTTGCGGAGATAACGAATAAAATAATGATAGTCACGCTCATCGTGGTCATGAATTTTTTTTTTAATTTTTAATAATATATCATAAAATGAAATAAATAATAATTATAAACATGCTTATTATATTTAAAATAATTTATAATATTTTAATTCTTTAATGCATATATTAAAATAAATATTTTAATTTTTTTTGTTTTGAGTCAGAAATCAATATACATATCTAAATGTTGATTATTAATATATCTATGAATTTTGTCAATATAAATGCTATAAATGCATATGATTGATGACAAATTATCATTATGAAATTAATATTATAAATTAATCTAATTAAAAAGAATAATAATGAACATTTAAATATTTTTAAGTACAATTATTAAGGTAAATAGATTAAAATCTAATTTTGTGGAATAGATACATGTAAAATCACTTGTACATATCATCTCTCATTTTCTTTCAAATTTCTCATCTAAAATCTTTAAAACATTTCCAAAAACTTATTTTCGATCATTATTTACCTTTGTTCTTAATTTTTTTATCTAAAAATATTAGGTATAAAAAATTAATAATAAATATACTTAATAATATTAATATGTTATTATAAAATTATTTTTTAGATAATTAAAAATTAAATTAACTATTTAACAGCTAACTACTCTATTAAGTTTTTATCCAAATCATAAAAAAATTCAAATACCCATTTTCCAAAAAGTAAAAGAAAAAGATGACCAAAATGAAAAATAAAAAATAATTTATATGTGATATCGATCTCTCTCTTATCTTTTCTTTTTTGTTCACTTTGCTTTTTATCCTAAAATAGAGTCACCTACGGCCCTATTCAACCTTCCTCTTGTCTTTTTCTCAAGAGATTTCAACTCTCTCCTCTATTGGATTGATTTGGGAGTTATTTGTAATTATTTTATGGGATTATACAATTCTTAAGTTGCAAAACCAAAAAATCTTATACCTTGATGAAAAGAGTTTGACGATTTGAAGGTTAGTTCTTTTATTGGAGCTTTATCTTTATATTACTTCTGTTATAACTATTTTGATTAAGATTTAAATTTAATTAAATAATTTGAACTTGAAGAATGATTTTTTATCAGTTTGATATGTGTTTTTATTTTATTTAATGAAAAAGAAACATAACTAACGATTTTAACGTCATGTTATAATCGTATTTTTTTGTTAAGCGGTTATTTGTGACCGTAAATAATCATTTCAGGTATGATTATCAATCACCCCTTATAATGGTTGAATAGCGAAAACGGTAGGCAGTGCTACCGCTAAATAGCGGCTGTTTTATCGCGTTCGCCTGACGCTATTTAAAACTCTGTCAGAAGCCACGTACCAGTGAATAGTTATATTGTATGTTGCTTTGTTGTAGACCTCTATAATCATTTTATCCCCTCTACGAGCTTTCAAAGTTGGCCCTGGGAACTCACCATTAACTGTCAGGATTTGCTTGGTGCGACATAGTCGACTGTGAGGAGATGATTCCACCTGCAATTATCACAAATGTCAGAATATGTGGTGGAATGTAAGCCTGCCTACGGAGATCAGAGAGCTGCACATACCACAAATTTATGGTGATGGATCACCTTCCCGAATGCACTGCAAATTATAGAAACACAAAAACCAAGAATTGCAAGAATCTTTACTATAGGCATTGGACACCTAGAGCGCATTGGTGGTTTCAATATGGGGAATTAAGCACCCAAAGGCAAAGCAATAAGATGTCTTAAATATGGAGCAGTCTTGTTTATATTCCATTTCATTGCTTATTTTGCTTTCCTTTTATATCTTACAGCTTTTATTGCAGCTTCCAAGTGTTATATGTAGAAATATGAAGAAAATCTCGACTAATTAATTTTCTGGTCAGGTTGCCAGGCCAGTAAATGACTTGCCAGTTTCAAAGTAATATACTTAAGGTAAGATGTCAGCTAAAATTCTTTAAAATTCCTGAAGATTTTGTTATCAATTAGTAAAAGTTGTTAAGATTTCTCATGAAAAACACAATTTTACCAAATTCCAATTTTTTAGTTAATATGCTTTTTTTTTTTTTCAAAATAGATACTTTGACAAGTGTTTCATATTTAAAACTAAATTAATTTTAGGCCCATGTTCTGCGCGGGCAAACAAATTACTTATTTCTTTTTACATACACTATTATTTAAAAAGTAAATAATTTTATTTTAAAAAATAGTATATTTATTTTTTTGATAAGAAACTATATTTTTCAATAATATATAATGTTAAAAATCTCATTTTGTAATATAGGTGGTGTATATATATATATATATGTATGTATATGAAAGGGGATCAACTTACACTAATAACAAACAGTTTAATTATATATATATATTATCATTGATTTCAATAAATCAAAGGGATAAGATTAAACCAATTTTTTCTACTTATCTCTCTCATCCCTTTGATCTATTGAAATCAATGATCAAAAAAATATGTAAAAAAATATAAAACTTTTATCTCTCTCTCTCTCTATATATATATATATGTATATGTATATATGTATAGGCATGCTTAAGAGTATTTAATCTATTGATATCTATAAATTAGTAATTTAATATTTATACTTATCTCATCTTTATCATAAATTTATAACTTAATTAGATACAATTGAATTATCTTACTTTTTATCTTTAAAAATACAACACATAAATTTTCAAAAGAAATTAAAGTGAAACAATTATTATGTATTAAAACAAATACCATATTTATTTGATTAATAAACTTTCAATCAAAATCAATATTCGATTGACCTAATTAAGAAAATCATTGAAATACTTTAAGTCAACATACGATTATAAGAAAAAAAATTATTGAAAATGAAAATCAATTATTTATTTTAAGTTTTCATTGTTTTCTTCAAAATTAGAAAAGTTATCCAAAATATTTTTAAGATATAATTCTTTATTGAAATTTTTTGCAAAAATTATAACACGAAAATTTAACAAATTTAATAGAATTTAATTGGATAAGAAAAAGAAATTGTTTTGATACTTATTTGACAATGTATTATTAATACGTGCAATTGTGTGAATTGAAATATAAAAATTAGAAAAAAAATACAGTAAAAAAAGAAAGTGCATGATAAAATGTTGAATATAAAATTATATTGAATCAATGTTTTTGAATTATTTGGTGAAAATAAGTATATCACTTATCTTAAAACTTGTATAACTTATCTTGTTATATATCATAAAATTGAAAATAAAGAGCTACTTCTATCTTTTAACAATTTCCATTAATAATAAATTTTGTTTAATTATTTTTTATGTATCATGTTGTATATTAAATAGCTAAATTGTCTAAATTATTATTTTTAAAATTTTTAAATCATCAAATAATAATGCATATATTAGAAATACACATTAAATACATCTCATATTTATTATTTAATTCTTTTATTCAATAGCAATTGAATTAAACATGGCCAAATAGTTGATCATAACAAAATTGTTGGCAAAAGGTATCCATTCATGGCATAAGTGAAAGCAATTAACTTCTTAATTTAAAAATTATGCTATTGTACCAAAAAAAATTATGCTATTGATTCATACAAAGCAAATCTAACATAATATATATAATAAATTAAAACCACATATATTAAATGTAAATAAACATGATGTTTGAAAAAAACTACAAATGAAAGGCTAAATCATAAAGCGAAAGTAAAAAAAAAAAAAAAAAAAACTATGGTTTCTTCCCTGTTTCATGAAATGTGAGATTTTTATCTTGTTTCATTATAAAAATTTTAGATACAATATTTTGAAATCAAAGAAAGATTTGTGCCAGCATGAAATTCAAGCTAATAGAAAAGTAAATGACTTAAAATCATTAAAAATGAATAAATTATAAATGAAGTTTAATTGAATATGCATAAAAAATAAACAAAAGAGAAGTAATTCCAAATATTATAAAGTAAAAATATTTATTAGTTGAAAAAGGTAAACAAAAAAGAAACAATACCTACAGTAAAATCAATACATTTTTATTGTTAATAGTGATTGAAAATATAAATCAAACTAAAAATAGCTAAAAATAAAAATAATTGGTTATCATATAAAAGATTCGATGAAATTTTTTAAGTTGAGATTTACCTAATTACAACAAAACAGATGTATTTGAAGGGTTTTGGTGAACCTTTAAACAATTAAATGCATTTGGAGAGTTTTGGTGAACCTTTGAACAATCTTAGTATAAAATGATTCTTCATTTATAATACGAAGCTCTTGTAAAATTTAGAGTAATTTAAACAAATCAATTATAATGGGTTACTTAATTATTATCATATTTTTAGTTTTTATTTTGAAAAGTCTACATTTTATATTTTAAAAACTTTTGATTATGAATAAATTATGTCTTCAAATTAAAAATTTTATATGGTAATTAATCACTTGTATTATGATTTCTAAAAACAGACACTTATATAGTATATAACAAAAAATATGTTTAAAAATAATTAAGCCTTTATTTTTATTTGAATTCTTGATATTAAATGATTTATATATTTATTTAAGCTTATAAATTACCTTATTAAATACCAAAATTACATTGTTAATGCAAAAAATGATGGATTGACAATAAAAACCTATTAATAACTCAAAAAGTAGAATTGAATATTGGAAAGTGAATATTTTTTACCCAAATGTAATTCAAAGTTGAATATTTATAATTGAAAAAAGTCTTAGCAAAATTATTCTATATAATAATGATGACAATTAAACTTTTATCACCTTCTTTATAAATTTAATTGAGAATAATTTAAGGTAAATAAAAATAAATTTATTTAATTATTTTTTAATTATTAAAATACATTTATTATAGAACACATGTTAATTTTTTAGATTGCCCACATGTTGAAAATGTAGACTATACACATCAAATTATTTCATTTTTATTAGAGGCTTTGGCTTTTATATATATTTATATAAAATAAGGTATACAAATGTCATTCGTAGTTTCTTTTTGTATAGGGCATTCTTGATTTATCAATCTTTAGGCTTATTTTGTAATATCTTAGCTTTTTTTAATTATAGACTCATCTTAATTTTAAAACTTTACCATAATGTATATGATTAATCAATAATGATCTAAAATTTCACACATTATGAATATAAACGTGCAAATTGTATCATTTTAAAAAATCATATAATAACATGTCGTATTCATGTCAATTCATCTTTTTACATCTTTACCTTCACGGTTACGATCCATTGACAGGAATTACCAACGTCATTAGAAATCACCAAATCCAAATAAAAAAATTTAGTCTATAAATTTACCAGAATCCATATATAATGTTTGATCACGTAACTTTAATGCATGAAATGACAGTAAATCTTGATCAGTTGATTGTTCAAGCAAAGATGAAAGAAGGTTTGGGTTTTAACTTAAAGAAAGAAGTAAAACAGAGATAAGAATATCTTACTATTTTCTTCTTTCTTCTTGCAATAATAAATCCAAAGACCCTTCTTCCAGGATTACACTAACGACATTATATTAACTAAGCTGGGGAGGATGTAGGAAAATATATGTCTTTGCCGTTGCAGGATTCTGATTCTCTGCACCCTTGCTCCGGTCATAACCCACTTGTCAAAAGAAGTTCAAGAAAAAGAATAATGGAGCTCCAAATTCAAATTGAAAACAATGCAAGGGATTAATTTTTTTTTTTATTAGGCAAGTATGGAGGAATGGTCTAGGTTTACTAAGGCCCAGCCGCTTTTCAAATTCAAGCAATAGCACAAGAATTAAGAAACTGCAATAGTATAGAGAAAATATAAACATATAAGATCATGTTTGGTTGGAGAGAAAGTTAAATTATTGACCGAAATTTAATTTTTTGTAATTTAATTTTTTAGTTTGGGTCATGAAATCTAATTTTGAGATTTTTTAAAATTTTCATTAATGTAAAAAAAGGAAAGTGATAGCCTAAATCAAAAACCCACCTTCCATGAGATTTTTTAAAATTCTTGGTGGAATGTAAAATTTGTCCCGTTTTGCTCTTAATAATAATCTTTTACGGTTTATTTTATCCTTAAAAATTAACGTAATTGCATGATAAATTCAAATCTATTTTGACATGCAAAACTGCATTTCTAACTATATAATTGGGCAAAATTACATTTCTAGCCACATAATTGGACACCTGACAATGATAATGTTTATTTAAATTTTTATAAATTTAAATAATTTATTTTTAACTGATAAAGTTTCAAAAAGAAAATATTTTTGAATCATAAACTTAATTACTCTTATACAAAATAAAATCTTAAAAAACCAAAAATTTTCTTTTA
This sequence comes from Durio zibethinus, assembly GCF_047325235.1. Taxonomy (NCBI): domain Eukaryota; kingdom Viridiplantae; phylum Streptophyta; class Magnoliopsida; order Malvales; family Malvaceae; genus Durio; species Durio zibethinus. The sequence goes on from NC_143177.1 coordinate 21,120,752, forward strand.
CACAACATTGTTATGTCAAAAATGTAGTCATATGTTATAATATGTTATGAAAAAATTAATTATAATAAAAACAATATTTTTAAAATAAAAAGGTAGTAGATTGTTTCAAAATTAGGATTTTGAATTATTTTTTATATCAAAAGCTTGCATCTTTAACATATGAAATGTAGTTGGTCGTGGAAAATTATAACAAAATAAATTTTATATTTTCAAAATTAGCAACGTTTATTAGTATAAAATCAAAGTAATTGATAAAACATAATGATTTTTTTATATAAAAACATAGTTGTTGTTGGTGGAGTTATTATAATATAATATTTATTTTGCTTTTAACCAACTTTTGTATGTAAAAAATGTAGTAATTGATAAAACTAATTTTTTGTTTATATTTCTCTATATCAATGACTATGTTTTTTGTTATGGAAATGAAGTCATTGATAAACTGTAGTGATTGATCACATGGAACTGCTAACATTTTTAAGAAAAAAAACATAGTCTTTATTGAAAACACGAAATTTTTTTTTTTTCAAAATTCAACAAAGACTTAATTATTGTAGTAATTGATCACATGGAACTGATAACATTTTTAAGATAAAAAAATAATTTTTCTTGAAAACATGAAATTTTTTTTTTCAAATTCAACAAAGACGCCTTTTCTAAAATAGAAAGCACAGTCTTTGTAGAAAACATATAAAAAAAATCATAATTCAACAAAAATGATGTTTCTAAAACAAAAAATATAGTTTTTGTTGAAAACATCACATTTCTAAAATAAAATCACAATCTTTATTGAAAACATGAAAAAGTTTATTTTCCAGAATTCAATAAAAACAACATTTTTAAAATAGAAAACATAGTTTTTGTTGAAAATATGAAATATATATATATTTAGAATTCAATAAAGATGACGTTTCTAAAATAAAAACGCAGAACACAATTTTTGTTGAAAATATACAAAAATATCTTTATTTAATATTATTGCATATAAAATTTAAAATACATTACTTAATATTATTACATATAAAATTTGTTCCGGTGGCTTTATCTTTAAAAACCCATGGGAAGGGGTTTACCACCCCTTCCAACCTTTACCCCTTCCAACCTTTACGTCTACCTTACCATGAAGGTTGATCTGCATTTTTTTTTTTTTTTTACGTAGGAACAATAACATGTTACATTCCCCTAAATCAAATACAAAATTTTTACACTTTCTAAGTCAACAAAAACCTAAAAATCACACATTCTCTTTTAATATTATTTTTTTCCCAAATCATTTTCCCTCTAAATCACTTTCTCTCCTGAAATTTAAGAATTTGTGAACCAAACACTCATAAAGTTTTTCCATCAAGAAGACTAGTTGAAAGCAGAGTAGTGCAAATGTGTCATTTGTTGAAGCTGAAATGAAATTTATCAATAGATTTAATATAACACTTCATTTATTTTAATTTAAACGTTTTATTTCTTAACCCATTAATTTGCTTTTGCTTCTTATCCATAATGAATTTGTGTGCAAGGATGCATGCATGTTTATGACCATGTATGCATGAGAGAGAACGTATGAGATGTTGTTAAATAAGGGGGTTTAGAGCTATAAAGCACAACCATTAACACAGATACATAATATAAGTATGATATGACAGATATGATGATGTGACATTTTTTAAAAAATAATAGTACAAATACGGTAGGACGCCACAATAAAAAAAATTTATATAAAATATTTAATGTAAATATAAAAATTTTAAAATGATAATGGTAGACATCCATTTTGTTCGGTCTCATTTTAACCTAAATATAATTTTGTTTTTATTTTATTATTATTATTATTATTATTATTATTATTATTATTATTTCTTTAGAAATGGTAATTAAGATTTCTTTAAAAGGGATAATTTTAACTTAGTGACCAATCACACCTTAAAAAAAAAAGATTGGTGATGACTCATTAACTTTTTACGTCTAACGATCAAGTCCCTAGATCGATATGTTATAACAATAATTAATAATTATATAATTATAATTTAATCATCCAAAAATGTCTTAAAAATTGGGACCTTAAAATAATTACAATTAAAACCAAATGAAATAAATAAGCTGCCTTAAAATCTGTAAAGCCTATAGGCCGAAACCTAATTTATTTATTACACAAAGTGTCTTTTTTCTTCAAAGGCAACTAACTCATCATTGCCGTTTTTCTTTTCAAATTAGACTTTTTTTCTCTATAAAAAATAGGATAACCTAACAATAGCCAAGTTAGTTTTACTTCTCTACCCTTCTTTTTTTAATATTATTCCTCTTTTTATCCAACATTGAAAGCTTATTGATACTCAAAGGAGAAAAAGGTTGTGGCGACATGAATGTTATTGTAATTTTTGCCTTGTCTTGACCGTGTCCAACCTTATCCAATTTGATTTTGTTTTTGTCATATTTCGTACATATTTAGTTGTGTCGATGGCATGCCTATATCGAACACCAATATGACATCGGTATGCCAAGGGTTCCATGCTTCATAGGTTTAGAGTTATATGTGGAGAATTTATAAAACCTAAAATGCTCCATTGAAAAATAAAGAGATAACTCAAGCTTTTTTACGTAGTTCATCGTACATTAAACAACTTACTATTAGATTGTCAAATCTTACGACCACAAAAGTACTATAAGATAAAGTGATTTTAGATTTTTGGAGAGAAATTGATTCCTAGCAAACTGTGATTCTTGAGAATGGATAATTCTTTCTGTCATGGGAAAGTCAGATTCTTATGTTTAGTTCACGGAATCTCAAATTACGTAATAAAGGCTTTTTGCTCTAATGTTTTTCATTACATGTGAATAACACGTAATAAACATTTCAACTCCTAATTTTGTTACTAAAAATAATATGTGACAACCATTAAACAACAAAAATAAAGAAAGTTTTCATTTTTCATTATGTTAAAAATAAAGCTGTATATTATAAAAAAAATACAAAATATAATAAAGAACACACAACGTTTTGGTCATTATAAACGTAGTTTTTGATAAATCAAAATAAAATTTATCTAACAAACAGTCTTTGTTGTATAAATGCCGTAATAAATAACAAACACAATGTTTCTATTATTATGAATGCAATGTTTGACAAAGAAATAAACATGATATTTTGGTTTTATAAACATAGTCTTCGAACAAACATGACATTTCAGGCATTACTAATGTATTCGTGTTTGGCAAATAAACAAGCAAGACTTTTTTGTTTAATAAATATAATCTTTGAAAAAACATGATGTTTCTACCATTATAAATGCAGTGTTTAACAAATAATAAAAATGGTATATTTAACAGGCACAACATTTTGGTTTTATAAATGTAGTATTTGACAAATTATATTAAACAAACATAATGTTTCTACCATTATAAATGCAGTGTTTAACAAATCATAAAAATTTTTATTTAACAAGCAAGGCATTTTTGCTATTATAAATGCAGTGTTTAATATTCTTTATATACTTTTTTCTCCAAATCTATAGACGAGTCTCTTGTGTCTATATCAGTGTATCGCTCAACATATTTTTTATATTTAAATGAACTCTAGCCATTAAATCATCATCGAATCACAATCGTCGTCATTGCCACTACTAACATTATTCTTGTTTTAGGGAACAAATTATTTCTCATGTTGCTTATTTATGACACAAAGTAAATAATAAGGTATTCAAAGTATATTTCTCTTATTTCCATTCTATATTTGTTTGTAGAGATAAATTGATGTGATAGATTCTAAATAACATATGTCTACCTCAACTAAACATGAAGAAGAACATGTGTCATTAACCTATTTTGTTAATACATCATTTTTGAAAAAAAAAAGTAAAGTTAAGGGATGATCAAAATTGCTTTAAGCAACTAAATAGAAAATATATGTTAAGTTCAATGTTGATGGATAGCTTGTCGTAAGTGGTAGATTGAAAATGGCTAGCCATATTGGATGTCTCATTTGAAAGACAATATCCATTAACTACAACAGGTGAAAGAAAATTCTAGCAAAGAAAAAGGACCAAATTTGGGAATCGATTGTGATAAGTTATATTAATCAAATTAAAAATATTGTTTATTTGATATCTATTGCTTATGAAATGCAATTACATTGCCTATGAAATGCAATTACATTGCCTTATTCCAATTTATTATTTTATTCTTTATAAGAATGCTTAACGTATCGGTTGAATATAAGAAAGTTATATTGCAATATGCTTGTTTGAAATTAAAAGACTTTAAAGGCAAATTGATCCAAAAATATATATTACCTAATGTTGACAATTTTAAACTTTTGGCTCATCCTCTAACCATATATTCAAATTTAATTAGTGATGTAAAATTGATGAAATTTATTTCACTTCAATTACCATATGAATTTAGTATATGTGTAGCAATATTTTCTATAGAAAATTATTAAAAAGCAATTGTTATTGAAATTGTTTGTTTCATATGTTCTTAATATGTAGTAATTCTTATCCTATTTGGTACAAAAAATAAGGGCCCAAAAAAAGTATAATCATCAAATATCAAGAAATGGGCATGCAAATTTTAAATATGAACTTGTAAGTTTTTTTTATTGTGTATGGTACACTTTGTTTAATTAATTTGAAATTCATTTACATTACAAAGAGGACTTATATTTTCATATGATTACATGAAACATTTGAATCAAACAATGAAATATCAATATGAGATGTTTGGAAAAAAGCACATGCATAAAAAAAAATGGAGAGTATATTGAGGAAGCAACTAAAGAAATGATTAAAAAAATGATAAGTTCATATATATCTTGTTTGCTACTTTCCTATTTGTGCATGTTAATATATCATATTGACTTACATAAGTATTTATGTTTTAAGATAACTTAGTTATGAAATGCACATCCAGTGAAATTGAAATTGAAATTAGTAATGGCATTGATGTGCTGACTTTGGCTTTCAGTGCTAAAGAAAGACCTAGCCATGTTAAGGGTGTTGGGAGCTTTGTTTGTCCAACAAATTATTTCAAAATAAGACCTAAACCCCGTACATCAAGGACTGCTCAATTGAGAATTATAATAGCTCAACAAAATTTACACATTGTTGAATTGGAGACACAATTGATAGCTATATTAACTAACACAATAGGTCAGTCATTTACTGAGAATGTAGGAAATGTATTTGTGGATGAAGCTTTTGATCAATCATCTCTTCCTTTAATACACATTTTGATTTAATTAATTGGATTTAAGGATCATTGTGATTTGATTTTATATCAATACACTTGAATTTTGTATGTAGCAGGTTTTAAAGACTGAGATTAGCCAAATTCCACTTGCAAAATCTAGTGTGTGTGCATTTCTCCATTATGCAAAACATCAATTAGTAGATAAAGAACTAATAAATGTAAAAATCGAAGATGGATTATTTAACTATCCATTAGCTTCGTGATTTAAGTAAGAGAAAATTGTTAGATTTTGTTCAAAGATAAAAATATCAGTTACAAAAATCTTGACATACACGAGGTTAGCTTATATATTCATTTAAATATAAATAATATATTTATTCATAGTGTAAACCCATATTATAATTAATTTGTATTTCATTATAGCCTCATTTACAAATATGTGAAAAAGAGACAAATGACAGCTACCTATAAATTCATTAGCCCAAGTCGATATCTAATCCCACGAGTTCTATAGCTGAACATGCATTTGCTTTGGCATGTGTGATGGAAAGAAATTCCTAATACTTTCTCACACCTTATAATTCTATATATATGTTCATGATATACCTTAATCGTTGATTATTTTACATTTTTTATAAAGATTTGAAAATTGTTAAAAGCCTAAATTTGAACATTGGAATCAATACTATTTATTCAAGGGTCATTGGCAATTGTTTGTCATTGAATATACGAACTATACAATTTACTTATTTGACTCAAAAAAAGGTAACTCAAAACCATTCCAAGAACTCAAAAATATAATAAAGCGATACTTATCTTAGTTATGTGAAATAAGTTCTATTATGTTTACGGTTTATTCATGATTATAATGTTATATTTATTATTACCTTTTTGTGTTGTTTTAGGGGATTGACTACCATAATAAAGAAAGAAAATAATGTGGGTTACATTTTTTGTATGTTTGTTTATTTTAATTTTTTCCAATTGTTTACATCATTGTGAAAAGCACTTGACAACCTAACAATCATTTGTAGATTCCTCATCAACAAGGAACTCAAGAATGTGAGTATCATGTCCTCAATTTCATGAAGAAAATAATTAATAACAATATTTTGAGTACACCAAATCAGTGGTTTAGAAAGAAATATTTCACAGAATAGGTAATTGATGGAGTACATTATGAATGGTGTGACTATATATTCAAATTTATTAGTGAAACAAGGAGTCATTTCTCTTTTTTGTTGATATAAATTTTTATTTTGGTGTAAATTAAATAAATAGTTTGTATAGAATTCCAAATTCAAACTATAATGATTATACAAGTCTAATTTTTTTTTTCCTTTTATGTGGCTCATGTCCAAATTCAATATATATTAATGTTTATATTTTGTCCAAACAATGTATCGTCCAAATTTTATAAATTAAACAACTAGAAGCCTAAGAGCATTGATTTTATATATTGCTAAACTTAATAGAGATATCATTTTGATGTTAAAAAACATAGTCTTTGATTTTCATAAATGATGTTTTTGTGTTAAAAACGCAATCTTTGTTAACAACAATGATGTTTTGATGATATAAAATATAGTCATTGTCAGTTTACAAAATTTAAATTGAACTTTTTCAATTTTATGCTAACTTAACAATGACAATATTTTTTACTAAAAAACATAATATTTGTCTTCAAAGATGATATTTTTATGTAAAAAAGCATAGTTTTTGTTAGTTTGTCAAATTTTAAATTGAACTTTGAAATTTCATGTTAATTAACAATGATGGCGTTTTTTGTTAAAAATGCAGTGTTTATCTATAAAGATAATATTTTTATGTTAAAAACACAATTTTTGTTAGTATATCATATTTTAAATTGAATTTTTTTTAATTTTATGTTAACTTAACAATGACAATGTTTTAGTTTTAATTCAAAAAAATAATTATATAAATGAAAATTTTTAATTATACCATTCCAATTTAAAACAGCTCAACATTAGAAACTAAATATAATTTTTGTAATTTAAAAAAGTAATTATAATATTTAAATATTAAAAAGAAAATATAATATCCATAATTTAAAACAACTACATATGTCTTGAAGTAAGAAAGTCAAATGATGGTCGACAAGCATTGCATTCATTCAATTACTTCCATAGGTAATCCTTTTGAAATTCATTTGACAGACAATAAAAGAAATTAACTTTATAAGTACTCCTCAAGATATACTCCTCAACAAATAGCATTTTATCTTAGCAGAATCCATCTATTTGCAAGATTTCAATAAAGAACGACATTTGCCTATCACTTCTCTCAATTTTTTTCTTGAAAAAAGATAAAATACCATTGATTTCTTGCATTGCTTTGTAATATGCAACCTCAATATTGCCTATTTGCTCCACCAATTTAGCTAATCCATTAGAGCTCTTAAAACATTTCATGCTTGACAACATTCTACTTATGGTAGGAATTGTCGCATAAGTTGAACCTTCAACTTCATCATCCTCTATTCTCTTCTTATCATGATTAGTGTTGGCTTCATTCTTGTTATACCCAAAGTCAGCATCATTATCAGTATGAAACGATTTAACAACATCAGTTGCGATTTCAACTCTTGATCCAGCTACTTTATCTCAACAAAAATATCTTGACAAAATCATCAAAGTGAGGGAAATGTTTGTTCCTTAACCCTTTAGTATGGGGTTGAGTCTACACAAAAGTGAAAGTAAAGAGATTTAAATATATGTATAAAATATTTTGATAAGAAATTAGCAATCAGAGTAATTTTTACTTACATGTTAATGATTTACCCAAACCTATTGATCAAAAACATACTTGTCAATAGTTATATATTTTTCATTTTTGTTTCATCAAAATCCACTTGCATTGGCTATCATATCACAAATAACATAATATTGTCTCTTCAATAACTTCATTCTTGACTCAATATGTAGGGTTACTTTCAGTTGTGCTTTAAAAATTTTAGCCTAGCCAACTCTAAATGTTTCATTATTATCTTTCCATCTAGGATTATCAGCTAAAACATGTAGGCATTGGATAAGTGTGGCATCCTTAACCTTTATCCATGTGTGATTACCAATTGAAGTTTGTTTTCTTCTTTTATTTGTATTTTTTATGTTGAAAACAAATGATGACATGTTCATATCATAATAATATAGTTAGACATCATGCAACAAATACATATCACATCAAAAACCAATGAAGATGAAACAAAAAATTAAAAAAGAAAGAAAAGCAATAGATATGGTAACAAGACAAATATTATTACAAACAATAATCAACTACATCGTACATTCAATTACAAAAAAAATAAGAAAACAAATATAAAACAAATGTAAAAAATAAATGGTACACTCAACATTACATACACTCAACAATGTTAGTAATCAAATAAAAAAAAATTAAACAATTTGTCCTTAGCCATTGGATTACAACCAATTCGTAAATATCTTCTCTGTCAACTTATTTTTAAACTCAGTCCAAGCATCACTTGGCTTAACGTGCTTAATAAAATCATGATTATCATCTCTTTCTACTGGGCTCTTATTCACTTCAACAACATCACCTTCAATAAAGTCGATTAATATCTCAGACCTAATAAAATTAGGGAAAAAATAGCAAGCAGAAATAACTCTAGACTATATTTTTATTGGATAAAATAATTTCTCCCTTAAAATTGCCCATTTAGTTTTCAATATACAATTTCTTGCTTAAGAGTATTTTATATTGAAGTATTCCTAGGGTGTCATAGGTTGGTGTCCTGACCTACAATCATTCAAGTTATATCTTTGACTTTTATAAGGTACCACGAAACTTTTCCTATTTGTGTGGCCTGTATCACACAAATAATAAAAACCTAAATCAAGTGTCAAAACATTAATATGCATTTAAAATGTGTTTCAAGACATAACTAAAATCAAAATATTAAAGCTAATACCTTGTAAAATCCTTAAACTATTTCTACATGTAATGGCATCCCTGAACTCTCTACCATCTACTGTAAAACCATTACATTCTGGTAAAATATAAATGAATTGCATGTCAATTGTTCAAAAACTAAAAACATTTGTAGCAATTTTATTTTTCCTAATCCTATACTTAGGATTGTCAACTGAGTCTACATTCATGTAAGCTTTATCTAAGGCACCTAAACCATTTTTACATGTAATGACATCTTTGAGCACTTTGTCATCTATTGCAGAACCTTTTCATCCTAGTAAAACATATATGAATTTGTATATTTAGTGTGCAAACACCAAAAACATTTATACCAATTTTATTTTTTCTAGTATTGTACTTAAGTTTGTCAACTGAGTCTACATTTTCCCTATGTAAGTTCTATCTACGGCACCTAAACAATCCTAAACCCAACAACTCTAATTAATACATTATACAAAATTGAGATAATATTAATACTTATTTAAAGTAGGCGATGATTAATGCATTACCTTGAACTATTTTCATTTCTTATCTATTGAATTCTCTACTGTCGCTTTTGGTTTTTTAAATAATAAGGAATATATTCTAAAAATAAAATTCAACATAATATGAAATTGTCTACTAATTTTTTCTCCATATCTTGCTACTCAACGCTTAATAATCCTATGTTTTATATAATGGGCAATTGTAGACACCTAATTTTATTCGAGTCAATTCAAATTTGTTTGATTTTTATGCTTAATTTACATAGTCATATTTAAGCAGGTTTAAGCATTAGATTGAATTAGACTGGTTCAAGCTTGTTTTAGATTAGTCATTTTTAATTTAATTATTATTATTATTATTATTATTATTATTATTATTATCATTTATAATTAATAAAATTAATTGAAAAATAACAAAAAAGAAAAATTAGTTAAAATTAAATTAAAAAATTAATTAAATTACAAAAAAAGGGGTAGAAAAATAAAAAAACAACAAAAATGCATTACAAGATAGCTTCTGGCATTACTTAGCGACTACCTTACACACTTCCTAGCCGTCACCTTAGACCACCTTATAATTTTGTCCATTATGAAATTTATAGAAAAAAAATTCATAAACACCATGCACATGGGGGTTCCAACATCCATTTTCCTTAAAGCCCTAATAGCACCATTAACAGTTTCTCTGCAACCCTTGCACCAAGCACTAGACCCTTATTTCAGCACCCAATTCACCATTTCGAAACCCTTGTCCCGCACTTCACTATGGCACCCACCATCACTAGAACGAACCACAAGCACCAACACTCATAAAATAATCCCTACTAACCCAATAGAGTCCACCAGTTTCCTCACCTTCTAAAACACACAGAGCTTTAAACCCAACCAACACGCAAAAAGGACCAACTATACCACCATTTGTACAGTAAAACAAACCAACCATAGAATAGAAAAACTCTCGCAACACCAAAGGTAAAACCCCTATTAACCCAATACCCATGTCCTATATAGATTTATACCCACTGCTCCGAGAAAACTTCCTCATTGCCCCTATCTTTATTGAACACCTCAAACCACTTTATCCCAATTGGTACGACCCCAATATCCAATGTGAATATCATTTTGGCATTGTTGACCATTCTCTAGAAGAGGCACGTATTTGAAATACAGGGTACAAAGATTGAAAAAAGTTAGATATTTGATTTTTTATGCTGAAATAAAGCAAGTTGTTTACAAAAATCCTTCATCAATCTATACAGAGATAGTAAGCAATGCTGTAGGTAATACTAAAGTTGGCTAGGACAATGGTAAATATCCTTACCGACAATCACAATTAACTTCTTTTGGATTTTTTAGATGAGGCAAGAAGGAGTATGAGCGAGTTCAACACTTTATGGCCCTAGTCTTAAGATAATTCATGATGTGTAAATTTAAAACTTTTGGGAATGAATAAAAAGTCTCTTGACCTAAATTTCTTATGGATAAATGTCTCTATTTATGTTTCATTTTTAATAATGGCATACCTAAAAGAGCTCGTAAAAAAACTGATGGTTGTAAATATGCTTTTACCAAAATTTTAAGGTAAAAGAATATCTTTAAATAACTTGACTTGAATATAAAAGGGAATTTAGGCTTATTCTTAATAATAATAAAATTTCACTTACATATCATACATCATTTGTTTGAATTCATTGTTTTTTCTGCCAGATAAGGGCAAAGAATAGTGATTTTGAATATACTTTCATCAAACTTTCAAAGAAAAAAGATATTTTTAAAAATTTTAATTATAGAATTTATGCCATACATTTTTTACTTTTGGTAATTAATAAAAAGTTCAATGATAACACATCCTAAGAAACAAGATCAGTTAAATTTGCACACTTATAACACTCAAACTTGTACCAAAATCATGAAAAATAAATATACAAGTCAGATGGATAGAATGAAAAATAACCAAGGAGAGATCAGAGAAACAGATACGGGAATGCAACAGAATATGAACAGACAATTGGCAAAATTAAAATAGATGTTAGCAGGTTTGACAAAAAAAAAATTTGTTAAAACATATGAGGCAATGGATGAAACAACTGTTAAAAGACCATTGCATCCACCTGGGTTTAGATATCCATATGTTTGAGACCCCACATGTCATAAGCACCTCCAGTAACTTATCAATCTTATATTGACACTTCTGTCAAGTTACCTCTAATTCAAATAAATGTTAATCCTGATACTACTCCTTACGACTCCATTGTTGTGCCTAATTTGGATAATCTAAAAGAATGAAAGCAACTAAAAATGGTGTCAGATCCATCAAGAGATATGATGTTAAAAAATTAATATGATTTGTTGAAAGAGAGACTGAAGACAATTGAAGGCCATGATATATATAAGAATGCTAATGCCAAAGAGCTTAGTCTAGTGCCTGATCTTATTATTTTATCAAAATTTAAAGCCTCAAATGTCAAAACATATGATGAAACAAAATCTCTTTGGCACACATCACCATATACTGTTGAAAGATAACAAGCTACACTCATGATGATAAGTTAGTGATATATTACTTTCAAGATAGTCTCACCAAATCTATAACAAAATAGTATACCTAGCTAGATCGAAGCAAGATTTTCTCCGAAATGATTTGGTTAGAGCCTTCCTAGTATAATACAAGCATATTAAAGATATGGTACCAAATAGGTTATCTCTACAAAATATGAAGAAAAGATCAATCAAAATTTTCAAGGAATATGCACACAGATGGAAAGACATGACAACCTAGATATAATCACCTTTATCAAAGAAAAAAATCACTATTTTATTTGTCAATTCTTTAGACACTTCCTATTATGAAAGAATGATTGAAAATATCTTTAAAAATTTTACTGACATGGTAATTACTGTGGAAATGATAAAAAAATACAATCAAGAATGACAAGATTAAGTTGAAAGATGCAATTGATGTTGAAAAGGAAAATACATCAAAAACAATGAAGGGGAGGTGCAAGCAGTTACATATAAAAGGCATCTACCCAAGAATTTTATCTTATGCAATTTTTATTTTTTTCATCAACCTCACTCTTTGGTTAAAGGCAACATTTCTCAAAGCCTATTTATTTATCAACCATGCCAACATTAGGATTTTTTTGACAAAATCTCCATCATCAGATGATCATTCATGATCTTGTTCCTACACTTGAGCCTACCATCCGATCAACAAAGAATCAAAAAAGACTAAGAAATGATCAAGAAAAATTTTTAATACCTATTTATCACCTTTTACTTTTGCTAATAACATATTGATAACTTACTCTTATACCTCCAAAAATGACACCTAATCCATCAACAAAGACTTATAATCCTAATAGCAAGTGTGATTATCATATAAGGATAATTGACTACTCGATTGAAAAATACAGACAACTAAAGAAAATATTGAGAATCTCATCAAAAGTAGTATTGTGACTCTATAACTGATAAAACAATGGAAGTTGACTCTATCTAATTACGAAACGTGAAAAGTTGAAATGTGGAAGGAGGTTTTAAGTTTTGAAAGATCAAGATAAGATGATTTCCTTTTGAACCTTGTATATGGTGAGCATTTTGTGTATTGTGTGATCAAATTTGAGATATCTCATACAACCTAATTTTTATCATTATAAAAATCTTGAGTAGAAAACAAGATAGGGCATCAGCTATGTAAAAATGATTGATGGTTATAACATAAAAATAAAATAAAAATAAAAAATAAAAAGAAGCCTTTTGTTTTTTTTCAAATAATTTGCTCTTCTAATTAAGTGATCGTGTTTGAAATGATGAATGACCATCTCTTTCTATCTTTAGCATATAAAAAATTATCCACTTGCTATTCATTTGAGCCTATTACATATTTTATTCCCAAAATGAACCCTCACTAAGGATTATCTTTTATATTAAGGAGCAAAATAATGATATCTTCAAGAGCCCACTTTAAGAAAAGTATTTGATATTAAGAACATCTAATACGCACCTCGAATATGAGAGCCCGAGGTAAAAAGTGAAAGAGATTTCAGTTGGAATCCCAAAAATTTAATAAAGTAGATTCGTAAAAATGAAGTCAATTGTTTCAAAAAATAAAAAAATAAAAAAAGAATAAATAGCAAAGAAAGAAAAACATACACCTCAGAGATGAAAATTTGAGGTAAAAAATAAATAAAGTTACAATTAGAATCCTAAGAATTCAAGAAAGTAAATTGTTAAAGTTGAAGTCAAATGTTTTAAAAAAAATAAAAAAAAAAAGAGTAAAGAAAGAAAAACATATACCTCAAAGATGAGGATCCAAAAAAAAGTGAATAAAGCTTCAGTTAGTATCCTAAAGATGAAGGAAGATAAAATTCAATAAAGTAGAATGCTAAAGATAAATTCAGATGTTTCCAAAAAAGAAAAAGTAAAGAAAGAAAGACATACACCTCAGAGATGAGAGCCCAATGCAAAAAGTGAATGAAGCATCAATTAGAATTTCAAGTAAAAAAAGAAAAAGAGATAGAATTCAAGAAAGAAAAATGCTATAGTTAAAGTCAAATGTTTCAAAAAAAAAAGAGTAAAGAAAGAAAGAAACATAACTTTTCATCTAGAGAATGCTTCATAATATCGTTGGCTTAATTACCCTGAATAACATATTTTGAGCCTATTTATCCATTCTTTTAGAACTTTGAACCTTGGCCTACATTACATATCTTGAAAAGTCTATTTAGATCAAATATGAACACTTGAATTAAAGAGCTATGTCTTTGAAAATTTGTATATACCTATTATTGATTGGTAAGATGTTACCAAGTTTTTCTTTGTTAGAAAATATAGCTTTAAGGTGAAAATAAAAAAAAGGGCAATTTGGATTTAGAGTCACTATTGAGACCCCAAAAGAATTTTAGAGTTTCAAGATTCTATTCAAAATAAAAAGTTGCAATACAGAACCTTTTAAAGACTTTGCATTTCATTAAAAAGTAAAAATAAAAAACCAACATTTTTTTCTTTCCAAATATTTTTTGAAAAAAAATGATAATTTTCAACACACATTGAAGTATCATGTTTTCAATAAAAAAAAAAAGTGCTTTAGAAAAATTATCTCCTTTGTGAGCCTAAAAGAAATCCTTATAACCCTTTTCAAGCCTTCCTTGAAATATGTCTACTACTAAAAAAAATTAGATTGTCAATCACCCTATCTACAAGCATTTCAAATAGTAATCATCAATTTGCAAAAGATTCAAAAGTTATAAGTTTTTAATTTTTTTCATTGAATATGGAAACACTTTATGTAGGGCAATTTTATTTATTTTACAAAAGTTTGGAGATTAGTTGAGCATTTTATATAAAATACTAAGATCATTTTTGGTGAAAAATAAATATTAAAAAATTTGAACAGAGATCTTTAAAAAAAATAAAAAAGAAACAAAAAGAGTTTTCGTATTTACATTACTTACATTCACATTGACATGTACATCATGAAAAAGACATTTGACCTATATCCTATAAAAAAATTACATTTGCATCAATTACATGTGCATCATTAGAAAGACATTTGATCTAGATGTTGTAAAAATAAAAAATAAAAATAAAAAAACATCTGTATTTGTATCACTTGCATTCGCACTAATATGTGTATTATGACAAGGATATTTTATCTACATACTGCAAAAAAAAAAAAAAAAAGACATTATGAAAAAGACATTTGATCTATAGGTTGCAAAAACAAAAAAAAAAGACATTCACATTCGTATCACTTGCATTTGCACTAACATGTGTATCATAAGAAAGATATTTGATTTGCATACTATAAAAAAAAAATACATTCACATTTGCATCACCTACATTCGCACTTACATGTGTATTATGAGAAAGACATTCGTATTTACATCATCTACATTAGAACCAAGACATTCATATTTGCATCATAAGAAAGATATTTGTATTTGCATCATGGCATCTGTATTATACACAAAGTATCTGTAGAGGCATTTACATGAAAGGAACATTAGCATTTCTATTATGAAAAAGTCACTTGTATTTATTTTGAGGGACAAAAAGAGAAAAAGAAGTCTACCATGAAAAGATAAAAAAAAATAGTTTGACAAGAGACTAAAATGTCAAAAAGATTTGAAAAGTTGAAAGAAAAATTATCTAAAAAAAATGGAAGAATGAATGAAAAAGATGAGATACGACACAAGATAAGACTTAAGACCAAATTAGCTGACATTTTAAGCCTAGATTAACTGGTGTCTAAGCTTATATTAGCTAACACCTAAGCCCAAATCAGTTGACATCCAAGCCTAGATTAACTAGCACTTTAAGCATAGATTAGCTGACATCTAAGCCCAGATCAATTGGTACTCATATGATATTTAAGCCTAATTTAGTTAGCACGATTGAGATTTTAAGCCTAGTTTAGCTGGTACTTTAAGCTCAGTTTAGCTGGCACATTAAACCCAGTTTAGTTGGCACCTAAGCCCAGTCTAGTGGGCATCCAGATCAAACTAAGCCCAATCAAGCTGACACCTAAATCTCTAAGACCTCTGAACATAATTTTCAAGACCTCAATGTAAAATATTTTAAATTTTCTTAATGCTTCTGATACAATGAGCATTCAAAGATGTTGAGATTTGTAAAATCTTCGAGTATAATCTCTAAGACCTCTGAGTAAAACATTTTAAATTTTTAAAGTTTCAATGCCTCTGATATGAGGAGCATTCAAAGATGTTAAGATTTGTAAAACTTTCAAGCATAATCTCTAAAATTTTCGGGCATAATTTTCAAGACATTCAAGCAAAATATTTTAAATTTTCAAAGTTTTAATGCCTCTAACATAATGAGCATTCAAAGATGTTGAGATTTGTAAGACCTATAAGCATAGCCTCTAAGACCTTTGGACATAATTTTTAAGACTTTCAAGTATAATCTGTAAAACCTTCGGATAAAATATTTTAAAATTTCAAAGTTTCAATGCCTCTAATTAGGAGGAACATTCAAAGATTTTGAGATTTGTAAAACCTCCAGGCATGATCTTTTGTTTTGTTTTCAAAAGTTGTTGAGTTTTGTTTAAAAGAGTTTTCAAACTTATTTTCAAATGGTCAAGTTTATTAATTTAAAAAAAATCAATCAAGAAAAACTAAAAAAAAAAAAAAAAACATTTTTGAAAAAATTTTAAACCATTAACTTCGAACAAAATTGTTATCTATGTCTTTACTTTATTCCTAATTCTCTAATATTGTGCAAAAAAGAGCAATTGTAGATACTCAATTTTATCCAAATCAATTCAAATTTGTTTGATTTTCATACTTAATTTACATATTGTTATTTGAGCTAATTTAAGCATTAAATTGAATTAGGTTAATTCGAACTTATTTTGGATTAGTCATTTTTAATTTAATTTAATTTTATAATAATAATATAATAATAATAAAACGCACCTTCTAAAATGCACCAAGCCCTAAACCTAGCCAAAACACAAGAAGCACAAGTGCCATAACCAATACCACCAGTTGCCACACCACTTACCCATTCCCCACCTTCTAAAATGCACCAAGCTCCAAACCCAGCAAAAACACAAGAAGCACCCACGCCATACCCAACATCACTAGTTGCCACACCACCTACCCGTTCCCCAAATCTAGTCCTAACCTTGCCACTAAACCCAACATTCAAACCCACCAAAAGAAACAACTCTGGCCTAGCACTTCACCCGTACCTTTCACCCATGAGCACCCTTTTCAGCCCCGACCCTTACTCTGTCTCACCAAGCCTTAACTATAAAAAAAAATTTGACAAAAAAAACTTGGGTTTCGAGCTTCGTAAGATACAGGTAGATTTTGGAAGATCAAGAATGGTAAAGATGAAGATCGAAAAGAGTAAAAGAACATATTTTGCTTTGGGCTAAATCGGACAACGGGATATAGTGAAAAAAAAACCCACAGGTTTGGGCCTAGATCTGGAGTGTTTTGGTGGTTTTTAGAGTAAACTAATAGGATATTCAAAAAGAGGGAATCAAAAAGAAGAAACAGGAGGATTTTTGACCCAAACTGGTGTTAATGAGTGGGGGGGATGACATAAGATAGCGATCGATGTGGTGAGACAAACCGATTTCTAAAAAGAGAGGTGGCTAACATTTTCTGGCATTTAAGAGCTTTTGAAAGATTTTTTTTTTTTTAGAAGGGGGTTTAAAATGAATAAAAAAAAGGTTTACCTTATATAGTTTTCTTTTTTTTCAAAAGAAGATGGATGACCCATGTAACAACTTGGGCCCGGATCCAAAATCCATGAATCGAATTGCTCCCAACTATTGAACCACTCCTGAATTGGCCTGTATCATTTGAACAACTCTTAAACCACTTCTAAACCGTGTGAACTGTATCTAGGCCACCCAAACCTCGCTTGAACCAGGTTAAATTGCCTTTAAAATGTTGACTAGCTTTGATCGATCTTTTGTTTGGAGTAATGTTTTTTATTTCTACTTCTTTATATTTTTACTAAGTTATTGGTTTGTTTACAAAATTTTAAGTAGTGTATGTTTAAAAAAAAGTGTTAAAAAATAATGAAAAATTCGATAATGAGAATTTGAGAAGTTTGAGTAATAATTTTCGAGAATTCCTTAAGTAAGAGAAATTTTTTTAAAAAATATTGTCAAAAAATTAAAATATTTAGAATGATTCTCAATACAAAAAATTCTAATCTATTATTCATTTCTAAAAACTAACTTTTATATAATGTAATAACATCACAAATAAATTCATATACATCATATTAAAAAAATTATTGTAAAAGTAAACAAAAAATCTTCAAAAATAAGATCCTAAAAGAGTTTGAACAGTGATTCTTTAAGAATCTCTAGATAAAAAAATTTATTTAAAATACCACCAATGTATTGAAATATTTAGGATTTTTTTTATAAAGATTTTTCATATATTTTAATAAATAAAATAAGAAATGAGTCTTTTTATTAGGTTAAATCGTAGTTGTCATATTTTATTACATACGTTATAAATATAGATTCTGAAGATAAATATGAACCATCAATAATGGAATTTTTTTTAATTTCAAATAGTAATTCTAAGAAATCCTTCGATGAGAAAGTTTTTTTTTAATATTGCTAAAGTATAAAAATATTTTTGAAAATTTTTCAATAAACAAGGTTCTTTTTTTTTTTGGAACCAAAAATGCTAAAAAAATAATAAAATAGAAATATATTTTTTTTTATGATTAGGAAAATTAATTTTAAATATTGAAATTAAAACCATTTTATTCATAATTAAAAGATAACGCATAATTAATTGGTACCGTTTTAAATCGATGCTATGGGGGTGCTAATAATTTTTCATCCATAATTGATTCTCAAATCAGAACAATTTTCACAGAACTAAAAACATTATATTTTTAATAAGTTTTAATTAATTTTAAATTTTTATTAAAACGATAAGTTTTAATAGGTGGCCAATCACACCTAACTAAAAAAGATTGGTGGCGAGTCTTTTTTATTTTCAAATTCGTCTAGTGGCCCTTAAAACCATTACAACAACAATGATGTGAATGAAGCTAATAACCATTTCTTCTATCGAATATGTCTAGATGTCTTTAATCATCTATATGTTTGCAATAACTAACATAATTTTGCAAAAACTCTACCATCCATTTTACAATTACCCACACTCTATATATCACTCTTAAAGACCATTTTATTTAAGCTCAATTACCTAATCTTAAGCATATCAAGAGTTTTATCAACATAAATGATTTTGTGTCTTTTTCTGAGTTTCATGACAACTAATGTCATAGCAACAATAAGCAATAATTGAAACATACTTTTCATCTAGTTCATTTGTAAAATAAGTACTTTTACCAATTGTATCTTTTTTCTTATTGATAAACGAGCATAACTATTTCTAAGAAATATTTTTGTTAATGTTAAAAACATGTATCGAAAGCAACAATGTGCATTTAATATATCAAGATCTAAGCCACATCTAATGAATAAAAAATAGCAAGAAAACATTTGAATAGATGAAAAACTAAGCCAAATCGAACAAATAACAAATAACTAGAATACATATGATAGATCAATAACTTTTCAATCAAGATCTAACCCAAATCTAGTAATATAACAAAAAGACATCTAGCACAAATAAATCGTACAAAACAAATAGTAGACTGACCATATAATGATAAAGATAAGTTAAAATAAACTGAATGAAGATGAAATCACAGAGTTGAAAGGTGATGTTATGTGAAACGAAAAGGCTACAATTTAGGGTTTGACTAGAGCTCTACAATGTTGTCTGACAAGGAAATATGGTTGACATCATGTTCATTTGTTAGTTTATTTTGTTATTTTTTTCTATTATCAATGATGTTTTGAGACTAAAAAACTTGATCATTGCCAGTTACTACGTTTTCAGGTGATCAATTATTATGATTTATCAATGACTATGTTTCCATAACAAGAATCATAGTTATTAATATAGAGATATAAACCATATTTTATTTTTATCTAATACTATGTTTTTTTCATAAAAAAATGTAGTTAAAAACTTCATAGATATTCTAGTATACTGATAAAACCAACAATAACTACATTTATATAAAAAATGTTATATTTTATCTATTATTATGTTTGCATATTAAGAAATGTCCTTGATATTGAAACTATCAAATTTATTTTGTTATTATTTTAAAAGATCAAAAACATTTATATGTTAAAAACGTAGTGTTTCTAAAACTATAAAACATGATCATTGTCAGTTACTATATTTCCAAATGATCAATTACTACAATTTATCAATAACTATATTTTCATAAGAAGAAACATAGTTATTGATATAGGAAAATTTTTATTTTTATCAAATACTATGTTTTTGACATAAAAGACGTAATTAAAAATATTAAAAATATTCTATAATAAATATTTTATCTATTACTACGTTTTCATACTAAGAAACATCGTTGATATTGAAAATATCAAATTTATTTTGTTATTATTTTAAACGATCAACTATGCTTCAAATGTAAAAAGTGTAATGTTTTTGAAAATAAAAAAATTTAAAATCCTAAAATTGAAAAAATCTACTACATTTTTTCTTTTAAAAATGTTGTTTTTATTATAATTAATCTACTATGTGTCCAACTGTTGCCAAGTGCCCAATCGTATGATTAAAAATGCAATTTTGTCCAATCATATGGCTAGGAATGCAGTTTTTCATTTCCAAATAAGTCTCGATTTATCTAACAATTACACAAATTTTCAAAGATAAAATAGATCATAATAAATTATTATTGAGGTTAAAAGTGAGACAAAATTTATTTTCCTCCAATAATCTTAAAAAACCTCAAGAAAAGGCAAGTTTTTTATTCTGAGCTATCAACCTCTTTTTTTGACACTATTATGAATCTTAAAATACCTCATGAATCAAATTTCAAGAACCAAACTAATAAATCAAATTATAAAAACCAAGATTCCAGTCAGTAATCTAACTTTTCCTTAAAACCAGTGCCCCCTTAAAATTACCATTTTAATACTAACGAATAGTTAGTTCAAGTAATAAAAAAAGTGTTCCTTTCTTATGTTATTTAGGTTCAAATCGGTTGAGAGGTCGTGGGAAAATGATTTCCCTTAAAATCACTAGATTTGATATAAGCTACTTGAACTAATTCGAAGAAGGGATGTATGGGCAAAGTCCATGAGCTCTTGCCATTAAATAAAAAAATTATCCTAAAAATAATGGAAGCATTTCATCTACAATAATAATTATAGTAAAATTACTCAATTAAAATTTAAAATTATATGAGATTTATCAAAATTTTACGTGAAACCCAAACTAATAAGTATAGACGTTTACATAATTATTTATAATAAAGCGTGCAAGAGCGGCAATACAATCAATTCAACTCCTACAAACAAAATTTTATTTAAGTAAGAAATTAAAAGGTCTTGTTACCTATATGGCATGGAGAAAGACACTTGTAATGGCGATTGACCGATGGATTGAAAATCAGCATACTAAACACATGAAGAATGAGAAATATACCAAGTTGCAAAAGAGCAAATTCTTCTCAAAAAAAAAAAGGAAAAAAGAAATTGAAAGAGAGTAAAGAGAGTAAAGAGAGAAAGAAAAAAAAAACCTTAATCTTTGCAAAAAGAAGAGGAGACAAAGCAGACGATCCATTTAAGGTTTTCACGCTATCCATTCGTAATTCACAAGATAGAGCTTTGTGTGTTATGCATGAACAACTTATATATTTTTTTAGTTTATAATTGTTACAATATTAGTATATAAATGTTATACAATGACACATAATGATATTTTAAAATCTTAAAATGCAAATATATTTAATTTTAAAAATATATTTAAAATGTTATACAACCCCATTATTTTATATATATTACCAAAGAAATGTTTTTCTAAAATGAAAACATTATTTTACAATCATTTAGAATACATGTGTGTTAAGAAAAAGTGTTTTGGAAGTATAAATTAAACTTTGAAATGAAGTTGTAAGGGAATAACTGACTGCCCTAACAACTGCCGCTAAGTAGCTGACTGTCCTAACAACTGCTCATGAATAAAACATTTCAAGAACTTTTTGTTTGAGAAGAGCAGTTGACTGCCCTACCCAGAAAAGTGAGCATTCAACTTTCGTAGAGATGGCATCCGAATGCTTGCATTCTGTTTGAGTAAAGCAGCCGACTGCCTTAAAAGGCAACCAACTACTTATACTATTTTTGCCTTTAAGAAATCAATTACCTAAGGAATTCAACAGAACTTTTACATTCTATTTGAAAAAGCAATCAACTACCATTGAGAGTAGCTGATTGCTCTTTCCCAGCTTGCAATTTTTTCAAGTTAAGGTAATCAACTATTCGTTCTGGAAATTTAAAAAATGAATGTTAATTCATTCAGATGTGTCCATTCATGGAATGGCATCTAAGATACCTTCTTAGGTTTATAAATATTTTCCTAAACACTTATTCCAACACATCTATACTTACATTCTTTCAAACTAAAATTTAGAATTTCTCTCCTTAAACTCTATTTTCTGGTTTTGGTTCAAGTAAGTTCAAAAAAGAGTTGAAGTAAAATCAATTTCTTCTTTTTTGGGCATTGTATTCTAGGAACAATGTTTCTTGTAACTATTTGCACATAATAGGAAAACTATTTGTTCTTAAAAAAGCTTGTTAGAAATGTTTTGCCCAAATTCTTTTATTTTCTTTCATCCTCACATATTTATAAATTAATAAGTGTTGAGACTCAAATACTCGCTACGATTTTTCGAAATCATTAAATTGCAATCACTTTTATATAAAAAAAAAGAA
Organism: Durio zibethinus; assembly: GCF_047325235.1. Classification (NCBI taxonomy): domain Eukaryota; kingdom Viridiplantae; phylum Streptophyta; class Magnoliopsida; order Malvales; family Malvaceae; genus Durio; species Durio zibethinus. Next base: position 21,143,699 of record NC_143177.1, read on the forward strand.
ATCAAATTTTTTAAAATTCTGTTTGATAGACATTTTATTTTTATTTTATGCTATTCATCTAAAAAAATAAAAAATAAAATTATACTTTAGACGGAATTTTAGATTCTTCCATCATACTTATATTATATCTTTTCAAATGATAATAAAGTTTAAAAATAATTTCAACCTATGAATTTATAACTTAACTCAAATGATTTATTCACATTCTCTAAAAAATATAATTTTCAATAAAGCTGAAGTTCGATCTCATAATGACAATTTTTCTTTTTTTTTTTTTTATAATTTTTCTTAGTTTTGACCTCTTATGTTTGAAAAAATAATTTCAACCTATGGTTCCATGATTATGCTTCTCTGATTTTAAGAATTTTCGCAAGGTACAAGTTCACATGCATATGTGAAGATAATTATGATGTTTTTTCACTTTAGCAGTTATTTCACTTTCTCAATGGCTCATGGGGACAGAGTAACCCAATAAGCTAACCGTATTTTGCACAGAAATGGGGTTGGCTGAGTGATAAAAAGGGTGAAGGGCAGGCCCCAGATTCAAAGGGATAGCTAGGGGGGTCCTCGTTTCTGACAATTTTGGGGGTCATCCTAAGGAAGCATGGGCAAAGAGAGCGAGAGAGCGAGCAAGCGAGGGACACACCATTTCATTTGGCCTTCCAAGTACTGCTCTGGTTATGGCGATAAAGTGGTTAAACTAAATACTGATGCGCTCATCATTTGACAAACATGGACCCATTTTTATCTACCCATTTGTTTGTTCGGGAATAATTTAATAATGCATGTTGTATTTTATCTATCTACATTCTGTCACTGTTTTTTTTTTTTTTTTCCAAATAAGAGATTCAACTCTAATTTTGGAAAAAAATGCATTCAATCGTGAAGTCGAGTGTAGTATTCTCTCACCGATGACACGATGAGCTCACGATGACACAATGATGGTTTGATCGAAAAAAAAAGCGAATTAATAGTGGGTTTAGAGATTATGGCATGATGATTTCATTGTGAACCTTTACATTAACAAGTTCATAATCAGAATGTAAAATATGCTCCTTTCATTCCAAAATATTTTTTTTTTATCAAATCAACTCAAATTGAACCTCAATTTTTTAAAATATTGTATTAAATTAAAAATATGTTTTGAAAATTTTAATATTCAAATTTTGCAAATCCTATTCTTAAATTTTTTTTAATTTTATAATTTAATAAAAATAATAATTAAAGGTGAGTCAGTTTGATAAAAAATTAATAATGAACAATAACTATGAGACAGAAGAAGTACTTCAAAAACAAAATAGTGATGACTCAAGCAAAAGAATTGTGATATATGATATAGACAGAGGATGCCTTTCTTTTCTTTGCAATTTTGAGAGTTTTAGAGCGGTAAACGTGCGTGCATGGAGTCAAGTTTGAGTCATCTCCTTTTAAAAAGGTGAAGTTTATTAATTAGTGAATGCCTAAAAAAGTTAAACAAGACAAGGATATAAATTATATATATATATATATATATATTTGAAGTAGATAACAATTTGAGAATGCAGACATTTTGTTTAAAAATTTTTTTAGAATTGAAAATAAGCTTTAACTGTAAATTGGGCTCAACTTAAAAAATTTATTTTTAATTTAATTTTTGGTTTAATTTTACTTTTGTCTAGAAAAAAAAAGGAAAAGTTTTAATGAATCTGATGAAAATGATGTTGAGAGACTTTTGAAATTTAATTTCAGAATCAATTCGCATTTAAATTAAATCAAATAAAACTATAGATTTAAGAAGAATTAATTTAGCATGTATTTCTTTATAAATCTATGATCAAAGCAAAGGGAAAGATCATTCACAAAAATCCCAAGTGCCCACTAACTAGCCAAGCCCTCACCAAGCCCCTATGGTTGAACCCAAAACCATCTCCTTTATCCCCACAATCCAGTCCCGGAAGGCACTGTCAAGCTTCATTTGTCTTTTTTCCCATCCCTAAGCAACCATTAGCAATCAAGAATCACGGGCAATATGCATATAGTTTTTTATTCAGCAAAAACCAAGTAGCCTCTATCGTAGTAACCAATAAGGTTTCATTTTCCAAAAGCAGTTTCTAGCGACAACAAAGAATTGCATTCAAAGTTATTTTCCATCACAGCCTTATACATACAACCATAAACTGAAACAAAAAAAAAAAAAAAAAAAAAACCATACCCGCCCTAAAATCAAGCTCAAAACCAGCCCAATTTCAAAAAGCAATTAGCCTAAAAAAAAATCAAAGCAACCAAGAACCTAATGCTTAAACCCAGAAAAACCAAATCTATAAGCAAAGAAAAAAAAAAAACCTAACATAGATCAACCACAACTAGTCAATAGTGCACATTGAAGGAATAGGGCATTCCATCGGCTTTTAAGTTTAAGGTATCTAGTGATCGATGCTATGAAGAAATAAAGACTAGAAGAGGTAGTTGTTTGAGCAGATCTAGGGGCAACCAAGAGAGAGTTCATATTGACCCTATCTTTATAACCTATACTGAACTATTTTTAGAGTTGGTCAATAATGAGACAGTATCTCTAGTCCTTTTAGAGCTATTGAAACCATCATATCCCAAATGATATAATGTTAATGCCACATGTGACTACTATAATGGGAATGTAAGTCACTCTATAGAAACATACTCTACTTTCAAGCACAAAATGCAAAGTTTGATCTGAACAAGCTCTATGAGCTTTAACAAATCATGAAAACTGAATGTCAATAAAGACTCTTTGCCTAATCATCCAAGGACATGATTTTAGGAAGACTAATTGAAACTGCTTATCATTTTAAGATTTTTTTAAGAAAATGGATCTCTTTTATGTATTTGGATTTCATCTCATTTCTCATCATTTTAATAAAAATGATAGATTTGATGCATTTTCATTGCATTTTCTCTTTTGTGTGAATCACCTTTGTTTACTTTTACCTTCTCATACCTTTTTTCATATCCATTCTTTGGTTCTAAATAATGAATATTTAGACAATCATAATGATAATTCAAAATTCAATTTTGAAAACATCATTCATAATGATTTGATTGATAGATAGAGATTGTTGATTCATTGGGACTACTGAATAAAAAGAAGATAAATATGGTGAAGAGTTTTGAAAGTGATGCAACACATGATCTTTGTAATTATTCATTCATAAGTTTGTTCTTGATCAATAAATATTTTTTATTGAGAGTATTCATGTTTGAGATGACAAATGGTCATCTTTCTTCTATCATTCACAAAAAAAGTTGTTTATTCTTAATAATTTCAAGGACAAAGCTCTTTTGTGCCTAAATTTTTCTTGAAAAATGATGAAAAGAAAAAAAGAAAAAGAAAGGAAAAGAAGAAGAAATTGATGGAGCAACATGTCAAAGTGCTCTACATAAAAAAATGATCATTGGTTTGATAACCCTTTAAATACAATTTAAGCCTATTTTATCCATTTCTTTTATAACCCCTCACCCTAGTTTATGTTATGCCTCTTAAAAGTCCATTTTGATTGAATATGAGTATTCGAATTGGAGAATTATGAATTGAATTAAGGTAGATTTGTCATTAGATTGCTTGAAGTTTTGATCAAAGTATCATTAATTAATCAAAAGGGAAAGAGATATGAAAAGAAAATATGAGAAAAGGGTGTGCAAAAAAATGAAAAAAAAATAAAAAGAAAAAAGAGAAAAAGGAAGACTTAAACTGAAAACCCGAAAAGACAGTTTAAGTAAAAATGAAAACTTGAAAAAATAAATTCATGTAAGGATCCTAAGAATAAGGATGATGATTAGCTAAAAGATTGAGAATATCAATCGAATGTGTTTTGAAAGAGGATTCTAAGTTGGAATTCAAAATTATCTGAATAGTCATTATTCTGGATGTTGATATCTTATTTACACAATCACGGCATTTTACTTTCATTCATCTTTGAGTTGTTCTTAACCTTACTTTTTTTCAATAATGAAAACCATTTTTCTTATTCTTTACCTTGTATACATCCCCTAAATAAATTGAAGAAATGTATCATGTCTATCATGAATTTGAATGATAATAAATAAATGAATGACAATGTTCATAAAGATTTTTCATTCTTTTGAAAGAAATCTAATATGAGAGAACTAAAAGAAGCTTAAGAAAATGAATTAAAAAGGGACAAACAAGGTGACCAAGTAATGAATCTAGTGACAGATTAATTGACGTGACCTGTAAGTTGTGACAAAATGAGGAGAATGACATGGATTAGTTGATAGAATTTGTTCTGGGATTGTTAGTACTAAAAAGTTAAGAAAGAATGGTGTAGTTTTGAGAACCTTGTTACCATGATTAGAATTTTATGACATTGATTTAGTGACATTTGCATTACATACATTGTGATAACTGCATTATTGTTAAGGTAGATATTTTCGTCATGTAAAGAACATTTGAATTTATAGGACATTGGCATTTATAGCATTTAGTGAGAATTTGGATTATGGCATTTGTTGTTTTTAGAAACCATTTCATAACATTTTATTTTTGTTGGGAGAAAATATTTGACTTTTGATTCCTCGAATGAGGAAGATCATTCATTTTTGGACAAGGAAAACTTTTTAAATTTATATAGCCTTGGTTTAAAGGAACTTTTTGAATCTGAATCCCAAAATTTTTCGGATGAGAATATTTGAAATTTTTTGCTATGAAATGTTAAAGTTTTTATAGGTGAATTTTGAAATTTTTGATGGAAATCTCTAAATTTTTCAAATAAAAATCTTTGACTATTAACTATAAATCTTTAAAATTTTTGAGTCTTTGAATTTTGGAGGTGAGCCTTAAAACTTTTGTTATGAATCCATGAACTTGTTTATATGAAACTTTAAATCTTTTGAATGTGAATTTTTCAAATACAATTTGTGAATCTTTACAAACTTGAAAATTTTTGTAAATATGAAATTCTTACAAATCTGAAACTCTTGCAAAAATTGAAATTCTTGTAAACTTTTACGAATCTTGACCTTTTGTGAATTTTGACATCTTTATAAATTTTTTTGACGAAACTTGGAATATTGGGATATTTCAACTTCTGTTAAGAAACCTTGCAAATCTTTGAATTTTTAAATTGTGAATCTTTGGATTTCAAGCTAAAAATTTTGAATTTATTTTTTTTGACCTACGACTCAATTTCGTTCGCTTATTTTTTTTATCTCGGCTCAATCAGCTCATTTTGTTTTTTTGACTTGCAATTCATTCCTAGTCACTTGTTTTGATCTCAGCATAGTCCATATCATTTTATTTTTTTAACCTGCAATTCAATCTCGATCACCTATTTTGATCTCAGCTTAATCCAAATCATTTTATTTTTCTAACTTATGGTTCAATCCTAATCATTTGTTTTGATTTCGGCTCAGTCCAGATAATTTTATTTTTCTAACTTGTGTTTTAATTTCGATAACCTATTTTGATCTCGACTCAGTACAAATCATTTATTTTTTTGACTTGCAATTCAATCCTAATCACCTATTTTGCTTTCGGCTAGGTGCAGATCATTTTATTTTTCTGACGCAGTTCAGTCCTAGTTATTTGTTTTGATTTTGGTTTGATCCAGATCATTTTATTTTTCTAACTTGCAGTTTAATCTCAATCATCTATTTTTATCTTGACTCAGTACAGATCATTTATTTTTCTAACTTGTGATTTAAGCCTAGTCATCTGTTTTGATATCTACTCATTCTAGATTATTTTATTTTTCTGACTAACGATTCAGGGTCACTTATTTTGATCTTAGCTCAGTTTAGATCATTTTATTTTTCTGACTTGCAGTTCAATCTCAGTCACCTGTTTTGATCTCAGTTTAGTCCAAATCATTTTATTTTTTTAACTCGCGATTTAATCTCAATCACCTATTTTGATCTCGACTCAGTCCGGATTATATTGTTTCTTGTTTCGCAATTCAGTCTCAATCATTTTTTTATTTTGGTATACTTCGATCACTTTTTAAATCTCGACTTTCAAACTTGAACAAAATGGATGTTTTTTGTTTTTGTGCAATTCCTGTTCCACAAAAAATGCACAAAGAGGGGCAACTATAAATACCTCATTTTGTTCGAAAATTTTTTCAAAAGTGAAATAGGCTTCAACCATAAATTGGGCCCAACTGAAAAAATCTATTTCTAACTTAATTTTTGGTTTAATTTTACTTTTGTATAAAAAAAGTCAAAAAAAGGAAAAGTTTTAATGAAATATGGTGAAAATGATGTTGAAAGATTTTTATGATTTAATTCCAGAATCAATTTACATTAAAATTAAATCAAATAAAATAATAGATTTAAAGAGAATTAATTTAGCATGAATTTCTTTATATGTTTATTATCAAAGCAAGGGGAAATATCATTCACAATAATCCTAAGTGCCTATTAACCAACCAAGCCCTCACAAAGCCTTTATGGTCGAACCAATACCATCTCTTTTATCCCCACAATCTAGTCTCAAAGGCACCATCAAGCTTTCTCTATCTCTTTTCCCATCCCCAAGCAACCATTAGCAATCAAGAATCATAACCAATAAGCATATAGTTTTTGATTCGGCAAAAACCAAGTAGTTCCTATCACAATAAGCAATAAGGTTTCATTTTCTAGTAGTAGTTTCCAATGGCAACAAAGAATTGCATTCAAAGTTGTTTTCCATCACACACAACCTTAAACGTACTACCATAAACTAAAACAAACAAAAAAAAAACCATACCCGCCCTAGAATCAAGCTCAAAACCAACCCAATTTCAAGAAACGATTAGCCTAAAAAAAAATCAAAGCAAGTAAGAACCTAGTACTCAAACCCTGAAAAACCAAATTCATAAGCAAAAAGAAAAAAAAAAAAACCCCAACGTAGATCAACCACAACTAGTCAATAGTACATAGTGAAGGAATGGGGCATTCCATCAACTTTTAAGTTTAAGGTATCTGGTGATCGATGCTTTGAAGAAATAGAGACTAGAAGAGGTAGCCGTGACCCATGTTGGTAGAGGTTGACGATGGCCAAATGATGGACCAGCACTGGAAAACAGGTGATGGGAAGAAAAAGAATCTAGAATATAAAATGAGAAAAATGGAAGCAAAAGATTTGCAGAAAGAGAAAGAAAGATGTCTGAAAAAAAAATTGAAGAGATGTAATTGAAGTGCACCGTTTTGAAGGATTAATAAATTTTAATACATTTTCTAAAAATAAATTTACAAAGAAATCTCACCAAACTATTAGGAGATTTGCATCAAAGTAAATCTTGTCAAACTATTGAAAGATTTTATTGATTATTTCTTTAATTAAAATTTAAATGAATACGAGGATGAAGCTTTTTCAGGGTGAGACATTAGTTTCTATGAATACTCTTGAGGTGAGAGAATTATTTTAAATTAGTACCAAACTAGTAATTTTAAGATTAATTTTCAATATTAAATATTTTGATAAATTATAAATATGGTTAAGGCTTGGATAATTTGAAATCAAAATTGGTATCATCCTTTGGATGAGCACAGTGAAGGTGCGATAACCTTTCTTATATGTAACCGTACTCTCAATTTTGAAATATGATTTCATGGATTAAAATTTACTATTTAAATATATCTAAGTCAATATTAGGACTTCTATTTAAATAGGACAAATTCTATCAGGTAGTCAATCACACTTAAATAAAAAAAAATTGGTGACGACTCTTTTAATCCACATCTAACAGTAGGTCTACGAATCTATACGTTATGACAAAAAATGAAAAAAAAAAAAAGTAATATGTATTGAAATTTAAATTTTAAATTTTAAATTTTAAATTTATTATATATTAATTTTTAAAAGTTTTAAATTCAAACAAATATATTTTTAGGTTTTTGTTTTTCTAATGGTAATTTTTCAACTCAAAATCCCCAATGATTGAGTTGTAAAGTCACGTTTCTTTGATTTGGATTAGACTTTTAGTTTTAGTTTTTAAATAAATAGACTTATGGGGAGTGGGAGGCCTGAACTCTCGACCACTGGATCACTCAAGAAGCTACAAGCCCTAAGAGGTAGCCAACTGCGGCACCACTCCAGGGTAGAGGATGGTGCCATTAGAAATTGTAGTAAAACATTTTGGAGATCGTAAGAATCTGCTTTTTGTCTGGTATAGACTGGATTAGCACAACACTTCCTCTTTGATTACTGATCAGCTAGTTCATTTAGCTACCTAATTCAAATTGAATATAAAAAAATAGCAGCAGTAGCAATTATAATGGTTCAAACAAACCAAATTCATTTTGCTGTAACATGGAGACATAATATATATATATATATATATAGATATTGCCTTTTCTACTTCATCCTGGTAGATTGGGACATTTACTCAAGTTTTTGCTTTGAGAAATAATGGCATTGGCACTATGGCAATTGGCAGGTCAATTTCAATAATTTAAAACCATGCTCATATGAGACACACACAAGACAGATGGACAGGGCAGCAGCATCAGAAAGACTGAAATGTTAGTTGTCACCAGCTCTGTGTTTGGCAGTCTAACCTTGGTAAACTCATTTATTGTACCCCTTCCGCTACTTTTAACTGAAATTTCCCTCTTATTCCTCTGTTCTTGTTTTGCCACCATTCTTTATTTTCCAACAATTTGGATCTTTTGTCCTCAACACATTTAACCCTTCAAAACTATGTTTATCACTCACAAATCTTTTCAAGACATAACTTTATCCTTGTTTCTCAACATGTTATAATGGATAGTTAGAAACAGAACATGCTGGCGAGATATTTTTGGCTCCCACGCAATAATATTCTCGACAATAACTTACTTAAACATCAAATTTTTGTTCTTTAACTTTTGGGGAGACAAACTATTACACTTCTTCAACAATGGGAATAATATTTATTCCTATTGATGATGTAATTCTGCCAATAATTCTCAGGATTTTCTTCTTTCAATCATAATAAAATTTTATTTGCATTTCCATATATGGTATACCAAAGAATTAGCAAGGATATTTCAGTCATCCTGGGGTAATTTTATGCCAGAAATCAGTCGCTTTTCAACATTAAGCAGAGACAAAGATAGGAAGGTGAAAACATTAACATAGTAGGGTATATTATAACAATGCAAATAAAACTGTCATTGAAGCTTGGTTCATGCAGTCATCTTTAAAAAGTGGGGAGTTCAAATCTTAATATTTGTAATCCTTTTTGCGGCCTTTTTATAATAATAATTAAAAAAAAAAACTGTCACTGCCCTCCAAGACCTCGTTAGCTAAGTCATAAATGTAGCATGCATATAATTTCTTTCCTTTTTATTTATACTTCTCACATTTTTACTCACCAGATCACAGCCTACATTCAATTCCATCTGCCCAATAGCTCTCTCCTTAGGTTTCCATTCTCCTTATCTTGACAACTTGTTCCTCCACAGTCCTCTCCTCCTGTTGTTTGAAAGATGAAGAATGGTAAGATGAGAGGTTTCATGTGCCAGTCCACAGCAGTAAATGCATCGTGCATGGCAGCTGATCCTCTCTCGGCTGTGGCGCCAAGAAGGCTAGACAGACTCCTTATAGACGATACCAGATTAATCAACAATGCCAGGTACTCTAGGCTTTTTGAGTCTCGACGATTTGTTGGAGCTGACAAGAGACCAATTGTCACTCCCTTTGTCAGAAGGGAACAAAATCAAGAACAGAAGCCAAAGCCCCTCCAGAAATCTGTTCAACTAGCTTCATCCGAGCATGTTTTCCAGGTCAGTCTTTGACTATGCCACCACTATCCTTCATTACCTTAGTATAAAAAGAAAATCCATACATAAACTCCATTATACAGAATATACATACTTATTGACAGTCCCTTCTATTTTTGACATATAACTGAGATTTGCGTTCCTTGTCGGTTTGGTTCTCCGACATAATTTAGCATACTCTCACCTGTCTTTCAAGGAGCATTTAATTCTGTCAATGACAATCATATATTGAAGCAACAGCATTTGAATTAGTTACAAGAAAATGATTTTACTCAGAAAATCAACTGGCCTGTTTTGTATAGCGTATAGTAATATGAAAATTCTACTCAAGCAAGGATTAGAAGAAACGTAGGCATGTCTGCAAGAGCTAAGCCATTATCCGACAACTACTTCTATTTGTGACAGTCCTTTTCTCTTGTAAATGAGTAATTGCAGGTGGTTGTCATGAGGGTCTCTCTTCATTGTCAAGGTTGTGCTGGTAAAGTGAAGAAACATTTATCCAAAATGGAAGGTATCATATTAATATCAAATCGATGTGCGAATCAATGCTTACTTATATTTCCTCAAGTAATTTCAGTTAAATCATAGCATCATACAAGTAATGAACTTAACTATGTGAAAACTTGTGTTGCTTTTAAGGTAGTGTTTAGTATGGGGTGAGCACTTTAAAAATTATGATGATCTACATATGGTAATTAGATCACTATGTTTGATAAACATTTGGTGATTTTATGTGACAGTAATTTTGGATCACTGAGAGTGATTATATCACTATCTTGAAGGATGATCTAGTTCCCATACAAAAGAGTGAAAAACTTTTATTACCAAAGTGAATAGTTAATATTATTCATTTAATATGTAAATTAAAAATTTTTTTCTTTTTAAAATTGTAATTATTTTGTATTTTAATTTTTATACTTCCAAACTATTATTTATTATAACAAGTTCAAAAGTAATTTATATGTTTTTTTTTATGTTTTAACATTTTATGCATAATTTAAGTTTTTTGTTTTTCTTTTATTATGAATTTAATATATTAGATTTATTTTTTAATTCAAAATTTTTTTACATAATTTATATTATAAAAATTAATTTACCTATCAATAAATATATTTATTAATTTAATAATTTTATTATATTTTATTATAAAATAAATAAAATATTCTTAATATTTTACAAATTATTATCTTTAAACAATATTAAAATTATCAATTTGTGTAACTATTATAATATGCATAATTATTTTAATATTTTATTTTTGTAATACTAAATACAATAATTTTTAATTCTTAAGAATTTATTATTATTAACTAAATAAAATGATTTTAAATCACAAGTAATAAGATCATCTTAATAATAAAATCACTTCGATAATTACATTATTATAATAATCTTACAAAAGATACCAAATATTACCTAAAACTTGATAAAAAAAAAAAAAAAAAGAACTTTTTTTTACCCAATTGGGAGGTCAAGTTTTTTTTTTTTTTAAAGAAACCAAACTGCATGGGCCCTTTAGTTTTAGCATAAAAGAGTCAAGGACCGACCTTTCTGCCTTTTTGCTTGTTTCAAGTTGCACCAACCAAAGCAAAGGGGGGGCATTGAATGTCCACATTTGGTGCAAAAGCCACACCTTCAAGCTGAGGTTGAGCCAACCAGTTGTAAAGTGTAGTAAACTAGCAATTGTTTCCACATGGATTAAGCCATCACATGATCAGTCACCTTAATTTGGTCAACAAGTATTTATTTGCTTTAGATAGGAAACAATAAATGCAAGTCTTTTTTCTTGCCTCAGGACTTGACCAAATTTGGCTAATGCGAAGTTCAATTTTTTTTTTTTTTTTGAAAAACCAGGGGTTACATCGTTCAGTATAGATCTTGAGAGCAAGAGAGTGACGGTGATGGGGCACGTATCGCCAGTGGGAGTGCTGGAGAGCATTTCAAAGGTAAAAAAGGCAGAGTTCTGGCCTTGTTGAATAGGGAAAATGGGAAAAGCAGTGACAATGTGCCAAAGTTGCAAAGAGAAACCTCAGTTGTTGGCTTTAGCTTAGAATTGGGTAAATCTTTAATTTTAGTGGTCCTCACTCCTCGTTCGAAATAAAAGAGGGATAGTCGAGTAGGTATGGATTTTGGAGCATTTGGAATTGTGAAGTGGAGTGGTGTTGACAGGGAAGTTCCATGGTTTGACAATCATCATCATCATCATCATCATCTATTATTATGGGTCAAATATTTATGTTTTCTTTTTTTTTTCCCTAAAGCAAATATAGTATTGATTTAATTGGATACAAATCATGCTTATTTGACGAATTTTATTGCTTTATTAATTATAACTACTTTCTTTCTTTTTTTTCTTTTGTTTATTAATTTATAATAATTATTTAAAATTTCACAATAACATTGTAATTAAATCTCTTTTATTTTTTAAATCTTGAATTTAAAATTTAATTTAATTAATTTATATAATTATTTTTAAAAGATAATATCTAATAAGTTAAGAGCATTGTAATCTTTCCTTAGTTTGTGGCTTGTTTTGTGTAAAAAATATTTTATTAATTGATCTCCTCGAAGCCTAAAGTTGATGAGAAAATTATAAAACTAAAAACCAAGAATTTTCCATTCCGTAAACCATATGTTATAAATACGACTTGGGGTAGCGAGAAAACGTTTAAATAAAATTTTAGATTTCCCATAAGATAAAACTCAAACATAAATGACTTTTCACTAGCAATTAAGGTAAAATTTACTTTTAATTAACAAAAAGATGTAGTGAATATAGTAATATTTTAGATATGCACAAAGGTAAAAGATAACAACTCGTAGTATAAATAATTCAAATAATATATCCATTGTTAGCGTGTTAATTGTATTTAAGGATATATGTTTTTGAATAAAACCAACATAGTTTCAAAAAAGCAAAGCAAAAACTTGATGTTTGAATTTGACATATGAAGTGCGGGACTGGCATTAATGTGTGAAGACAAGACAAGAGAAGTCGTAAAAAATGAAACTCGTTGAAAAATGGTTGTCGATGGAACCTAACCAAACCAACCCACCTAGCAAGAAAGCAATGGTTTATTCGACGGGCAACCTTCGAAAGAAAAACGACACACATTCAGAGATCAGATGATGAAAGGGAGAAGAATGTTTCCCGAATTCCGTAGTCAATTTGCGCATTTTCACTTTACTCCATTTTAAGATTTCACTTCCATCGCTGGTATCTATTGAACCAGGTATTGTAGACATCAAATTTTGTTCGAATCTATTATTTCCAATCTTTGGTTTAATAATAATAATAATAATATTAATTTAATTAATATAAAAAAATAAAAATAAAAGTGATAACTAATAAAAAAAAAAAGAAGAGAAAAATCAGGATGGCAATGGGCCTTACACGCCACCACTGCCACCAACCACTGTCATTCACCCTGTCACCACCATCCCCAATCTCATCAGAGCCCCTGCACCTCACTTGCCTCAACTGCTCAAAACCATCAATCTTACCCTACCATCACACCCATACCTCGCCAGACGAGTGCTCCATTGGCTACCACCATTTTCAACCCTATAAAGCCCCCAATGTTTCCCCTTTCAGCCTCTCTCGGACACCTCCTCTCGAAAATCTTTGGACAGATCTTCGAAACCTCCAGACATACTACCCTCAGCACCTTTTCGTTTTGAGCCCAAACACCAAGCGAAACCTCTCCCTTCAACAACCCCAAACAAAACCCACACCAACCAAAAACAGAAAAAAAAAAAAAAACAAAAAATACAGAAACAAAAAGAGAAACACAGTCTTCCTTGCAGGGAGAAACCTCAGCATCGAAGCTCTCGGCAAGAACAAAAAAATCAAATCAGTCTTCGGTTTACAAAAAAAAAGAAAGAAAAGAAAAAAGAGAAGAAACAAAAATCTTCAAACCTCAATCTACATCAATCAGGGCTTTTTTTCGTGAAAAAGATAGTAGATCCGAGCTCAAGGAGTTGAAAAGGGCATTTTTGTGAATTCTAAAAATTTTTTGATCACCGACGGCAACCCAACTACGGTTGGCGCAGTGGCACGGCACTCGACTTCGTCGAAGCCAAAGAGCATTTTCAGACTGGGGAGATTTTTTTTTCTAGCAGAAGAAGAAATGAGCAAAATTTTTTTTTTGAGGTTTATATAGAAAATTAAACAACTCAAAACGATGTCGTTTCGACAGGGGAGGATTCCTGCGTGGACCCGAAACTGACCCAGGGTCTGCGCAACCAACCCGATAACTCGGCTCCTCAGTAAATCTGAACCGATTTGACCAGACCAACCGAACCGCTCCTTAGATCAGCCCAAATCGCTCCTCAGCCGCTCAACCGAACCGCACGTCGAACTGAACTCTTTTCGATCCAACCGAACTGCCGTTGACTAAACCAGTCAGGTAAAAAAAAAATTTTTTGATTTTTTTATATATTATTACTTTTGTTATTTTGAGTATTTTTTATATTTATGCATGATGAACTTTTAAATTTGTTAAGATAAATATTTAATTATTTTAATAATAATAAAAATAAAATAAGTAAGATAATAATTAAAAATATATATTAAAAATGCTTTAAAATAATAATAATAAAATAATAATAATTTTTCTTATTTTTTTTACCTGGATGTTGGAGGGAATAAAACATATTCCTAAAAATAATTTCGCCTAGATGTTGAAGAATTATTATTAATAAATTTTCATAAAAAAGAAATACATAAGAAATTTTTTATTAATTTTTAAAAATCGCTAAAATCGGACTTGCTCCAAAATTCGCCTAGATGTTGAAGATTTTTAGAGATGTTCGCATTTTCTTAAAAATGAAACCTTAAACACTAAAACTTAAATCCAAACCCCTTAAATCCAAATCCCTAAAATCCAAACCCTTAAATCAAAACCCCAAACCTCAATTTTTAAAATCAAAACCTTAAAATCTCCAAACTCTAAAATCAAAATCCTAAACCTTTCATACCCTAAAATTCAGCCTTAAGACCTTTTAAACCTTAAAACCAAACCCTAAAACCCTTAAAACTCAACCCAAAATCCTAAAATCTGAATCTTCGAAATCTTAAAACCCTAGCCTTTAAAACCTCTACTCAAGCCCTTACTCAAAACATTCTGAAAATCTTAAAGACACATGTGAAAATCTCATTTGAAGTAATTTGTTCCCAAATGCCGCCTAGATGATGCGGTGTTTAGGAAACTTTACTTCGTTAAGTTTTTTCACACAAGTTCTTAATTCGCATTAATAATAAGATTAATAAGTAAAAAGTATAATAGTAAATTGGATTCTTAAATATAAACAGTCGCACCTAAGTTCTGCCTAGATATTGGAGAGTCGGGGTGGTCTCATTATACTTAAGAACCCAACTTTTAAATTGCATTTCTTTTTACATGACATTCATTAGCATACATACATTAACGTGTTATCATTATTCTCTCTTTAATTTTTATTTACTATTTGATGATAAAATATTTTATAATAAAAAAAGAATAATACATTTAAAAAAAAATTTGTGATATTATAAAATAAAATAAAAATAACATTTCGAAGGAAATAATTCTTGGTACTCTGCCTAGATGATGGAAGGTCACTAACAATTATCTTCTATAAAGACTGTTATTTTATTTTAAGGATTATCGTATTAAATCTTAAGCGAAAAGAGTTATTTTAAATTTTGTCTAGATGTTGGAGAATTTTAAAATAATTTTTTAACTTTAAGATTTTCTCAATATTCCTAAATAAAGAGCTTTAACAAAATTTTATTTTTTCAAATGAAGGGAATTAGTGTTAAATTTCAAATTGAAACCATTTTTATCCAACATTGAAAATAGGGCATAATTAAATGGTACCAATTTATGGGCATTTTGGGGGTGCTAATCCTTCCTCACATATAATTGACTCCCGGACCCAACCTGATTTTTTGTAAATCAAAATTTATCTTTTTTATAAACTTTAAACTCATTTTTATAGTTTCATTAAAAAGATAAACTTTTCGGTGGCCAATCACACATTAACAAAGATTGGTGGTGACTCTCTCATTTATTTCGATTTTAAAAGTCTTTTACGTTTGGCGATCCCAAAATCGTTACGACAGCTTGACGACTCTACTAGGACCTTAATTCGAAAGTCAAGCCAAAACTTTTAATTATGCACTATTAAGAATTGTTAGATTTAATTGGTTTTATTTGACGTTTCATTTAATCTCTTTATTTTGATTTTTCAAAAATATATATGTTAACGAATAAGATAAATTGTATGTTAGTCGTGATTTTATTTGCGTGTTTATGGTATTTCGATTAATACATTATTTTACACACACTTTGCATATTCATGCATGAGCTCTAGACCCGGGCTCTATCTTTTTTAGGAGAAAGTGAAGTAGCTACACTCTAGTGAGGTGATAACCTCTGTGTTTGCTAGTGAAACACTTTCACTCAGATTGAACCCATTCCGTTAGTAGCCTATAATGGGTGAGGATCGATGAGCCTTACTAGTTTATAACGGAAGATGATGTGAGGAATAGTTTGGGAACCTTTAGACACGTAAATTTTAACTCGACATATAGTAAGCCGTAAGGTCCAACCTTAAGAAAGAGCCATGTTGTCCCTGTTACAAGAAAATTACCTAAACTAGGGCACTATGTATATTCTATTATGACGTATATTATACTTGCTCATTCATTTACTCATTTTTTATTTATTTGTTTTATTTACATTATTAATTTGTTTAATTCTTTTGTTTTCTTCAATTTTGTTACATGCATCATATAGGTGCCATATTTCTTAGAGGATATTGTTTTAGATCAATCTTCAGTAACAAAAACTTTCAAAATACCTAAAAGATGTCATCCGTGTGTAAGAGCTACCTAGAGGTCAAGAGCCAATCAAAAAATACTCGGGGGAAAGAAGGAGATTGCTTAGTAGATGGTCACATATCGATGCTGCCACAGTCAGTGCATATGGATCTCAGTCAGAATGATATATCAAAATTGAAAGCTATTTGGAAACAGTGAGGAACAGAGAGAAAAAAAAATTTTAAGAAATACGGGGATGTGGCATTGCTTATGTCAGTAAAGATTGATGAACAGTTAATGAGAGCCGTAATATAATTTTGAGATCCATCTTATCGATGCTTTGTATTCAACCAAGAAGACTTAGCCCTCACGATTGAAAAATATTCTTCTTTACTTCGAATAGAGTCTACCAATCAAGATAAGATCTATTGAAAGGAGCATAAAACTATCGGATATAAAAAGAAGTTAGCTAAGATCATACAAGTAGGGGTTGAAGAGATAGACAAGCACAAGAAGGAAAAAAATGAGGTTAAGACCATCCCATCAGCTTTTCTGCTCAAGTACATAAAAAAGTATATTGATATTGATCAGGGGTTGGATGTGTTTGCTTTGGCCGTGTATGGATTGATGATATTTCCTAAGGTGTTAGGACATATAAAAGCATCAGTGATTGATTTCTTTGAGCAATTAGATAAAGGTATAAACCCCTCACCAACTATTTTGACAGAGACTATTAGATCACTTAATTTTTGTCAAAAAAAAAGTGAATAATGATTTATAGGGTATGTGCAATTAATTTTTATCTAGCTCAGAAGCCATTTTGAGGAAAAGAAAAAACATCATTTCGGCCATTCTCCATTCATTTCATCCTTATCAAAGAGTTTGTTGCTAAAGAATGGAGGAAAGATTGGACAAAAAGTTAGTGGTTGGCATTCTTTCTGAAGTTCACTAGTGATGATGTAATATGGAGGGCACCATGGATGCTTCCGATGGCCATCTTGTATAGTTATGGAGATAGGTCATAGGTACCTTTGTTAGGAATATGAGGGGCAATGAGTTATGTGCCTTTTATGGTTTAAAAACAATATGACTTATGACAGTTCATCCCTATGACTCATAGGCTCAGTTCACTCGAGTTTGATTATGAAACACCTAGTTATGTGAAAAAAGTTTGTGAAATCATCAAAGCATGGAAGCAAGTCAACCAAATGAGCCTAGCTAGATTCGCAGATAATGTTGCAAAAGGTTACCTTATGTGAAGGATGAAAAGGGTTAACAAAATTAGACCTCTACCAACCGATGTTTCAATAAAATTGCCAGTTCCTATTTCAGTATCGATATTGTCAACTTTTGAGATCGCCCAAAGAGAGTTTGAAATTGAAAAAAAAATGTTAAAGAAAGAAAAAATGGCTATAATGGATCAGTTTAACCAACTAAGATATGATTTAATGATGAAAAATGATGCAATACAAAAGTTGACTAAAGAATGAAAAGTATTGAAAGAGGATTTACAAAATCTGCATCAAAAAAATAAAAAATTAAGGTTAGACAATAGACCTTTGAAGGGTTCCAAGAATGATGTATAAGAATTACGAGATATGGTAGAGTATTGAAAGAATAGAGCTCGAGAGAACAAAGAAATGATCTATACACTCACCAAAGAATAGTATGAATGGAAAGAAAAACTTTCAAGAGTTTCTGAAAAGGTAGTAAGGTACCAAAGAGAAAGTGAGAAGCTAAAAGCTGAACTAAGGAAGGAACAAAATAAGAACTCTAATTTGTAAAGTGAGAAAAAAGCTCTAGAGCATGAATTAATGAGTTTAGAGCTTCAACAGATAAGCAATCAAAGTCACATAGATAAGATTTTGGTTTAATGGTAAGAAAGAGAGGATTATTGAGCTCACACTTGCAATATGGAGGTAGATGCTCGAAAGATATGGAGAGTGAAAAGTTTAGAGAGACAACAATACATCGAACATTTGACTGCTCAAATCTACAAGGCTGTTTGAAAAGCAAGCAACATGATTGAAAAGATGAAGGCATTGGAACGAGAGATTATACCAACCCAAGGCCACTGTCAGAGATTATTGAACTTTTTGTATGAAGCTAGGGAGCAATATGCTCAAATCAAATGTTTTTATGATTTTAATGCAAGAATGATCGGATGATGTATAAAGACTCCCATGGTTAATCAAAGTTTCTTTTTGTTTCGATCAATCCAAGACAGTACCTCAATTTACATTTCATTCATTTCATACATGCATTTTAATAAGTGTAAATACTAACAATAATATCAACGATATTATATCATGAGATCTAATTCATGGTTAATAAACTAAGGTTCAAGGATAACAAAGTCGAGGAATTAAAATCAATCAATTTTGCATAGATATAATACTCATTTTCAAACTCAAGCTATGGAAGAAAAGAATACAGCTAGATTTGAAAGGGTCAAAAGGGCATAAGAAGAGATACGAGAAAGAGTGATGAAAATACAATAAAGTATCGAAGCACAAATAGATGAATTAAAACAACTGTTATCTGATTCGATGAAAGGAAAAAGAGTCGCTGGTGCTCAAGGACAAGGGATGAGGTTAATATGAAAAACCCATTATACCCTCCAGAATTCACTCCACCTCAGGCTCAAGTTCAAGTTCAAGTTCCTCGGGGTATACACATACAACCACCAAGTGCACAGCCATACTCTTATTTCAATCATCCTGCAAGTTAACAACCGACCTACTTGAATACTAAATCATGACCTATCCCAATTGATTCTATCATGGTACCAAATTTTGATGACCCTGTTAAACAAAAAAGTATCGCGAAATGTTAAAACCTGTTATAAATTCAAAATTTTGAAACAAGTATGATCAACTTGAGGAGAGGCTCAAAACGGTTGAAGGTAATGACATTTATGGGATTGTTGACGCTAATGAGTTGAGCCTAGTGCCTGACTTGGTTATCCTACCAAAATTCAAGACCCCAGATTTTAAGAAATATGATAGAACAAAGTGTCCTTCCGCTTATATTATCATGTTCTACAGAAAGATGACGGGTTATACTTATAATGACAAACTATTGATATATTATTTCTAAGATAGTTTGATTGGTTCAGCAGTAAAATGATACGTACAGTTAGATCGAAGTAAGATCCGTTCTTGAAAAGACTTAGCCAAAATTTTTCTTGCTCAGTATAAACATGTCTTAGACACAGTCCCTTATAGGCTGTCATTACAAAATATGAAGAAAAAATCAACAAAAACCTTTAAGGAATATACACATCAGTAGAGAGATGCAGCGGCCTAGGTCCAATCACCACTGACTGAAAAAGAGATAATTGTGCTATTTGTCAACACACTGAAAGCCTCGTACTATGACAAGTTGGTAGAGAATGCCACAAAAAACTTTTCTGACATGGTAATCTCATGAGAGATGATAGAGAACGCTATCAAAAGTGACAAAATTAAAGGGCTCGAAAAGAAGACAATAACTTTAAAGAAGAAAGAGTATGAGACACATGTTGTTACTCACAGAAATTCCTTGCATCTCTTTTTGTCCCATATAATCTATACCCCCCTTACTACCCTACCATAAACCAAATTTCTCAACAACCATATCATTATCGAGCACCTCAACAACCACTACCCAGACCAAGTTTTCACCCTCAACCATCCAACTACACCTCTGCACCCTAAACTCGATCATTTACCCAATCAACCTACCCAAACAGCAATAAAAAAAACTCACAGAATAATAATAATCGAGAAAGACCTCATTTTGACCCAATTCTTATGTCTTACACCGATTTGTACCCTCAGTTAGTGAAAGACCACCTTATCGCTCCTTCTTATGTAAAATAATTAAAATCACCTTACCCAAGTTGGTATGACCCTAACGTCAAGTGTAATTATCATTACGGAGTTATAAGACACTCTACTGAAAATTACACGGTACTTAAACACAAGGTACAAGGTTTAATAAATGATGGGCTTTTATCTTTTGATACCAAATTCAAGCCAAGTGTCAGTGGAAACCCTTTGTCGGATCACACCAAAAGGAAAATCAATATGGTGGGTAAAAAAAAAAATGTGAAGATTAAAAGATGCACGGATGAAGTGAAGACCCCTTTTGAACGGGTATACGACTCTTTACATAAGACGAGCATGATTCAACCATTATTTTTGGGTGATAAAAGAAATCATGAAGACCCTAACCATTTTTGTAAATACAATAAGAAAATAATTGGACATTCGATCCAAAGTTGTGAGGTTTTTAAACAAACATTGTGAGCTTGATGGATGAGGACATTATTGAATTCTATGATGAATTTGATGGAAATGGTGTGAATACAGTGGGTGATGAGCATCCTGGCAAGTCTTTTATCCCCAAACCTCTCACTGTCTACTATAATGAGAAATCGAAGCCCTTAACTGAAAAAACCATCTCTTCTTCCAAGACATCGATGACCATTTATATCTTTAGTCCATTCCCTTATCAGACCGATAAAGCAGTCCCATGGAGATATGATTATGATGTGGTGATGCGAGGGCCTGATACGACCTCAAATAATTCAAGTATGAAAAATACTGCCAACATAGCAGGAATAGGAAGAATGACCCGAAGTGGTTGAATTTAAACTTTTGAAACATCAGAAAGGGCCAGAAAAAGAAAAGATAAGATAAGAGAAGAAGACGCAAAGGAAAGCCAAGATTTTCAACCGGTGGTAAGCTCGAAAGTATAAGTTAACAAACTGATATCAGAAAAGAAGTTTGTGAGTTTCTAAATATCATTAAACATAATGAGTACAGTGTGCTTAACTAACTAAATAAATTATCAGCTCGTATTTTCTTATTGTCGCTACTATTGAATTCTGAGCCGTATAGGTACGCTTTACTGAAAGTGCTCAACCAAGCTTATGTCGAGCATAACATTTTTGTTGAAAAGGTAGATCACATGACTAAGAATATTATAGCCTCAAATTTTATCACCTTCAATAATGATGAAATACCTCTGGAAGGACGTGATAATGTTAAAGCTTTACATGTTACTATCAAGTGTAAGTTCCACACTATGGCCAAAGTACTAATTGACAATGGATCGTCTATTAATATTATGCCTCCGATGACATTGTCAAAGCTTTCAGTGGATCCTTCTCACATGTGAAATAGTCATATGATTGTAAGAGCGTTTGATGGGGCACAAAGAGAGGTAATTGATGATATAGAGATCCCATTACAGGTCGATCCTTATATCTTCAATGTCATATTTCAAGTAATGGACATAACTCCTGCATATAGTTGTTTATTGGGAAGACTTTAGATTCACACGACTAGAGTTATACCTTTATTTTTATATCAGAAGGTAAAATTCATCATGAAAAGAAAATAAGTCTGTGTGGATGGTGAGAAGGATTTATTGGTAACAAAGACTTTAACTACTCCCTACATTGAGGCAGTAGAAGAAGCATCGAATGTTCATTCAGAGCTTTTGAAGTAGCAAATGTTACTTACGTCAGAGAAGGGTTAAGGATACCGATCTTTCAATTGTCAAAAGCTACAAATATGGTGATCAAGCAGACTGTTGGTAAGGGTTTATGAGTCGGATAAGGCTTAGGAAAAGCTCTACAATGAATTACAAAAGCACCATGCTCAGTTGAAAACAAAAAAAGATGGAGGTTAGGCTATAAGCCTACAGCTGTTGATAAAAAGAACGTAATGTTGAAAAAAAAAAAAAAAGAGAATGGCACGCCTCAAAGGGTAAAATTTGATTGATAGAAAAATGGTATTCCTTTATTTGTATGAAACCTTTCGTTCAATCGAGCATGTCTATCCTGGGTCGACAGAAGTTGAACAAGGGGAATTGGTAATGAGATTAGAGGAAACTTTCTCATGATTCAAGTGGAAGCAGATGAAGGAGTCATGCAAGATGAAGAGATCTTTTTTCTTTTTTAGGAGACTTGAAGAATGGTGTACCATTTTTGTTATCCTTGAACCCTTTAACTCAAAAATTTTAATTACTTCTGCCCAAGAGCATACGGAGGTTAAGTGTATGGGCCTATGTTCATTGTCTTAATAAAATGATGAATGCAATGCATTTCACTTATATCATGTTCTCTAGTTTTTATTTTTCTTTTCTTTCATTACCATTCTTTTTGCCTTTGCCAAGATCAATATATATTTCTTTGTAATTATACCCATTTTCAAATTTTTTAATATTGAATATTATGGATGACTAAGGCAATAACACCAGTTTTGATTTTGAAAATTCGATTCACATTAGCGAGCTTGATAATGATGTTGATTCAAAAAACTATGATTTACCTCATAATCTATTGAAATGGATGAAACAAGAGGAAAAAACTATAAAACCCCATCAGGAATCAACTGACCAGTTAAATTTAAAAGATGGTGAGAATAAGAAAAAAGTTAGGATCGACACTTCATTATCACCGATCGAGAAGTAAAACCTAGTGAGTCTACTACAATAGTACGTGGATGTATTTACATGGTCTTACTAGGATATGCGTGGACTTAGCGTAGAGGTGGTTGAGCATAGGTTGTCTTTAAAACCAGAATGTCGACCAATACAGCAGAAGTTGAGACACATTAAGCCAGAAATGTTACTGAAGATAAAAGAAAAAGTAAAAAAATAATTTGATGCTGGTTTCTTAGAAGTAGCCAAGTATCCTGAATGGGTAGCCAATATAGTCCCAGTTCTCAAGAAAGATGGAAAAGTTAGAATGTGTGTGGACTATCGAGATTTAAATAGGGCTAGCCTAAAGGATAATTTTTCATTGGCACATATTGATACCCTTGTGGATAACACTGCTAAGCACTCCATTTTTTCATTTATGGACGGGTTCTCCAGCTATAATCAGATCAAAATGGCTCATGAAGATATGGAGAAAACTACATTTATGAAAATGTAGGGCACGTTTTATTATAAAGTTATGCCTTTTGGGCTAAAGAATGTTAGTGCCACATATCAAAGGGCGATGGTCACTCTCTTTTATGACATGATGCATAAGGAGATAGAAGTATATGTTGATGACATGATAGCTAAATCTCAAGAAGGTGAAGATCATGTTGTTAATCTTAAAAAGTTTTTTGAAAAATTACGGAGATACCAACTCAAGCTGAATCCAACCAAATGCACCTTTGCTGTTAAATCTAAAAAATTGTTAGGATTTATAGTCAGTGAAAAAAGTATAGAAGTAGACCGTGATAAAATTTGAGCCATTCGAGAATTGTCAATACCACGCATGCAAAGGGAGGTGAAAGGTTTTTTAGGATGATTGAATTATATTTCTCATTTCATGTCTCAACTTACCTTGAAATACGATCTAATCTTCAGGTTGCTTCATAAAAATAATCTTGGTGAATAGGATGAAGAATGCCAAAATGCATTTCAAAAGATTAAAGAGTATTTGATAAGCCCACCGATGTTAATACCACCAGTTGTAGGAAGACCATTGATTTTATATCTAATGGTTCAAGAAAAATTAATGGGATGTGTATTAGGGCAAAGAGATGAAACTGGTAAGAAATAGCATGCTATATACTATTTGAGTAAAAAATTTACAGAGTATGAGGCCCAGTACCCCTAACCAGAAAAAATATATTATGCCCTAGGTTGGATTACTCGTAGACTCAGGCAATATATGCTCTACCATACAATGTGGCTAATATCAAAATTAGATCCCCTTAAGTACATTTTTGAAAAACCATCTTTATCAGACAGGCTAGCGAGATGGCAAGTCATGCTATCAGAATATGATATTGTGTATGTGACACAAAAATCCATAAAAGGGAGTGTAATTATTGATTTTCTTATCGATCGAACTACAGAAGATTATGAACTTATAAAGTTTGAGTTTTTAGATGAAGATTTGATGGCAATCTTGCAGGATGAAGATGAAAAACCTGTAAGAGAAGTATGAAAAATGTTTTTTAACGGGGCATCCAATATAATGGGGCATGACATTGGGGCAGTGCTAATATCCCTAGAAGAGAATTACTACCCTTGTATCGCAAAGTTAGATTTCAACTACACAAACAATATTGCTGAATATGAAGCATGTGTCATGGGGTTACAGATGGCCATTGAAAAAAAATTGAAACACTAGAAGTATATGGGGATTCAACCTTGGTGATTTATCGACTAAAAGGTGAATGGGAGACCAAGGACCCAAAACTAGTGTTATGTCAAAAGAACATAACTGGTTTGATGAAACATTTTAAAGAGATCTAATTTCAGTATGTTCCCCGAGAAAAAAACTAGATTGCTGACGTCTTGGCTACTTTGGCAAAATGTTCAGGTTAAATAATAGTATGAGAATTCAGCCATTAGAGTATAAATGAAATTTTCACTAGCCCACTAGTAGGCTTAAAAAATGATAAGAGGATCATTCGAAGATTAATAGCAAGTTTTATGCTTAATAGAGAAATCTTGTATAAAAAAATTGAGATCAAATTTTGCTAAGGTGTGTCGATGCTATGGAAGCAAAAAAGATACTTGAAGAAGTACACAAAAGAATTTATGGAACACATACTAACGGGCATATGATATCCAAACAGATTATGAGAGTTGGTTACTATTGGTCTACAATAAAAAATGATTGCATCAGTTATGCTAAGAAGTGTCATAAATATTAAATTTATGCAGATAAAATTCATTCCCTTCCAATCCCACTACACATCTTGGCACCATCATGACCTTTCTCCATGTGGAGAATGGATGTGATCGGACCCATAACCTCAAAAGCTTCAAATGGGCATCAATTTATCTTTGTAATAATTGATTACTTTACAAAATGGGTAGAAACAGCTTCGTATGCTAGTATTACATGATCAGTGGTGTGTAGATTTATAAAAAAAGAGATAATATACCGGTATGGGTTTCCAAAAAAGATCATCTCAGATAATGCTAGTAATTTGAACAATAAAATGATGAAAGAATTGTGTGCACAATTTAAGATCAAGCATCATCATTCAGCACCATATCGCCCAAAAATGAATGGTGCAGTGGAAGCTGCGAATAAAAATATCAAGAGAATATTGAGAAAAATGACTGACACATATAAGGATTAGCATGAAAAGTTACCTTTTACTTTGCTTACCTATAGAACATCAATCTGAACCTCCACAGGAGGCACCCCATTTTCACTAGTGTATGGGATAGAAGCTGTATTGCCAATTAAAGTGAAAATTTCTTCTTTAAGGGTGTTGATGGAGACAAAATTGGATGAGGCAGAATAGGCTCAGCATCGTTTCGAGTAACTGAATCTTATTAAAGAGAAAAAGCTCTCAACACTCAGTTATGGACAAATGTATCAAAGAAGAATCACGCGAACACATGACAAAAGGATACGACCCCAATGCTTTCACGAGGGTGAATTGGTTTTGAAAAGGATTTTGCCATATCAGCATGACAATAGAGAAAAATGGATGCCCAATTGGGAAGGTCCATATGTGCTAAAAAAAGGTTTTTTCTAGTGGACCTCTGATCCTTGCAAAAATAGACGGAGATGAATTACCGAATCCTATAAATTCAGATACTGTCAAGAAATATTTTGCTTAAAAAAATAAAAAATATATATACAAAAATATATAAAAAATGTAAAAAAATACAAAAAAAAAATAAAAGAAGTGATTCATATTAAAAACTCGAAAAGGACGGTTTGAATCAAAATGGGTCATTTGAGCTGAAAACTTGAAAAGACAGTTTGAATAAAAGTGGAGCTCGAAGAAAATCTTTCAAAGAATGAAAAAGTGACACCAAACAGATGAATTGTCACCAAAATTAAAAGAGATGACTTTTAGGGGGTAAGCTCTCATTAGTCACAGATGTGGGGGCAAGAATTGGCCATATGAAATCACAGGTGACAAGATCACAAATGTAACGAGTTTTTGAAAAAGACCTGGTCTGAGTAGGCCGAGGTCATCCAAATGTTCATTATTTAGAGAATTGCTATTTGATTCTTGAAATTCTTTTGAGTAAACTGTTCATGTCTCAAAAGGCTTATCTTTCTAAACCCGACATACCCCATTAATGACCATGTTTCACACTCAACTTTGAACCAGAAATCATTGCATTTGTAATTTAAAATTAAGAGAATGATTGATAAAGTTCATAATAGACCAATGCATCGTTCAAAAAGAGAATGCAATATAAGAATGATAGAAATAGTAATATGAGGGCAAAAAGAATGAAATGAAATCGATTGATCACTGAAAACAAAAGAGAATAGATAAAGAAAGGATTCAAAAAAGATTTTAAAACGACCAAAAGCCAAATGTGTCCATCATAAGATAGAGATTTCTGATCAAGAATCGAAAGATTTAGAAAGATGAGACTACTGGAAACGACTTTTAAAGCTTGAAAGAATTGAACCAAAAAGTTGAATTAATTTGGATGAAAACACATGATATAATACGTTGATTGCATCTTTGTCTTTTCATTCATCATAATCATTGTGTATGTCATAAACCTATTGATAAGTTGATAAAAGATTTCTTTATGAGACATCAGGAAAAATCAGCATTTTTCTTTTCAAAATAAAGATGATGGCTTAAAAGATGATGTGTTATCTGTGGCATGATTCTTAAAATCGAAGCTGTCAATCTATAGAGTGCTCAATCCTTTATTTTTCAACTCATAGTTTAGTCTTGGTTATATTTATTCTCTCGATTTGTGGTTCAATCCCGGTCATTTCTATTAGTTACTCGACTTGCGGATTAATCCCAGTCACTTTTATTTTTCTAACTACGATTCAATCCCAGTCGTCATTAATCTTTGACTCGTGGTTTAATCCAGTCATTCCTATGTTTTTGACTTATAGTTTAATCCTAGTCACTTTTATTTATTTTTGACTTGCGGTTCAATCCCAATCATTGTTAATCTCTGACTTGTGGTTTAAACCCAATCATTCATATAGCTTTTCGACTTACGATTTAATCCCAGTCACTTTTATTTTTTTGACTTGCGGTTCATTCCCAGTCATCATTAATCTTTAACTTGTGGTTTAATCTCAGTCATTTCTGTTAGTTACCTGACTTGCAGTTTAATCCTAGTCATTTTTATTTTTTTGACTTGCGATTCATTCCTAGTCATCGTTAATCTTTGACTCGTGGTTCAATCCCGATCATTTCTATTAGTTACCTGACTTGAGGTTTAATCCCAGTCACTTTTATTTTTTTAACTTGCATTCAATCCCAGTCATCGTTAATCTTTGACTCGTGGTTTAATCTCGATCATTCATATATTTTTTATTTGTGATTCAATTCCAATCATTGTTAATCTCTGACTCGTGGTTTAAACCCGGTCATTCTTATAGCTTTTCGACTTGCGATTTAATCCCAGTCACTTTTATTTTTCTAACTTATAGTTCAATCCTCGTCATCGATAATCTTTGACTCGTGGTTCAATCCCAATCATTTCTATTAGTTACCTGACTTACGGTTTAGTCCCGATCATTCCTATTTTTTCTAACTTGCGGTTCAGTCTCGGTCATCGTTAATCTCTCACTTACAGTTTAGTCCCAGTCATTCCTATAGCTCTCTGACTCGTGATTTAATTCCAGTCACTTTTATTCTTTCTGACTTGTGATTCAACCCCGGTTATCGTTAATCTCTGACTTGTGATTTAGTCCTGGTCATTTCTATAGTTTTCTATCTTGTGATTTAATCTCAGTCGCTTTTATTTTCCTGACTTGTAGTTTAATCCTAGTCACTTTTATTTTTCTCACTTGCGGTTTAATCCCAGTCGTCCTTATTTTTTGACTCACATTTTTAATCCCAATCATTTTATCTCTATCATTTTTTAATTCGCGATATCATCTCAATTGTTCTTTTCCCCTTAATTCATGGTTCAATCTTTTAAATTAATTAGAAAAGTCATTTAGCTAGCTTTGGACAAAATCGTTATCTTTATCTTTGTCCTATTATTGATTCTCAGTAAACGTACAAAAAGGGGCAGCTGTAGACACTAAATTTTATCCGGATCTATCATTTCCAATCTTTAATTTAATAATAATAATAATAATATTGATTTAATTAATATAAAAAAATAAAAATAAAAGTGAAACTGATAAAAAAAAAAGAGAAAAATCAGGATGGCAGTGGTGCCTTACACGCCACCACTGCCATTCACCCTGTCACCACCATCCCCAATCCCATCGGAGCCCCTGCACTTCACTTGCCCCAACTGTTTAAAACCATCAACCTTACCCTACTATCACACTCATACCTCGCCAAACGTGTGCTCCATTGGCTACCACCATTTTCAGCCCTATAAAGCTCCCAACGTTTCTCTTTTCAGCCTCTCCCGGACACCCCCTCTCGAAAACCTTCGAACAGATCTTTGAAACCTCCAGACATACTACCCTCAGCACCCTCTCATTTCGAGCCCAAACACCAAGCCAAACATTTTCCTTCAACAACCCCAAATAGAACCCACATCAACAAAAAAAATAGAAAAACAAAAACAAAAAGACAAACACAGTCCTCCCCGCAATGAGGAACCTCAGCATCGAAGCTCTCTGCAAGAACAAAAAAATCATATCAGTCTTCAGTTTACAAAAAAAAAAAAAAGAAAGAAAAGAAAAAAGAGAAGAAACAAAAATCTTCAAACCTCGATCTACGTCGATTGAGGCTTTTTTTTCATGAAAAAGATAGCAGATCCGAGCTCAGGGGGTTAATAAGGGCATTTTGGTGAATTCTAAAAATTTTTTGATCACCGGCGATGACCCAACGACGGTTGGCGAAGCGGCACAACACCGGACTCCAATCGGAGCCAAAGAGCATTTTCAGACCGGGGAGATTTTTTTTTTCGAGTAGAAAAAGAAATGAACAAAAATTTTTTTTGAGGTTTATATAGAAAATTAAACAGCTCAAAACGACATCGTTTCGGTAGGGGAGGATCCGCGAGTGGACTCGGACCCGACCCGGGGTCCACGCAACTGACCCGACAACCCGACTCCTCAGCAAATCTGAATCGGTTTGACCAGACTGGACCGAACCACTCCTTAAACCGACCCAAACCACTCCTCAATCGGCTCAACCGAACCGCACGTCGAACTAAACCCTTTTCGATCCAACCGAACTGTCGTGGATCGGACCGTTGACTGGTCCGGTTCAGGTAAAAAAAATTTATTTTTTTATATATTATTTTTTTTGTTATTTTAAGTATTTTTTATATTTATGCATGATAAATTTTTAAATTTGTTAGGATAAATATTTAATTATTTTAATAATAATAAAAATGAAATCAAGTAAGATAATAATTAAAAATATATATTAAAAATGCTTAATAATAATAATAATAATAATAATAATAATAAATTTTCTTATTTTTCGTACCTAGATGTTCGAAGGAATAAAACATATTCCTAAAAATAATTCTAAAAATAATTTCGCTAGATGTTGAAAAATTATTATTAATAAATTTTCATTAAAAAAATATATAAAAAATTTTTGATTAATTTTAAAAAATCGCTAGAATCGAACTTGCTTCGAAAATCCACCTAGATGTTGATGATTTTTAGAGATGTTTGCATTTTCTTAAAAACGAAACCTTAAACATTAATTCTTAAATCCAAACCCCTTAAATCCAAATCCCTAAAATCCAAATTCTTAAATCAAAACCCCAAACATCAATTTTTAAAACCAAAACCCTAAAATCTCCAAACTCTAAAATCAAAATCCTAAACCTTCCATACCTTAAAATCCAAGCCTTAAAACCCTCTAAAGCTTAAAACCAAACCCTAAAACCCTCAAAACTCAACCCAAAATCTTAAAATCTGAATCTTCAAAATCTTGAAACCCTAACCTTTAAAACCTCTACTCAAGCCCTTACTCAAAACATTTTGAAAATCCTAAGGACACATGTGAAAATCTCATTTGAAGTAATTTGTTCCCAAATACCGCCTAAATAATGGGTTGTTTAGGAAACTTTACTTCGTTAAGTTTTTTCACACAAGTTCTTAATTCGCATTAATAATAAGATTAATAAATAAAAAGTATAATAGTAAATTGGATTTTTAAATATAAACAGTCACATCTAAGCTCTGCCTAGATATTGGAGAGTCAGGGTGGTCTCATTATACTTAAGAACTCAACTTTTAAATTACATTTCTTTTTACATAACATTCATTAGCTTACATACGTTAGCGTGTTATCATTATTCTCTCTTTAATTTTTATTTACTATTTAATGATAAAATATTTTATAATAAAAAAAGAATAATACATTTAAAAAAAATTGTCCTATTATAAAATAAAATAAAAATAACATTCTGAAGGAAATAATTCTTAGTACTCTGCGTAGATGATGGAGAGTCACTAACAATTATATTCTATAAAGACTGTTATTTCATTTTAAGGTTTATCATATTAAATCTTAAGTGAAAAGAGTTATTTTAAATTCTACCTAGATGTTGAAGAATTTTAAAATAATTCTTTAACTTTAAGATTTTCTCAATATTTTTAAATAAAAAGCTTTAGCAAATTTTTGTTTTTCCAAATGAAGGGAATTAGTGTTAAATTTTAAATTGAAATCATTTTTATCTAACATAAAAAATAGCGCATAATTAAATGATACCAATTTATGAGTGTTGTGGGGGTACTAATCATTCTCCACACGTAACCGACTCTCAGACTCAACCTAATCTTTTGTAGATCAAAATTTATCATTTTGATAAATTTTAAATTCGTTTTTATAGTTTTATTAAAAATATAAGCTTTTAGGTAATCAATCACATCTTAACAAAAATTGATAATGATTCTTTTATTTATTTTGATTTTAAAATTTTTTTACGTCTGACAATCTCAAAATTATTACGACAAGTATGTACATTGATCGATTAAATCAATGGAAGATTAGAACTCGAAGACCAGAGAAGAAACCGCATTTAATTTGATTTTGATTTTTTTTTAATATATTTTAACTTGTGATTATATGCATGGAATTTGGCCAAGATTTCATGCTATGTTCAGGTCAAGGTTGTTTCGTGTGAGAATTGACAAAAGATAAATATGTCAATTCTTTTAAATATTTGTAATTTTTAAAAATTAAAAATTTAATATTTTACGATCAAACAATATTATTATTAACAAATCAATCTCTTACGTTTGTAATTTGACATTATAAAAAACAAAAAAAAAAAGCCAATGAGATAATGCATTCAGTAATAATCTATTAAGAATTAGTTTAATATCATGGTTTAATTTTAATGCAATATTTTTATATAAAATTTGATAAAGATCACTTTATCTATTCAAATTTTGATTTTGAAGTTTGTATATATCCTAGATATTTTTCTAATGTATTAAA
This sequence comes from Durio zibethinus, assembly GCF_047325235.1. Taxonomy (NCBI): domain Eukaryota; kingdom Viridiplantae; phylum Streptophyta; class Magnoliopsida; order Malvales; family Malvaceae; genus Durio; species Durio zibethinus. The sequence continues at coordinate 21,175,553 of NC_143177.1, forward strand.
TTTCTTTTAGTTCTTGATCAAAATTCAATAATTTTGATGATAAAATAGTGGTTTAATTTTGGAATTATAATAAAGATCATGTATATTTTAATTAGAAACATATTTCATTTGATTCGTATAATTATATTTAAAAAATATCATCTAATATATCTTAAATTTAAATATCAATACTTACAAATTTCATATATATAATCACAAATTAAAATTTTCTTTTAATCAATTTTAACCTTTATTTAAAAAACTTTTAAACAACTCCGTTTTTCATTGCCTGCATCTCTAATTTTTCTTTCCAATTTGTATTTTAATTCTTCTTTTCTTCCTCATTATGGACTAATTTTTATATAAATAAAAAGATTTCATTAATCAAGAAAATGCGAAAATACTACTACATCAAGATTATGTAAGCCAATGTGATTAGTATACAAAGAATCATATAAAGAATTATAAATAAAAAATAATCACTCAAGTCTAAAGCTATACAAAGATTTCCAATAACATAATCTTCCGAAATATGCTTCAATTCTATTAATTTCAAGCTGATCACCTATAAGTTTTTAAATAATATGATAAAAGAATTGTAATCAAGAAAAAAAAATATTTTTATATATTCTTCTCAACTCTTTTTTTCAATATATAAATTAAAATTCAGGTACTTACAAATTTTTTTATATTTAAAATTATCAAAATTTAAATTTTAATAATTACAATTAAGGATCAACATTATACTAACCAATCACGTAATATTTGGCCGTGCATTCTCAATTTGAAATAAGTATATTCTAATTATTCAATTGTTTTTTTTTTAATAATTTCTTAATAAATGGAAAGGTCGTTCGTGTTTTCTTTCCGTTCCCAGGAGTTATATATTCACAAAAAAACAAACATCTCTTAGCTTCCGAACAAGAAGGAAAATAAAAAAGAAAAAAACAGAGAAAAAAATAAAAGAAAAAGGAAATAACAATTCAAGTCTCCCTCCCAGAGATTCAACGAATCTAGACATCCTTTAATCTTCAACCTCTATTGCTATTCCTCATTATCTCTCCATTGACACAATAATATATATAAAGCGGAATCCCAACAAAAGGCTGCACATGATGTTGATGATGATGATAACGTGAAGCCGCATTGCCACCGCGTAAACGCAACCTTTGTAAATTGTAAGTAAACTCCTTTGCAAGCCACAATCGTTTGACTTTGCCATTCATTTTTTTTTTATCATTAATGGGTTTTTTTTTGTAAGATGATTTCACTATGGATGGTGGTCATGATAAGTGCTTTTTTTTTTTTTTTTTGAAGTCCAAGTTGAATGAGATGAACCATCTTCTGGAATACTTTTTATTGTTGGTTCCGAAACAGAACTGAAAAGACCAAATCCTAAAAGCCTTTTTTTTTTTTTTTTTAATATGGGTGCTTTTTACTTTTTTGAGAATGTGGGGTTGTAGTTGTGTCCAACTCCAGGCTCCAGAGTTCATATTATTCCTTTTATGATTGCCTTTTGCAAAGCAAACTCTAAACCCCACTTTCACTTTTTTCCCTGTTTGAGTAAATTGCAGTCAAGGGAGCTGTCTGTTTCTTGTGTTTTTTCACCAGTCTGTTGCGTAGGACAATATTAATTTAATTGATCATCTGTTTTACTGGAATAATTAACCTTGCTTTTCTGGAAAACGAAAATTGGCCAAGTTGCTGTGCAGATATTTTTCTAGTAGATACGCTTCACAACAGAATGAATTTCTGAAAAAGGCGAATGCACTTAGGATGGTTGAGCGCTGAGAATGGAAATTGCATCTAATCTTTTTTGCTTGTTCAAATCAGAAATTAAATATACACAACTATCCTGTAAAGAATTCACAAATTGAATACATTAACTACTTTAAAGTAATGTTTAAGGTTTGTAGCAGAGGGAAATATGGGATAAGTTGGCTATATATGACTTTTGGCCTCAACAAATGGACGCCAATTCCCAATGTCAACACTTAATCAAAGTATAGTTTATGATGATAATGAAATTAATGATTCAACATGTATCATTAATTTCAAAGTTCAAACAATACAAAAACAATTCTTAAGTGTCATTTGTTTAAGGAATTTAACCTAATTCATATAATCAACTTGTGAGGACTTATGTGTGTAGAATAGATGAGAGCTAGATACATTTTTTATAACTGATAAGAAGCCTCCTTTTGACATGAAATAGTTGACAAATATTGCTCCTTGCACTCATATAAATGGGAACTGTCCCCTTTTTTCTTTCCAATGCAGACATACTTTAGATCTCGTTTGGCTCTTTTGTCTTTCACTGTTATGGTCATCAATTAGCTTCGTTGATCAACACTGACTTTTAAGGTAGTGTCTTTTCTTTAGTCTCTGATTTCACATGCATTTGTCCCTTTGAGTTCACTATGATACTTCTCAGAAAGAGAAACATGTTATAATTATCTTTCAACTATTTCAGCTGACTTTTGATCTGTTTTGTTCCAGGCAACTAGTGTTTTTCTTTACACTTCTTCTTATGATATCTACTTAAAATTGTGTAGGTTATAAACTATTCTTTAGACAGAATGAGTCACCGTGTCACTGATGAGCTTGGCTACAAGGAGATGGATATTGTTAGCGTTTCTTCATCGCATCTTAATTCAGAGAATTTGCCATACGTTCACAAGGTGGGAGTACCTCCTAAGCAAAACCTGCTGAAAGAAATTGCAGGCACTGTGAAGGAAACTTTCTTTGCAGATGATCCTTTACGCCATTTTAAGGACCAACCAAGGTCTAGAAAGTTTGTACTAGGCTTCCAAGCGGTTTTTCCTATTTTTGAATGGGGAAGGCACTATAGTCTTTCTAAATTCAAAGGAGACTTGATTGCTGGACTTACTATTGCAAGTCTTTGCATTCCACAGGTATTCGTGATCTGTGAGATAATTTAGTTGAAATTTTCATTTTTTGCTTTGTGTTTCTAATATTTTTCAATTTTAAATCAGGATATTGGGTATGCAAAGCTTGCCAATCTGGAACCCCAATATGGGTTATGTAAGCCTCTATCCATTTATCAAGATTGCCTTTTTTTTTTTTTTTTTTTTTTTTGGGGGGGGGGGGGGGTGGGGGGGAGAGGTGGGGTGGGTGGGAATCATACTTACTGATTTGAGGAACTTAATTTCAATTGCATCACAGATAGTAGCTTCGTTCCACCTCTTGTTTATGCATTCATGGGAAGCTCGCGGGATATTGCTATTGGACCAGTAGCTGTGGTGTCTCTCTTGCTTGGCAGTCTCCTGCAGAACGAGATTGACTCATCTAATAATCCAGTTGACTACCGACGCCTTGCATTCACTGCTACATTCTTTGCTGGCATCACTCAGGTCACACTTGGACTTTTCAGGTATATGGCCAACGTCTTATGAAAGATAATCAATTTCCTTCTTTCATCTCAACTGACTTATCAAATATCTCATTTACTCTATCCTTTGAATTTATCATCATTCAGTGGAATTTCTGGGTATATATATCATGCTTATGGTTGGTGTGATTGCTTACAGGTTGGGGTTCTTGATAGACTTCCTATCCCATGCTGCCATAGTTGGCTTTATGGCTGGTGCTGCTATCACCATTGCCCTTCAACAACTTAAAGGTCTACTTGGAATAAAAAAGTTCACAAAGAATACTGATATTGTCTCTGTCATGCGCTCAGTGTGGAGTTCAGTACATCATGATGTAAGTGATTGCTATCTTACTTTTGAGATTCCTTAGTTTTGTGGCATGAAACATGTTTGAATTTGGCTAATCTTATGGTCTAATCTGTTTTACAGTGGAATTGGCAAACTATACTAATAGGAGTGTCCTTCCTGACCTTCCTCTTGGTTGCAAAATACATTGTAAGATCGAATTTTTTCCTTTCATCGCCTATATGTAGAAAGTTTTTCATGTAATCTAATGATACTGTATAAAATGGAGCAGGGAAAAAAGAAGAAGAAACTATTCTGGGTGCCAGCAATTGCTCCATTGATCTCTGTTGTCCTCTCCACCTTTTTTGTGTACATCACACGTGCTGACAAACATGGTGTTCAGATTGTATGCATCTCCTTTTTCTGTATGATTGTTTCCAAACTTCATCTTATATAAAGGAAAAGAAATGAAGATTCATATTCACAATGTTATATTTAGGTAAAACATATCAGAAAGGGCATCAACCCACCGTCTGTGGATGAAATATTTTTCTCTGGAGAATATCTTGCCAAAGGTTTCAGGATAGGGGTAGTAGCGGGTATTATAGCATTGACGGTATGCATATTCAGCACCTTATTTCTTGATTTCTCAGAAAATGATTCTAGTCATTATATCTTTTATCTAAAGCCAAATATTCTCTCTTTAGGAAGCTGTAGCAATTGGAAGAACATTTGCTTCCATGAAGGACTACCACTTGGATGGAAACAAAGAAATGGTAGCATTAGGAACAATGAATATTGTTGGTTCGATGACATCTTGTTATGTGGCTACAGGTGTGAAAACTGAAAGGCGCATCCAGTGTGATTCATTACCTCATTTCTATTTATATACAAAATAAATCATTCTAATATTTATCATCTAAATGCTCATGCAGGGTCTTTCTCTCGCTCAGCAGTAAATTACATGGCCGGATGCCATACAGCTGTGTCTAATATAGTAATGTCCTGTGTTGTGCTACTAACTCTGGAACTCATCACTCCTCTGTTCAAGTACACTCCAAATGCAATACTTGCTTCTATTATTATATCGGCTGTGATTGGCTTAATCGACATTGAAGCAGTAACTCTAATATGGAAGATCGATAAATTTGATTTTGTTGCCTGTATGGGAGCCTTCTTTGGGGTAGTTTTCTCTTCTGTTGAGATAGGCCTTCTAATTGCGGTGAGAATTTAAGGAGATTCTTGACATATTTTTAAGTTTTGATTTGCCACATATATCCACTAAATATCTATTTTCTTGTTGTTAAAAGGTTTCAATATCGTTTGCGAAAATCCTCTTACAAGTTACAAGACCTCGCACAGCAATTCTTGGAAACCTTCCAAGGACTACTGTTTACAGGAACATCCTCCAATATCCAGATGCAACAAAAGTTCCTGGCATCCTCATTGTTAGAGTTGATTCTGCAATTTACTTTTCCAACTCCAACTATGTAAAAGAAAGGTATGACCAGTTTGTCCACATTAGAATCTCCCTCTTGGTTATCCTAAGTACTAAAAGAAAGTAAACATGGTTCAGGCATCAACATATATATATATATATATATATATATATATATTTGGGGTTAAGGTCAGAGAAATATAAGTCGTATGCTGAGTGAAATTGCAGTATATCAATAGGATTAGAAGCTTGTTATATGAACCTAAAACCCCAAAAGAAGTTCAGATAAATCATTCTAAATGTCCAAGTCTAAATTTCTTGCAGGATTTTGAGATGGCTGGCTGACGAAGAAGAACAACTGAAAGAAAATTCCCAACCCAGAATTCAGTATTTGATTGTTGAAATGTCACGTAAGCTATGTTCAATTTTCCTCATTCATTTTTTTTTTCTTTTTGGGGTCATCAAGCTTGCCAAAAGAATTCTTTCTTATGACTTATATTCTTACAGCTGTGACTGACATTGACACTAGTGGCATCCATGCGCTGGAAGAGTTGTTCAGAAGTCTTGAGAAGAGGGATGTTAAGGTAACCTACCGTAAAATCACCTCAACTTTGAACTCAAGGATGGAATAAATTTTGGTTTTATTTAACTTCCATTCTGTGAGTTTTTTTTTTCTTTTTGAAAGGCAAAATTATATTTATTGAAGAAATTTAGGACATTAATGAAAGGCATATAACAATATATTAGTATTATGCTTATGCATCATGGATTATTATCTCAGGTTTTCTGCATTCTTCTTTCTGCAGCTTGTTTTAGCAAATCCAGGGCCAGTTGTGGTTGACAAGCTCCATGCCTCAAAGTTTCCTGAGATGATAGGGGAGGATAGGATCTTCCTCACTGTGGCAGATGCAGTGCTAACATGTTCTCCAAAGATGGAATTAGAACCATAAAAGTAATGTGTTCATGTACTTGTCAAACTAATTCAAAGTTGGTGATATTCAATATGGCTCGATAACAAAGCTTACATGAACCAAGGTTTGAAGGAGAGCTCATATGAAAAAGGGAAATAAGCTTGGGGGTGAACAGTGAACAGGTGGGGTGATTCAGCAAGTTTGCTGAAGTGTAAATTTCTTTATCATTATCCAGTTTTCCTTCATGGAGCGTTGGTGTTATCTTTTTCCACGTTATTCTCATTCTGAGTTTTAGTCAATCGAGGTAGTGAAGCTTGTTGATGTTTTCTATCACACACGTACAACTGAGTTGTCTTATATGCTAACCCCTTGAAAAGAAATCAGAATTTTCTTTGTAAATTTTACTATTTAAAGAAAAAACTCAATCTCACAACGTTAACTGAAAAGCTTCAAAGCAAACCCAAAATCCATTAAAAGCATTCCAAACCCAAACCAAAATAAGGAAAAACGGCACGCAATTTATATTTAGTGATTTTGGACATATACTGGCCATATACACCAAAGAAAGAAAGTTGGTAACCTCACTCTAGTCAATAAATAAATAAATAAATAAAGAATGTGAGAGTTGCCCCAATAGCGAAAGGCAGTTTAGCAGGTTATCCGAATATTTGATTATGATAATGGATGGCTTTGCTGTGAGATCCTTTATGAGAATTCAACTACCAGTCCGAGGTAGATGAGATCACGAGGATGCAAACAATTGCGAAGGCAGAGAGGCCTTCCACGTTGGTTATTCTACCATGTGCACAATTAAGTATTTTCTCGTCGAATTAAATGCATATTCCTCTTTTCCTTTTCTGTTTGACACAACTAATAGTCTAATACCCCATCACATTCACAGCCAGCCCATCGAAGGCTTTGTGCAATGTCAGTGCAAAGTCTAAAGAGTACCTTCACACGAGAAAAAAGAAATCCTAAACATTGAACAATCCATAGACGCTCTCAATGTAAAACGGGTTTTTTTAGGCTGTAAACTTCTCACAATCTTTGACTTTAGGCCAAAAGGTTGAGATATGTCAATTTTTTCACGACGGATCAAAACCAACAAATCTCTTTGCAAAAAGGAAGGTTCAAGCATACCATAAGAGAAAGACGAGACAAGCGGGCAAAACCTGAAGCAACAGGAAAATCCCATATGGAAGGTGACATCCTGATGTTGCAGTGCCGTCTAAACACCAAATGATGTTCTGATGACAGAACAGAAGCATATGGGGGAGTGCCTTTCCGAATCAACAACTCTCTCAACTAAGCATAGAAAATTAGAAATAAAAATGAGGAGACAAAAACAGAATTGAGAATACCACTAAATATCATCAGAAAGGATGGTTAAAAAGCCCAAAACAGAGTTTCCAGTGACCCACAAAATGAATGCTATCTACTCGAGCCACACGACGAAACAAAAGGGAAACTAAAATTAAGATGATAATCAGGATAACCCCCACGAACAAACTAAATATCAAAATGTTCTCTCATATGAATACCTCGCCCTCCAATCAAAATATTACTGACAGTTAACCTAGTACCCAGAGACTAACATAATAATGAGGCCTAGGAAAAGAGATCCGATTGAAACAGAAAGCACTGGACAGCCTGAGATAGCGGGAGCTGGTGCCGGTGCTACCTCATTTGCTCCTGATAATGCTGTGGGGGCAGCTGCTGTTGTTGATGGTTGGACACCTACAAATTTGGCAGGGAATTGAAAGTCAAGGTTGTGAATGCTAGGGTGAAAGAACGGTCATAAAAAAGGGCAAGAGAACTCCAATTAAAGGTTTGACTGTTTTAGTTCTGAAAGGATTATGATGTTATACAAGAGATTTATTTTAAAATTAAGATTAAAGTTGGATTTGGCATTCGCTGGAGAATATTTTTGAAAAAGGGCATTGAAAGTCAAACAAAGTGAGAAACAACAGCCGCGTATCTCTGTCAAGATAAAGACCAGAACGTACCTGGAGCTGCAGCAGGAGAGAGAGATACTGCCAAAGAAGGACCCACACTATTAGTCATCAGTTCTAAACCCAAAATCCTGTTCATTTTCTCTTTCTCTTTTTTCCTTGTTAATTAATTTAATGAATTAATGCATGAAAATTGAAAAGGCACCGGAGGAAAATATACAACAAAAATGACTGGCGCAGGAGCGAAATTTACTGCCATCAAGACACTCAAAAGGGTTACAACTTTGGTAAAGATTCCCCAATTTATGTCATAAACAAGCAGCAAAACCCACCCCTTTAAACACCCATGCAATTGAAAACTCCCTTCTCAAACAAAATCTTGAACAAAAATTAAACCACATTTTCCACTACAAAATGGGCTGCGAAAAAAGAGAAAGAAAAGCAAGTCACTCACTTGAGCAATTGGTGGCAGAAGGAGCAGAGACTTTGCAAACAGCAGGCAAAGTCAAGGCCTTGGTGATATTCAGAGTAACACCTAAAGAAGCACTGCTCTCAAAAGCCTCACACAAACACTCGGGGTCTGCCTTCAGCACAGTTTTCAAGCCATTGCAACATGTCCCTTCCGGCTTCGACACCTCACTTCCACTTGACACAAATGACAAACAATCCGCCATGTTCAAGATCAGAGACGAGCAATCCACGGAGGCAGAAGAAGGGGATGGCGCCGCCGCCGCTTGGTGATGGGCAGCATTAACGGCCCACACTGAGAGAATGACAAGGATCAAAGCAAGAGAGAATTTTGATGCTGCCATTGTTGGGAGAGGAAATAGCAGAGGCAAAAAAAAAAAAAAAAAGTGGATTTTGGTTGTTTTGGGACGGAGAGGAAAATGGTAGGATTCAGGTGTGGGAGTGGAGGGTTGATTTATTGGGGAGAGAGGGAGGGAGAAAGAGAAAAAAGTTGGGTTTTGAAAAAGGATCCTATCATCCAAGTTTCTTTCTTAACACAGAAAAAACGAAATTTGAAATTTTCCTTTTTTTTTTTTATCAGTAACATTTTTAAAGCGATAAGGATAGAAATAATTTTTTGGTTATTTGTTATAATTATTTATGGTAATAAGAGTTGTGTATTTGTTAAAAAACTAGATAGTAATATCGAGTGATTAGGTTTTTTTTGTAAGGTAAGTTGGTGAATTTGAAAATAAATAAATTTTTTTATTTCATACTTATGAGAAAATTTTAAAAAATAAATTTAATTTAGATTCAATAATTCATATATTTGTATAGTGTAAATTTCATATCAAATACATAAAATATAAAAATTATTATGTTATCATTTATATTTATATATTAAATAAAAATATTTTTTAATTTTTATCAAATTTATATATAATTTTGTAAAAAGTTTTAAATTATATTATTTTTATATTTTTATATTATTTTATATCATATTATTATATCATCATATCATATGTAAAATTATTAAATTAAATTTAAATATTATATTTTAGTCTTGTTGAAGAAAAAAAAATTTTTTAAAGAAAGTCTTAACTTGTCAAGGAATGTTAATAAGAAATAAATAGCAAAAGGAAATAGGAGTTTTTGAATTTTAGTGTCTGTTCTTAGTATGTATTTAGATTAATGAATAAAGAGTTTATATTTGGTATATTGTTAGTATATATATTTTACACACTATTAATAAATCAAATAATAATATTTTATTAGTAAGTAAATATCAATTTTTAAAATAAATATACAAAAACTAAAATTTTTTAAAAAATTTATTCATTAACAAGGTATTATATAATCTGATTCACCTAATTAATAAGTTGTTATCACGTGATTCGCTGATAGTGTATATAATTTATACATTAACAGTGCATTAAATATAAACTCATGAATAAAATAATATTTTTTATTTGTGAAGTTTTTGCAAAAAATAAAATTTTTTAAAACTCCGTTTGTTTCGCGAAAAATTACTTTCAAAAAAATGATTTTATCATTTTTAGGTGTTTATTTGGTAGAAAACTAACTGATCAACGCAAAAATAAGATCACTTTTTTAGAAATTATCTTATGAATTTAAAAAGAAAAAGATATTTTTCAAAAAATAACTGTTTATGAATATAACTATTTAGTAATACTTTTAAGCATAATTTTACTTACAAATAATATTATATTAATAAATATATATTATTATACTATTATATTATTTAATAAATATTATTATAATATATTAATAAATAATATAAAGAATAATAAATAGTTTTATTTTAAGTATTTTTTGTATTAACATAATATTTTAATATTAAATATTATTATTAAAATATAATTATTTTTTAATTTCAATAATTTTAATAACAAGTAATTTCAATATATTTTAATAATTATATTAATATTTTTTAAATATTTTTTCAAAAAATATTTTCATTAATTCATTCAAACAAAAAACTATCTTTTAATTCAAAAAAATATAAATAATTTTAAAAAAATTATTTTTTAAAATTATTTTTTACAAAATAGATGGAGCCTAAATTGCTTAGACATGGAATAGAAAAGAAAATATAGAAGGAAAGAAAATGAAGATAAAAGCAAAAATACTCACATCACATGCAGCAATGTTTGGGTACTATGATTTCTACAAAAGCGTGTTGCATATTTGTTGTAGGAATTCTATGGTTTGCATGAGAGTTAGAAGTGGCTAATTGCATAGGGCAGTCTTGCCATCTGCAAATCCAAATTTTAAAATTTTCTTCGACATTTTTCATTTACTATTTGGTACTACAAATAGGGCAGTGTTGTCATCTGCAACCCTAAAAGGTCAATGAGCTGTGCCCTACGCCTACACCATTACAGTAACTTGCCATGTCATTTTTTATATTAAATGTTTCAAAACTTTATAGCATTGTGATCCCATAATAATAATAATAATTTTTTCATTAAATATAAATTTAATTATTATTTTATTTTTTAAATTTATTAATCAGTATTTAACGATAGTGATCATAGTGATGTTTAATAAAAATATAATTAATGAACTAATTGTTTTTCCTTAAATTTAGTAAAAATAATACATTAAGTACACATATTTTATAAATAATATTTTAAATATATTTTTACTTTAAAATAAATATGTAACACGAAAATAAAAATATTATAAATATTAAAATTCAAATCTCAATCTTATAATATTAAATGAGGTACACTTTGAATTCTTAAAAAGTATTAAATAGGTCATATAAATTCTTATTTTTGTTATAGGACTATGTGTTTGCCTTGTGATCTCCTATAATTTTTATTTCTCGTCATGTTCGATGTGCTTGTAAAGCATTGGTTTAATTTCATCGAATTCATTCCCTTTGTATAACGCCATAAATATCATTTTTGTAAAATTAAACTTTAGCGGTTAAAATTAAGTCAAAAGTTTCAAATTAATTCCGAAAAGGAAAACATGCATGATAGGAAAAAGACTTAAATGAAAATTTTTAAGTGAAATTTGTGAAATTTTTTATTAAAAATAATTAAATTAAATTTAAAAAATAATAGATTGAAAATTTTCGTTATTGAGATCAAGTGTATAAAATTTTATAAAAAAACTAATAAATTTTATTATATATATTTTAAATAGATATTTTTACTAAAAATACTAATAAAATTTTTATCATTAAATAAATATCGATTAAATTTAAATTATAAATAATATTTTTAATAATTTTGTATATATTATTGATCTTTACATTGAATTCTATCAATTTATCAATTTAAATTTTTTATTAAATCATTTTTAGTAAAAAATTTCATAAATTTCACTGAAAAAATTTTATGCAATTTTTATCCTGCATGATAGGGTTTAATATGGATATATAGATTTACTTCTAAAATGATGATCTAGCATAAATCCTTCTTCCATTTACTATTAAAAAGATGACTTGAGTCTATATATTCACACCAAATGAAATGTGTTGGGTTTGTGTCTTGATTCTTAAGCTCTTTTATGTTTAAACTAATAATAGTTTTAAGATTTATTAAAGTGTAAAAAGCTTGTGTTGTAGGTTTGGATGCGTGACCACCGTAAAAGAGTGAAAAACACATAAAAATCCAGGACGAATGATTAGAAAAATTAGTTGTAAGTGAATTGTTATAATCATTGTAATCTCGGATTTTTATAATGATTTTTTTTTGTGCTCTAACAAATTGGATATTTATTTGGCATGTACATTATTGGTGTTCTCTTAATCTTATATATATATATATATATATATATATATATATTTTTTTTTTTTTCGTTTTTGAGTGTTTTGATCGTTTGTTACCTGGATTTTTATCAGTTTTGATCGTATTGTGATGCAACTACAAAAAAAAAAAAAAAAAGAAAAAAATCATTCCACTTTACCTCAATCTAAACAGATTCTTTTCCACTTGTAGCAATGATATATGTTTTGTTGGTGCAAGGTATAATGAAACAGACCTTTCTCTTTCTCCTTATGGGCTGTGGCATTCATGGCAACTGCTAGCCAACCAGAAGATATGATTCCTGATGCTGGCAGATGTTTAAGGGGACCCGGCATACCAAAGAAATTATTGAAAAAATTTGGCTTCTTTTATTTTAGTACATGCATAACACTTTGGACATAATTAGGACATGTATAAAGCAATGGGAATCGATTTTTCTTTGAGAACTTCTATGTTTTAGGGGTTAAAACGCAAATAGCCAAACAACAAATTTTCACTTGCAAAAAGTGGTGGGATTTATTTCTGGAAATGATAGGATATTATCTTTTATTTAGGGTTCGAGGCCGGAGCTGACCCAGGTGCAATAGCCCCATTCACCTTCGGCTCACTCTTGGGTACCCAACTCATCCTTATGGGTTGGGTCGAAAGCAAGAGCTGGGTAGACTTCTTCAACAGATAGTCTCAATCTGTGAAATGGGCCACTCCATGGTCCAGGACGGCTGAGAACTTCGCCAATTCAACAGGGGAGCAGGGTTATCCAGGAGGCAAGTTCTTTGACCCATTAGGCCTTTCGGGAACCATCCAGAATGGTGTCTACATCCCTGATTATGACAAGCTCGAGAGACTTAAGCTTGCTGAGATTAAGCATGCCAGAATTGCCATGTTGGCCATGTTGATTTTCTACTTTGAGGCTGGCCAAGGAAAGACACCCCTCGGTGCTCTTGGCTTGTAAAGAAATGAGTGACAAGTTGATTGATGTAGATAACTGAGTTAATGTTATAGAGGAAGGGTAGTCGCAGGAAAACTGGAAATGTTATATTTTTCGTTGAGCTGATGAGTTCCCCCAATAGATCAAAATTCATTCTTGTGGATTGTGTATGCTAATACATATTACTAGTCATTGATTATACACGGATTCGACTGATGTATTTTCAGTAGTTAATGGCTTCTGCAGCCACGAGTTTCAAATTCTGCATGGTAGTTCATTCCATGGAATTTCTCAAATATATAATAAAGGAAAATTTGAATAAAAACTAAAGCACCAGAAGAAACCATCTGGTAATATTCATGGAAAATGGAGGATGGTTAAATTCTCCTGAAAATGCCAAATCCAAGATTGTATTTGCAGATTTTTACTAGCAGTTGAACCACTAAGAAATCATCAAGAAGACTTGAATAGCAGGATAGTTAATTTTTATCCACAGCAACGATTGAATCAGATAGATGATAAAAACTCAAGCAGATAAAGCACTTTAAATTCTGTTCCTAATGATATCCATTCATCCAACTTAATTCTCCATGATAAACTGAAAGCCAAACCATCATTCTGCCTATGGTACTTGAGTTAAACCAAGGGATATGAAGTTATGAACCGCCACAATGCCACCCTTCCACATTCCAGTTCAGAAGGGGGAAGGGGAGGGAGTGAGTGAGCAACAGCTACCAGTTCCTATGGCCTTACTAGCACAGATTATAGAAACAATTTATTTTAATCAGAAAATAGATTTAGTTTAAAACTGAATTAAGCTCTTCAAAATTTAACAGTGTACATCAAATCGAAAAGTAGACTTCAAAACAAATTCTCACAAGTAATAACTATAAAAAAAATTAAAAAAGAAAAGTGATTTATTCAGTTTTAGGGTATGATTTGTTTGAATGAATAGTTACCAAATATGATTTAAGTGTAGGCTTAAACAATTAGGATTATCTTAGTAGGATGCCAATTTGACTTAAGCATGTTAGTTAGTTATCATCTTTAAATTTAATGCGATAAGATAAAATAAAATAAAATAATAATTAGATTAGATAATATCATTTTATTTTATATATGGACAATTGGTGTCTGTAAGGATTAAAAGCAAGATCTATCATAAAAGTTTTGGATGTTATCATTTTATGTAAATAAATTTTTATATTTTTATTGTATCTAAAAAATTTTCTTTTGGTATCCAAATAATTAAGCCCTTATTTCAAATAAAAATAATTTATGTTAAAAATTTATTTAGATATAAATTAAAGGCTAAGAATTTATTTGAATATAAATTAAAGTTTAAAGAGTTTATTTGGATGTAATATAAAAATCAATGATTTAATTAAAGATAATAAAAGTATAAAAATTTATCTAAATAGAGTGATAAATTTTAAAAACATTTATATTATTTTACCTGTTATTTTTATCATATACTAGGTTTGATGCCTACAAAATTGATCACAAGATGGAATTATTTTTATCAATCAAAATTACCACTTTTAATTGAATATGATTTAAAAATTTATAATTTTTTATTTTAAATATAATTCATATTTAGTGAAAATTTTATGGTTAATAACTAAATATATTTTTCCAAAAATAAATATTTTCTCTCTTATTTTTTCTTTTCCTTTCGTTTTTTTTTTTTTTTTTTTTTGTTTTCTGCACCAATCGAGGAGGGTCGGATCTACCCTTGATAATCAGTAATGCCCCATGAGAATCGGAGCTACTAGATGGCACTAAGCCACTAAGAGCTCCAATCTGACCCCTTTTCGATTGGAGAGCGGTGTCGCCTGAAAGCTAGCCGACGGTGGTGGTGAAAGGGATAGGGAAGCAAGAAAATGAAAAAGAAAAGAAGCAAAAGATCAATGTACATCAGATTAAAATGAAGTCATGACAGTCGCTGTGCAGCATTTGCTGCTTTTATTGATAAGCATTCAATTGAAGCTCAGTTTAGTTAGCAATTAGTTGCCATTTGACAAAATTTGTGTAATTTAGCAAGGGAAGAGAAACATCAAGATGCTGGAGGGGATAATATTTTGTCCTTTCATTGGTTTACTTTTGATTTTAAGAATTCAAAGTGCATTCCTCTCACATATATATATATATATAAATAAAACAAAAATATACAGTAAATTTAGTTAAGGATAGAATGAATATTCGCAGATTAGAGCTCCGACATGGCGTGGTCCGGTGAATCTTAAAGCAAAGCAAAAAGATACGGCAAAATAATAAAGTCTGAGAAGAAAGTACTCACCAAAGCTTGCCCCCGTGTTGCTTGAATATCAGTTGCCAAACTGGTGAAAAGTTTGATTTTTTATGGTAAGGTTAGTAGTAATAAAATTTTAAAAAAAAAAAAAAACACTGCTACTTCGCTGACGGTTATTTTTATGTTAAAAATTAAAATGATAAATATATTAAAATAAAAATATTGAGAAAGAGAAACATTCAATCCCAGCATAGTGGTGGAGAAATTCTAGTAAAAGATAAAAAGTAGCGTTTTGGATTTATATGGAAAAGTAATCATTTGATTATCTTGCAGGAGGTTATGTTATCTTATACAAAAATAATGATTATTCTTTCTTTGCAAATTGCAATCCAATTTTATAAATGATGAATTATTTTATTATGTTCATTATTCTCGTCTGCGCCATTGTTATATTGTCGACGTTCTTTTTATTAGCAAGGGAACTTAAGGAAAAGATTTTGAAAAATCTTTTTTAAAATTGTGCGGAAATATCGACAAAGCTTTATTAATTTAATTTTTAGTTAAATGGATATTTTTCGTTTAAAGAGTAAGTGGAGAAAAAACCGTAGAAAATAAAGTCAAGCTTCACTAAACTCTGCAGGCTAGCCGCCAACCCCAGCACTGACCCGACTTTACCGGGTTCCCAAATCCCCACATCTAGCTAATCGCCCAAAATCTCTCTCAACTCAAACCTCCTCCATCTCCGCCATGGACTTCCCCCATAACCATTCCACAAACTCTCCCTCTTCCTCATCCTCCACCTCCTCCTCCACTGCCCACCAACCTCCTCCCTCCACCGCCACCGACAATGATCCAATGCACTCCTGGTGGGAATCCGTCTCCAAACAACGTTCCCGCATCCTTTCCCTCTCTTCTCTCCTCCCATCCGATGGAATCACCCTTTCCTCCTTGGCCGATTCCGACCGTCCCGCCCTCTCTCTCCTCTCATCTCTCTCGGCATACTCCCTAATTTCCTCTGCCCTTTCCTCTCCTACCTCTGGCTCCGGCTCTGACCCTCTCTGCCAATGGCTGTACGAAACTTTCCAATCCCCCGACCCTCATCTCCGCCTCCTCGTCCTCTCTTTCCTCCCTCTCCTTTCCGGCATCTATCTTTCCCGGATCCACTCCTCGGATTCTTCTTCCTTCCCCTCCCTCGCCGGCTTCGAAGCTGTTCTCCTCGCCGTTTACTCTTCCGAAGCCAAATCCCGTTCCGGAAAAGCTGTCCTCGTCCAAATTCCCGACCTCTCCCAACCCTCTCTTTACCACACTCCTCGTAACAAGCCCGTTCATGACAGATCTAGGCAATCCGTCGGCGTTTTATCACCTCCGCTCGAGCCACATTTAGCCGTTAAGTCAACTAAGCGAGCTATCATCGTTGGGACCGCGCTTGATTGCTATTACAAGCAAGTTTCTCAAATGCCGGCTTGGTCTAAGCTGGAGTTTTGCAAATTCGCCGCCGCTTGGGCGGGGCAAGATTGTCCTTGCAGAACAAAATTTGACAGCGATGATCATCAGCACCAGGAAAATGGTAATGGAAATAATAATGGTCATAACCGCTTTTTTAGGGAGGATTCGGGGTTTAGTAACGGAAGGAGAAGCCGCTCCAATGAAGACGTGGACTACGAGGATGATGTGATTAAGGAGGTGGTGGTGGAGACGGACAATTTGGGGATTAGCAAAGAAGATGCGGAGAATTTGGAGAAAAAGGGAGTGAGGATTCCGTTACCTTGGGAACTTTTAAGGCCGGTGGTGACAATTTTAGGGCATTGTTTGTTTGGTCCTTCGAATTCCCAAGATGTAAAGGACGCCGCCTCTGTTGCGATTAGGTGTTTATACGCGAGGGCGTCTCATGATTTGGCTCCGCAAGCCATCTTGGCGTTGCAGAGTCTGATTAGGTTGGATAACAGTGCAAGAGCATCAGCAAAGGCAGCTGCTACGGCTGCTGCTAACGCATCATCGAATGCCAACACACCTAGCAAGGCTAAGAAGCCAGAAATCCTTTTGGTCTCCAAGTGATTTTAAGGTTTTTCTTTTCTGGTAGTGGATGTGTATAGTTGAGCTCAGGTATTTTTGTGTAGGATAATTTATACTTTGTGGGAAATTAATTTTACTACTATTAGTTTATTTATTATTATCCTTTAAATTGTATTGATTATGCCCTTTTTAAATTACGTTTTGTGAGTTGTATCACTTGTAGGGTCTCGGTGCTTGTGGATTTCTGATTGCTTAAAAGATATGTGGTTTTATTTTGAATCAGTTTGACTTGAGGTTTTACTTCTAGCTGTACTATTAGGCTTTTGTTTTACCTGTAACATTGCCTTGCAATCTTTGCTAGCCATATGTATTATAAGCCCCTTCATCTTTAATTAAGTCATACTGTTTTGGTCAGCATTTAGCTTATGATTGATATTTTGAGCACTGCATATGTTACGACTAGTTAAGAGACTTTGTGCCTGTTGAATTGCAGTACTGAGTACGTTCCCATTGTTATGCTTTATTCTCTCTGTGTTACTTATATTTACATTGCTGGCATACCTAGAGATTTGTATTTCTTCTTTATCATAACATTCTTTCGTTTTTGCTAACTGATGTTGTGCTTTGGGGCAACTTCTCAAGCATATGTTACTTGGTTTGTTTATAATTATGTTACCTTATAGAAATCTAAAGCCTGGTTTGCATTATGGATCATTTGATAAACAAGAAGAATTTAGGTAGTTATGGTGATGGATTTGATGGGAAATTATGTGCCACTTTAGTGTTTCAACTTTCGAGATTATTGGGAGGGAGTTTAATACAAGCTGTAGGAAATTAAGACATTGCAAGAAAGAAGAAAAGGAGAAATTAAAGATCCATGCAATTAAATATTCATTGAGAATATCATCAAGATACGGGTACCGAAAAGTAGAGACTAGGATTAAGAAGCCCCCAAGAGATGCCAATGATTAACTACCTTCTTCCAAAGCCTGAATTTAACAAATTCACATTAGAATAGCTCTCTTTTAGGAATTTGGAGACTAAAAGAACCCATCTCTCTGTGAAGCTGCATTGAAATTTAAGGTTCAGAGGAAAAGATTTCTCAAGTACTTTACATTCTATGGGTTGTTTTGATGCTTCAGGCTACAACATAATACTTGGAATGGTAGGGGAGAATGTTATACCCTAGAGCTTATCGAAAGGACCACTAGATGCTCTATTTCTGTTTATTTACAGAGGGAAGTGAAATGGTGAATATTCTTTCGATGGTAGAAGAAGAGTACACTCATATAGATTCAGTGGGATTTAACTGTATACAAAGGAATCCTATATTTTAGAGATTTTTTTTTAAAAATTCTTATGGGCTTGAACCATGGTATTGTGAAAGAAGAAAAAGTAAATAATATCTTGGACATATGCTCCTTTATTGTGATTACCCGAATTTTAGTATTTACCAGTGTTTTCCTGAGATATGTCAAGCTACTTTTTGTTTTCCAGATGAGAGCAACTCTTTAGTTCTCTGGGATCTTACCTAACTTCGTCTGCTAGACTAAGTCCACCTTTTTACATCTTTGGACTTTGTATGCCTATGTTCATCCACCATGTTTACTTGGATTTCTGCGCGTTTGTCTTTCTATATGTGTGGATGGCTGATGCTGTAAAAAGACTAAAGTTTAGTTTCCTATCCACTAGTTTAAATTGCTGCCAATGCACTGGAGTGCTTTACATGTATGTATATTTTTGGGATGCCTTTCTCTGAAAAATAGGAAGAAGCTATTACTATTTTAAAATATTTTTCTTGTTAAAGCTTTTTACCTTTTTAAGGGGTTCCTTGGATGTTTATGTTTTTGGATGATGTCTGAGAAAATAGGAGTTATGACATACATCGAACTAGCTATGTTGCTTGGCTGTAGCATAGTATAATGATGCCATCCTTGAGAATGCCCATCAATTGAGAAACAGACATTTTGGTTGGACACCAGTCCCTTCACTGGCTCACTATATCACCTTTGCCTGCTATTTGATGCATTTCTATTCTGGCAATGGTCAGGTCAGGTTGAACAAACACAAACCTGATATGTTTCTTTTGTAGTAGTATTTCTGGTGATATTTTAGACTTTTGAGTACTTTTTTAGTTTTTATTTTCCTTGAGATATGGAGGCGGGTGTGGTTTCTTCCTGTAATTTCGGTGTGGTTTTATTCCGCCATCATCTAGTTGATTGCAATTCTGATTGAACTGTCCCTTGGGAATGCTTAGAATTTAGGACAAGTGATTGCTGTGGCTGATAAAATTTTGAATTTAAGTTTCCTAAAGCGGGTTATCGTGAATATTAATAGCTAATTAACTTAAGGCTATTATCAGTTTATGGCTTGCTATTATCTTGGAAATATTTCCAGTTTGTCGTGCTTTTATTTTCTTTGATTTCTGTTATCCCCCCATTTTTGACTTGAATCATTCAAGCTTTGATTTTCTTGTTGCCTTTTTTTTTTTAATTTCTTTTTAGGGCGAAAGCCTGCGACTTTCATAGTCACTTAAACAATTCATCAGATTTACGTATTCACAATAGATTTCTTTTTAGGCCAAACCATGAATTGTTTATGTGGCTGCTTTTGGTGTTTGTACGTTCTTTTTTGGTTCTACTGCTTTGACCACCAGCTCCTCATTTGGAAAATTAGAGCTGGTGGATCCAGACAGACAGATCAAACAATTTGAACACGTCCAATCCAATGTAAGTTTTACGGGTACATACATCAAAGAGTTTACCAACGGATTATTAGTGATCTACGAATATTTATTCTTCTCAACGACTACATTAAAATGATATCCCTGACTGAAAAGATATTTTGCATTTTGGAAGTGCTTAGGTCATTTATCTACCCTTGAGTGAAAAGAATTATAATTAATATTTTGTTTGAATGATGGATGAAAAAATTTTTATCATATTATTGTTAGGATCATGATAACTCTGATTGATTAAGGATGAATGGACGGTGGGGGCCATTGAGGGCAGTTACGCCCACTGAAATCTTTACCTCTTCAAAAATATATTATAAAAATATTTAAAAAGTTTAATTTTTTTATAATTCCCTACTCAAAATATATAATATATATATAATATATGGAAAAGTCAAATTTACATTAATTGGAAGTGACGATTTGTAAATAAAAAAATATTTTAATGTTAGTATAAAAAGTAGAATTGATTGTAATTAAAAGTAATCGATTTTTCATTTTCGACTATTTTTCTCTCCTTTGCACCTTTCAAGTTTTCAAACAAAAACAGGGAGAATAAAAGAAGAAAATTAAAGAAGTAAAAATTGAAAAAAGAAAGTCTTTAAATTAAAGAAACAAATCACAAGTTGGTAGTTACCTTCTTCTTTCAACAAGATATTCAAGTAAGTTATTTTTTTTATATATTTTTATAATTAGTCAATCAATTTTTTTAGTATATTTTTATATATAGTATTTATTTGCTATTTGAAATTTATTATATTGATGAAATAATTTGATCATATATTCAAGTTATTGATAGCAGTTATATTTTTTTATCATATTTGAATTTTTTATGTTTTATAATTTTTCTTTATTTTTTTAATTATTATTCATTAAACTAATAACTTTAAGTTTGATAAAAATTAATTTTTATATGAAAATTATAAAATTAATTAGAAGTTCTATGCAATTTCTTGCATAGTAGTATAGTTATGGTATGTGAATTGCATTTCTATTCATATATTTCAATATAGAGTTAGTTGATCTTTATTAATATGCATAATTATATTTTGAATATGTGTACTTATTTTTTATAAATTATATAAACTAAACTATTTAATTTAATTAGTTATGGAGAAATATCTTATTAAAAGGAAGTCAAATTTTGAGGAATCATCTGGAATCAATATTGGCATACAACATTGTACAAAACAAGTTCATATTGAATTAAATTTAAACTATCTTTCTTCAGATCCTAGGTTATGAAAAAAAAATTTGGACTATAATGCTAATTATAGAGACAAGGTTTGAATAGTTTATTTGCAAAAAGGCCTATGTTAACCTTATGAACATGATTTTTCCTAAAGAAAAATTGAAAAGACATTACGTCATTTTATTCCTACGTGGTTTAAAAATTATGTTAATTAGTTGAAAAATAGAATAGAGAAGGATGCTACTTTTTGTTTGTGTTGTTATCTTTATAGAACAGTATTGGAGAGCAAGTAGGTAGTGATTGTTTCATTTCAAATGGATTCACAAATTGGAAAAAGAAAGAAAAATTTGATATTCATGTTGGAGATCCTAATAGTGCTCATAACAAAGTTTGGAAGTGTTATCAAGATTTACTAAATCAAAAGCAACATATTTAATTTGCTTTTGCAAAATAATCCGATCAAGTATAAAAAGATTATCAAGTTTGCTTAACTGCGACACTTGATTGTATTCATTTTCTTTTATGTCAAGATTTGGCATTTCGTAGTAAAGATAAAACTGAAAATTCTCATAATCAAGAAATATTTCTTGAGCTTTTTAGATTTCTTACCAATTATAATAAAACCATCAATAGTATTGTCATGGAGAATGCACTAGAAAATTCAAAATAATAGCACATGATATTCAAAAAGATCTTGTTCGTAATGCAACAATTGAGACTACAAATACTATCATGACAGATCTTAGAGATGGATTATTTTTTATTTTACTTGATGAGTCTCGTGATGTTTCAATCAAAAAACAAGCTGCTATTGTTTTACACTATATGGATTCTAAAGAGCATGTTATTAAACATTTTCTGAATATAATGCATGTTAGTGATACAATTACTTTATCATTTAAAGCAGTTATTGAAGCATTATTCTCTAAGCATAGTTTGAGTATGTCAAGGATTTGTGGGTAAAGTTATGAGGGAGCAAACAACATGCAAGGTAAATTCAATGGATTAAAAACTTTGATCATGAAAGATAATGCATCTGCTTATTATGTTCATTGTTTTGCTCATCAACTTCAATTGACACTTGTAATCATGGCAAAGAATCATGTTCAAATTGTATTACTTTTCAACATTGTGACAAATGTGGTGAATATTGTCAGGCTTCATGTAAACAAAGAGATGTTTTTCAAGAAAAACAACTTGATAAAGTTGTTAAGGCATTACGAGTTAGTGAACTTTCTATAGAAAGGGGTTTAAACCAAGAAACAAGTCTTAAATGAGTTGAGGATACACGATAGGGTTCACATTATGGAACTTTGGTAAATTTAATTTTTTTGTTTAGTTCCATCATTGATGTGCTTAAAATTGTTATAAAGGATGGAATAGCTCGGAGCAAAAAGGTGAAGCTTCTGCCTTATTAGATTTGACTCAATCTTTTGACTTTGCTTTCAACTTATATTTGATGAAAAATATCTTAGGGATTACAAATGAATTGTCCTTGATATTATAAAGGCGAGAGCAAGATATTGTAAATGCAATGACATTAGTAAAAGTAGTGAAGCAATGACAATAAACGATGAGGATGTTGGATGGGAATCTTTGCATAAAAAAGTTCGTTATTTTGTGAAAAAAACAATTTTGGCATCCCAAATATTGATGATATGTTTGTAACTTGTGGAAGACCTTGATGCAATGCTCTAACAGTGACAAATTTATGTTATTATCGGATTGAGTTGTTTTATACAATAATTAATATGCAACTTTAAGAGCTCAACAATTGTTTTAATGAGGTGAATATATAGTTATTTTTTTGTGTGATTTTTTAAAATTTTTGTGATTTTTTTGTAGCTTTTGATAAGGAAAAGTTGATACGTCTTGTTCAATTTTATCTGACTGAATTTTCTGTTGTTGAGCTACTAGTTATTAACAATAAACTTGGAACTTACATTGTTGATTTAAGATCTCATGATAAGTTTACAAGTTTCAAAAGTATTAGTAAACTTTCCATGAAACTTGTTGAGATAAAAAAATATTTTGTATATCCATTGGTATACTTACTTGTGGAATTAGCTTTGATATTATCAATTTCTACTGCATCAATTGAAAGAACTTTTTTTACTATGAAGATTGTGAAGAACCATTTGTGCAATCGAATGGGAGATTTTTAGATGAATGATTATTTTGTTACATATATAAAGAAAGATATATTTTGTAATATTGATAATGAACAGATTTTACAATGCTTTCAAAATATGAAAAGTCGTAAAGAACAATTATAATATGTTATTTTTATGTATACTAAAATAATTTTTTTGTGCATCTTAGTTAACTTATATATATTCAATATTATATGTACTTTTTTCCCTACTAAATATAAATCTTGTATCTGTCCCAAGCTTTAATATCATTTGTTAAGTCAAATAGTCTTAATCTAATCACACTAGCAGAAGCAAAATCAAATAATTAATCAATCACACATGAAACAATAATTTAACGTGGTTTGACCCAATCTACTTACATCCATGGATGAGAAATAAGATCCACTAGTTATAGAGAATTACAAACATACAATCCATATCAAATACTAACAATGAATACCCATAGACCTTCTCAATCTCCTTAGTTCTATGGAGTATTCTTAACCTAAACAAATACATACCTATGTGCACCCATGCACCATATTTTTATAGATTCTCTCAGTCTCTTCTAGTTCACTATAACATACACACCATAAAGACATTAATCTTTGTGGGTGTTTATCCTATAAAACTTTATAACTTTCTTATATATTTTTCTTATATCTAACTCTATAAAGACTCAAACTATTTATAAGCATACATATTTGCCTATCAAGAATTCATTTCCTCTTATAATTCTTCTGCAAATTTTTTTGCCCATAAAGTAATATCTAGCCAATCTTAAACAAATCTCTTATGGGATTTAAGTCACTATTTCCAGCAATCTATACCTTAAATCAAATTCCATCAAATCATCTGTTTTATGCTATATATGCTTCGATCCACTTATAATAAGTCTCATAACAATCGTTTTGTCTTTTGTGTCTTTAAGTTTCATGCAAACCAAATCTCAAAATATGGACTCAAACTCTTTTCTTGAATCAAGCTTTTTTGAGCTTGCTTCTCACATGTCTTAACTTTCAGCTCTAATATCACTTATTATGATCACGATAACTCTGATACCACTTATTAGGTCAAATAGCCCTAATCCAATCACATCAGTAGAAGTAAAATCAAATAATCAATTAATCACGTAAAAGATAACAATTTAACATGGTTCAGTCCAATCAACCTACATCCACAGATGAAAAAAAAGAAGATATACTAGTTGTAGAGATTACAACCATATAATCAAATCAAGCACTCACAATTAATATCCATAGATCCTCTTAATCTCTTATAATCCTATGGAGTATTCTCAACTCAAATATACACATATACATGTGCACCTATGTATCATACCTATATGAAACCTCTTAATATCCTCTAGTCCACTCACAAATATTCAAACATATACACTTATAAGATGTAAATATTCAATAGTCTTATAAAATGTTTATTCCATAAAACTCTACAACTCTCTTACATATTTTTGTCATACCTAACCTTATAGAGATTTAATCTATTTATAAACATACTAACTTGCCTATCAAGAATTATTTTCTTTTTAGAATTATTCTTTTACAAATCTTATTATCCATTAAGTAATATCTAACCAATCTTAAATAAATTTGTTATGAGATTTGAGTAACTATTTTTAACAATTATCATGTTAATTTGAGATTGGATTCATCCAAATGAGCTTAAATTAGCACCTTGAGGCTATGCTCAATAATTATATACATCACATTTGTCAATGATTCTAAAACTTTGCATGTTTATTTTGGATGTAAATCCAATCCAATTAATTAACTAGACAAAGTCCATAGTTTTTCAAAACAAAAGCTCCACAATTCCAACTATCAGTAAATCAAGTTACAGTTAAACGGATAATCTCACTTGATATAGATATTTCAGTAAGTGACGACTTAACTAGGAATAAGACAAATCATATCTAAAATCATTAAAATTTTAATTTTTTTAAAATATTTTCTTTTTAAACATTTAATTTAAGTAGTTTTGATCTATTTTTACTAACTTTAACTCGGACCCACATTAGGAATATTTTGGTTAAAATGTCAATTTTTGTTCAAAATTCAAAATTTGATTTAAAATCTTCAAAAATCTAATAATTTGGTTTGATTCTCCCAAAATGACCTAATTTGACTCATTTTTTACTAAAATCAATCAAATTTGAATAAATTTGATTAAATTGACTTTTAAGTTTATTTTTTATTTTTTTTTAATTTTTGTTAATTTTCTTGTATCAACTTAAAAATCAATTTACTAAAACATTTTGAAATATTTGTAAAACCTAAAAAATCTTGGACAAATTTTTAAGCATCATGATTAACTTAAACATGCTCAAACAAAATTAGGTGTGTATATATACTGTGGCAAGGCCTCATAAATTACTTTACTTACAACTATTTAAGAAAATTGGCATTTTAAAATTACATAAAATATCTTTGAAATATTTTTTAATAACCACAATTTTTATACTTTTTATTTATTATTAAAAGTAAATGAAAAATCCTTATATTATGCAATTTTCTTAAATTATTCAATCCTTGGCAAAAAATTTTTTTTTTTAAATTCTCTCATTTAAAAATTTCAAAGAAAATTAACTATTCACAAATTTTATGAAATTTCATCATTGGTTAGGTATGTCTATATAACGGAGAGCAAGTCAATCATTATACTAAAATAAAATTCAAACAAAATTAAGCTCGTTGGAATGCAAAATGGTAAAATTGAAAACATATTACATTTTATTTAAAAGTTTTTAAGTATTTATGATGATAATACATAATTACACATTCTAATTAACAACATTAATTTTCATTCAACGATGTTAAATTTCTAATATTCGTGTATATACCAAAACAATTGTGCTTATATTTTATAAACTCAAGCTTGATCCCCACCTTAACCACGCATTTCCATAACATTTATTAACATACTAAAAATTATTTTTTGGACTAATAATTTAAAAATACTTTTATTAATAAAATAATATATTTAAATTTAATTTACACTTATTTTAAAGTTAAATTAATTGTTCGGTCTATGAATTTAATATGATTCAGATAGAATCCTGAACAAAAATTTTTAAGCTCGAGTTTGACCCAATTCAAGACATTAAATGATTAATTTTTTTATTTTTGAATCTATTTTCAATTCAAATATATATTTAAAAATATTAAAGTATTGATATTTTATAATTTTTAATATTTTAATGTATATTTTTTGAAA
Organism: Durio zibethinus; assembly: GCF_047325235.1. Taxonomy (NCBI): domain Eukaryota; kingdom Viridiplantae; phylum Streptophyta; class Magnoliopsida; order Malvales; family Malvaceae; genus Durio; species Durio zibethinus. The sequence goes on from NC_143177.1 coordinate 21,202,226, forward strand.
ATTTCTAACCCATTAAGTCCAAAACGCCAAGTCGAATCAAACTTTAAAAAACTGATCAAATTTGACGGGACTTAATTGATGCAAAAACACCACTAGTCAAGTTTAAAATTTTGGTGAATTCTTCTGCTCTTGAACACATTTATTAAATGCATTATTCATAATTCCCTTCTCGTTTTTCCAATTTACCACCGGCCAATTCTACAAATTTGGTTAAGTCTTTTGCCCTTAAACACATTCATTAAACACGGTATTCATAATTCCCTTCTAATTTTTCCAATCCTATCACTAGTCAAGTCTGCAAATATGGTTCCCTTTGTATACTCAACTGGTTCCTTTTGATCAGGTATTTGGGTATATATGATAATATATTTTTGTGCTAAATTATTAAAAAAACTTTTGAATTATTTTTTAAAATAAGCTTTTATAGTATTTAAATAATTTATTTTATTTTATTTAAATAAATTTTTATTTCAAATAAAAGATTGAGTTACATTAAAGACTTATCTTGGTAAAAATTAAAAATTAATGGTTATTTAAATATAAATTAAAGATTAAGAATTTATTTTGGTGAAAAAAAAAGGTTTATCTAAATAAAAAAAATTCTTGTATAAAATCTTTTTACAAATATTTTGTCCTAATTATTCTTATAAAGAGTGTTAATTTAATTCAATAAGATAATAAAAAGAAATTTAAGAGTTAAGTAATACGGGCTTTGAAACAAAATTCAATCCAAAATATGTAGGCCTAAGAGTTTTGGGTTGCTAAAAATTGAGTGATGGATAGCATTTGTAGCCCATATATTCTTGGACTTAGGCTCACGTCTGGGGTAAAAGAGCCCAATGTGAAAGCAACTACGACTAGGTGGTTAACAGTTGTGGGACTTTTGATAGGGAAATGGGTTCTATTTGCACCCAAAAATATATTTCATTTCTTTTAGAAAAATTATAAGATATATTGATATTGAAATATTTTTAATTTCATGAACGAAATTAATATAATAACATATATCCCTTAGTATATATTTAAAAAATACAAAAAAAACTAATTTTAAAAAAATAAAATATGTGTTATCATTTTAATATCGTTTGTAAAGTTAAAAATTTCATTACCAGTATATCAAATAATTTTTTTAACATTCAAAATTTCAACTAAACAAAATTATTTTTATTTTTCATAACTTTCACCCCTAAATTTACAATTCCTTTTTTATCCTTATTTCCAAACCCTAAATTGATTCAACCTGAAACTAATTTTCTTTCCTCATTCAATTCTTAGCTAAATCAATAACAACAATCTCAAGTTTAAAAAGAGATTAGTGGTTTCAAATAATCATTTCAAATATAAGATATATTTTTTAATTTTTTTGTGATTGAATGGAATTGAAAATCCATGTTAATTTTTTAACTTGAAAATGTGACTTTCTAAAATATGTTTTCATATGACTTTACAAGTTTTTAGATTTTCATTTTCAAAAACTTTTAAAAATTATCAAATATGCATATACGGAATCTTTTAGAAGTTTTTGGATGTGTAAATCCAAAAGCTTTTAAAAGCACAAAATTTTTAGTGTTTTAATGGTTTATTTGTCACTCCTCATCTCGACCATTGTTTTTATATTCTAGGTATGTATTTTCATGATTTACAAGATAATAACAATAGTTTTAAGGTTAAATGCTCAATTAAATCTAACGTTTGCGTATTTTTTCAATTAAGGATATTATCTTTAATTTGGCTCAATTTAGGATTAAAAGTTTTTGAATGTGTTCAAATAAAGACTTAATTACAGTTGTGGACTGAACGGTATGGCTTACACACATTGTTAAGTCCACTTTCCATTTACATTTATCGTTAAATCCATTAAATATAATAAAAAATGAAATATCCAAATCAAATAAAAAACAAGAAAAAAAAACTCCACACCAAATATGTTGATAGCAAAAAACTCAACAAAAAACTGTTGATAACAAAAAGCTATTAATAACAAAGAATAAAACACAAAATACCCAAAATCAAATTTATTGATAACAAAAAACTAAAAACAAAATGAATTCTTCAAGCATTCTCTTTTCAAGGTTATAAGATTTTTTTCAATTATTTAGTTTAGAATTTAAGATTTCTTTCTTTTTTCTTTTTTTTTTTCTGTCATAGCCTATATATCCATGAACTTGTTGCTAAACATGGTTAAAAGAATCGTCACCAATCTTTTTAATTAAAGATGTGATTAGCTACCTAATGAATCTATTTTTTTAAAAATGCATTAAGCTTGACTAAGGATCCTAAAAAAACAAGTTTTGATTTTTATTTCAAAATTAGATTCAAGAGTTCGATTACATCGAGGAAGATTATAATACCCCCACTACCCATCCTAAGATGGTATCATTTAACCTTAAATTATCCTAAAAAATCTTAGTTTAAATGGTATTTTGTTTTGTTAAATTATGATATTTAAAAATTGGAAACAACTTTTAGAGTGTGTTTGGTTCAGGGAATCCATAAATTTTCCCTTGTAATCTTGATGGTGGATATTTGATTTTCTTGTTTGGTTCAAGATAATTTAATTACGGAGGAAAATGTCAAATTTCCAACGGTATCCAAAGTTTTAGAATTATAAGCCCACCTTTCCTTGTGGTGTTCTAGGATTCCAGAGAAAAAAGTTGCCTTATTTTCAAATTTAACCTAAATAAAAAAAATTAATCACATAGTCGTTTCTTTTTTGAAAAGTAAGTCTAGAAGTGACTGGAATTTAGTTGCAAGGTTTTTTATAAACAATATATTTTTTTTTATTTTATGGAACAATTAAGGCATTTTAAGAAAGAAACGTCGCCTTAATTGATCACCAATTAATATGTTTCAAAGAAAAAATGCCTTAATTGATAATTTATTAAATTTTTTATCTCGAAGACCGTGTTATGACATGAATAATTTTCGGTGAAGTTTGATAAAGATTAAAGTGTTTATCATTTAAGGTGTTTTAATGGTAAAATGCCTTAATTGGTTATTAATTAAAGTGTTTTTTTTCCTACAAACGCCTTAATTGCAGCTTATTAAAATTTTATTTTTCTTTTTGAAGATCATGTTCTGACAATATGAACATTGTAATGTCTAATTGTGAAGTAGAAGAACTTATATTTTATACATTAAATAAGGTGTTTTTATATATAAACGCCTTATTTGATGTCTTTATCATGTTTCAATAACTAATACATTTTTTACTTGTATTTCAACATATCTCAGCTTAAAGCAAATACTTTTCTCTTTAAACCAACTTTAGCTTCAACATCTATCATTTAATATTTGTCTTGTTAAGTTTATCTTCATTTTTTACAAAAAATGGTGTGTATACTTTCTAGTACCTATTTATCTTATTTGCATTATTAGTTGCATTCCGATTTTTTTTTTTCATATTTTTAGATGTCGTTTAGATCTAGATTTTTATTTTTGATATATCAAACTTGTTTTATGGTTTATTTGTTTTAGCTCTTTCATCCAGAAATATTTTGTTGCTAATTTATATTTTCTTTAATGATACTTGATAGATTTTATGTACCATATGCCAAGATTTACTTTCCATTTATGTTTTCAACTTTAACGAGATTTTGTCTTTTAAACAGTTATAACTAGTTTATCACTAAGAACAAAGATACAATTGGTTACAATGCTTATGATGCATTTGAACCAGATCAAGCTTTGCTGCATGTGTTATATTTTATTACTATAACTTTATTACATATGAACGTTAAAAAATAGCATAGTCTATCTTATGATGGAATATCTTATAATATGCTACATATTAGATAGTTAAACTTAAATGCAATAGTTTTTAAGAGCGATAAATAGTGTATAGATAATACTAGAATAAATAGGAAAGCTTTTAAAAAATTATGTCATTTGCTTAAAACATATATGAGATTACAGTTATCTAAACATATGTTAATAGAAGAACTAATTATTAGCTTCCTCTATATCATAGTCCCTCATACAAAAAATAGGGTTATAAAGCATTAAGTGGCATGATCTTGAGAGATAATTAATAAAAAATTTTATTCTATATTGAATTTTGTTTTAAGATTGCATAAGCTGTTGTTTAAAAAACCCGAGCCGATATCAAAAAATTCAACAGATAATAGATGAAAATAATTCAAGGGTTATTTAGGTGCTTTAGATTGGATATAAATCAAAGTCAATGTAAACACAATTGATAAGCCTAGATATAGGGTTAGGAACAATAAAATTGCTACCAATATCATTGGTGTTTACACTTAAAATATGCAATTTATATATGTTTTACTAGGATATAAAGGTTTTGCAACAGATGACAGAGTGCTAAAGGATGTCATTACACGCATGAATGGGTTGAGGATCCCATAAGGTATTATTTTATTATGTTTGTGTTATGTTTATAATGAAACACTTTTTTTCCATATTATTAATATTGTTACACTATAATGATAATTACTGTTTGTGTGATGCCAGATATATAAATGAAAATATTTCTTGGCATCTTATAGAGCTCAATGATACCATTTTAGTGATTGAAAGGCAAAAATCCAATCGACAAGCTTGCAGGAATACTTAAATATGAATCACTCTCAAATAAGAAATTGTATTGAGAGATGTTTTTGATATATTGAAAGCTAGACGAGTAATTTTAAGGGAAAAGTTATTTTATTCAATAAAGATATAGTGTAGAATCATTTATGCTTATTGTTTTCTCTATAATTTTATTAGATCTAAGATGATTTTTGATCCTATTGAAGGTGATGTTATTGAAGGAAGTATTAGCCAACTAGATGAATCTGAACATCAATATTTGATTACGCATATTGAGCTATTTGATTCTTGGACTTATTTTAGAAATAATTTAGCTAATAAGATGTTCATCCATTGGTTGGATAAGAACATTATAAAGATATTTTGTATGTTATAACGTTTGCTTAATTTATTTGATTTATGTGCCATATGGTTGAATGTAGAATTTGCTTTATATCCATGTTAAATATATGTTTAAATGATTTTTTTTTATTCTTGAGTGTCTAATGTATATTATAATTTTGACTACATACCTCTTTATTTTCTTTCCATGTATATTTGTTTCATTCATTTCCTTAAAGGGTTTTTATTTACTATATTGATATTGTTACATAATATCTAACTATGAGATTAGGGATTGAATATTTCTTTAACCAAACAACAAAGAAAATACCATGCATGCAATGCAGGAAAGGTGTGCGACGTTGGTGACGGTGGTAAATACTTATACAAATAAAAATAAAAATATATATAGTAAGAAAGAAAAAAATTACATAAATAGACGAATAAACATTATGCAAAAAGGATTAAATTCGCACATACCAGGTAAAAAAATTATGTGCGATGGCGTTGAGTGGTTCACGATCAGCGGCGATAAGGGAAATGAAAAAACCAAAATGCCAAGTGCATAGTTTGATGTGTTTAGGGAAATACATGCATTACAGCTTTTATCATTCAACTATATTAGCCATTTGATTTTTCAAGGTTCAAGAATGAGGAATCAGTATTTTAAAATCATCAATTAAGATGTATGTAAACAAAAACACCTTAATTGATCAATCATTATAATTTTTAAAATGGATCAATTAATGAGTTTCAGATTACAAAAGAACTTGTTTTATAATATAAAATTATTCAATTAAGGCATTTATGTATAAAAATGCTTTAATTGATCTAAATTATAATTTTTAAAATGTAAGACATTTGTATACAGAAACCCTTAATTGATCTAAAAATAATTTTTTTGATATTAAGAAGTCAAATATCATAACAAATTGAATTTGTTCAAACCATCAATTATAACTATTAAAAAGGATTAATTAAGGTATTTGGTACTTTGAACGCCTTAATTGATTTGTTTTAAATAAAATTTACCCTATCAATTAAGGTGTTCAAAGTACCAAACACCTAAATTGATCCTTTTTCTAAATAAAATTTATCCTATCAATTAAAGCATTCATGTTTATTAACGCTTTAATTGATAATATTTTATAAATTAAAAAAGCAATCAATTAAAATATTTGTTTTTTTTTTTGTTGCTAAAGGCATCATTTGTCATTTGGATATTTATTATTAATAAAACAAAATAAAAAATTACCATCATATATGTCAAGGAGATCATAGTAATTATACAAGAATTAATATACGTAAATTCTCCCCAACCAAACTAGTGAATCTAAATATGGGATTCTCCATAAGTTTTCTCCAACAATCTGATAAAATTTTTAAAAATATTTTCTCACCTTAAAAGTATTCAAGAATCTTATTTATTTTTTTTGAAGAGTCTTCATTATTGGAAAAAAATTTAATCACTTTTTTTTATTATATCTTACTTTATTGAAAATATATCTAAATTTTTCGCCATTCAAATCAAATTTCAAAATATTTTTTCACTTAAAATTTTTTTAGATAATCATTCATTTGCAATTACTAAGAATTTATCTTTGGAATTTATTCTTTATTTTGGTAAGTTTTATTTCTAATTTTGTTGAAAATTTTATCTAAATTCTCCACCATTCTTAAGAAACTTTTTATTAAAAAAATTATAGAAATTCAACCATTATTGATTTTTAAAATTTCATCATTTGGATAATTTTCATTTATTTTAAAAAAAATTCTAAGGTTGTTAATTTTTATTATTAATAAAAAACAAATGACAATTATTATTTTTAAATTTTCATTTATATTAATTTTCACCATTCTGGAAACATTTAAGAGAGAAGTTTTTACTAAAAAATTTCTAAAAATCAACGATTCTTGATTTTTAAACTTTCATCTATTTACTTACTATACTTTTGATTTTTTTAAGTAATACAAAAAAGAATTATACAAAAAAGAATTAAATTTACATTTTAGTTTAATTGACTTGTTTGACAAAACTAACTAGGAATAGTTAATCATATATCTAATTTAAAGAAATATAAACATGAATGTAATAGGTTAAACAAAACCATAAAAGAGATATACCTTGGGCCTTGAATTTTAACCCACCAAGGAAAGATGAAAGACAAAAATGTGGAGTGGGCCTGTAAATATGAGTTGGACTAATAACTGGGTCGGGTCATGGATTTTAAACTAGGTCAAATGACTCGACTAACTTTGCTCCAAAAATAACGTAGTTTTGGTTTTCTATAAAAGTCCCTTTTTTTGCTTTTTTTTTTTTTTCATTTTTATACTTTGCTTCCTCTTTCTAAGAAAAATCAATCCCTTTCTTTCTCTCTTTAGATGATTTTTTGGCAATCATTGTTGTCAAACAGCCCAAAAATCGACAAAACTCCACCACCACCTTAAATTGCCCATTGACGGCCTTCATTAACGCCCAAATTTCACCACGAGCTTCCTCTTGGCCTTTTATTTTTTGTGGTGTCGTTAGTTTTCCATGAAAACATCTTAAACTCCTTAGATCGAGTTTTGAAAACCATGAATCCTAACTCAAGGATATTCTTTCTTGCTACTTTTATTGCCGTTGCTCCAAGGTATGTTGTTTTCCTTCTTGTTAGCTATCTCTTCACTAAATTCAAGGATTCGAAAGCTTTTATAAAAAGGCCTAACTAAAATCCTTGAGACTCTTTTCTTTTTTTTTTTTTTTTTCTTGTTTTTAATTTTTTTTTGTTTTTGACTTGGTTTGTTTTTTTGCTTGGATTTTGTTAATGTACCTTACTGGCAATGGGTATAATTTTTGACAAAAAGTGGATGATAATGGCAATGTGATGTGTGCTTTATGGTCATGGTTTTTACTTGTAGCTATGTTTTGGTTTGGTGGGTTTTGTCTGTATGTGCTTGTTGTGCACTATCTTTGTTTTAAGATGGTAGGTTTGCAAGTGATGTCGGGTTTGGAGAAGGATTCAGTTGCTTTCTATGTGTAGCTATGTGTTTTTGTTGAGTTTGATTTGGTTTTGGGTGTTGGTTGGACAATGGTAATGGCAATAGTGATTTAAGAAAGTAATTTTAGGGCTTTAGTTGTTGGTGATGGCAATGGTGATATGTGGTGTTGTGGTAAAGGTGATAAGTGGTGAAGAGGGTGATCGAGAAATTTGGTGGTGACTTGATTACTTGTTGTAATTGTTTTTCCTTTACACATGTGTAATTAGGGTTCAAGAGGAATCCAAGTGATGTTGGTTCAGTTGATGAGCTCTGATAGTGAAATAGTAGTTGTTGAAAAATTTAGAGATGGCTTAATTGCTATTTATTAAGGTGGTGATGGTTTTCGGCAAATGGTGAAGAAAGTGGTTTTGGTTGATTGTTTTTTTAGGTTCATTCTATTTTTTGTGTAATTTCTTGACTTTTTTTTTTTTTTTTTTGTGTTTTACTATGATTGCTGTGTGTTTATCTTTGTGAATTTAGGTCTATTTATAGTACAAGCTTAAGGAATTTCATATCAACTCAAAGTTAGGATTATCAACTTTAAATTTTCTTGGCTTATAAACAAGCCAACTTTCAATTTTTTTTCATTTTTTTATTTTGAAATAATCAACTATTTTAAGAAGATAATTAAAATTAAAGATTAAAGATAAGATGACAAACCAAATAAAATAAATAAACATAAAATAAAATAAAATAATAAAAATAAAAATAAGTAGAACAAAATAATAAATAAGATAAATACAAATAAAAGATAAATCATGAAATAAAAAAAAAAAATAAATAATAAAAGTAAATAAAAAATTATTGGACTTGAACCAAATTCATCTCGGTTTGGATCTTTGGGCCGAAAAATTAAATTGGGCTCAATTAACTTAAACTTCGGACTAAACGAGGTGCCAACGTTTTCTGGTAACTCTGTTTTTTAGTGTTGCTTTTGAGTTTTCGTTTCTTACATTTCAGTTCGTCAATAGGTGAGTCGAGCCATAAGTATTCGGATTTGAGATCTTATAAGCTTATTACAACTAGTTATCCATTCAAGACACCACCTTCACTGTCGCAACCTCCATTGCTGCCTGAAAATGGCCACCATCGAACCGTCGTTACCAGTAATTTAGTTTGAAAATCACCAAACGGCTCACACTACCATTGTCAAAATAAAAAACACAAACTAGCAGCACAACATAACCCAAAATCAACATCCACAATTGGCAAAGAAAAAAAAAAAGATCTCCAACAACCACCCTCTATTCGTCACACCTATACTCCATTTACACACTGCCGGTATTCCATTATTTTCAATACCTCACCACTGTCACAACCACTTCACCACCATCATATCACCACCACTTCACCACCATCATATCACCACCACCTCTTTAGCAAAAAAAAAAAAAAAACTACAGGAAAACAAATATCCTCATTCCCCATAGGGAAGCCACTCATACAGTAACAAAAATCCACACAAATAATAAAATAAAAAATTAAAAAAACAGAGGTGAGAGAAGCTCTCTCTTTTGGATTTCAGATCAAAGGTGTCTTAGGGAGATTTGGGAACTCAAATTTGGAGAGGAGGGAGACCGAAGGTCACAGCTGAACATATTAGGAGTTGAGGTTGGCATGGGCAACGGAGTTCGAGATTTCTTGGTGCTTTGGCCATTGCTTTAATTGTAGATCTAAGGTTTTAGAGGCAGAGTGAAGAAATTCTGAGTTTGGATCTGAAATGAAGAGGTTGATATGAGTCTTTGGTGAAAATTTGGATGGACACCGACATCGATAAGCCACGACCGATGACGAGGGTGTGGTGGATGGTGTAGCAAGGATACTAGGGTTCTAGGAAGGCTTGTAGCTTCCAGTCGGCCTTTAAAATTGATCTAGATAAAGGGGAGAGGAAATGGGTGCTAAAAGGAGAAACAAATATGTGAAAATTGAAAAAAAAAAGTTTGATTTTTTTTTTTTTTTATGGTAGCATGAGACGTTGTGTTTTGATTAGGAAGGAAAGATTGGCTCTTCATTCCACTTTCGACCCGCGATCTGTCTCTGGGACTTGACTTTGACTCAATAAAAGAGTACTTTAATTGTTTAGATGTATGTAGAACTAATCACTCACGTTATTTTTTTACGTGTGTGTGTCACAACCGCAACCAAACCTTTATTTGAACATATTTAAAAATTTTTAAATTTAAATTGAATTAAATTAAAAATAATATTTTTAATTGAAAAAAAATGTAAACGTTAGATCTTTAAGGTTTTAGCCTAATTTTAATGGTCTAGGGTTTACGATGGAGACGAAAAAGAGAAGAAAAGAAGATAAAAAAAAAAGTTATATGGAAGAATTAAAATATAATTTAATAAAAATTAATTAAATAATTTTATTTAAATATATTTTATAATTAAAAAATTGGACGTATAGAGTAATTTTATGAGTACAAATAGAGGTTCCTGTCAGATAGGAATTCTAGCATCATGGAAGATTACTAAACTGAGGCCCGACGAATTTCACAATATATACTCACGTGATTGTGGAAGAGCGCCAACAATTCAAACACCAAGCGTCTTCCAACACTTTTGTCTTGCATGTGCCCGGCTCAATGAAAGATTAACATTTATGGACCGAAAAGATTGCTATATATATATAACACATAAATTGCAAGAGCAACATTAAAACAAAAGTATAGATATTAGGTGTTCGAATGTAATTAGATGTGTGAAATGCATAGTTTCTATTTTAGCAATAATGAAATTTAAATATAGGTTTTTTTTATGAAATTATAAATAAAATAAAAGTTATAATTATAATTAAGTATCATATCTAAATATAAAAAATTATTAAATAATCAAATAAACAAATCAACTAATAAATTAAAAAAATTTAACATAAAATTAAATTAAACTCGTATATATAACAAGACTTGAACTTAATACCTAAATATTCTAAAACTTTTTTACCACCAAGATCAAGATGATACTTAAAAACTTTGAATAGTTACAATTGTAACATCAGTAATATTAAAGTTCACCTTTAGGCCTTCAACCTTGGCGTTCTGTCGTACTAGAAGAGGGTAAGGGGTAATGGATAGGGTCAAAATTTGTGTGGATTGTTAGTAGGATATTAAAATTTAATTTTAATGAATAGATTCAAATTTCTGATAATTGTAAATAGAAAAAAAATAGGCAATGTCAAGCCTTGACTGAAGAAGTCTTCAACTGTTCTATTCTACTCTATGCCATAGTACTTATACTACTCTAAGCCTCACTCATGGGTGGAGCCGGCATCAATGAGCGGCAGGCGTCTCCATGACCCAACTCCTCAATGTTGACTCCATAATTCCTGTCAGTGGACCCATGGCCCGAGCTATCTATCAAGGGACAAATTGATTTTTTTTTTTTTTCCTAAAGTGCATTTTCACCTTCAAACTTATAATATATAATATAAATGGACATATATATATATATATATATATAGCCAAAAATTTAAAATTAATTAGCAATACAATAAATTCTATTGTAATAACAAATAATTGCTTAAAACGCTTAACTTGAGCTATTTCAACTTCCTGTAACAAAAGAAAATTGTAAATTTTAAAATATGGTTGGATGATAAAAAGTGAAAAAAATTAAAATTAAAACCACACATTTTTACCTTTAAAGTTGAAAAATGAAAACGAGCCATTCAAGATGAAAATCTCAAGTTGGGACCCTCCATTTAATTTATCTCAATTTTACCATAAAGAAAATGAGAAATAAATAAAATTCAAGAAGAGAAAAATTAAAAGCAGACTTTGATACTCAAATTGAGCTAAAATTTAAAACACAAAGAGGAAATTAGATTCAACCTAAACTTGCAAGACTGTCGTTTAATTTGATCAAATTTGCATTTATGAACCCACCCACTTTTGTTATCCCAATAATTTTGGTCAAGAAACATAAAGGAGAATGAGATCATGTGTGCTTATATTCATTAAACAGTGAACATCAAAATTTTTTTTTTTAAATTTGAATGGTTAATCAAATAAATCATTCATTTTGGCTGCAACAGCTTTTCTTCTTGTTTATCTAGCCTTCTCATAAATTTGTACTTCTATCATTCAGCTTTTGATTTTCTGACCCTATATATAAATGCATCACATTGGCCAACCTCACCAAGACCACAAGCTAGCCAAAGCAACAAACATAAGTGTTTCTTATCGAAAGCAAATTTCAAAGTATATATACTGCATTTCTCTTTTCTTTGTTTTTGTTCTTTCTTACAGGGATGGAGGGTAGTTACTCCAAACAGAAGTTTTTGTTAGTGTTTGTTTTGTTGAACATGGCTGCCACATTGGTAAAAGGTCAAGGCACCCGTGTTGGGTTCTATTCAAGCTCATGTCCTTTAGCTGAATCCATTATTAGTTCTACAGTTGAATCTCATTTGCAATCTGATCCTTCAGTTGGTCCTGCCATACTGAGGATGCACTTCCATGACTGCTTTGTCCATGGCTGCGATGCTTCTATCCTCCTTGACGGCCCTGACTCTGAGAAACAAGCTCCTCCGAACCTTGGAGTGAGAGGATATGAAGTTATTGATGATGCCAAGGCACAACTTGAAGCGACTTGTCCTGGAGTTGTCTCATGTGCTGATATCCTTGCCCTTGCCGCCCGTGATGCTGTTGTTCTGGTAATCAACTAATCAATCAACGAGCTCGATCGGCATTGAAACAAATCTTCTGTTTTTTGTTGTTGAAGTCTCTAAGCATTTTTCCTGACATCTAATGCAGGCAAAAGGACCCAAGTGGGATGTGCCAACGGGACGCAGAGATGGAAGGGTTTCCTTGGCATCAGATGTTGACAACTTACCTGGCTTCTCTGAGTCAATAGAAGAACAAAAGAGAAAGTTTGCTGCATTTGGTCTAAACACTCAGGATCTTGTCACCCTTGTTGGTAAGCCTGGTTTCTCCATTTTCCTATTGATGGACTGACTTGAATTGCCCGGCCTACCTTTGTTGAATTGCTTCTCTGTTAACAGGGGCACACACCATAGGAACCACAGGGTGCCAATTTTTCAGTTACAGATTATTCAACTTCACTGATACCGGCAATCGCGCTGACCCATCAATCAACCATGCATTTGTATCTCAACTACAAAACCTCTGTCCACCAACTAGCGACGGCACGGGACGAGTTGCATTAGACATGGATAGTGTTGATACATTCGATACATCGTTCTTTGAAAATTTGAGGAATGGCCGAGGAATACTAGAGTCTGATCAAATGTTGTGGGCCGATGCTTCTACAAAATCCATTGTTCAAAGCTATTTGGGTGTTAGAAACCTGCAATCATTGAAATTCAACGTAGAATTTGGCAGGTCAATGGTAAAGATGAGCAACATTTACGTGAAAACAGGAACTAACGGTGAAATACGCAAAATTTGTTCTGCAATAAACTCAAATTAATTTCACATTGGAGTTGAATAATACTATATTGTATTAATTCTTATAAATATAGTCATTTAGCGTAAGCTGGTTAAATGTAAACATCTTGTTACGTTTGACTATTTCGAATTAATTATTCAAAGTTTAAATCTTTTTCCAATTTAAATGAAGGTTTTGATTTTGTTTTATTACATGTTATTTGGGAACGATCCACTAGCTAAAAATTTCTTAAATTTGTGTTTTTTATTTTTTTTCATAAATGAATTGAATCCACATTATGTATTGATAGTACCCTTCGTGTTGTTAAATTGTGTGAAGCATAATTACTGTAGGAATTTTATATATAATTATATTAAGCAAAGGTATTTTGTATTTTTTGCATATATTATGTTGGAAGCAGGATTTATTCAAAGCGACAAAAGATATTACTCTACCCCCGAAAAATGTGTTTTGCTCTTGCAGTAATAGTGGTAATGTTCATAAACCTTTCCCTGTGCTTTCAGCATTGTTTATTTCAGTTTCCTTATATCAATATTTTTTTTTCTTTATCTGCAACAAAAAAGAGTTACATATAAGGAAGGGAGGAAATGTATTTCATTTAGATAGTATTTGATGAGAGATGATCTCTCTAAAAAATATAATAATTTGAACATGGTAAACTTGTCTGGTATGAGTCGGATACAACAAGGATAGCATTGTGGCAAACTTGGGAAAGGATTGAAAGAAAATTGAACACAGAAACAGGTTGGTTATCTTGGAAAATCCGATAGCTGGTGGTGGAAATAAGGCAATTAAACCCCATTTGGGGAGCTGAGGGATGTTAAAGTTAGGAAATATGTAGGGCTTGTTCCTTTAGTTGAATTAAGAAAGATCTACAATTTCAAAAGTCTAGAAGTACATAGAATTCATCTCTCTCTCTCTCTCTCTCTATATATATATATATATATATCTTTTCATTTGTTTATAGTCTACCATTTTAAACATTTGCATTTAGCAGTTTTGATATGTACTCACTTAGAATATAAGATAACAACAAATCTAATAATAACACCATTTTAATATTTATGTTATGTGTATGTCCAAGCAGGAAATATGTAATTAGATTTCAGGGTGTGAGTTCCGGGGATTGGACCGCTGATGTGTGATGCTTCATACTCTAGCAATGGCCCCAATATGTGTGATGCATCAAATTCTGGTACCTGCTATTTTAATGAAAATGACACATGAGGAGATTCCAGAAAGAAATCCGTTGCAACTATATTATTTGTTTTCGATATTATTGGTCTACTTACTGTGATCTTGCTCCTAATTCTTTGCTATAAGAAATCTAGGAAGTTTAAAAGGATGATGACCAGATACAATCTTGAAGACAAAGATGGTGAGCATTTAGAGTTGAAGGAGGGGGGCAATTATTACAAGGAAAGTAAAGATGAAAGCATTATTCATGCAGAACCGAAGCGAGTCATTGAAAACGAAGAGAAGGGGAATCTCGTATTCATAGTGGATGAAGCAGGTTTTGACATAAAAGATCTGAGAAGGGCTTCTGCAGAAGGGTTAGGTTGTGGGCTTTGGGCATTAGTTTTAAAGCAAAATTGGAAGGCATGCCAGCTGTTGTTGTAAAACGTCCGATATGTTTGAAATCATTAAGCAAAGAAGAATTCACGAAGCTGCTACAAGTAATTGCAGATCAAAAGCATCCAAATTTGCTTTCGTTACTTGGTTACTACTATTCCAAGGATGAGAAGTAATTCTTCTACAGATATGCCATGAATGGAAACCTCTTCAACTGCCTTCATGCTCAGATGGTTACCAATTACATCTTCCATTTTTCTTTTTCAAATATTTTAAAATTTGAAGGTTGTAGTTATCTCCATTTGTTCAAAATTCTGAAAAAAAAAAAAAAAAAAAACCATACTAATGAATATGGATCAAGGAGTGTATTTCTCTCCCTGGCCCTCTTGAACTAATGGTATTGTGAATCGATGGATATCGCAGGAGGGAGAGGTACCATGGAACCGATTCGTTTCAGATGGAGCTCTAGATTATTTGTTGCTCGAGGCGTGGCACGAGCCCTGGAATATCTTCACCAAAATCCCAACTCTTCCCAATGCCTAATTCCCCACGGCAACCTGAAATTGTCAAACATTCTCCTTGACGAGAATGACACGGTTCTCGTTTCCGATTATAGTCTCACTTCCCTCATTCCCCTGCCCATCACAGCTCAACGTATGGTCTCATTCAAGTCACCAGAATACCAGAACTCGAAAAGGGTTTCAAGGAAGTCCGACGTCTGGAGCTACAGTAGCATTCTTCTGGAACTATTAACAGGAAGATTCTCAGTTCACTCTGCTCCTACAGGCATCAATGGGGTGGATCTTTGTAGCTGGGCTAACCGAGCAGTTAGAGAAGAAAGGACAGCTGAGATATTTGATATGGAGATACCTGAAGCTGCTACAGATTGCTATCCGTTGCTGTGATAAGTCCCCGGATAAACGGCCTGAAATAACGGAAATTGTAAGGGAGATAGATAGCATAAACGCTGTTGAATCAGATGATGAAGATGAAGTGTCTGTAGATGGCTCATTAACAGACAAGTCTTTCTCCACAAATGCTTAGTCACTAATAGAAGCTGGCGATGGAAGAAGTTAGTGAGTCTAAGAAATAGTGGATTTTCAATCCGTTTTAATCTGGAAAAAAAAAAATGGGTCGAACATCGACTGCGGATTCCAATCATTCAATTAGAATCGAGCTTGGAAATCTTTATTGCAATTTTTGACATTCCACTTTGTACTTATTCGGCCTTTTGGCTAACCTCAAGAATTAGTTGTTGGAACGGGAAAAGTGTATCTTATATGCCTGGTGATCTTTGTGTCCATTGTCCATTTTCAATGAACTTTAAGTTGTTCGAAACTGGCGAGTGGGTAAATTCAAAGTATTACTGGGAAAATATTGTACCTTTCAATTACCATGTAAACATGAAATAACTGGAACAATGAAGCAAATCCAACACATAGAAGAAAGCAATGAGAATAAACAGGGAAAATTCGTTTTACAAGTGGTTTTACGAAGAATAATGTTCCACATCAGAAAAACCTTGGAACAATAGTCATTTTCAGTTCCCACGATTCTCAACTGCATCTGCATAAATGTTGTAACTTGTCGAATTTAACTAATACCGAAACATCTTCACCAAGTTTATTCACGGGAAGAATTGAAAATTACTCATTACCTATCTAGGTATTAGAATAATAATCAATAGTCCCCACAAGATCAGAAGATTAAGGGCAGTTTCTCATTCATTGGCAGTCCCATCTTCTGGTTGAGCACTCCCTCCATCTACATAATGGCATGATGAATGGAATTGATTAAGCACCATTTTCCCACCAAAAAAGAGAATGTCAATGCGAAAAAGAACATTTATTGCTACGAGTTTGCTATGTCAATAACTAGGCATACCTTCTCAATCTGATGGGGCATAGGGGGACTTCCTATATCGTGTTTGTTGTTGTGTGGGCTGAAAACAAAGAGTAAAAGTAACAAAATCATAAGCATCATAAGACTACTAAATACACGTGTGAAAAGTGACTAACTCACAGAAAACAAAAATAGGAAGTAAGAACTATATGATTCATCACTATGATCCTAGCATCTAGACCATGTCGATGCGATGCTGATTCTGAGCTTTATCAAAATCAGAAAAAGCTCATGATATATTAATAAACAGATCGGAAAAATATGGGAGCTGGATGAACAGATCATTCTCAAACCCTTTTTCTCTATTTTATGAAAGTAAAGGGTTTGAAATTAAAACACAAACTGAATAAAAATTTCACTACAAGATTCTTGACACAGCTTGTATCAAAAGCCATACATTTTGCTCTCCATAGAAACCCTCAGACAGACGCTCAGCAAGTCATACAAGTCAAATTAATCATGTAGAAACATCCAAAAGCATCATGTCAATACAATACCAAAATAAAATATGTACTTAAGGTAGTTGCTGTATGTTAAAATTTAGGTATTCGTAATGCAAATGCCAGATTACAAGAGTTTTTTCACGTTGTCTTCCCTTTCCCAACATAAAGATAAAGCAAGTAAATCCAATAGCACAATTGTTTGTGAACTTTTTATCAACATGATGTTTGAAGACCTAGCCCATGCAAAACCTTGACTAAAGTAGGCCATTTTGCTCCACTAGTTAAAACGACTTAGAGGATCTACATGTTGCAATCCCTTTTGCTCCTACTGACAGGTAAAAGTTCTAGTAAAGCCTGTTCACTACCCTTTGAACCAATTAAGAGGCCAATGTATGACCAAATTAAAGAGTCTGAATAAAGTAGACCAGATTGATTTGAACCAATTATGAGGCCTATGTGTGACCAAGTTAAAGAGTCTGAATAAAGTAGACTAGATTGATTTAAACTTTTGACTATAAGCAACAGACTAGCTACTCTGTTGCTATGACTAATCAGAGGAATTTACTAGTATTCTTAAAATACATAGTCACAGACAAATTTCTCACATGTTATCCAACAGATCTGCTTAAATCTCATTATGCAAGAAGGGAGCATTAAAGAAAATAATTTTACAAGCATTGAAGTAATACCTGCAATTTGGGCCGAAGGGCTTCAAGTGGTCCTTTGGGCTTCTCAACACCTTGCTGTTAGTATCCAAGAAAAGATATTGGAAAACTTCAGCTTAATCTTGATTCATTAGCATTACCAAGCTAAAATAACAAAAACATAAAAAATTAAGATTGGTTGGGTGGTGGGGGTGAGGGGAATCTTTAAAGTACCTTTCCAAGTGCCCAATCAGCAGAGTCAAAGTAGGCACGTACATGGTCCTGACATCAAAATGTAAAACTTAATTAGATGAGAATCAGCACCATGCCGGAAACCAAACATTTACAATTTTCCCACAGAAATTACCTTCGAAATCAGTGGTGGTTTCTTGGGCATAATCCCTCCATATTTTTTCTTTATAGCTGCCTCCTAAAAATAGACATAAAATGATTAAGTCACCACAACTGTAGAACTCCTGAGAAAAACTTTTAATCCAATACACAAGATCTTTAATCAATCAACATTCCACAATGAAACAAGATAAGAACACAACCTCCTCTTGAGATGACAGCATGGATTTTTCAGACTCCTGTGCTACATTTCCATCTACTTGTTCTTGCTCTTTGACACCCTCCATGCCTGACATTAGTTCGTTGCAACCGCCCGACTAAAAGGAGTTAGGATAGCACACAAGTGATATGCATAAAACTTCAGAAATGCTACAATTTTACAGATCATAGGAACCATAAAAAAAACTTCACTTACTCCCATATAAAAATGAGATTGGCGATGCAGAATAAAAATATAAAATCTTGGTAAACCTGCGGGAAAATATCAGCCAAAAGGCTATGACGCAAGTACATCTCTCATTAAATGCATACTCTACCCAATACCAATTGTTAGCATAGCCAAAAAAGTATCAGGCAACTCTTAGTGAACGAGCACTTGATGAAGATTAAAGGAGTTCATTAAACAATTCATATTAAAAAAAAGATTCAAATTCAAGAAAAAAAGAAGAGAACAACTGTATTCATTCAGCATATTACTAACTTTCCAGGCTCAAAAACCAAGTATCCCTAAATATTACTTCTTGATGCATATGTGTTAGACATCAAAACCAATTATATAGTTGCAATAATAATGAAAAAACCCAAATGCCACAGATTTTACAATTCATAATACATGCCAAAAATTCGCAGTGAAAAAAGAATTAAATTGAAATCCATATATATATATATATATATGTATACTCTGATATAAAAAAACTAACCATTCAATTTAATTAATATGACACAAAAGAAATGAGATCCTCACTTAAGCTAGAAAATTGAGTTAAAACCTATGCAGATACTGCCACTCAAACCAAAATTTATTTTCGAACTAATATAAAAGGCTACATCAAAAGCCAAAACCCTAGTGCTAGTAATTTGTTTACAAATTTAAAAGTAAATAAATGAGCATGTAATGGAGTTAAATTTAAAGATCAGGGAAAAAAATAGGAAATGAGGAAGATCGTTGTCATTTTGAATTTTATAAAATTACACCATGTCATTTGAATCGTTGTCCTTTTAATTTTTTTTTTTTTCATATTTCACTTTATTTAATATGTTTCATTTTTATTTTTTCTATTTCTTTTTAATTAGCTAATGTGTTGGAATAATTTTTTTTTTTTAGTATTTATTATTATGTTGTTGTTAATTTTTTTTTTATTATATCATGAAGGTAAAGTCTTATTACAAGTAAAAAGAAAGAGAGAGACTTGACTTGAAATTAGACCTTTGATGTTCTCTCAAACACCTTTAA
The DNA here is from genome assembly GCF_047325235.1 of Durio zibethinus. Taxonomy (NCBI): domain Eukaryota; kingdom Viridiplantae; phylum Streptophyta; class Magnoliopsida; order Malvales; family Malvaceae; genus Durio; species Durio zibethinus. The sequence goes on from NC_143177.1 coordinate 21,221,893, forward strand.
CTATTAGACTAAAGGTTCGAAGTCGTTGTTGTTAACTTATTCCTTATGTTAAAATTTTTGAACTCTTTAAACATAAAAAAATTAAAGTATTTTGTATCTAAAAATTTGTGTGGAATTTATTATTATTATAATTATTATTTGTGTTTATTGATTTTGTAGCTAGTGGTTTGTTTTTCTTAAACAAATAAAAATTTTAAATTTGAAACTTGTGACATTAAAAAAAAAGTCCAAATCTCTATTTTTTTTTATTGATGTTTTTTTATTTTCTTATTTTTTAAAGTTATTTTTATCCATTTTTTAATTTATATTTTTTGTTTTTATTTTATTTTTCATTTGATTTTCATTTTTATTAATTTTAATTTTACAAATAGTGCACACTCTTGCCAAACTAACTTAAAGAAACAAAATAAATCAAACCAAATCAAAACTATCAAAAATATCAAAATTATAATTGGATCTTGAAACTGAATTCAGGTTAAAGTGTGAATCTTTAAAATTCAAAACGATGCTATTTTGTTTTAATATAAAAGGGTCCCTTCTTTACATTTATCATTTTATTTTCTTTATCTAGTCTCTCTTTAACTTAATCTTTCCATCCCCTCTCTTCAAGAACACCACGGTCGAAAATCCAAAATCCCAAAAATATATCATTTTTTATCGCCATCGTTGTCGTCCACCACCGCTGGCCTTTGTTCACCTTCATCGAAAAAATCTTTAAAAAATCTTAAAAATTCCTTCTGACCTTTCCAATTTTTTCTATTCACTTAAAATTTTCAAAAACTTTACCAAATCAAGTAGATCTATCATTATAGGTCACAACTTCAAAACAAAAAAATAAAAATAAAAAATAAAAACAAATAAAATAAAAAATCTAATAAATTTATCATCGTAGGTCGCGGCTTCAAATCAAAAAAATAAAAAATAAAACAAATAAAAAATAAACAAACGGAATGAAAATAACCGAGGCTTGATTATTAATATTTTGCATTAAGATAGAGAAAAGAAATAAAAAAAAAAAACAATTTACAGTAACATGAAAATATCCACACATATATATATGTATGCATGTTAATAATTAGGGTGATTTGTTAAAAAAAAAAAAGTTTAGGATGATTATTTCCTTTAAACTTTAAAATATGTCTTGATAGTTTAAAGGATAAAAGAAATCTTTGAATAAAAATTCAATAATCATTAAAATTTTTATCATTTTATTACCATCAATTATGTTTTTAAATATTTATTTTCATCAATTAAGATTTTATTAGATAAAAATTGATTAGTCATCAACATCGATTTTTGTTTAGTCAAAAATTCAATTGAGATGAAAATAAATATTTAAGGGTTGAACTTATTTGAAATAAAAAATTCAGAGTTTACTCGATTGCAATAAAATGTTAAACATTTAAATAATTATTAAATTTTTATTCAAAAACTTTTTTACCTTTTTTACCGTAACTAAATAATAATAAGTCTTAATTTTGAAACTAGAAATGGATTTAATTTTTTATATCAATCACGCATGAAAACACTTACTAACAATGAGGTCTAAAAAGAAGAATGCATGGTTTATTTACATTTTTTTTGAAGTTTTATACAAGTTTTGATTTGGGGTAAATATTATAAATGATAGTCTGCATAAGAATCACATTCCTAGGCTTTGCTTTGAGTTCCTGGGAGAATTTCCAAATTCAAACATTTACAGACTTAGAATAAACTAGATCCAATTAATTCCTCTTTTTTTTTTTACAAATAACAATTCAAATATAATAAACTCATTAACAATGAATAAGAAATAAAAACTACTTATAACAAACCAAACATCCAACAGGGAGAGAAATGCAAAGCAATACGGGAAACAAAAAAAAGAAAGGGTTCTACTGAGAGCAGAAGTACCTATATTATCATGACACTACAAAAAAAAAAAAAATCTGATAAGATTGGAAGATTGTGCATAAAAGGGACCCACCTTGATTGGAGAAAAGTCATAGAAGAAGAAAACTCCAGGATGAGAATTAGGGTGAATGAACTCCAAATTCTTGAAATGCTGCGTCACAGAATACTGTGCAATAGAAATGCTGGCAAATTTTAGAACATGGTCCAATAAATATGATAAAACAATGTGATTCTTAGGCTTTGCTAAATAGGAAGGATGAAAAACTTGATAATCCAATGATTAAAATTTATAACCACTTTCTAACATTATAACTTAACCATTAAATTAACAAATTTTCTCTCGTTTTTACAAAGCAAAGCCTTATCCTCAATATGTCAACTGTCAAGCAATACCTGATTAGAGTGAACAGTGTGGCCTCTGATGTCAGTATATATTGTGGGGACCACCTGTAAAATTAAACAAGATATCTGTTCAGAAGTCCACATAGGCGGTTAGGCACTCATGCAAAACTCAAACCACATGGCTTTAGCTGTGTACTCAGAGAGAGAGAGAGAGAGAGAGAGAGAGAGAGGGTGGTCCACATAATCCATCTATTTTTTTTCTTTTTCAAAGAAAAAAATGAGAGCAGTTAAAATATGTTCTAGGTAGAGTCCACCATTTTTTGTGCACATCAAAATAAACTATCCCAACCCACCACCACAGCTAAGAAAAAAGCTAAAACCACAGGAACATTTATCTGTCACTTAAAAGAGTTCAAAGACAAGGAACATTGGTAGATACTTATACAATACCAACCTTGATGAAATACTGGTACATACCATTTGAGGTTTCATGTATCCGCTGTGCCCTGAAAATAGCAATATGAAACAACCATAAAAATTTTCAGTACTTGGATCCTGTTTCACTTCCAGTTTGAAAATAAACAAGAGCCTTTAAAAGGTGTGAGTAATCATGTCGAAGAAAAAGACGGAACAAATTACCCATCAAGAGGATTTGCCACACCAGGGAAGTATTCACCAAAAGCTAACCTATTAATTCTGTGACTTATCTGTACCGAACACCAGAAATATAAACCATCATTATCATTTGAAATTCAAATCAAAAGTAAAGCACAAAAAAATATATACAAATATTAACATATAATAGTTTAATCACAGAAAGAACTTGGATACAATGATATGCCTCACGTTATAACTGTCCTTCTGGAAAGCTAGCAAGTCATCAAGAAAGATATTTGAATGATGAAAGCTTTTCCCTGGTGCAAAATGAAAATTTCCAGCAACCCTATTAACTTCAAGAGATCCATGAATATTGCATCCTTCACCATCCTCATCTTTTATCCTTTGGATAAAGCCTTCTCTTTTGCACTGGAAAACTAAAAAAGAATGTAAAAAGAGCAGAGACAATATAAAGCAAAAAAGTAGGATTTGCCTTCCAAGTTAGGCAGCAAGGGATGAAAATTTTACAGAATATAAAGATCCCATTAAATCTCAGCACATGCAGCATATAAATATCCAGCAGTGCCAAGAAAATACTTGAGAAAAGAACATGCAAAGAAACCTGGTCAATCAAGTCTGTATTAGTCATTGCCCACCCTTTTCGCCGATATGCCTCACAAACCTCTTCACATGAGTTACAACAGTCATTATCTGACTGCAACATAGAGAGGGAAAAGAGAAAACCTTTCATAAGTGGCATACACAAACAATCAAATAATTAGCTAAGATGCTACATATAAGATAAGCATTCCAATTAAGTTTGCATACCATCATTGACATTATTTAATCAGTCAATTCCACAATAAACCAATGGTAAAATTTTCAAATTGCTTAGTCACATAACTAGAATTTATTTCTTTATCAATTTTGTTGAGAGCACTAATATGTCTTCAAGCATCATACTTTCTTAAGGCATAAGCAATCTATTGGAGCAATTTTGGTTGCAATTCAAATTTCTTTAAGAGGATTGAGCCACTCTCTACTGCCAACATTTTAAATTCCAATGCTGCCAAGCTAAAAATTTAGAACCAAGATCTTATAATTTAATCAAGTAATCTAGATCATTTGGAGCATTCACCAACTAGAGCCCATTAATCACTACTACACATGACAACTCTGACCTGGGAACTTGCTTTGCTTTACTATTAGCCACTTGCATATTGCAGGACAGAAGATTAACTCAGGAGGCATTCAAGCACCGCAAAGGGCGAAAAAACCCGTATCCTGAGTACACTTTTCCTTGCTATGGTCTGTTGTATTCACCCACTTTGTTAGCAAAACACTAGTTTGTTCCCAGAAAGAGTCAAGGTCATATTTGACATAGAATGTTGTAGTTTTTCCAAGATTTTTAATTTAGAAATATATTGTTTCTCAAATATTTCAGGAAAAATTTCCCAGCCATTTACTAGTCAACAACTTTAACATCCTTGCTAGCACCTAAAAGATGTTATAACATGCATCAAAAATCAAATTAAAAACATATTGAAAAAAGGGTTCCAGATATCAAACATGCTTGTTCTGCACCAAAACACGAACCGCAATATGTCTCATTGTGTTCCAGCCTGCCACCATGCCTCTGTAGAGGTTTCTCAATCTAGGGAAAAGAAAGAAAGAAAATTAAGGCAAAAACGAACTAAATAGGGGTAGCAACATAGGCAAGTAAAAAAAACATGATTGAAGACTATTTACTCAAGCATTGATACCATCTATCAAATACCAATATGTCAAGGACTTATTGTAAAAAGAGGTTACAACATATCAATAATCAGACAATACTGCTATTGGACATCTGTACCAGGATCCTTGATGAAAAAGTACAGCCATGACAAGTTGCAACTCCAGTTATTACCAATTAAACACTCAATTATGGTTATGGAGCCTAGAGGCTGAGCTATCTTCCCCAACTGGTTAAACTGATTAACCCACAGAATTAGTCTTGAAACCTTTTTATTTTCCTCGCAGTGTTTACTTTCATTTCTTTTATCCACTTTTACCTTTAACCTTAAGGAAAACCAAAAGTTCTGAACACCATCTTCTTAATTGGAAACTGTGTACCATTATTTTCAAATTTGCACTCACCAAAGAAACAGCTGTTGGTACAACTTCACTAAAGCTGCCCTCCACAAGAGATGCGTTAGGTTTTAAAAACTTATTAAACAATAACCACTGATGATACCATTAACAAATCCTCTCGTATCACAAGTAGAAATATAATAGAACTAAAATAATATCGACAATAGAGGATTTTTTTCCCCTTTCACATCTTATCATCTCTAATAAAGTTGAATGGCACCAAAGATTAACAGATGCCCTTTCATGGGGGAATGTAGGTGCTAATCAACATGAATCATACTTTCATGAGGATAAAATATGAAATTAGTTGAAAAGGAAATAAAAAAGATAAGGAGAAAAAAATTCGTATGGTATTCAACTGAAAAGGTTACTAATCCAAAAAAAAAAAAAAAGAGAATGTAAAGTTGCTAATTACTGTATCTTCTTTAAAGTAAGACTTCATCAACTCAGAAAAAGCCAACACGGCTCTAGGAAGATTATCAAGTCTAGAATTTTTTGACATCTCCAACTTTCCTTATAAGCTATATAGCCTATAGGTGCACTATGTTCAGCAAAAGTCAATTATGTTTGCCCTGCCGAAGAATTTCATATCATTTGCATCATATGGCTTACCTACAATTTTATTAGTAAGCATGACATCTTTCCTTCACCTACATCCTTAGATCTTTCTTATCCTCATTAATAACAGATTAAATCTAGGGATACTTTCTTCCTCATTCCGGCTAAATTTTCCTTACCCTTCTCACCTTCATTCTCAATTGCAGAAAAGATGATTCAAAATTGGCCCTACTCTCTTGACTTCCCTTCTAAATACTTTATCTCTTTTAACTGTTCTTATCCAGCATAATGCCAACCTTAACGTCCTAATAAATTACATATGCCATTTCTTAAGTGCATAGTTTGTATAGGCCTCATTAAAACAGTTTATGAAAGGGAGATCATCTTGCGAAACCAAGAAGTGCAAAAAATGCAGGTGAACAACAAGGGATAGAAAACTATCTTTCAACTACCTTCGGTGCTCCAATACCATCCTGCCGAGATTCTATCACATAACCATGAGCATTGATTCTTTTCTTAATTATATCTGTTTCTGCACAAAAAAAGTTGTGAGGTTACAAATACAAGCACACACCATTTGTGAAAAGCTGACTGAAGGTATGAAATTAATAAAAGTGAACAGTAAAAAGAGTGAGCAATGTTCATCCAAGCATCTGCTGCACTGAACATACTATGTCAAGATGTTGCTCTCCACTGATAACCATAGCATCGACACTGAGTAGAGTACATGGAATAGCAGGAAAAGTGACATCAAACTGCAAATCCAAACAGAAATGGGTGTCAACAAATAAAGCTTGACTGATTATTTTATTAATAGTGTAAAGCAACAACAAAAACAACAACCACCATACAGGTTTTTTTTATTTTTTATATTTTATTTTAACATAAATGGCTCTAGCACTTGTTCAAAGCTTGAGCTTTAACGTTATGCATCAGTAGAAGAACAAGAAGAAAGTTACTTTAAAAATATTAACAAAACCTGAACACAAGTCGCAACCTTGAAGCACTGCATAGCACTAATATTTAAAGGTCAACAACTTTGGAATATGAGTCTAGGTAACTCCTTTAACAATAAGAGGAAAGAGAGATCATTACGTTTATGCGTAGGGTTTCTCCCCTTGAAGTATCCACCAATAGCCTTGTCTCAGTAACAGTATGCAGGTATAATCCCGCAAAAAAAAGCACACATCATAATAATAACAATAACAATGATTCAAGAATTAAACATTACCAGGTTCCAACAACAAAATTATATTAAAAGGCAAAAAAATATAGTCCTAATATCATTATAGCCTAAGTTGCTTAACTACCAGCCAGCTACTTATAGCATTAACACCTTCCCTCCACTTTTGGTTCTCTTGTAAGTGAAAGGCCAAAATAAAATCCAACGCAATGTAGTTTCTAAAAATATCTCTATCTACCAAAGTACAACAATGGCTACCATATTAGAAGAACGTGATCATCCAATACTCAAACTTTTCCTCAAAGATTTTACCTTTCAAGCGGATTATATATTGGGTTCATAATTTACAAAAAAGCCAATTCTCTAAAATTAATATACATACAAAAATCCGCAGAAATAAACAAAAAAGGGTCGAGAGAGGAATAACTGAATTTGGAGAAGAAGAGGAAGAGTGCGGCAAGAGAGGAGACGAGAGTGATAATGCCACCGGAGAATGTGCGGCTGTAGAAATCTTCATTCACTTTTGGGTATACGTCCAAATTCCGTAGCTTGCTAAATATTTTCTCCATAGCCATCCACTTTCACCGGCGCAATAAAAATTAACATAAACAAGAAAAAAAAAAGCAGCAAGTTCTTAAAACCCACTGAACAAAACAAAAAAAGGAAAAACCTTCCTTGGGTTATCTTTGTTTTTAAATATAAATGTTCATTTACAAAGAAAGGTGTATTTTTTAAAGACGGCGATTACGAGGAGAAAAGGAGAAGACAGAGAAGAAGAATGCCGGAGAATGAGGGCAATAAAAGCTACCCTCTGGTCTCTCTCAATTTACATAAATGGACGTGATGTTCTGTTCAATGCATGACATGGGTCTAAGTCAAACATACTGTCTTAAAATGTCATACTCGCACATTTAATTCTCTTTCTTTCTTTTCACTTTCTTACCTCTTGCGCTTGTGGATTTTTCTTACCCTTTTTCTTTTCACATTTTTGTACGTCAAAATCATAGGAATTACGTTGTTTAAGAAACCGATCATAGCATAAGCTTGAAGTGCACAATCAACTTCTTAAAATAGGAGGTTCTGAATTCGTAGAACGAGAAATTAAAGGTGCAAAACAGAGTAAAAAAGGAGATAAAGTGTTGCAGTTCAAAATTTAAGAAGAGAAATTGAAGCAATTTTTAGAAGAGTTACAAAGTAAGAAGAGGGAGAGGAGAGAAAATTCACAGAGAAAAGAACGATATATTTCGCATAACAGAATACCTTACAATAACACATCATAGCTCCTATTTTGTATATAGACTAACAACCCTCCAGCTGCAATCTAAGATTCTTGGATAGCAGCAATTCATCTGTCTTCCCCTGAATGATACTAACAGATGCTAACAAAAGAATTAAGGGCCCCCGAAACACATAGGGCTTAACAAGCAAAACAAAATAACAAGTCCAAAAGAAACAACATCCGATCCAGTTAATCAATTAGTACTCAAATAATTGAGCCCATAACAATACCCCCTCCTTGAAATGATCCTTGTTCTCAAGGATCAATTGCAGAAAACTATTGCTGCAGATCAGACAATTTCTCTAAGTCGAACCTTCTACCTTACACTCCTGGCTAACCACTCCAGAGGCTTCAATTGCTTGGTTTATCAGGGTAATCACAATTATTGAACCTCTTAGCAAGGAAGTTGCAGTATTTGCAATTGCTGCAGTCTCCAACGTAATATCCAGTTGGTTTGCTACCAATAAGAACATCACCCATGTTGAACTGCCAGTAGTCTTTTTGTGTTATAGGAAGGCATGTTTGCTTGCTCTTGTAGCGGTTTGAATCAAACCCATCAAACACAATTCCGTCACCATATTTCACCTGCTCATAGAAGACATATAGAGGCTTTTCATCTAATCTTGAATTTTCAACCGTGACCACATCAACATCCATTTTTATAATTGAATGAATGATGTCATTTGCGAAACCAAGTGCCCGCAACATCAATCCTACTTCATAAGTAGGGATAGCAACGAGTTGAGTTAAGGTGAGTTTTTACTTTTTTCGAATTCGACCCGATTTTATATCCATAATATCCGAACTTGATCCAAATCGATGAGACAAATTTTTTTTTTTTTTAATATTTGAATCCGACTTGAATAGAAATTAATAAAATATTATTTTTTAATATAAATATAAAATTTAATAAATATATAATTAAATATGTAATTAAAAAATAATTATATATATATATATATATATATCGGGTTAAGTAGGATTTGTTTAAAACCCAACCTCTCAACTTTTTTTACCTTATTATCAGACCCAATTTGACTCAAAACTTAATTTAAAAAAAAAAATCTACTTTAAAAGGTCGAATCAAATCGAAACGAGTCAGTTTAGGCTGCCATCTCTATTCATAAGCAGTAAGTGGACATTTACCTCGCCTGTTTTCTCCATCAGCATCCCACTGTAGCACTGTCTCTCAAAGATTTTGTATCTCCCCAAGCTCATACCTCTCATTGTTCTCAACTATCTCATTAAACACCTCAGTGCACTTATTCACAAAGTTCTTCCTAATCACCATTAAAATCTTATTCGGTTGTAGCATCTCGCGAAAGAAGTTGCGAGGCAAGTCATTAGAGTCAACAACACCTTTCACAAATCCTAGGCACCCAAAAATAAGCTCCTTACAATGGTCCATAGTGAATACCCTCTTAACATAGAGCATGAAGTTCAACTTCTTCCTGGTGTCAAAAAGATCAAATTGAGCACTTTTTGGCAAATATAAAATAGCCTTTAACTCAAGCTGTTCTTTAATAGAGAAGTTCCTATCAGGGAATTGCTCCCTACGGGTTTCATTCTTACCAAGGTTCTTCTATTTCAATGTACCTTTTCTGATCAAACCATCAATTTGAGACTTAATAGGCATTAGATCAATGTTGTTCTGAAACCAATCGGCAACAAAGGTTGTACATGCATTTCCACTAGCTGGTTGCTTGCTCCATTGATCACTAAAACAAAGAAGACCTGCGCTTGAAGCTTCATGTGACCCTCACTGCTTACCACTTTTTTTTGTTCCCTACTATCAATAGCAAAATTATCATCTCCAAATTCAGAAACTGATGAACAATTTGCAAATTAATCTTCATTTGTCTTATGCCACCCAAGCTCATACGTTTCATCAGAGCTAAACTGACGATGGTCAAAATTAATGTCATCCCTATCTTCTTCATAGGATCTTTTCAACAATGATTCTTTTTTCGCTTTAGAAGACCTGAAGCTTGGCTTTCTTTTTTTCCATGACAAAATGTTGCGCCTCGAATTGTGGCAGGGATGGTTCTGACATTGGTGCAACAGAATCCTCAACATTTGAACAGCGAACATTTGATTTATGATTGCAGTAGTATACCCAATCCTCACCTTTCCCATTGATCCACATGCTATAGTAAAATGCTCTTCCAACATTGTCATGGAAAAGTGGCTTCAATCTAGGTTCCCATTACTTTCTTTCAAGGCTCTCCAAAAATGCTATTTCTTCACCACAACTATAAACACCAGCACCACAATGGTTGTGAGCATAAAAATTATAACCAAAACCATATGCAACCTTGCCTAGCAGTCCAACTTCAGTCTTCCCAATACCATCCAAGTTGTTTGTCCAAAGCTCCATATAATTAACACATACAAGAAACACTTGGAATGCATTCTTTGTTGAATCTTCCACAGGCCAATGTAAGAATGTTTTCAGTAAAGACCTATACAGTGACCTTTGTATCCATGAGTTCCAAAAGCCAATAGAACACGCATAAAAAAAAACAACATTTCCCAATTGCTCACTATCAGAACTATCGAAATACACATCCTTCTCATATGTTGTCTTAATTAAATCAAGAGCACAAATATCAAGGACAAACACTGCCACATCACCGTCACTCATCCTTCCCATTCCCAAAAGTCGAAATTTATAAGGATCACATAGAATAACACGTCTACTCCCAATCACTACTATTATTGAATAAGCCTTCTCACTCACATCAACAGCCTTCAAAAAGAAAAGCTTAGCCACATTTCTGGTGTGTACAACCCAAATAGACCTAAAACTATTCCATTCAACCAAATGTTGCACGGTCTGTAACATAAAAGAGCCGTCAATTGAAGATCTAGCATGCTTAATACCCCATTTGCTACATATTTCATCAACCTTAGACTTATTGAAAATTTTAGGGACTATCATGTCTAAGATAGGTTTTTGTGGCAGTGGATGTAAAGGAAAAGAAAGATTTATAGAGGTTACTTTAGAAGTGTAGTATTCAGCTTGTTGGTTCGCATGCACGATCATGTCTGAGTCATTAGCTTTTTCATCATCAATTCCTTCATTGATTATTGCATTCATTCGGTCGATTGCTTCAATAAATTTAATGTCAACACTTTTCATGTCAAATCGAATCCTTTCCTTAAGCCGTTCGAAGGCGTGGTCCAAACGCTCCATTATTTCCCGCAGCAGAGTCTTGTCGTCTTGAAATCTGGTCTTCACCCCCTCATCCATGGCCAAGATCGAAGCTCTGATACCAATGTTGCAGTTCAAAATTTAAAGAAAGAAATTGAAGTAATTTTAAGAAGAGTTAGAGAGTAAAAGAAGAAGAGAAGTGAGAAAATTCGGAAAGAGAAAAGACAAATTATATTTTGCATAACAGAATGCCTTACAATACACTATAGCTCCCCTTTTGTACTGGACTAACCACCCTTCAGCTACAATCCGAGATTCTTGGACTGCAGCAGCAATTCATCTGTCTTCCTCTGTAATGATATTAACAAAGGTTAACAAAGGAATCAAAGAGCCTTGGAACATACAGGCCTTAACAAGCAAAATAAGAGAAAGAGCCGAATAATAAGGAAATAGCATCCGGTCCAATTAATCAATTAGTACTTAAATAATTGAGCCCATAATAGAAGGTTAATGATATGGGGATGGCATCGGTATCGCCTGGTTATTATTTAACTTTTCCTAGTAGAGATCATCAGCCTTTTAATAATATTTTCAGAAAAGTAAATGCACTTCAACTATTTCTCTTTATATTTTAGCTTTTTTAAAAAAAAAAAATTTATAAGTAAAATTACTTAATTTTCCTCATACTTTTAACACCTAATTTTTTACTCAATACACCCTATACCCAAAACACAAATTTACCAAAAAACCCAAACATCCAATCTCTTTTTGTCTTACACCTCATCTTTTTTCTTTCTTTCTAACTGAAAATTTTTAAGGATTTTAAACCCAATCAAGCCAAATTCAAAAGAAATTTCACCCATTTAAAGTAAAAAAAAAAAGCATAAAATCAAAGATAAATCATTTGTTCTTTCTTTCTTTTTTATTTGATTTTATATTTAATTTTGTAAGATTTTATGTTGAAATATTTTAGTGCAATTCAAAACTTTTGAAAATAAATTTTCAAAAAATCTTAAAGGTTTCCAAAAATAGATGTTTAGAAACCTTTAAGAACTTTCGAAAATTCAAGATTTCTAGAAATGGATGTTCAAATCTAAAAGTTCTTAAAGACTTTCAAAATTTTATTTTTAAAAAGTTATATGATGTTTTGAAAATCCATTTTTAGAAAGGTTTATGACCTTTCAGAAATAAAAAGTAATTAAGTAATTTTATTTATTAAAAAATTTTGAAAAATAAAAAGTTGGGGTGTGAAGATAAAAAGCTGGAGTGCATTTAGCAGCATTTTTTTTTTTTAGAATTATGATGCCAAAGATGTAGCATACACGTGGGAAGACTAAGAGCGCTAATGCGAAGCAAAGGTTTTTGCATGGATGAAGCAACCAAGCTAGCACAATTGCAAAATAAAACACTACTCAACGCCGGCCAGAATCCGAAAAACCAATTTAGGAAGCGTTCAAATATTAATGTCACGACTTTTACAAATTTGTTAGTAAACAAATGGACAAACCTTCAAATTTTGGTACGTATAGCAATCTTCTTACCATTGTTATTGGCATAAGTATCAGATTATATTTAATAGTTTTATTACTTCGTGCCTCATGATGTGAAGGTTTCAAGGAAGGTAAGATTGTGTGTTGTAGTTGTTGTAACAGTTTTGGAGATCGCTAAACGAATTTGAAATAAAAAAGAATCATCACTAATCTATTTTAATTATGTATGATTGGTCACTTATTAAAATTTATCTTTTTAATAAAATCTTAAAATTAATTAATATTTATTAAAAAAAAATTTTGAGTTTACGAAAATAATTTACGCATGAAAATGATTGACACCTCAATAATGCTTGTAAAAAAAAGTACCAATTAATTATGTGGCATCTTTTAACTTGGACAAAAATGTTTTAATTTTGGTATTTAAAATTTAATTTTCTTATCTTTCTTTATTGTAAAAAAACATAATTTTATTTTTAGTTGTTTGCTTGAGAAATAAATAAGAACTTTGCATATTGAAAAATTCTTAAAAATATTTTATTACTCTCGTAATATTAAGAAAAACTTTTTTAGCTAAGAAATTTTTAAGAATCACTACTTGGAATTTAAAAAAATCCTATCATTGGTAGTTCATATTTATCTTTAATATTTATATTTAGCAAGAAAATTATAAAATATGATATCTAATTGAAATTCAAATAATATTATCTAAAAATTCATTTCTTATTTTATTTAAAAAATAAGAAAATTTTATTGAAAATTATTCTAAATGTTTTGGTACATTGGTGGTATTTTAGATAAATTTTTTCACATAAAAATTCCTAAAGAATCATACTAAAAATTCTTTAAGGCTTCATTCTCAAAAATTTTGTTTATTTTTATAATATGATGCATATTGATTAATTCGTGATACTATTGCATGAAAGTTCGTTTTTAGAAACAAGAATTTTTTGTATTGGGAATCATTCTAAATATTTCAATACTTTAACAATATTTTAAAAAAAAATTCTTTCACCCAAGGAATTTTGAGAATTACTACTCGAATTTTTTGGAATCCCATTATCGAAAACTCGTATTATTTTCATGATTATTTAATGTTAATGACAAGTGCAATATGGGTGCAAAAGGTTCTTTTATTATTATTATTATTATTATTATTATTATTATTATTATTATTATTATTACTACTACTACTACATATTATATATATTTTAAAAGACATATTGCTTTTTTTTTCTTATGTTATATTTTTTCATTATTCATTTAATTTTGTTTTAATCACCTAATTTTTTCATAATCATTATTATTAAAATTTTTGAAGGAAACATGGCAAAGAAAATCTTTTTATTGAAAATTTTTCTAGATACCCCAATTTTTAGCAATATTTTTAGAAAAATTTTTTCACTTAAGGATTTCTTAGGAATCTTTACTCGACTTTCTTAAAATCATATTCTTTAAAAAAATTTTCTTTAATTCATTTTTTTTTTCACATTTAACAGTACAAGTTTTCACACAAAAATAAAAATAAAAATAAAAATAAACAAATAAATACTAATAATAGTTTTTTAAATATTTATTTTCATTGCATGCATGTGTTATAAAAATTAATAATGTAAGACATGCAAATAAAGAGTAAAAAATGTCTAGAAATTGTACTCAAATAGAGATTTTGTGTTTAAGCCTAAAGCTTTATATATACCAAGCCCAAGAATTTAAAGTCCAACAAAAACTGAAAATGGGCCTAGGAGGATTGGGTTATTGAAGTAGGTTAACTAACGGGCGAGTCGAGTCACAAGCGTGGATCAGGTCAGATCAAGTTGGTTTGATCTTTTTTTTTTACCTATAAATGCTAAACATTTTTTTCATTCATTTCAAACTTTTTTTCTAAAATAAAAAACTTTTAAAGGCTCTCAAAAGCTAATGATGCCAGTCACCCAAAAACTGGCTAATCACCTCAATCAGTAGTCGTTCATCACCGGTTACTGGTGAAAAAAATTTCCTAAAATCACCCAAAAGATCTTTTTGACCACCTTTTCCTTGTTTTAGCTTTAGTTTTTCTAGAAAATCCACCAAAATCCCTGAATCCAAGTCAAAAGTCATAGGTTCAATACCTTAAAAAATCTTTTTTGCCACTTAGTTTGCCATCAATTTTTCCTAGGTTTCCCTCATTTTCGTACTTGTCGTTCCCACTAAAAATCCTAGTTTGAATCTTCTTGGAATCCTAAAACCCAAATGGCACAATTTCAACGTTTGTGATTTTTTTGTATGTTATTGCTAGGTCCTTTACTAAGCGAGGACTATGGTTTTTTTTTTTTTTTATCTTTATGTGTGATTTTGGTTGCTTATTTTTTATTTTAGGAAAGGCGTCTGGTAACAAGATAGTGGCCTGTTAGTTGGTAGGCAGTTTGAATAGGCGGTGGGGCTTGGGAAATGGGTTATGGAAGGGATGTTTTTGGTTTTTCTAGTGGCTGCTCGTGGGGGTTTTTTTAGGGGTGGTACAAAAGCCATTCTTGATGTGGTCACAGTAGAAGGTGACTGTGGTTTTTTAGGTTATTTCTGATGAGTGGAATGAAAAAGTCATTGGGGTGGTGAGGATGGGGATAGGTGCATGTAAGGGTTAGTGCGTATAAGGGTTAGTGTAGGTTGGAGATAATGCTAGCTATTTGGTGTTATGGATAACAGTTGTGGAGGGGGGCACAGGCTTAGTACTAGTTCTAAGAAGGGTCAAAGTTGGGTGTAAATGATGCAGCTAGTTGTGGTGAAATCTTAACCTTTGATAGTGCTAAGGTGGTTGATTGTATGGATTCGAGAGGTTGTAAATAGGGGTTTGTTAATGAATGATCTTTTTTGGTTTTGGATAATTTTTTGGTTAGGGTGAGTATTTGATGGTTTTGTAGAAGCTGGGAAAAGCTGATGAGGCTTAGGTGTGGTACGAGTAAAGACGATGATGAGGTGGTTTTGGTAAAGGTCATTTTTTAGTGTGGTATGCAAGGACTAGAGCTGAGTTTAGTGATGGGCATAGGCGAAGGTGGCTTGGTGGTCATGTGTAGAGGCTAAAGCTCGTAGTCTTAGTTCAGGGCTTAGGAAATGATGTTAAGGTTTTTAGAATTTTTCCTTCCTTCCCTCTCTTTGGTCTTTTTATCTAGCCATTTGTAAAATCGTCCAATTTTTTTCAGTATAATAGGGTAGTGGAACTAAAGCTCTTGAGAATATTTTTTGGCTTATTATGAATTGCTCCCCTTTGGTATGGTAGTGGCTGTTGGCCATTCCAATTTTCTTAAAGCTTTTTTTTAATTAATTTGATTAATTCTAAATGAAAATAAAAATTAGATTGGGCTTTTAGAAAATGAATGTAGGCTCATTGGGTTTTGGGTTTCTAGGCCTATATCATGATTTAATCAAAGGCTGAATTGGACTGGGTTTTGATCCATGCAAAATGAAAAATAAAATGAAATAAAAAATAATAGCAATAAAATAAAATAAAATAAAAAAGACTAATCCGAAACAAGCTCGAACGAATCTAATTCGATTTAACATTTAAGTTAGCTCAAATAAGAATTTGCAAATTAAGTGTAAAAATTTAACAAATTCAAATTGACTCAAACAAAATTGGGTGTCTATAGCTACCCCTCTTTGCACATTATTGAAAATTAGGAATAAGGTAAAGACATAGATAATAATTTTGTCCAAAGTTAACAGTTCAAAATTTTTCAAAATTTTTTTTTTTTTAGTTTTTAGGTTTTTTCTTGATTTTTTTTTTACTTTTTTAATTAATAAGTTTGACCATTTGAAAACAAATTTGAAAACTCTATTAAACAAAAACTCAATAACTTTTGAAAATAAAACAAGAGATGATGCTTGGAAGTCTTATAAATTTCGAAACTAAAATAAATTTAGCTCGAAAGACTTACAAATCCTACCCAAAGGATTAAGAGATTATGCTTGGAGGTCTTACAAATCTCGATATTTTTGAATATTTCTCTAATAAAAGGTATTGAAACTTTGAAAATTTAAAATGTTTTGCCAAATGTTTTAGAGATTATACCCAGAGGTCTTCGAGATTGTGCTCGAAAGTTTTAGAGATTATGTTCGAAGGTCTTATAAACTTATCATTTACGAAAGCCCCTCTAATTAGAGGCACTAATGCTCCTCTAATTAGAGGCATTAAAACTTAAAAAAATAAAATAAAATGTTTTATCCAAAAGTCTTAGAGATTATGCTTGAAAGTTTTAAAGATTATGCCCGAAAGTCTTAGAAATTATGCTTGAAGGTCATATAAATCTTATCATTTACGAAAAATCCTCTAATCTAAGGCATTGAAACTTTAAAATTTAAACATTTTGCCTGAAGGTTTTACGAATAGTTCAAATCTTTGCCCAAAGGTCTTAGAAATCATGTAAAAGATCTGAGGTTTTGCTTGGAGGTATTTGAAAATCATTCAAAAATTTAAGATTTAGCCCATAAGTTTTGGAAATCATTCAAAGATTTAAGATTTTAACCAAAGGTCTTGCCAATCATGTGTTCATTCTTCTTTAAAGTTTAAAATCTTTTCACTTGAAAATTTTCACTTTGTGCTTCAAAAGTTTTTTGTTTTTTGTTTTAAAATATCTTATCTTTTAGATTTAAAAATACCAAATATTTCAATTTTGTCTTTTCGAAGTGTTCCACATTATTTCTTAAGTGTTTTTAAATTTTAAAAGAACAAATTTTTTTTCTTGCTTTATTACCCAAAATTTGACAAACATAATTATGATACAAAAAGATTAATCATGCAGATGCAAACTTTATTTCATAGAGATATGCAGATGAATGCTCTATGTGAATATATAAATGTCTCATTTCAAATGCAAATGCAAATGTCATTTCCCTGATGCAATGTTCCATACAAATGCAAATGTTTGTCCTAGTTATGCAAATGTATTGCAATAATGCGAGTGTGAAGACTGTTTTCATGGTGCAAATATAAGGATGCAGATGTTAAACTCACCATGATGGAAATATGTATTCTTTTTTCATAATGCGTGTGTCTACATAAAAATATAAATGCCAAAGTTTTTTCATTTTTTTTAATTCCATTTTTGCTGATTTCTTTTAAGCACTTTAATTTCCACTAAAAGAGGTGTCTTTTTCTGTTTTCTCATGTCTTTTTCTTTGTTCCTCCAACCATCTTTCTCATGATCTCTTTACCAATTTCTACTTCATTATTTTTCCAACATGTTTTTCTTGATTTTCCTTTCATTTTCAGCAAGCTTTCATATAATTATGTAGCATTCAATATGCCACATGTGTTTGCACTTAACAAAAAGACACAACATCATTATAAAACATTTTTCTTCCTTTCTTCTCTTTTTTTCCTTTTCAACAACATCAATTATTCCATGGCAAAATATTTTTCTTTCTTGAATACAAACTGGTCTAAAAATTCTCACATTTCAATAATTTTTTCAAATGCGATTTTCTTGTTTTCACAAAGAAAGTGACTAGTTATTCAAAATTTTCTAAAAAATGATTAACATAATTTGCCCCACATAATTAATTTTTTTTGTCAAAAAAGATAAAATATCTAAACAAATGTGACTTTGGGAGTCTTTTAGAATTGGCGTTGCTTGTTAGAAATGAAAAAAGTGACAATTTTCTTTTTAAATGGATTGAAAAGTCTGAACATATGGAGATTTTAGTTCACTCAAAAAGATTTCACTACTTGAAGAAAGTAAAAAAGGGTGTATACTTTTTCACGTAGGCTCACAAATGAGACATAAATTTGTCTTAAACATAAATCACTTGAAAATTCAACATATTATGGCATTTCAATATATGGTAAAGCTAGTTGTGAGAGGTTAAAAATTTTGGAAAGGTCATTTAGTGATGAGGAAAGAAGGCTCAAATTTTCAAAATCAATTCTTTTTTATGCATTTCAAGCTTTTGAGGTTTTGATATTTTTGGATCTTTTGAAGGGTATGGGTTATCTTTGGTTGGCAACTAATCTTAACATTAGAAGTGACTTTAAGACATTCCAAGTTTGCTTTAGATTATCCCTAGATTATTCTGTTGTAAGGTTTTCACCCTAGAGCCACATTCATATTTTCTTTTCTATCTTTTTTTTTTTTAATTTCTGCATCATGTACTCAAAAATTTAAACTTATCTAAAATGAGATAATGGTCTAAACGAGTAATTAAGTAATAATGAAAGACAAACAAGGATGTTGAATTTTATGGTCATTCCATAAAGAGAAGTTTCTCAATTTTAAGCAACCATGTTTGATCCAATATAGACTTTTATTGAAACATAACACAGGCTAAGGTTTTGGGTTATAAAAAAAGAGGATAGATATGCCTAAAATAACTGTTTAAAGAGAATTTAAACTAAGGATCATTTTTTGAATAATTCATTTTAGGGCATTTATCTTTTTGTTTTCACATGCTTTCCACTCAATCATTATTTTCTTTCCCCTTTTCCTTTTTCTTTTCTTTTGTTCTTCCTCTTTTTTTTTCTTTATTCCTCTTCTTTTTTTTTCTTTCTTTGTTTTTTTTCTTTTATCAAGATTATGCAATATTAATGACAAATGCAATATGGATGCGAAAGGTTCTTTTATTATTATTATTATTATTATTATTATTATTATTATTATTATTACATATTATATATATATATTTTAAAAGACATATTACTTATTTCTCTTATGTTATATTTTTTTCATTATTCATTTTAATTTTATCTTAATTATCTAATTATTTTATAATCATTATGATTAAAATTTTTTAAGGAAACATGGCAAAGAAAATCTTTTTATTGAAGAATTTTCTCACCTAAGAATTTATTAGAAATCTCTACTTTGACTTTTTTAAAATCTTATCCTTGAAAAAATTTTCATCATTTCATTTTTTTTTTTTTTTTGCATTTAATAGTAAAAGTTTCCACACAAAATAAAAATAAAAATAAAAATAAATACTAATAAAAATAATCTTTTTAGGAATATTTAGTTCTATAAGCATCATAATTTATTTCAATTGCATGCATGTGTTATGAAAATTAATAATGTAAGACATGCAAATAAAGAGTCCAAAATGTGTAAAAATTATACCCAAATAGAGTTTTGGTGTTGAAGCCCGAAGCTTTATATCTACCAAGCCCAAGAATTTGAAGTCTAACAATAACCGAAAATGGGCCTAGTGGATTGGGCTATTGAAGCAAGTCAGGTAACGAGTGGGTCAAGTCACAGGCACGGACCGGGCTAGATCGAGTTGGTTTGGTCTTTTTTTCTTTTTACCTATAAATGCTGAACATTTTTTTCATTCATTTCAAACCTTTCTTCTAAAAAAAAAAAAAACCTTCAAAGGCTCTAAAAAACCAAGAACATAGATCATTCAGAAACAAGCCAATCACCTAAATCGGTCACTGTTTGTCGTCATTCATTGCTAGTCGTCGACATCAAAAGTTTCAAAATCACCAAAAAAATTCTTTTGATCACTTCTTCCCTATTTTAGCATTAGTTTTGCTAGAAAATTCACCAAAATCCCTAAATCCAAGTCAAAAGTTAAGCTTCAATACTTTGAAAAAAAAATTTTATATTTAAGTTTACTGTTAGTTTCTCCTAGGTTTTTCTCATTTCTTTACTTGTCATTCTCACTAAAAATCATAATTTGAAACCTCTTGGAATCGCAAAACCCAAATGAACAAATTTCAACATTTGTGATTATTTTTATGCTATTGGTGGGTTCCTCACTAAGAAAGGATTGTGATTTTTTGTGTGTCTTTGTGTGTGATTTTGGTTGCTTTATTTTTATTTTAAGAAAAGCATCTGGTAACAAGGGCCAGTGTAGGTTGGCGATAGTTCTAGCTATTTAGTGTTGTGGATGGGGGCTGTGCAAGGCAATGAGGCTTGGTACTAGTTTTAGGAAGGGCTAGAGTTGATTATAGATGCTGAAGCTGGTTGTGGTAAAATCTCAGCCTTTAACGATGCTGTGGTAGTTGATTGTATGGATTAGGGAGGTTGATAGTTGATTGTATGGATTAGGGAGGTTGATAGTTGATTGTATGGTTAGGGAAGTTGTAAATAGGGGTTGATTAGTGGATGATTTTTTTGGTTATGGGTAATTTTTTTATTGGGGTGGGTATTGGATGGTTTTGTAGAAGTCAGAACTTGAAGACTGATAAGGTTCGAGTTTGATACGGGCAAGAACGGTGATGATGTGGTTTTGGTAGAAGGTTTTTCTTGGGCATGGTGCTCAAAGACTAGAGCTAGAGTTGTTGATAGGTATAGGCTAGGGTGGAGCCAAGGTTGGTGATGGGTACAGGTGATGGCGGCTGGGTAGTCGTGTGTAGGGGCTAAATCTCATGGTCTCGGTTCAAGTTTTGGGAAAAAATGCTGAAGTTTTTAGAATTTTTCCTTTATCTTACCTTTCTAGTCATTTTATTTGGCAATTTGTAAAATCATCCGATCTTTATCAAAATGGCAGAGTAGTGGAGTTGAAGCTTTTAGGAATTTTCTTTTAGTTTGTTATGAACTGCTCCCCCTAGTATAACAGTGGCTGTCGGTCACTTTAATTTTTTTGTTATTTTATATTTCTTTAATTAATTTGATTAATTCTAAATGAAAATAAAAATTAGATTGGGCTTTTAGAAAATGAATACGGGCTCACTGGGTTTTAGGTTTCTAGGCCTATATCATGATTTAATCAAAGGTTGAATTGGATTGGGTTTTGATCCATGCAAAATGAAATATATAACGAAATGAAAAATAATAGCAATAAAATTAAATAAAAAAATGACTAATTCGATACAAGCTCGAACAAATCTAATTCGGTTTAACACTTAAGTTAGCTCAAATAAGAGCATGCAAATTAAATATAAAATTTAACAAATTCGAATTGACTTAGGTGTCTACAGTAGCAATGGTCCGAATAGAGGAATTTTGAGCTATGGTGGGAAGATGGAGGTTAAAGAATACCAATTATGTGAAAATGTCAGTGAACATTTGTTCTTTGATTCTGTTCATCCCATAGAAAAGGCCAGCTAGCAAATTGTAGAGCTAATGTGGACTAGAATTGCCAAAATCACAAGGCCTTAAAATCTCAAAGCACTATTTATAGCATTACGAATAGCTTTTCGTTTATGGTGAACAACGATAGTTATTATAGCCAACATTTGACCATTTTGATATAACATTGAGATTTTCATAGTGTAATAGAAGAGATGCAAATTCCATTTCAAGACCCTATATTTCTACAAGAAAAATGTCATCTCCATTGTATCATCTAGTTGTATTGCATGGTTAAATTTTGTCTTATAATCCTTTTGGCTATGGCAATGACTCTACACAATCAATGGTGGATCTCAACATTTAGTTTTGGAGGGGCGACTAATGATAATATTCTTCTTTTTTTCAAAAGTTGTATTCTATCATACTTATTAATGCAAATAATATAATAATAATAAAAACATGATTAGTTCGTAAAATTATAACACAAAAAATATTATTGTGACAATATTATATTTTTAACAATAATAAGATTTACAATTATCAGTAGAATTACTAATTACATGATTTATCAATGAATTATGGGAACTTTTTTTTATTTTTTGGTAATTTAAAATTGAAATAAAAAAGAAATACGAATAAATCAATCATTAAACATCTTATCAAAACAAACAAATTAAATATAATCTTAAAAGAATAATGATGAAATTTTGAGATTAAAAGTTATAGTATTTTTTTATTCTTTTATAAAGTAGTTCCAATGTAATTTTTTTTTTGGTAAAAAGAAAATAACAACATGAGATATAGATCTAAAGTAAAAATAAAAGTGGAAAATGATATGGAGGAAAAGTTGAAGTAAGCTGAAAAGAATGTTAAAATTCAATTCTTAAAACCTGCAATTTCCTTTTCTTTAAATCTCATAGGTTTGGTTTTTCTTGTACTAAAAAATAAAAAGAAAAGGAAAAATACATTTGATATTTATCGAAAATTTAAAGTTTTATTAAAAAAATTAAAATTTTAATTTGACTTATTTAAGTTTATATAATTGTGATTTAAAACTTATGACAAGCTTCCTAATTTTAAAAAGAGTTAACTTTATAAATATACCTTATAGTTAAAGCCGAAATGAAAATGACCTTTTAGATTTAAAACGTGACACTTAACTATCTTATGATTTTTTTTTTTTACCAAAAATCGTTACTTTTTATTTTTTTTATTTTTTCCTTCTTCTTCATTTGAATTCATATTCTTTTTCTAAAAATTCATACTCTCTCTTTTTAAAAAATCATTCTTTCCTTCTAAAACCAAATCAATTCTCTCTAAACTCAAGCCAACCTTCAAACCACCATAACATATCCATTTTACTACCAACAAACAGAAAGCTACCAGAAATTGAATCAATCCAAAAAGCCAAATTCCACAACACAAGTAGTAAATCATTCACCAACGAAGCCTTAAAAGAACAACTCATAAACAAAACCAAAATTCTAACAAACAGCCTTAAAGAAAAATCCATAATCAAAATTTTAGGCACAGAAACCAAAAATTACCACCAAAGTAAGAAAATTCTAAAATGGTAACAATTTTTATTTAGTGCTTTAATCTAGGGTTGTGTTGGAGATTTAGGAAATTCTAAAGGAAAAATAAAAAGAAAAGATAAAAAAAGGATTTGTTTAGGGTTTTCAAAAATTGCTGAATAACATACAGTGGGTGGATAATAGGAGGCAAGTAGTAAATCAACACCAATTTCTACGTTGTTAATTTTTTTTTTGTTTAAGATTTGGAAGCTTAAAGATAAGGGAATATAAAAAGTTTTCGATGATGTAAAAGGTGACCAGTGGCAATAGATGACGACTGACGGCGTCATACAAAGGTGACAAGGGCAAAAGGCTACTAGTTGTTAGGTTTTGTTCTTATCTATTGAAAGTTGAGAATTAGAAAGAAGTTGTAATGTTGACTGTAGAGAAAAAGCTTAGAATAGAAGGTTGTGGATTTTAAAGCTTTAAATTTTCATAAAACAATGCCACTTTAGGGTTAAAGAAGAAGAAAAATTGGAGTGATCACTTGCGTGAAGTCTAGTAATGATGTGAACTTGTAATGGTGGTAGTGTTGTAGAGATTTTAATGATTTGAAGGTTGTTCTTTATGGATTGATCTGGGTTTAGAGAGAGAATTGGTTTGGTTTTCAAGAAAGAGTATGGATTTTTAGAGAAAGAGTATGAATTTAGATAAAAAAAAAAGAAAAAGAATGAAAAAAAAGAAACAAAAAAAGTGTCTATTTTGGATAAAAATAATAAAACAAATAATAGGATAGTTAAATATCACGTGTTAAATCTCAAGGGTCACTTTCATTTTGGCCTTAACTATAATGTATATTTATGAAGTTTACTTTTTTAAAAATTTGCAAGTAATAATATTTGGGTTCAATAAACATACAAATACCAATGTGATTTAAATACCTCTTAAATTTAAATGCATATATTAAGTAATGAAAGCATAAAAAAATTCATAATTTTAATTTAAAGATTAATTTAAATATATTTAATACAAGTATAAATAGGAGTAAGGTGGTTTTAGAAATGTTGGGGTGGCCAAGGCCTATTCTGACTCCTATTATCCACCATCACTACACACAACGGAGTCAAAACCTAATCAAAATTGAAATGATTAAACATATATTTGACACCTAAACTTTAAAATTTTTGTTACATTAGTACCTAAAACAATTTTGTCACATTACTACCTGAATTTTCAAATCCATCATCACATAAGAACCTTTGACTAACATCGGCAGTGAACTTTGTTGATGTAGCATGAACATCCAATAAGATGTTGACACGTGTCAAAAAGTTCAGTCAATGTCACTCGTCAATGCCACATCATCTTTAATAGAAAAATTCAAAAAAAATTTAAAAAAAACACTAAAAAAATTTTAATTTCTTTAAATTATAAAAAATTCAAAAATTTTTAAAAAGTTCAAAATATCTAAAAAATTCAAAAAAATTTTAAAAAATATAAAAAATTTTTTAAATTGTAAAATAATTCTAAAAATTAAAAAAATTCTAATTGTCTTTTAAAAAATTATAATAATTTTTCCAAAATTTTCAAAAATTAGAAAATAATTTCAAAAAAATTTTCAAAAATTCAAAAAAAATTCAAAATTCAAAATTCAAAAATTTTTTTAAAAAAAATCTAAACACTTTTTAAAAATTCTAGGAAATTTTAAAAAATTCAAAAATGATTAAGTAAACTTGAAATATTCAAAAAAATTTTATAAACTTTCTTCACATGTTTGCATAATTTTCTTTTTTTGCAAAATTTAATTTCTTAATTTTTTAAAATTTTCAGAATTTTTGTAAATTTTCAAATTATGATAGTTTTTAAAGTTTATAAAAATCTTTCTAATTTTTAATTTTCCATAAATTTAAAAAAATTTAAACTTTTTTGTAATTTTCCAAAAATTGTTAGAATTTTTTAGAATTCTTTTGAATGTTTTACATTTTTTAAAATTTTAGAGAAATTTTTTTAAAAATTCAATATTTAAATTTTTTAAAAATTTTTTCATATTTTTAAAAATTTTTAGAATTTTTCTCAAAATTTTTAAAAAGTTTTATAATTGTTTTGAATTTTTTATGTTTTGATTTTTTTTTTTGAAAATTTTGAATTTATAGAAATTTTGAAAATTTTTAGAATTTTCAAAAAATTTTAAAAAACTTTTAGAATTTTTTTAAAAAATTTTAATTTTTTAAATTTTTTTAATATTTTAAAAGTTTTAGAATTCCTATAATTTTTTAAAATTAAAATTTTTTTGTAAATGTTAAAAAAATTTTAAATTATTTTAGAATTTTTTAAAAAATTTTAGAATTGTTTTGAAATTTTTGAAATTTTTTGAAATTTTTTGAAAATTTTTGAAAAATTTTTAAATTGTAGTAAAATTTTTTAAAGTTTTTTAATTTTTTAGAACTTGTTGAATTGTTTTTGAAATTTTCTTTTTTATGTTGATGTAATAATATGATGTGACATTGATTAGAAATTTTTTTTACATATATAAGTATACCGTTGAATGTTAATGCTATGCTAGCAAAATTAACTAACGGCGTTATATAAAATTATTAATGTGATAATAGATTTTAAAGTTAAAGTATCAATGTAATAGAAAATATTATAGATATCAATATGAAAAAAATTTTAAAATTTAAGGACCAAATATATATTTAACTTAAATTAAAAACTACTAACCAGCAAATGTACAAATTCAAAAATTACAGTCCAATAAACATTCATTTGAATCTAATCAGATAATATAAAGGCCAAGTAGTTATATATGCAATGAACCTGGTTGCCCAAGTTTAAATAAAATCTTAGTATACTGTAACCACGTTTGCCTTGGGCACTACGAAGGCTTACTGATTGGAATATCCGTTTTATTATTCTGATATTAGGTGGAGTCGTAGACCAACGTCTCCAAGCCAACGCAACCCACAATTCCGACTGTATTTTATCTGTTTCTGCAGCACAGCAACAAAAAAAATAAAAAAAGAACGCTACAAGTATGTGATATTGAACTATAAGGGAAAAGCATAACATAAAGCAAACCAGTGTTCGGTTTTCACATGGCAACTTTAAGGACCCATATCTGTTCCTTGCTTTGCTATACAACCTTTCTCAGCTTAATCAGCTGCTATATTCTGCCAGAATACCATGTTGCTTTGTTCATCTTTGGTGACTCACTTTTTGATGCTAACAACAACTATATCAACACCACTGTTAATTATCAGGCAAACTTTTGGCCATATGGTGAAACCTTCCTTAAGTACCCCACTGGACAATTTTCTGATGGGCGTCTTATTCCAGATTTCATTGGAAAAGCACTTCAATTGTTTTTCTGTTTGTTATAGCAACTTCAATAAAAATAAAATAAATAAATAAATAAATAAATAAAAACTCTTCTGATTCTCAAAATGATGTTGCAGCGGAGTATGCAGGGCTACATTTAATCCCACCATACTTACAACCTGGTAACAATAAATTTATGGATGGGGTGAACATTGCTTCTGCAGGAGCTGGTGCTCTGGTTGAAACTAATCAAGGATTTGCATGTGATGTTTTTTCATTAGCTTATTTATTGATTGAAGTCACTTTAGATGACACAAACATACCCATACATAGTGATTTTAGTTATATTCTAGCATTTAGAATGAAAAGTATATTGCTATGACTTTTTCTCTTTTATTTTTTATTTCTTTTTTATAAAAAAGGTCGCAAGACAGAGAAAAGAATTGCAAATACAGAGATTTAAACCTAGATCTGCTAGATGCTGCTTTGACGGTACCATTGCTAATTCTAACCATTGTTTACTTTTTCATTTTCTTTCCCTTTCTCCTCTTTTTTTTTTTTTTTTTTGGGGTTAATCCAGGTTATAGACCTAAATACTCAATTAAGTTATTTCAAGAATATTGAGAAATTGTTGCAACAAGAATTAGGTGATGCAGAAGCCAAGAGATTGCTGGGTAGAGCCTTATATATAATTAGCATAGGAAGCCGGGGATTTAAATTGTGGTAACGGTTACGTTTTTGATCGCATTGCGTTTATCACAATTACGGATATAACGAAAACCTTCGCGGTCATTGTGGCTATTGCGGTCGTGAATTTTGTTAAATTTTGCTGAATTGGCTATAAAATATAATAATTTTATTTATTAATCATAAAACTTTTTATTTTATGATTTTTAAAGTAATTTATATCATATCATGTATTTTATTTATTTAAGAAAAAATATTTATAGTAAAATATTCATATTTAAAAAATTATTTATATGATAATTAAAAAATAAAAAGAGATAAATAAATATGTGAAAAATAAATAATTATAACGAATAATATATTTAATTATTTAATTACCGTACTCATCAAATTATTACCGAACTATATTATGCATAAATCAAATAATAAGTGATTAGGTATTCATAAATTAAGTAAGAGCATTATTATTTATGAGTCAAAAGAATTGGTTTTTTATGAACACGGGTCGAGACTCAAGCTCCGAACCCGCGCGGCTCCGGAACCCGGGCATTCACCCTTCCGGCGTCCCGAATCAGCCTGACCGCCACGGTTCACACCCTTGTGAGGTATTGTCCGCTCTGGCCCCCTGGCCTCACGATTTTGTCCTACAAAAGGCGCCTCACAAGGCGGAGATGGTGTGAACCCTTTTATACCCTAGGGACCTTCCTATTATGTTCGATGTGGGATTCAGGACTCCCCCTTAGGTCCGTGACATTCTCTCGCACCCAACCTCGTGACGCCCTCGTCACGGAGGCCGGCCACCCTGCCTACCTCCCTCGAGGCGCTCGGCGTGGATCGAACGGTTTAGGGCTGGCTCTGATACCACTTGTCACGGGTCGAGACTCAAGCTCCGAACCCGCGCGGCTCCGGAACCCGGGCATTCACCCTTCCGGCGTCCCGAATCAGCCTGACCGCCACGGTTCACACCCTTGTGAGGTATTGTCCGCTCTGGCCCCCTTGGCCTCACGGTTTTGTCCTACAAAAGGCGCCTCACAAGGCGGAGATGGTGTGAACCCTTTTATACCCCAGGGACCTTCCTATTATGTTCGATGTGGGATTCAGGACTCCCCCTTAGGTCCGTGACATTGTCTCTTGACTAAATTGCACAGACCCACACAACTTCTTATCCCTTCACCTTGCATTCAATAATTTTTTTTCTCCAAACCTTCATCCTCATCCCCATCTCTCAGTTCTCTTTTTATTTGGTGCGTGCTATCTGCTTGCTTCTGTAAACTTCAAGTTTCACTCTCATCTCTTATCTCTTATTTTGAGTCCCAGCAACTCTTGCCTCATTCTATCAATGTAACATAGCCCAATCTAATCCCAAACACACAAAATCATGGCAAATTTGAAAATTAAAAAAAAAGATAATTTGAGTGTTGAATTAATTGTTTACTTTAAATTGCATATACTTGATTTTGATTGAAGTTGAACTTGAGAGAATTGATTTTTTTTGAAAGTTTAAGTTTTGTGGGTTTTTTTTTCTGAATTTGTAAATTGATGTTTATTTTTTTTCTTGTTGTTTTTATTTTAAATTTTTAAAAAAAATTAAATGAATTTTTTTTTGAATGTTTGAATGAAAATAGGAATAGCGGTAATAACGGGCAATAGCGGATCGCTATTGTCGCTATTCACCATTATACCATAATTCACGATCGCGATTCATCCGTTACAGACGAGATTCAAATTCTCTCTCGTTTTTTCTCCAATAACAGTGGGGAATAGTGGCGCGATCGCGAAATAGCGACCGCGACACCGCTATCCGACCGCTATTTGAATCCTTGTAAGAAGCAACGATTACTTTGTCTCGATTGTTCAAAACTCAAGCATGCTTCAATCCTACTCCAAAGAAGAATATGTTGCAATGGTGATTGGCAACCTCACTGCTTCAATCAAAGTAATTATACTTAAATACAGAAATATGATTCTACCCTTTGTTTTTCTCTCTTACATCAGTTGCTCATAATTTGCGTTTACTTAAAATGTGTCAGGAAATATATAAGAAAGGAGGAAAGAAATTTGGGTTTCTGAGCTTGGGGCCATTGGTATGTGTACTAGGCATGAAACTACTTGTGCCAAGAAACACCAGTTCTTGCCTTGACAAAGTAACAACACTAGCACATCTGCACAATAAAACACTTTCCATAGCCTTCCAAAGCTAGAGAAACAATTAGAAGGATTCAAATTCGCAAATTATGATTGCTATACTTCTTTAAGTGAAAGAATGAACAACCCTTTAAAATATGGTAAGTCTCATGACTATAAGACTTCGTTGTAAAATTAAATAGGAACACTATATTTTAAGTTACATTTTGAGGTTTATTTTTGTGAAGGTTTCAAGGTGGGAAACATGGCATGCTGTGGCAGTGGTCCTTACAGAGGACAATCAAGTTGTGGGGGGAAGAGGCAGATAAAAGAGTATCAATTATGTGAAAATGCTAGTGAATATTTGTTCTTTGACTTTGGTCATCCCACTAAAAGGGCCAATCAGTAATTTGTAGAGCTGTTGAGGCATGGAACTCCCAAAATGACATGGCTTTACAATCTCAAAGCACTATTTAATCTTCGTTGATGATAAAACATAGTAATATTTTTTCAAGGCCAGTTGGCTAAATCTTTGCTTAAGGATATGATTTGTTTAGCTTGGTGTTCCTACATCTATCTGACTTGGACATAGAAAGGAATACTAGGCTTCATGGTGGTAAGTCAAAGATCAATTTCAGAACTCTTGAATTACATTGCAGAATTGAAGGGGCTTAATTGTTGGGAATAATGACTCCAATCCCATAAGAAATTTGTTTGGGATTGACCAGATATTGCTTGATGGACAAGAAAACTTGTAAAAGAAGAATTCTAAAAGGAAAAGAATTCTTAATAGGCAAGTTTGACTTGTAGAAAAAGAATTCTAAAAGAAAAAAATTTTTAATAAGTAGGTTTGTATGATTATAAATAAGTGAAGTCTTTATAAGGTTAGGTATGAGAAAATGATGTAAGAGAGTTGTAGGATTTTACGAGTAGATACTCTATAAGACTACTGAAGATTTACATCTTATGGGTGTGTATGTTTATTTTTGAATGGACTAGAGGAGCCTAAGAGGGTCCACATAGGTATGATGTATAATTGTATATGGGTATGTGTTTGGTTGTGTTAAAATGGTACACATAGGTATATGTTTGTTTGGGTTAAAAATACTCCATAGAACTAGAAGAGATTGAAAGGCTCTATGAGTATTGATTATTAAATGGTTCATACATTTTGATGTATGTTTGTAATTCTCTACAACTATAGATCTTATTTTTCATCCGTGGACTAGGTCAATTGGATCGAACCACATTAAATTGTTGTCTCTTGTGTGATTAATTAATTGTTTAATTTCATTTTCACTGTTGTGATTGGATTGGGGCTTTTAGCCTAACAAGTGATATTAGAGCAAGGTTCGAGGTTTGAGGTTAGTGGGAAGAAAAGATAGGCCTAAGAGATTGTGAAGCAAGTATTTCAATATGTCTAAAAAAGGTATATCTAGTATGCCTATGCCTAAGTTTGAATGAAAATAGTTATTTTATGTTATGGCAAAGTACGATTCAAGATTTGTTCATACAACAAGGGTTGGATTAAGCATTAGAGAGTAGTAAGCCTGAGGGAATGGTTAACGGTAATTGGAATAGAATTTAGAAGAAAGCTGTTAGTACTATAAGATTAGCGCTAGCCTTAAAGGTAAAATATAATGTGTTGACTGAAAGTACTCTGAAAAGTTTGTAGGATAAGCTTGAGGGTATTTATGCTTCGAAGTCATTGACTAACAGATTATATTTAAAGATGGATCTATATTTTTTAAATATAAAAGAAGGTACAAGTCTTCATAATCGCCTAAATGAGTTTAATAGATTGGTTTCTCAATTGCTGATGATTTTTATTGATAAGTTAGAAGATGAAGAGAAGGCTTTAATTTTGCTATCATCTTTGCCCAAGTCTTATAGGCCTTTAGTTCAGATTTTATTAATGGATAGGTCTACTTTAAAGTTGGATGATGTGATTATCCTATTGTGTGAGAACAAAAAGTTTATAGGAACACAAAACTCATCACCTATGGGGAAAACACTAGTTGTAAAGGGGTTTTGATCGAGAGAAGACTCAAAAGAAGATTTATGGATCAAAATGGAGATCCAAGTCAAGAAACAAAGATTACAGTGCTATAGAATGCTATTATTACGATGAAAAAAGACATATCAGGTACGTAGTAAGAAGCTAAAAAGAGATATAGCTACTTTCAAAAGGGCAAATGATGAAAAAATTTTGGATGAAAGAAAGAGTGATACTGTTGTTATTATGTTTAATGATGATGATGTCATTTTAATGATTTCTATGGATGAGACTCAAACTTTGAAAAGTGATAAAAGTTGGATTTTAGATTCGACTGCTACAGTCCATGTTTGCAATGATAAGAGTTACTTTATAAAATTGGATGAGAATGAAAAGTATGAGGATATTATGGTTGCTAACAACGAAAAATTATAGATTCAAGGCATTGGGAATGTTCGCCTTAGATCTCACAATGATGTTGTTAAGATGCTTCATCATGTAAGATATATATCGAGTTATAGCTACAATTTAATTGTTTTGGGTGAGTTAGCTTCTCGATGGTACACATACTATGGTAGTAATGATTCGTTGAAAGTGTAAAAGAAAGGTAGTGTAATTCTATAAGGGAATAAGGTTAAAGTCACTTATACATGTTTGATGGAGACTCGGTAGCTGGGATCTCTGTGATGAAAAAAAGAAGAAAGGTAAGTGTGTTACCTTTGCAAATATTGTTAAAGTGTTTAGAGATTCAAGTCAAGTGAGGATTTGTTGAGATTTACCTTGAATCTCATAGTCCCACATTGAAAGTTATAAGAGTTTTAAGTTTATCTTGTATCTTACATCGAGAGTTTAGTAAAAGTATAAGGGGCTTTACCCTTATAAATAAGATGTTTTGGTTTTGATTTGGTAATCCCGGATAGTTAGACACCAAGAGAATAGCTAGGTGAGTAGGCTATTAAAAAGGTGTAATTGGGTTTTGGGTTAAATTTTGAGTAAAAAAATTTTGATGACTTTTCTTATTCCAAAAGTCTCATGTTATAAAAATTATTTTATTAGTGGATTGAGTTTGGAGTAGGCTATTTTTAATTAGCCTGAAATAAATATATTTGTATGTTCTTATTATTAATTTAAGCTTGCTATTTTGCACGTGAGTACTACGTGTGCATGTTGATTTCTCAACATTAATCATAATTTGGAATACTACCATTTTATGAAAGATTTTTTTTTACTTTGGTCACTAGCGTACTCAAAAACCTATTGAATAATATCATACAAGTTTTAACACTTAATAATAAGATATTTTGTATATTAAAAAATATAAATAGTTACTAAATATAATACCTGAGTTAGTGGACTACTTAGATTAGTTCTTGAAAATTATTGTTGCATAAAATTCATAAAAATATCGAATCGATTATGCAACTACTAAAATTTTGCACGCTCTTGATCCATTCTAGCATGTTCTTCTTCAATTTTAGCACACCATGTTCTTTTTTTGCTTCCATTTGCTGAAAATGTTGTTACATACTTT
Source organism: Durio zibethinus (assembly GCF_047325235.1). NCBI lineage: Eukaryota > Viridiplantae > Streptophyta > Magnoliopsida > Malvales > Malvaceae > Durio > Durio zibethinus. The sequence continues at coordinate 21,254,673 of NC_143177.1, forward strand.
GCAACTCTTCTTTCAATATGTAAATGTCTCGCAAAGATTAACTTGCTGAGAGCTATATCCATAGTAACTAAATGGTGTTAGATCCAATCCAAGGCCTTGAACTTGTCTTCTTCCATGTCTTTCTTTTCTAGCAATTTCTGTGAAAATTTGATTTTTCAATTCTTGCATGTTGACAAAACCATCAGATGCTACTTCAATCTCAGCATCAATTTTTTCTTTCATTTTCTCATATAAATTAATTAGATAAAACTATCAATTTAATGATTAATTCATAATATGTTTAAAATAGTAAATATTTACTCTCTGTTTAAAACAAATGTAACAAATTATCACAATTTCTTATGTTTCGACATTCAAGTAAGATCTGTCTTTTTTTATGTGGGTTAATCGAAAAAGTTTCACATGTCTAATTTTTTCACCCATCTCAATCTCCTATATAAAAACATATATTATTGTTAAATACATATCAACCGTAACTTATTCATGTATATTAAGCCTATTAATCAAGTTCAAAAATTCGAATAAATTTAATATCATGTATTTAATCTACCTAAATTGTTAAAATATAAATATAACTGTAAAATTATATTTTTACCTTTTAACAGCATAAAAGTTGTAAACAAATGTAAACAATAACAGCATTTTAACCTTTCACACATATCAATCATGGAAATCAAATTCAATCATTTGGACAAATTTAATATCATGTATTGAAGCTATCTAAAATGTTAAAACAAAACAATAACGACAATTTTGTATTTTTACCTTTTAACCGCAAAAAAAGTCCTAAACAGAAGTAAACAATAATTATTTCACATATATCAACTGTGAAAATCAAGTTCAATCATTTAAAAAAGTTTAATATCATGTATTGAAACTATCCAAACTGTTAAAATAGAACAATAACAGTAAATTTGTATTTTTATCTTTCAATAGCATGAAAAATCCTAAACAAAGGTAAACAGTAACTTTTTCATATATATTAACTACGAAAACCAAGTTCAATGATTCCAAAAAGTTTAATATCATGTATTAAAGCCATCCAAACTGTTAAAATAAAATAACAACAGTAAATTTGTATATTTGCCTTTTAATGGTAAAAATAGTCCTAAATAGACATAAATGATAACTTTTTCACACATATCAACCGTAGAAACCAAGCTCAATCATTCAAACAAGTTTAATATCATGTATTGAAACTATCCAAACTATTAAAACAGAACAATATTATAAATTTGCATTTTGCCTTTTAACGGTATAAAAAAATCCTAAACAGACGTAAATGTTAGATTTTTCATACATATCAACTATGAAAACCAAGTTCAATTATTCCGACAAGTTTAATACCATATATTGAAGCTATGCAAACTGTTAAAATAAAACAATAACAATTGCCTCTTAATAGCACAAAAAGTCTTAAACATATGTAAATGATAACTTTTCACACATATCAACTGTTAAAACTAAGTTCAATCATTTGGACAAGTTTAATATCATATATTGAAGCTATCTAAACTGTTAAAATAGAACATTAACAGTAAATTTATATTTTTACCTATTAATGACATAAAAAGTCCTAAATAGACGTAAATAATAACTTTTTCATATATATCAACCATAAAAACTAAGTTCAATAATTAGGATAAGTTTAATTTCATGCATTGAAACTATCAAAACTATTAAAACTAAATAATAACTGTAAATTTACATTTTTACCTTTTAACGGCACAAAAATTTGTAAACAGACATAAATTGTAAATTACGACACATATATCAACAATGGAAACGAAGTCATTCATTCATATAAGTTTAATATCATAAACTTACTATTTCTTTTTGCTTTCTGGCAAAATTTTTTGATCCACTTATGTGGCTATATTTCTGTTGCTTTCTGCTACCAATCCTAATCTGTTCTCTTTCCTGTCATAAAAAATAATTACGTATATGGTAGAAAAACAAATATTTTCAACTTAAATCATAAAACACCTTCTATATTAAAACTAATATTAAAAGTTATAAATTAGTACATCTCCTTTTCTTGAGAATCAAAATCTAACTAATCATTCATATTACCACCTAATCACATTACGAGGTAGATTTTTCATTGTGGCTTCTATAGTAATATTTCGATCGAAATACTTTTTCTCTAAATTATGCTTATAGTCTTTCCATTTCTTTCCCAATGACCAAATAAAGTTAGTATTTCAAGTATAAATCTTGACTTAATAATACAAAAAGAAAAGTTTTAATCAATAAACTAAATTTAAAATAATTAATATTTTATATGTAATTAATTATACTAGTACCTCAATAAAGTCTAAAGCATCGGCCTTAACTTTTACTAAAACTTTATGCCATGTTTCGTAATGAATAGGCTATTTCATTCCATTATAGGCAATCATGCTTAGAAATCCAGCTAACAGTTGAGACTCTTCATCAATTGGTTGCCTATCAAAATTTGCAGATACTATAATATGCTCTTTTAGAGGTAGTGCAAATAATTCTTTTAAAATTGCCCAGCCTCTGATCCTCTGTTGACCATTGTTATCAATTACAAAAAATAAAAAATCAATTTGCAAATTACCAATACTTTAATCATTATAATCAAAATCTAAATATGAGGTTTATGATATCTGTATTCAAATTAATCGCATAATCAATTGACGAGATACTATCTGAACCTGGACTTTCTATATTGCCAGATCCAATATTAGTTGAAGAGTTAGCAATAACTGAGTTAGAATTGACAGTACGTATATTTCCTTCCAAAGGATTCAATCCATAGCCAATAATAACAGGTACCACAAACGGTTTTGAACTAATATCTCTTATATATTTTTTTTTCAATCTACTCCTCTACATTGTAGTTTAGTTGCATCATAAAAGCAAATATATAAAAAACATATGTAAAGAACATATATAAAGACATTGAGAAGTTAAGAAATCATAACCAACGATATATAAAAGACATATCAATATAATTAAATTAAAAGATAATGTATGATTTACAATACAATAAATATACAAAAAGCGAATGCGACATAAATTACATACAAGTATTTATTATATTATGTTTTAAACACTCGAATTATAAAATATGGATGATCTATCATGGTTCATAAATGTCTTCATTAACATCTTCGTGGACCCACTAAGCAGAAGTACTTGAGATATTTTCTTCCAAATTTTGTTCAACAAAAGAAAAATATTCATTTTCATATTTAATTTCATCTCTGGTATCTGATCCCATATCAAATAAGTCTCTAGGTGTGTTCGAAGAACAACAAACTAACCCAATTCTTTGGAGTCTTCAGAATAAAAAACTTGTTTGACTTGAGAGGAAAAAAATAAAGTTCATCGATAAGTTGTTGTCTGGTGTGAATTCATTGAGAAAAATCCACAATTGTAAATCCAAATTGATCTTTCTTAATATTTCTCGCACTATTCACATCAGCCCAATCACACCAAAATAAAATAACTTTTCACTTGTTATAATAATCCAACTTAATGATGTCATTAATCATGCCATAATAGTCAACATTTCCCTCTAAAGGGTTTGTGTCTCTAGCACTAGCATAGCTAGTAGTTGATGAAGTAACAATAACTCTTGAATTTTGTGTACTTCTAAATCACTCATGGGATTTAGTATGAAATCTAAATCCATTGATAATGAAATCTTTGTATCGTTTCACAATCTTGTTCAGATCTTATGAAAGATACTTCACCTCTTTTTTAAACAAGCTTTCCACTCCAAACCTATAAAAGTGGAATAAATATGTATATGTTATTAATTTTATTTATACCCTAAGCATTCTATGTACATTTCTCATAATGAGAAGTATGGCATTACTTACAGTTGCTCTTAACCGTTCATGAAAGTTTTTGGTAAATAACTTATCAAGCTCTCAAAGGTTTGATCATCGATAATATGCACGAGCTCTTAAATTATTTCTATACTCACTATAAAGCATCATGATAAAATATTAACAATAAGAAAATACGATAAATTATGCTTAATGGAATGAATTATTTCCTTGTAAGAAAATTTACATGCGAAACAATTCAATTGAGTCATGATGGAAAAGAATATATCGATGTGCTTATACCCAAGATTTATCATCTAACTTCACCATTTCAACTTTGTCTATTGGTTGTCCAAAACTTTCAAAAAGAAAACCATAAGCAAAGTTAGTACACTGCATACCAACATTTCTTGATGGTCTATTAAATCTTGTTTCAACATCTTTCAAATAATGAGAATAAAATGTCATAAATATCCTTTAGCAATAAACCTTGCGAATAACGTTTATTATGACAATAAGACTTTACCTGCTTAAAAACCTAAGGCATAAAATATATGTCATATATCTTTTTAACTAGAGTGATATGATCAACACTAACAACATAATCAAGCTATTAACAAATAATATCTTTCGATAGGATAAATCCATTGATAATAAATTGATCCATCGACTTTTTCTTCATATGGAATATGGATAACCAAATGCATCATAATAGTAAAGAAGTTTGAAAGGAAAATCTTATCTAAATGGCATAAAGTAATCACGGCTCGATCTTCAAGTTTGTCAAGCTCTTCCATATTCAGAACTTTCCCACAGAGAGCTTTAAATATGTTATTCAATTCAATTATCACTGAAGTGACTTGCTTTGACATTGATGAATGCAAAGCAATGGGAAGTAAGTCTTGCATCAAAATATGATAATCATGTGACTTCAATAAAGAAGGTTTTCGCTCCTTTAGATTCACACATTTCGATATAATTGACATATAGCCATCTAGAACTTTCACATTTTTCAAAACCTTACAAAACACATCTTTCTCATCTTTAGAAATCTCAAAACAAGCAAGAGGCAATCAAATATCTGTCATTAAGAAGCAACTTTGGATGAAGGTCAGGGTGAATCCCCATATCAACTAGGTCAAGCCGACTCTTTAAGTCATCTTTTGATCCATTATTCACATTAAGAATTGTCCTAATAAAAAATTTTCATTCTTTTCTATATGCATCACATCAAGATTATGACGTAATAAATTATATTTTCAATAAGGCAACTTAAAAAAAATGCTTCTTTTTTTTTTCACAATTCAAACTCATTGGGGTCTTTTTTCCGTCTTCCTCCTCATCACTTTGAACATTAAGATTATCAAGTTGAGTATCAGTATCATCAACTTAAGTAATAAGAGCTAGATACCTTCAAAGATTTTCTTCACTCTTTTCTTTGATTAAGTCATTTTTTTATAAATAAAATTGATATCTTTTAACTTTGATAAAATATTAGATATAGTAAAAATGATCTATTTAACTCTTCAATTCTATCAAAGAGATGTTTTGAAATTTAAATCGATAATTATTATATAACCATCAATAATGTGCTATATAACTGAATCTTTTATCGTTATGTAACTACTTCAAATATGTCTACGTAGTACAACATAAACAAATATAACAACTTTTTATGTTCTAATTAAATAAATTCATATAAGTAAAAAATTATTGATAATTTATAATAAAGCAGTATGTATATTAAAAATTTTGTTTTATGCATCATAACTGCTTCTCATAATTGTTTTTTTTTTTTCTGTTCTTCTTGTTGGATTTGTGAAGTGTTACAGGGGTTGGAGCTGTGGTGTTTCACGAGATCTAGTAAGAGGGGGCGGGTTTGATCAGGAGCTCAAGTCAGTTGGGGTCCACTGCCAATTATTGAGCAATCGGAGCCGTTCAAATTTGTTCGAGGCAGGTTCTAGTTGAAAAAGAATCGGTAATAATCTGATCCGGGTTGTTTTTAGAGGAAGAGGTTATGGTTTGTGATGCTTTTTACTGACAATGACGAGCTCCAATCCAAGTGGGCATTGTCGCATAATCTGACAAAATTCTTCCAATTATTATTTAGAAAACAAACAAAAAAAAAAGGGAAACAATATCCTGGGATTGTTACACGGTTCTTTTCAATTTGATTCTGTCACGGATTGCATTCCACAATTTGTGGTTCAATATTTTTCATGGATTGTGATTTTCCAACAATTCTTCTTAATTTGTAGTATATACTAATTAACATATATGTATAAGGGTTTCTTTTTATACCTCAAAGTAGATCTTAGATGAAGTTTGAATGGCTATTAGAAAAGCTTTGATGATCCAAATAACACACTTGAAATTGAGCTGTGAAACAAGAAAGAAATAAAAACACTCTTCCCTCCCCCAACCCAGATGCCAAAATATTTAAATTAAACTGTAAAGGAAGGAAGCGAGTGAGAAGCTGTAATTTTTAGTATATTCTAATTGGCGTATCGGGTGAAGGAAAAGGGTAGCTGACAAATAAGATCAAAAATTGAAGCCAAAGACAAGGCGCCAAATTATCACCAACCCATCAGACGGTAATCGAAGGTGCGTCACAGCTTGAGTGCAACCACCTGACAGTATCGTTTTTTTACCAATTTTTTGGTGCTCTCAAACTCCAAACTCTAAAAATTCTAAAATTTCTCGGTAATTTTAAAGAATTCAAAAATAATTAAGTAAACTTGAAATTTTCAAAAATTTTTTATACATTTTCTTTATTGATTTGTATAATTTTATTATTTTAGAAAATTTTATTATTTTATTTTTTAAAAAAATATTCAGAATTTTTGTAAATTTTCAAATTATGATAGTTTTTATAATTTATAAAAATCATCTTATTTTTAATTTTCTATAAATTTAAAAAAATTTAAACTTTTTTATAATTTTCCAAAATTTGTTAGAATTTGTTAGAATTTTTTTAATGTTTTAGAATTTTTTTAATTTTTTGAGTAATTTTTTGATAAGTTTAAAAAAATTTTAAAATATTTTTAGAATTTTTATTAGAATTTTTAAAATTTTTTTGAATTTTTTTATATGTTAAAATTTTTTTGAAATTTTTGATTTTTTAGAAATTTTAAAAGTTTTTAAATTTTCACAAAACTTTTAGAATTTTTTAAAAATTTTTAATATTTTAAAATATTTATAATTCTTATAATTTTTTAAAATAAAATTTTTTAATAAATGATAAAATATTTTAGAATTTTTAAAAATTTTTAGAATTGTTTTGAAACTTTGAAATTTTGAAATTTTAAAATTTTTTTTCAAGTTTTAAAAATTTTAGTAAAATTTTTAAAGTTTTTTAAAACTTTTTAATTTTTTAAAACTTTTTGAAATTTTGAATTTTTTATACTGATGTAATGCTAAGACATTGATTGGATTTTTTCTACACATATCAATATAATGTTGGATATTAATAATACCATGTTAGTAAATTTGACTAATAGTATTATACAAAAGTACTAATGTGATAATATATTTGAAAATTAAAATATTAATTTGACAGAAAATTTTTTTAAATACTAATATGACAAAGATTTTAAAATTTAGAGATCAAATATGTATTTAACTTAAATTAAAAACTACTAACCAGAAAATATAAAAAATTTAAAAATTGCTGTCCGGTAAACATTCATTTGAATCTTATCAGATAATATAAAGGCCAAGTAGTCATATATGCAATGAACCTGGTTGCCCAAGTTTAAATAAAATCTTAGTAAACTTTAACCACGTTTCCCTTGGGCGCTGCGAAGGCTTACTGATCGGAATATCTGTTTCATTATTCTGATATTAAGTAGAGTCATAGACCAACGTCTCCAAGCCAACGCAACCCACAATTCAGACTGTATTTTATACCTGTTTCTGCAGCACAGTCAACAAAAAAATAATATAATAAATAAAAATAAAAAAAGAACGCTACAAGTATGTGATATTGAACTATAAGGGAAAAGCATAACATAAAGCAAACCAGTGTTCGGTTTTCACATGGCAAGTTTAAGGACCCATATCTGTTCCTTGCTTACAACCTTTCTTAGCTTAATCAGCTGCTACAATCTGCCAGAAAACCATGTTGCTTTGTTCATCTTTGGTGACTGACTTTATGATGCTGGAAACAACAACTATATCAACACCACTGTTCATTATCAGGCAAACTTTTGGCCATATGGAGAAACCTTCTTTAAGTACCCCACTGGACGATTTTCTGATGGGCGTCTTATTCCAGATTTCATTGGTAAAGCACTTCAATTGTTTTTCTCTTTGTTATAGCAACTTCAATAAAAATAAAAAAATAAAAATAAAAACTCTTCTGATTCTCAAAATTATGTTGCAGCTGAGTATGCAGGGTTAACTTTAATCCCACCATACTTACAACCTGGTAACAATAAATTTATGGATGGGGTGAACTTTGCTTCTGCAGGAGCTGGTGCTCTGGTTGAAACTCATCAAGGATTTGTATGTGATGTTTTTTCATTAGCTTATTTATTGATTGAAGTCACTTTAGATGACACAAACATAGCCATACATAGTAATTATAGTTATATTCTAGCATTTAGAATGAAAAGTATATTGCTATATGACTTTTTCTCTTCTTTTTTTTTTTTTTTATAAAAGAGGTTACAGGATAGAGAAAAGAATTGCAAATACAGAGATTTAAACCTAGATCTGCTAGATGCAGCTTTGAGGGTAGCATTTCTAATTCTAACCATTGTTTACTTTTTCATTTTCTTTCCCTTCCTCCTTTCTTTTCTTTTTTTTTTTTTTTTTCTTTTGGGTTAATCCAGGTTATAGACCTAAACACTCAAGTAAGTAATTTCAAGAATATTGAGAAATTGTTGCGACAAGAATTAGGTGATGCAGAAGCCAAGAGATTGCTGGGTAGAGCCCTATATATGATTAGCATAGGAAGCAACGATTACTTTGTCTCTATTCAAAACTCAAGCATGCTTCAATCCTACTCCAAAGAAGAATATGTTGCAATGGTGATTGGCAACCTCACTGCTTCAATCAAAGTAATTATACTTAAATACAGAAATATGATTCTACCCTTTGTTTTTCTCTCTTATATCAGTTGCTCATAATCTGCATTTACTTAAAATGTGTCAGGAAATATATAAGAAAGGAGGAAGGAAATTTGGGTTTCTGAGCTTGGGGCCATTGGGATGTTTTCCAGGCATGAAACTACGTGTGCCAGGAAACACCAGTTCTTGCCTTGACAAAGTAACAACACTAGCACATCTGCACAATAAAGCACTTCCCATAGCGCTCCAGAAGCTGGAGAACCAATTAGAAGGATTCAAATTCGCAAATCATGATTTCTATACTTCTTTAAGTGAAAGAATGAACAACCCTTCAAAATATGGTAAGTCTCATGACTATAATACTTCGTTGTAAAAATAAAAAGGAACACTATATTTTTAAGTTACATTTTGAGGTTTATTTTTGTGAAGGTTTCAAGGTGGGGAATATGGCATGCTGTGGCAGTGGTCCATACAGAGGACAATCAAGCTGTGGGGGGAAGAGGCAGATAAAAGAGTATCAATTATGTGAAAAGGCTAGTGAATATTTGTTCTTTGACTCTGGTCACCCCACTGAAAGGGCCAACCGGCAATTTGCAGAGCTGTTGTGGCATGGAACTCCCAAAATGACATGGCCTTACAATCTCAAAGCACTATTTAATCTTCTTTAATAATAAAACATAGCAATATTTTTCCAAGACCAGTTGGCTAAATCCTTGCTCGAGGGTATGCTTTGCTTGGCTTGGTGCGCCTACATCTATCTGAGTTGGACATAGAAAGGAATATCAGGCTTCTTGGTGGTAAGTCAAAGATCAATTTCAGAACTCTTGAACTGCATTGCGGAATTGAAGGGGCTTAATCACATTGCAGCTGATGACATTAATAAGGTTCTTCTCACCAACTGGGAGCTTAGTGGAAATCTGTTTGAATTTTGTTGTTTGTAGCTCTGTTTATAATTTCTTCACTGCTTTGTAGTTTAGTTCCGTTCTTCTAGCAGGCTTCCCCTGCTTCATTTGAATAAATGAAATTCCAAATATCCAACGAGAAAAAGAAGATTTTCCTATAATCCTTTAGTTGGTGTGTGCTGGTCAACATCACAACCCTATCCCAAACAGAAGCAAAATGCTATTCCAATGTTATCAACATATAAGTACAAACAAAAAAAAAATTGAGGGTTGGCGACAAAAAGAGTGTGCTTTTATCTTTATTTTTTAGGGTTCAAATCTGTTGAAAAGTTGTGTGAAAATAGTTTTTTATTAATTCATTAGACTCGGCATAAAAGCTTACTTGGATCAGCACTTAGAAAAGATGTACGGTATAAGATCCAAAAATCTCTCAAATCACAAGAAAAAAATTTTGAAAATTGTGAACTGTACCAGAAGTAGTATAAAAGTTATATGAGGAAATCAAGAAATTTAAGTTGAATGAACTTGAATTCAGAAAGTAAATTGATCAAAGTAAATTTCCATCTTTTTCTTTTTGTTAGGCATTAGGAGGACTTTGGATTGAAAGGTTATATTCCTAGTCACAAAACAAAATAAAATACTGTAATAAATACCTTATTAGGATCCGGGTTGCATCAGCAGCTAAAAATTTGCTCAATTATTGTCAGTTATCCTAAACATTTTGTTATGGAAAATTAATTAATTGAACATAAAGATCAGGTTGTGAGCCAAACATTTTAAAGTTTAAAACCCATGCTTCTACATGCACTTCCAAGTTCAGATATTTCAAATCCTGTTTTATATACACAAGAACATTTTTTGATACGTAAAAGTTTGTAACTTAATATATAAAAAAAATAAATTATAAGTGCAAAAATTTAAATCTTAAATTTATTAAATACTATTTCTTAAAAATAGTTACGTGAATCAAACTACACCACACCCCCTCCGCATTCCCATTGAAAGTGATCCTATGACTTAAAATGCTGTAGAAGACTACTTTTCAGAGTATGTATATTAGTTGTAAGGCAAAATGACTTAAAATCCATGAACCACTCTTCACTGAAAATGGACGGATCTTCGCAAGAAAATCACGCCCGCGTCCACATGCGAGGAAACATCATCCGTTTTGTTATTTTGTGTTCTGCTATTGGCTTAAACGGATCGTGGCCAAAACGGTAGTCAAGAAAAACTTGTCATTTCTGAAGGACATGTTGGCTCCATAGCGGGGAGAAGAAGACTTCCATGAAACCAAAAGGAAACTACATTAATGCTCATACTAAAGTTGTACTAAATTCTTACATTATTCAACTATCCAAGTCTTAGGTGAAATCGGCAAACTTAAAGTTCCTCAACTTAAAGTTCCTCATGTGAAAATATAATTGTTTGATGTTTTATTGAAAAATTTGGATCTTGAAATGAACTTTCAAACTTGAAAATTTGTGTATATACACCACAGGAGTTTATGTTTTTAATAACATTTTTTTTAACGTTTAGCGGTGTTTATACACATCACTAAAAGATTTAAAGCGTTTGTCAAAAACGCCACTAAGAGCGTTAGCTATACTATTATTGGGAAAAATAACATCGTTTATAAGAAATGTAGTTAATTTAACTACATTTGTAAGCACAATCGTCGTTAATTTAGTGATGTTTATATAAAAAAAATGCTGTTAATTTAATATTTAGTGGTATTTTTTAATACAAACGCAGTGAAATTAAGAAATTTACTTTTTTAAAAAAATTTCTTTTAATATTTATTATTATCATTAAATAAAAATATTAAAAGAAATAAAAATGAACTTAAATTCATAAACTGAATATTATAAATACATAATTTTATTCAAATATGCATGTAACACAAAGTTTATTAATACATGCAATAACATTCAAATTATTTTAGTACATTAACAAAAAAATTTTAAATATATGAAATTAATGACTACATAAATTTGAAAAACTACCATTTGATGAAGGATTTTTTTCACATTTGTCACTAGTGTGCTCAATAACCTACTGAATAATATTATACAAATTTTAACACTTAATAATAAGCTATTTTTATATTAAAAAATATAAATAGTTACTAAATATAATACCTGAGTTGATAGAACATTTAGATTAGTTCCTGAAAATTATTGTTGCATAAAATTCATAAGAATATCAAATTGATTATGCAATTGCTAAAATTTTGCATGTTCTTGGTTCATTTTTGCACATTCTTCTTCAATTTTAGCACACTCATGTTCTCTTTCTGCTTCCATTTGCTGGAAACGTTGTTGCATAATTTGCAACTCCTCTCTCAATATAAAAATGTCTTGTGAAGATTGACTTGCTGAGAATGTAAATTGCTGAGAGCTACGTACATAGTAGCTAGATGGTGTTAAACCTAATTCAAGGCCTCGAACCTGTCCATGTCTTTCTTTTCTAGCAACTTCTGTGAAAGTATGATTTTTCAATTCTTGCATTTTGACAGAACCATCATATGCTACTTCAATCTCAGCAACCATTTTTTTTTCGCTTTCTCATGTAAATTAATCAGATAAAATATCAAACTTAATGATTAATTCATAATATGTTTTAAATAGTAAATATTTACTTTTTGTATAAAACAAATGTAACAAATTACCACAATTTTTTATGTTTCAACATTCAAGTAAGATTCGTCTTTTTTGTGTAAGTTAATCGAAAAAGTTTCACACATCCAATTTTTTCACTCATCTCAAACTTCTATATAAGAACATATGTTATTATTAAATACATATCAACTGCAACTTATTCATGCATATTAAACATGTCAATCAAGTTCAAAAATTTAAATAAGTTTAATATCATATATTTAATCTATCTAAATTGTTAAAATAGAAATATAACTGTAAAATTATATTTTTGCCTTTTAACAATACAAAAGTCTTAAACAAACGTAAACAATTAAAACATTTTAGCCTTTCACACATATTAATCATGGAAACCAAATTCAATCATTTGAACAAGTTAAATATCATGTATTGAAACTATCCAAACTGTTAAAACAGAACAATAATAGCAACTTTGTATTTTTGCCTTTTAACAGCAAAAAAAATTTTAAACAGAGGTAAACAAAAACTTTTTCATATATATCAACTGTGAAAATCAAGTTCAATCATTCGAAAAAGTTTAATATCACGTATTGAAGCTATGCAAACTGTTAAAACAGAACAATAATAACAATTTTATATTTTTACCTTTTAATGGCACGAAAAATCTTAAACAAAGGTAAACAGTAACTTTTTCACATAAACTATTTGAAAAAATTTAATATCATGTATTAAAGCCATCTAAACTGTTAAAATAAAATAATAACAGCAAATGTGTATTTTTGCCTTTTTAACAACAAAAATAGTCCTAAATAGACGTAAACGATAATTTTTTTATACATATCAACCGTAGAAATCAAGTTCAATAATTCGGACAAGTTTAATATCATGTATTAAAACTATCCAAACTATTAAAATAGAATAATATTATTAATTTTGCAATTTACCTTTTAACGACATAAAAAGTCCTAAATAAACGTAAATGTTAGCTTTTTCACCCATATCAACTGTACTAAGTTTAATTATTCTGATAAGTTTAATACCATGTATTGAAGCTATGCAAATTGTTAAAATAGAACAAAAATAACAATTTTACATTTTTACCTCTTAACAGCATCAAAAGTTTTAAACAGATGTAAACGATAACTTTTTCACACATATTTTAAAAATTTTATCAAAATTTTTAAATATTTTTATAATTGTTTTGAATTTTTTTTATCTTTTAAAAAAATTTTTGAATTTTTCAAATTTTTTGAAATTTTAAAAATTTTTAGAATTTTCAAAAAACTTTTAGAATTTTTTAAAAATTTTTAATATTCTTAATATTTTAAAATTAAAATTTTTTTTATAAATGTTAAAAAATTTTAAAATGTTTTAGATTTTTTAAAAAATGTTTAGAATTGTTTTGATATTTTGAAATTTTTAAATTTTTTTCAAGTTTTAAAAATTTTAATAAACTTTTTAAAAATCTTTTTAAGTTCTTTAAAACTTTTTTAAATTTTTAATTTTTTAGAGCTTTTTAAATTTTTTTTTGAATTTTTTTGTGCTAATGTAATAATGATGTTATAATATTGATTGAACTTTTTTTTACGCATATCAGTATAATGTTAAATGTTAATGTCACGTTAGCAAAATTGACTAACGACATTATACAAAAGTACTAACGTGATAATAGATTTCAAAATTAAAATACTAATGTGATAAAAAAAAATTAAAATACTAATATGACAAAAATTTTAAAATTTAGGGACCAAATATGTATTTAACTGATCAAATTAAAAACTACTAACCAGCAAATATAAAAAAATTCAAAAATTGCAGTCCAATAAACATTCATTTGAATCTTATCAGATAATATAAAGGCCAAGTAGTTATATATGCAATGAACCTGGTTGCCCAAGTTTAAATAAAATCTTGGTAAACTCTATCTACGTTTTCCTTGGGCACTACGAAGGCTTACTGATTGGAATATCTGTTTTATTATTCTGATATTAGGTCGAGTCGTGGACCAACGTCTCCAAGCCAACGCAACCCACAATCCAGACTGTATTTTATATCTGTTTCTGCAGCACAGTCAACAAAGAAAAATAAAAAAAGAACCCTACAAGTATGTGACATTGAACTATAAGGGAAATGCATAACATAAAGCAAACCAGTGTTCGGTTTTCACATGGCAAGTTTAAGGACCCATATCTGTTCCTTGCTTTGCTATACAACCTTTCTCAGCTTAATCAGCTGCTACAATCTGCCAGAAAACCATGTTGCTTTGTTCATCTTTGGTGACTCACTTTTTGATGCTGGAAACAACAACTATATCAACACCACTGTTAATTATCAGGCAAACTTTTGGCCATATGGAGAAACCTTCTTTAAGTACCCCACTGGACGATTTTCTGATGGGCGTCTTATTCCAGATTTCATTGGTAAAGCACTTCAATTGTTTTTCTCTTTGTTATAGCAACTTCAATAAAAATAATAAACAAATAAAAACTCTTCTGATTCTCAAAATTATGTTGCAGCGGAGTATGCAGGGTTACCTTTAATCCCACCATACTTACAACCTGGTAACAATAAATTTATGGATGGGGTGAACTTTGCTTCTGCAGGAGCTGGTGCTCTGGTTGAAACTCATCAAGGATTTGTATGTGATGTTTTTTCATTAGCTTATTTATTGATTGAAGTCACTTTAGATGACACAAACATAGCCATACATAGTAATTATAGTTATATTCTAGCATTTAGAATGAAAAGTATATTGCTATGACTTTTTCTCTTCTATTTTTTTTATTTTTATTTTTATAAAAAAGTTCGCAGGATAGAGAAAAGAATTGCATGTACAGAGATTTAAACCGAGATCTGCTAGATGCAGCTTTAACGGTAGCATTTCTAATTCTAACCACTGTTTACTTTTTCATTTTCTTTCCCTTCCTACTTTTTTTCTTTTTTTCCTTTTGGGTTAATCCAGGTTATAGACCTAAATACTCAAGTAAGTTATTTCAAGAATATTGAGAAATTGTTGCGACAAGAATTAGGTGATGCAGAAGCCAAGAGATTGCTGGGTAGAGCCCTATATATAATTAGCATAGGAAGCAACGATTACTTTGTCTCTATTGTTCAAAACTCAAGCATGCTTCAATCCTACTCCAAAGAAGAATATGTTGCAATGGTGATTGGCAACATTACTGCTTCAATCAAAGTAATCATATTTAAATATAGAAATATGATTCTACCCTTTGTTTTTCTCTCTTATATCAGTTGCTCATAATCTGCATTTACTTAAAATGTGTCAGGAAATATATAAGAAAGGAGGAAGGAAATTTGGGTTTCTGAGCTTGGGGCCATTGGGATGTATACCAGGCATGAAACTGCTTGTGGCAAGAAACACTAGTTCTTGCCTCGAAAAAGTAACAACACTAGCACATCTGCACAATAAAGCACTTTCCATAGCCCTCCAGAAGCTGGAGAACCAATTAGAAGGATTCAAATTCGCAAATCATAATTTCTATACTTCTTCAAGTGAAAGAATAAACAACCCTTCAAAATATGGTAAGTCTCATGACTATAATACTTCGTTGTAAGAAAAAAAAGGAACACTATATTTTTAAGTTACATTTTGAGGTTTATTTTTGTGAAGGTTTCAAGGTGGGGAATATGGCATGCTGTGGCAGTGGTCCATACAGAGGACAATCAAGCTGTGGGGGGAAGAGGCAGATAAAAGAGTATCAATTATGTGAAAAGGCTAGTGAATATATGTTCTTTGACTCTGGTCACCCCACTGAAAGGGCCAACCGGCAATTTGCAGAGCTGTTGTGGCATGGAACCCCCAAAATGACATGGCCTTACAATCTCAAAGCACTATTTAATTTTCTTTAATAATAATACATAGCAATATTTTTCCAAGACCAGTTGGCTAAATCCTTGCTCAAGGGTATGCTTTGTTTGGCTTGGTGTGCCTACATCTATCTGAGTTGGACATAGAAAGGAATATCAGGCTTCATGGTGGTAAGTCAAAGATCAATTTCAAAACTCTTGAACTGCATTGCGGAATTGAAGGGGCTTAATCACATTGCAGATGATGACATTAATAAGGTTCTTCTCACCAACTGGGAGCTTAGTGGAAATCTGTTTGAATTTTGTTGTTTGTAGCTCTGTTTATACTTCCTTCACTGCTTTGTAGTTTAGTTCCGTTCTCCTGGCAGGCTTCCCCTGCTTCATTTGAATAAATGAAATTCCAAATATCCTACAAAAAAAAGAAGATTTTCCTATAATCCTTTAGTTGGGGTCCACTGGTCAACATCACTACCGTATCCCAAACAGAAACAAAATACTATTCCAATGTTATCAACATACAAGTACAAACTTGAAAATTTTGAGGGTTGGCAACAAAAAGAGTGTGCTTTTATCTTTATTTTTTAGGGTTCAAATCTGTTGAAAAATTGTGTGAAAATAACATTTTATTGATTCATTAGACTCGGCATAAAAGCTTACTCGGATCAGCACTTAGAAAAGATGTACGGTATAAGATCCAAAAATCTCCCAAATCACAAGAAAAAAATTTTGAAAATTGTGAACTGTACCAGAAGTAGTATAAAAGATATACGAGGAAATCAAGAAATTTAAGTTGAATGAATTTGAATTCAGAGAGTAAATTGATCGAAGTAAATTTCCATCTTTTTCTTTTTGTTAGGCATTAGGAGGACTTTGGATTGAAAGGTTATATTCCTAGTCCCAAAACAAAATAAAATACTGTAATAAATACCTTATTAGGATCCGGGTTGTATGATTAGCTAAAAATTTGCTCAATAATTGTCAGTTACCCTAAACATTTTTTTATGGAAAATTAATTAATTGAACATAACGATCAGGTTTAAAGTTTAAAACCCAGGCTTCTACATGCACTTCCAAGTTCAGATATTGCAGATCCTATTTTATATGAACAAGAACTTTTTTTTATACGTAAAGTTTGATACTTAATATATAAAAAAAATTATAATTGTCAAAAATTAAATCTTAAATTTATTAAATATTATTTTTAAAATTAAATATTATTTCTTAAAAATAATTACGTTAATTAAACTACACCACACCCAGGAACGGATGCATAATGGGGTCATTGGGGCAATTGCCCACACTGAGATCTATATCCCTTCAAAAATACATTATAAAAATATTTAAAAAGTTTAATTTTTTTATAATGTCCCCACTCAATATATATATATATATATATATATATATATATATATAATATGAAAAAGTGAAACTTAAAATAATTGGAAGTGATAGATTTGTAAATAAAAAAATATTTTAAGGTCATTATAAAAAAATAGAATTGATTGTAAATAAAAGTAATCAGTCTTTCATTTTCGTCCATCTTCCCTATTTTTGCTACTTTCAAGTTTTTAAACAAAAACAGAGAGAACCAGAGAAGAAAATTAAAGAAGTAAAGAGAGAAAAAAAAAAAGTCTTTTAATTGAAGAAACAAATTACAAGTTGGTTATATTCTTACTCTAACAAGATGTTCAAGTTATTTTTTTATATATTTTTACAATTAGTCAATCAGTTTTTTTATATATTTTTATATATAGTGTTTATTTATTATTTGAAATTTGTTACATTGATGAAATAATTTGATCATGAATTCATGTTATTGATAGCATTTATATTTTTTTATCATGTTTGAATTTTTTATGTTCTATATTTTTCTTTATTTTTTTAATTATTACTCATTCAACTAATAACTTTAAATTTGGTAAAAAATAATTTATATGGAAATTATAAAATTAGTTAGAAATTCTATCCAATTTTTTACATAGCAGTATAGTTACAGTATGTGAATTGCATTTCTATTCATATATTTCAAATATAGGGCCAATTGATCTTCATTAACACGCATAATTGTATTTGGAATATGTGTGTCATAACTTTAGATCCGGGGATTTATCGCTAGATTTAATAAATAAATAGAATCGTCATCAATCTTTTTTATTAGGTGTGATTGGTCATTTAAGGAATCTATCCTTTTAAAGAACTCCTAAGCCTGACTAAGGATCTCTAAAAGAATAGGTTCGGGTCTACTAACCAGAACAGGGTTCAGGAGTCGTTTACATGTGGAGAAGATTATAGCACCCCTAAATGCCCATTCGAAATATGATACCATATTATTTCAAATTTATCCTAAGATCTTGAGTCTAATGACTTCAAAATTTATGTTGAAATATTAGAAATAATTTATAATATTCTCCATCAATTTGGTAGAATTTTAAAAAATATTTTCTCACATCAAGAGTATTCAAGAATCCAATTTGATTTCTTGAAGAGGCTCCGTCATCGAAAAAAGATTTATTTATTATTTTTAGTCAAAAACATATCTAATTATTTCACCATTTGGGCCAAATTAAAAATATTTTTTCTTTTTGAATTTCTAAAATTTTTTACCATTTGAGCCTATTTAGAATTCTTTTTATTTTTTTTGGAAAGAAAATAATATGACAATTACTTTTATTGAAATTTTTCATCAAATTATTCCATAATTTGGGTCAAATTTAGAGAAAATTTTTCACCTAGAGATTTCTTAAAAATTTACCATTTTAAATTTTTAAGAATCTTATCCTCGAATAATTATCACATATTTTCAATCAAAATTTTATTTGGAAAAGAATACAATTATTTATATTGAAATTTCATATAAATTATTCTACCATTTAGGCCAAATTTAAAAGAAATTTCTCACCTAGAGAATTCTTAGAAAATTCATCATTTGAAATTTTTAAAAATTTCATCATTAGATAATTTGTATTTAATTTCAAAATTTTATATTTTTTAATTTTTTTGGATTGAAAATAAATATTAATTATTGTTATTGAAACCTTGTCTAAATTATTCCACCATTTGGGTCAAATTTAGACAAAATTTCTCACCTAGGAATTTTATAAAAATTTACCATTTGAAATTTTTATAAATTCCATCATTGGATAATTAATATTTATTCCCAAAATTTTATTTTTTTATTTTATTTAATATCAAATAATGAAAATCATAAAATAAAGTGAATAAATAAACAATTATGCATAAAACAAAAAAAATGAATAAACAATCGATTAAAGAAAAAAATAAATACCAAACAATTAAAAAAATAAAAATAAGAAAAACTATCAAAATTGACATAAGCCTTTGAAATTCTACCGAATCAATGTGCTAGCCTATCACATGACACTAAGGCATCAAAGCACATTAAGGCACCTGCTTCACACACACATGGTTCCCCTTCGCTATTGCCTTCCACTATTTTTCGATTCCTGCTAGCTTCTTCCGTTCTTGTTGCTCAATCTTCTTTTTCATTTTTTTTTTTTTTGCCAGCAGCTTCACGTTCCTTTGCCTGTCGTCAATATTTTATTTCTCTCCCTAATTTTTTTTGTGTGTGTTTGTGTGATATGTGTAGGCATGTATTTATAGGGTTCTGAATCTGAGAACTCAAATCCAGAAAGGAATCCTAATTTCTTTTGAATTCTAAACTTAAACTCAACTCTAACTTTACAAATCAGTTCCAACAATTTCACACAAACTCAACCATCTATTTTTTCACTTTTTTAATTTTTAATTTTTTTCATTATTTTTATTCACAAAAATCACAAGTAGACCCTGGACAAATTGGGTGTCTACAGCAATCCTTCTTTGCACATTTTCTATGAAACAAAAATTGTGCAAAAACGTAGACACCTATTTAAGACTCAACTCAACATCCTTTCTTTTTTCTATGTTTTTTTCCTTTTTTTTTTGAAAAGAAAGTAAGCAAAGCTCTTCTAAACAGAGGCAACAAACTTTGAGAAATGAATGACTCCTCTGAATAGAGGCAACAGACTTTTGAGAAAATAAATGGCTCCTCTGAATAGAGGCAACGAACTTTGAGATGAAATTTGAGAAAATAAATGTCTCCTCTGAATAGAGGTAACAAACTTTTGAGAAAATAAATGGCTCCTCTAAATAGAGGCAACAAACTTTGAGAACATAAATGGCTCCTCTGAATAAAGGCAACGAACTTTTGAGAAAATAAATAGCTCATCTAAATAGAGGCAATGAACTTTTGAGAAAATAAATGGCTCTTTTGAATAGAGGCAACAAACTTCTAGAAAATAAATGGCTCATTGACAATCATATCCAATAGAGTTGTAGCTCAAATATGATAAAATTTGTAATGGAAACTCAAAGATTTGTAATTTGAGTCGAAAATCAAAGGTTCAGATATGCAAGAACCTTTCAACTTCGTAAAAATTCACTAAAATTTAATTCTCAAAATTTTAGCTTCATAAGAATTCAAATTTGCAAGATCTTAAGATTCGCATTTGCAAATTATAAGACTCACATCCACATTTTAAAGATTCTTATTTGAATTTTAAAGATTTACATCCAAAAATTCAAAGCTTCTCATTAAGGCTCAAAAGTTCTTATTCAATAAATCTCAAAGTTTCATATATCAAAGATTCTCATTTGAAACTTAAAACTCCAAGATTTTTCTTTGAAACTCAAAGATTCTCAATTGAAATTCAAATATTTTCATTAAAAGGTTCACAATTTCCTTTCAGGTGACCCAAAATTTTGCATGAATGAATGTCATAATCAAAGATGCAAATGCCTTCTTAATGATGCAAATGCAACAATCGAATTATGTGCATGTGTTATTCAAACAACAATGCTTACGTGATGCATAGAATGTAGACGTCAATAATGTCATGAAATTTTAAATAATTACGGTAATATGGCTCTCAAGACTCCGACATCTCATGTTTTCTCTTTGTTTAGCTTCTTAACATTTTAGAACAAGTTTCATCAACCGATCATCATTGTTTCCATTACTTGATCACCATCCATAGGCTTCTCAGCACTAATAATTCTGTCAATTGATCCATATTGTGCTCATCACTCATTTAAAGGCTTCTCAGCACTAGCCATTCAGGAATGAATTTCATCCACTGATCTTCATTATTTTATCACTTGATCACTATTGACAAGCTATGTCGACCAATTCATCCCATATTCATCATTTAGTCACACCATATGTCTTCTCAAATCATCCATTTTTAAGTTTCTACCACCTCTTCTTTTTTCTTCTTATCATCTTGGATTTCTCTTCAAAAAAATGCAAGACTCTTTTATGCACATTATCATTCATTCATCATCATTTCAAATCATGACAAATATAATGCTTTCATACATTTCCTTGATTTATTCTGGAGATGCAATAATAAGGGAACACGGGGTAATTTGATAGAAAGGTACTTAATGAAAGACGAGTTTAGTGTAAAATAAATAGGGAAAGAAAAAATTGGATGAATGGTATATCCAAACAATGAATATTCGAACAATTCTAAACATTAATCCAATATTTTTTTCAAAAACTCATTCCATTGACTATCGAAATCATTTTGAGCTCATCAAACTTTGCCCCAATTTCGAGAGGTCTTCAAATACCTTGCTCTTCTATCAAACTTTTAGCTCAGATATTTTTTCTACCCAAATTGCCTTTTCAGGTTTTCAATTTGAGTATTCATTTTCTCTCATTTTCATTTTTTTTATTTTTTCATTTGATTCATTTTTCATTTTTTTCATTTTTTTCAAATTTTTTCAATTTTTCATTCTTTTTTTTTTCAATTTTTCTTCTTTTTTGTTTCATCCATTATTGATATCTTTTTCACATCAATCTCTAACACACAAAGCAATTCGATTGCCCCATTATAAGCTTGCCTCAGTTTAACATATGATCATTCAATTTGAACATTCACACTTGATCCAAATAGATTTTTAAAGGTTGTAATATAGGCCACGGTGAGGGGTCATGAAAGAAATGGATAAAATAGGCTCAAAGCATGTGTTTAAAGGGTTCAAAACCAAAGGATCATTTGATGCAACTTGGCATTTTGCCCCTACATCATTTCACTACTTTTTTTCTTTTTCCATCTCATTCCTTACACAAAGGATTCTCATTACTTTACCCCAATTTGCTTGTGGCATTTTACTTTTCTCTCTTTCTTTATTTTGCTTTGCTTTCTCTCTTTGAGACCTTTTATGATCTTTCGTCTCTTTTTTTTTTTCAAAAATGCCTCCAATGTGGAGGATGATCCTTGGTCAGAGTTTTTTTTTTAAAATAATAATAATAATAGGCTAAGGAGTAGCAATGAATGATTTTTCAAATGGTAAAAGAAATATGGCCATTTTTCATTTCAATTGTGAATACTTTCCTCGAACATCATCTATTGATCAAAAACAAGCTCATGGATTTATATAAAAGACTGCACATCTTTAAGACATATCTATTTCACCTCTAGCAATAGCTTACTTTTTTTTTTGCTTAAACCATCTCTTCATATTAGTGTAAATGAGTTCTCAAAATTAAATCTCAAAATTATTGTTATCATTGTCTAAATATTCATCATTTGAAATTTAAGAACGGGAATGAAAAATTTTGAAATGTGACAAAGCATGCAACAATGATTGAATGAAAGAAAAAATGTAATGAAATGCATATACTTGCCTTTTATTAAAATGATAACAAATAAAATCCTATTGCATAAAAGAAATATTAATATTACTTTAAAAGAAATCCTAAAATAACAAAAAAAATTTCCAACTAGCCTTATCTTTATTCTTTAAAATTGTGCCCATGTGCAATCAAGATCTTGATTGATATCTTGCCTCCCTTGATTCACTGTAACTCTTTAGGCCTTTTCTGATCCATGTGTTCTTGATTCTCACTCAGAGCATTGACATTGTGATTAGGCAATGGATTGCCACTAACATTAAATGTTGTTGCTCTTCTTTGATCAAAACTTACCATCCTATCTTTGATTAACTGTTACACCTTATGTTTCAAAGCAATGTAATTTTTAGTGGAATGGCCAGTAATTTCATAGTGGTAGTCACAGTGAGCTGTATGATCATACCACTTAGGATAGGATGGTTTGAGTGGCTCCACACGGTTAGGGGCAATCAAGTGACTGTTATAAAGCTCTCGATATAACTCTGTATAAGTCATGAGAATTAGATTGAATACGAGTTTTCTCAGGTAATTCGTTGCTCTCGTAAACCACTTATTGGGTTAGCAAGATGAACCTAAGCCTTATGAGAGGTTGAATATTAAGGCTGTATGTAAGAGCTTGAAGGTTGAAAATAAGCTGGTATGTTGATGGGTAAGATGGTTGTAGAGCTGGTTGGTATGGGTAGGATGAGGTATTGTTCACAGTAGGATAGTATAGAGAATAACCTTGTGGGTAGGATTGGTATCCCCTGAACTGTCTGTCAAAGCCTACAGCTTGAGTTTTAGTCTCTTTTTTTTTAGGTGCCTTCTTGATTTTTTTTCCTTTCAGCTTGCTATTTTTAATGACATTCTCAATTATTTCACCTGAGATCACCATGTCAACGAAATTTTTTGTGACATTTCCTATCATCTTTTCATAATATGAAGATTTCATAGTGCTAACAAATAACACTGTAGTTTTTTTTTCAGTTAGAAGAGGTTGCACCTGAAAAGCTACATTTCTCCATCTCTTCGTGTATTTTTTGAATGATTCATTTACCTTTTTTTTCATATTCTACAAAGATAAACGATCAGGGGCCAAATCCATGATATGTCGGTATTGACTAATAAAGTCATGGGCCATGTCACTCCAGGAATGGATGTGGGTTTTATCCAGCTGAACATACCACCTAACAGCGAAGTTAGTAAGGCTATCTTGAAAAATATGTATTAGTAGTTTTTCATTGTGAGCATAGGCTACCATCTTCCGATAATACATAGTAATGTGAGTCTTTGGGCATTTTGTACCATCATATTTCTTAAATTTTGGTACTTTCAATTTTGGAGGAATGACCACATCTGAGACCAAATAAAGCCCAGCAGCATCAACAGAACCATAAAAACTAATTCTTTCCATAACCCGTAACCTTTGTTCTAGCATACTAATCTTTGAGTCTTCCTGAGCTTTAATTTTTTACCTTTTCTTTCTTTTTTTCTTTTAGTTCATCCAAATCAAGAACTTGATTTGGTTCTACTACCTTTTCAGTAAAGACAATATTCACATAACTGTGGTAATATCCTGGATTAGAGGCTGATGGTATTCTAGGATATGTAGGATATGTGAATTGTTATGACGAAACCTTTTGTGTAGACTAGGCTTGAGGTGGATCAAAATCAGGTGGATATAGGGGATCAGTCACTTCTTGTGATGTAGGGCCCTATTGGCTTGTGTTCTCTTCTACCCTTTTCCCTTTATTTAACTTGTTTAGAACATCTAGAATCTTATTTAACTCATTTTTAAGCTTTTTCTAAGCCTTCTCCAATTTTTTAAACTGATGAGAGTTTTTTTACCCCATTTGTTTAGCTCTGACTCTTGTGTTGTATCGA
Source organism: Durio zibethinus (assembly GCF_047325235.1). Lineage (NCBI taxonomy): Eukaryota > Viridiplantae > Streptophyta > Magnoliopsida > Malvales > Malvaceae > Durio > Durio zibethinus. The sequence continues at coordinate 21,279,459 of NC_143177.1, forward strand.
TGAATGGGATTTTTGTTGGACGGAGCTATCCTTAAACCTTGAGTACCTTAATTATATGATTATTTAAAACTATGTATTTTATGTATGATATACAAATGTATGCATGAAATATACTAATTTTGCCACATCATCAATATTGATAAAAAAAATCTTCATTTGAAACTTTATTCAATAAAATTTCAAAATTACATCCTAATAAAGTCAAAGGAATATTCTAAAGTCCTAAACATCATCATTTATTTCTAATGCCTCCTTATAAACATCCTAGCTTGCTGGTAATGATTTTGTGCCTCATCTAGGAAATCAAGCAGTTGTTGTCCATGAACTCTCACTGGTTGCAACACAGCCTTCAAATTTTTCACTTTTTCTTTTATTTTTGATGCTTTGTCTGCAGCAATGCATATCTGATCGAACAAATGCCTGAGATGCCTTTGTTTTTCTACACACATGTTTTTCCATAGCTCACTCTGTTGAGCTTGTCTCCTGCATTCATCAAACAAGGCTTCTACTTGTGCTGTGCGTCGATCCACTATCTCTTGTAGCATTTAGTTATGTCTATGTACCCTAGCAGTGGCCTTTTGTTCTTTCTCCACCCTCACTTTTAACAATTCATTTTCTTTTGGAAGTCGGGCAAGGTTAGGAGTGACTGATGAATGTGTCATATCTAAGTCATTAAATAAGGCTCGTCACTGATCTTTTTGCTCTATGAGACTTTGGATTTTCAGTTCTTAAAGTTGTAGACTCTCTTCCATTTCCAACTTCAATCGTTTATTTTCTTGTTCCAACAGATCTTTCTCGGATTAGAGTTTTCTCTTAGCTGTTTTCATTTTAAGTAAAGGATCTTGAAAAATGAGTTTTGGGGAATGTCCTAATTGTTCACTAGGAAACACAATATATTTTCCCCTCATCGTAAGCCATACACTATATTCAGGGGTAACATCGTAAGTAAACCTCCCTTGATTAACCCTGTTGGTTTGCTTCCATGATTTTTTAACCTTTTCAATCATTCCATATGCCCCTTTATCAGTGAATGAGAACTCCCATTGGTTAAGTCCATAAGTTTTTGGAATGAATTGCTCACATCCGGATTATCTTCTCACCAAAGTTGAGGCATAAGTAACAGCACCACATAGGCCTAATAAGTACACCCATGGTTGACCTTCATAACTGTATAACACTATATCATGACACATCCAAGGTGCTCTCTAAACTATCCCTTGATTATCAAAGGCTCAAAAATAAGAAACCCACTCTTCTTTTGACTTTGCTTGAGGCCATGTGCTATAACGAAACTCTTTGATAGGAATACTAGAATAAAGGTATGGTTTGTGAAATTGACTTTCTTTGTATTCCATGTGACTCTTCATCCATACATAAAGCAACTGTTGGAATCCATTAAATCGACCTTTACCATTTTTACGACAAAAGTTTAGAGAACGAATAGTTTCTTTCAAAATGGTTGGTACTGCATTGACCTGATATGCTAACTGATCAACAAAATCCACCACTGCAACATCAACATATCCAATGACTTTCGAGAAGATCACTAATTCATATAAAGCTATAGTTATAGCCATTAATCCCTACTCGTCATCTATGTGCCCCTGGATGAAATCTCGTAAAAAACTTCATGGAATAGCCTTACTTTCACCTTTTATCTTGACACATGAATCGACTTGAGACAAACTAAGTCCAAGCATTTGCACTAGCTTTTAACGATAGCCCACTTTATTGGACCAATAAATCTTGTTTGGGTTTGGTAAATCGAAGTGAAGTAGGATCATATACTCTTCAATTATAGGTACCATGTCTGCTTTATTGAAAATGAAACATCTATAAGAAGGATCCCAAAATTGAATGATGACCCTAATCAAATTACTGTCCACTTCTACCTGAAACAGTGAAGCTATATCTCTATACTTGTTCTCAAATACCTCCTGTCTTATTTTGCTCATGCATCTCCAAACACTACTTAAGTTGAATAGATCATTTTGTTATAGCTCAAGATGAACTTTTTCGGGTAATGATGAAATAAAATCCTTAGGCAAGCAATCTTTTTATTTTTTTTTTACTTTTCTCTAACTTAATTTTCAATTGATGAGCAGACTCATAATGGATTGATGTAGACTTTGGTTGCATTTGGCTTTCCATAGATGTAAATGTGAGATCTGATTTATCAATAACTGATATGTGGTAAATATTTCCTATATGCAAATGATGGTGTTAAACATGATCATGAAAATAAGGCATAGAATGATATGATAATGCTAGAACATGAAGTGAGATGCATAGAATGATATGGCATGGAGATGGTGTAGATGTACAAAATCAAGCAAAATGGTTAGATAACATACTGTTCCATTTTCTGTCTTAATTTTGGGTTACATCTATTGATAGGTAGAAAGGGCTCTATCTTAAGTTGGTCTCTTAGGGTTGAACTATATGTAGAGTTAAGAGATTTTGACCACTAAAAGGTTCTCAAATTGTTTCCTACATCATTGTCCATCACAAACTAGCAAGGCATTTCAATCTTCACCCATCACAGACTACCAACAGAAAAGATTCAATTTGAGTGGGAGTATTTTGCTAGCCATTATGAAGATAATCATCTCATGAGAGCGTAAGTACTTTATTCCCTCATAAGAGGGACAGAGCTCGGGTATAGAGCTCATGTAATGCAAATGCATACGATAGTGTGTGCAAAAGAACATATAAGTTTCATGCCCCAAAAATAAAAGACAAGATAAAACGAAAAAAATGTTAGTAAACAAATAATTACAATCTAAAACCATTAGACCAAAAGATAGGAGAAATTCAAAAATTATGGCTTGATTTTCTATAGTCTCCCCAGTGGAGTCATCAAACTGTCATAACGTCTAGATCCGAGGATCTATCGTTAGATTTAACAAATGAATGGAGTCGCCACTAATTTTTTTTACTAGGTGTGATTGGTCACCTAAAGAATCTATCCTTTTAAAGAACTCCTAAGCTTGACTAAGGGTTCATAAAAGAATAGGTTCGAGTCTACTAACCAGAACATGGTTCAGGAGTTGGTTACATGTAGGGAAAGTTATAGCACCTCCACATGCCCATTCGAAGGATGGTACCATATTATTTCAAATTTATCCTAAGGTCTTAAGTCTAATGGTTTCAAATTTTATGTTGAAATATTAGAAATAATTTATAATATTCTCCATCAATCTGGTAGAATTTTTAAAAAATATTTTCTCACCTCAAGAGTATTCAAGAATCCAATTTGATTTCTTCAAGAGGCTCCGTCGTTGGAAAAAGATTTATTTATTATTTTTAGTCAAAAACATATCTAATTATTTCATCATTTAGGCTAAATTAGAAATTTTTTTTTTGAATTTTAAAAATTTTCTACCATTTGGGACTATTTAGAAATTCTTTTTATTTTTTTTGGAAAGAAAATAATATGACAATTACTTTTATTGAAATTTTTTATCTAAACTATTCCACCATTTGGGTCAAATTTAGAGAAATTCCTCACCTAGAAATTTCTTAGAAATTTATCATTTGAAATTTTTAAGAATCTCATCATCGGATAATTATCACATATTTCCAATCAAAATTTTATTTGAAAAAGAATACAATTATTTATATTGAAATTTCATTTAATTATTCCACCATTTGGGCCAAATTTAGAGGAAATTTCTCACCTAGAGAATTCTTAGAAAATTTACCATTTGAAATTTCTAAAAATCTCATTCTTGGATAATTTGTATTTAATTCCAAAATTTTATATTTTTTATCATATTTTATATTTTTAATTGTTTTGGATTGAAAATAAATATTAATTATTGTTATTGAACCTTGTTTAAATTATTCCACCATTTGGATCAAATTTAGAAAAAATTTCTCACCTAAAAATTTTATAAAAATTTACCATTTAAAATTTTTATAAATTCCATCATTGGATAATTAATATTTATTCTCAAATTTTTATTTTTTTATTTTTACTTTTTTTATTTTATTTAATATCAAATAATGAAAATCATAAAATAAAGTGAATAAATAAACAATTATGCATAAAACAAAAAAATGAATAAACAATCGATTAAAGAAAAAAACAAGTACCAAACAATTAAAAAAAACTAAATAAAAATAAGAAAAAGTACCAAAATTGACGTAAGCCTTTGAAATTCTACCAAATCAATGTGCTAGCCTATCACATGACACTAAGGCACCTGGTCCACACGCACGTGGTTCCCCTCTACTGTTGCTTTCTACTATTTTTTTATTCCTACTAGCTTCTTCCGTTCTTGCTGCTCAATCTTTTTTTCGATTTTTCTTTTTTTTTTGTGCTAGCAGCTTCACATTCCTTCGCTTACCGTCAATTTTTTATTTCTCTCCCTAATTTTTTTTGTGTGTTTGTGTCATATGTGTAGGCATGTATTTATAGGGTTCTGAATCTAATAACTCCAATCCATAAAGGAATCCTAATTTCTTTTGAATTCTAAACTTAAACCCAACTCTAACTTTACAAACCAGTTTCAATAATTTCACACAAACTCAACCATCTATTTTTTCACTTTTTTATTTTTTATTCACAAAAATCACAAGTAGACCTCGAACAAATTAGGTGTCTATAATGTGTTCTTATTTTTCATAAATTACATAAATTAAAATATTTAATTTAATTATGGAGAAATATATTATTAAAAGGAAGTCAATTCTTTAAAAATCATCTGGAATCAATTCTAATGGCATACAACATTGTACGAAGCAAGTTCATGTTGAATTAAATTTAGACTATCTTCTTTCGATTCTTGGGTTGCGAAAAAAAATTGAACTATAATACTAATTATAGAAACAAGGTTCGAAGAGCTTATTTGTAAAAAGGTCCATGTCAACTTTATGAACATAATTTTCCCCAAAGAAAAATTGGAAAGGCATTACGTCATTTTATTTCTATATGGTTCAACGACTATGCTAATTGGTTGAAATATAATATAGAAAAGGATGTTGCTTTTTATTTATGTTGTTATCTTTATAGAACAGATATTGGAGAGCAAACAGGTAGTGATTATTTTGTTTCAAATGGATTCACAAATTGAAAAAAGAAAGAAAGATTTGATATTCATGTTGGAGGTCCTAATAGTGATCATAACAAAGCTTGAAAGTGTTGTCAAGATTTGCCAAATCAAAAGCAACATATTCAATTTGCTTTTGCAAAACAATATGATCAAGCACGAAAAAATTATCGAGTTCGCTTAACTGTTACACTTGATTGTATTCGCTTTTTGTTATGTTAAGGTTTGGCATTTTGTGCTAGAAATGAAATTGGCAATTCTGATAATCAAGGAAATTTTCTTGAGCTTTTTAGATTTCTTATCAATTATAATAAAACCATCAATAGTGTTATCTTAGAGAATGCATCAGGAAATTTAAAAATAATAGCATATGATATTCAAAAAGATCTTGTTCGTGCTATAGCAATTAAGACTATCAATACTATCATGAAAGATCTTGAAGATGGATTATTTTTCATTTTACTTGATGAATCTCATGGTGTTTCAATCAAAGAATAAGTTGTTATTGCTTTGTGCTATATAGATTCTAAAGGACATGTTATTAAACGTTTTTTGGGTATAATACATGTCAATGATACAACTACTTTGTCACTTAAAGTAGCTATTGAAGCATTATTCTCTAAACATAATTTCAGTATGTCAAGGATTTATGGGCAAAGTTATGATGGAACAAGCACCATACAAGGTGAATTCAATGGCTTAAAAACTTTGAACATGAAAAATAATGCATCTACTTACTACGTTCATTGTTGTGCTCATCAACTTCAATTGACACTTGTAGCCGTCGCAAAGAATCATGTTCAAATTGCATTACTTTTCAACATCGTGACAAATGTGATGAATATTGTCGAGGCTTGATGTAAATGAAGAGATGTTCTTTTAGAAAAACAACTTGATAAAGTTGCTGAGGCAATATGAGTATGTGAACTTTTTACGAAAAAGGGTTTAAACCAAGAAATAAGTTTTCAATAAGCTGGGGATACACAAAAAAGGTTTACATTATGAGATTTTGATAAATTTTATCCTTATGTTTAATTCCATCATTGATGTACTTAAAATTATTGTGGAGGATGGAATTAGCTCAAAGCAAAGAAGCGAAGCTTCTACTTTATTAGATTCGACTCAATCTTTTAATTTTGCTTTTAATTTGCATTTGATGAAAAATATCTTAGGGATTACAAATGAATTGTCCTTGACATTACAAAGGCGAGATCAAGATATTGTGAATGAGATGGCATTAGTAAAATTAGCGAAGCAACAACTACAAATAATAAGAGATAATGGATAGGAACCTTTGCATAAAAAGGTTTCTTTATTTTGTGAGAAAAACAATATTGGCATCCCAAATATGGATGATATGTTTGTAACTCGTGAAAGACCTTGACACAATGCTCTAACAATGACAAATTTACATTATTATCAGGTTAAATTGTTTTATATAGTAATTGATATACAACTTCAAGAGCTCAACAATATATCATTTTAATGAAATAAATATGGAGTTATTTCTTTGTGTAGCATATTTAAATCCTTGTGATTCTTTTACAACTTTTGATAAGGGAAAGTTGATTCGTCTTGCTTAATTTTATCCAACTGAATATTCTAATGTTGAGCTACTAGTTCTTGACAATCAACTTGAAACTTACATTGCTGATTTAAGATCTCATGATAAGTTTATAAGTTTGAAAAGTATTAGTAACCTTTTCATGAAACTTGTTGAGACAAAGAAATATTTTGTGTATCTATTGGTATACTTGTGGAATTAGCTTTGTTATTATCAATTTCTACTACATCAGTTGAAAAAACTTTTTCTGTTATGAAGATTGTGAAAAAGCGTTTGCATAATCAAATGCGAGATTTTTTGATGAATGATTGTTTGGTGACATATATAAAGAAAGATATATTTTGTAATATTGATAATGAAAAGACTTTGCAATGCTTTCAAAATATGAAATGTAGTAGAGAACAATAGTAATATGTTATTTTTGTGTATATTAAAATAGTTTTTTATGCATCTTAGTTAACTTATATATTTAGTACTATATGTATGTATTCTTACCCTCACTGAGTATAAATCCTGGATCTGTCCTTGACCACACCCTCCTCCACATTCCCATTGAAAGTGGTCTTATGACTTAAAATGCTCTAGAAGACTACTTTTCAAAGTTTGTATATCAGTTGTAAGGAAAAATGACTTAAATCCATGAACCACTCTTCACTGAAAATGGACGGGTCTTCGCAAGAAAATCACGCCCACATCCACAAGCGAGGAAACATCATCCTTTTTGCTATTTTGTTTTCTGCTGTTGGGTTAAACGGATCGTGGCCAAAACGGTAGTCAAGAAAAACTTGTCATTTCTGAAGGACATGTTGGCTCCACAGCGGGGAGAAGAAGACTTCCATGAAACCAAAAGGAAACTACATTAATGCTCATACTAAAGTATTATAGTACTAAATTATTACATTATTCAACTATCCAAGTCTTAGGTGAAATCGGGAAACTTAAAGTTCTTCATGTGAAAATATAATTGTTTAATGTTTTATTAGAAATTTTGGGTCTTGAAATGAACTTTCAAACTTGGAAATTTGTGTCTATATATACAAACTATAAAGTGTATATATACTATGAAAAATGCTATATACTTTCATATAAAACACTCATTTCAATATTACTAAGTAATTTTTTTAAACTCCTAAACTACTCATAACCCTCTAACTTATATCAACTTAATTCACTTGAAGAGGACATTATACGTCTAAGTTTTCTCAAGTCGTAACATCCAAAAGTTTGACCAAAGTACATGCTAATACTCCATTAGCATATTACAATGTAATTAATAAAAAAAAATGATACTTTGAATCTTACATTTACTATTGCTATGTACACACATATATATACTAATTCTTTTCACATGCACATATTCAATGGCCTCTAAAACATAATAATGGAATTTATCAAAAAAATAAAGACACTTATTCGCACATTCAATCACTTTATATCCTTATATATGCTTTGGACAGTTTTATTTATTTTTAATATTTAAATTTCATATAAAAATCATATTTTGCATCTCAATAGAAGTTTAATGATAAAAAAATTTATTTAAATTAAATTTTATAAATATTTTTACTAAAAATATATTAGTCCATCATTTTCAAGACTTTTAAATTTTAAAATTTATTACAAATATTTTAATTAATATCTTTTAACACTTTCAAAGTTCACAAAATTGTATATATAAATGATTGACGATATACTCTTCTCTTCTAGAAGTAGATTTGTATGGGGTGGAACGAAACCCACAAGCAACTTAAAAAAAAAAAAAAAGACATATTTCAAACAGATGTTTTTTCTGTTCATTTACTAAAGTCAACCAAAAAAAAAACTTATAAAAAGCAGTTACATTGAAAGGGAAGATCAAACATAAGATAAATATTTCCCCATGGCAAGTTTAAGGGTTCATATATGTTCCTTGCTGGCCTACGCAACCTTTCTCAGCCTGATAAGCTGCCATAGTCTGCCCAAAAACCATGTCGCTTTATTCATTTTTGGGGATTCAGTATTAGATCCTGGGAACAACAATTATATCAACACCACTTTTCGTTATCAGGCAAATTTCTGGCCCTATGGTGAGACCTTCTTCAGGTACCCCACTGGCAGATTTTCTGATGGGCGTCTGATTTCGGATTTTCTGGGTAAAAAACTAAAACTCCCGGACTGTTTTTATTTCCTTCATCAACCTCAATTTCAACTCCACTGACTCATAATTTTGTTTCAGCTGAGTTTGCAGGGTTGCCATTAATTCCAGCGTATTTACAACCTGGTAATCATAAATTCATTGATGGAGTGAACTTTGCATCAGGAGGAGCTGGTGCTCTAGTTGAAACTAATCAAGGATTTGTATGTTCCGTTTTCTCATCATATTGGTCTTATTTTGCTATTACTTGTTATACTTATGATTGTTTCTGTTTGTAATACGTCTCTTTTTTTCCCTACTCTTTTTTATGACTTCCAGGTTATAGACCTGAAAACTCAGGTAAGCTATTTCAAGAAAGTAGAGAAATCTCTGAGGCAAGAACTAGGAGATGAAGAAGCCAAGAAACTATTGTCCAGAGCTGTTTACTTGATTAGCATAGGAAGCAACGACTACTTGACCCGAAACTCGACCGCGTCCGATGTAGAGTATGTTGCCATGGTGATTGGCAACCTGACTATTCAACTCAAAGTAAATATGCTTAAAACACACAAAATCTAATTCTAACCATACTTTTTTCTCTTTTTTGACAGTTGCTCAATTACTAATGAAAATGATTATATGCATAAAGAAACATATGATATAAATCTTTAACGTAATAAAAAGTTGTAACTGAGCTTAATTCAATTGGTTCATGAGCCCTTAGAATGTGGCTTTTAACAGAATTCGAATCCAACACTTACAATTTCTTCTCAACTTTTATGTAAAAATAAAAAAAGTCACCTTATGTGTACATATGTGTATGTTTCTTACGTGTATGCAGTATTGTCCATTACTAAGCTATTAAAATGATATAGGAAGTATACAAGAAAGGTGGAAGGAAGTTTGGGTTTCTAAATATTGCTCCTCTGGGTTGTACACCACTCCTCAAAGTACAAATAGGAAGCAATGGTTCTTGTAATAATGAAGTTAATAAGCTAGCCCAGCTGCACGACAGAGAACTTCCCAAAGCCCTGCAGAAAATAGAGAAACAGCTATCAGGCTTCAAATATTCAAATTACAATTTCTATAAAACTGCAGGTGAAAGATTAAACAACCCTCCAAAATATGGTATGTGATCTTTCCTACCTTCCACTTTGGCATCAAATCTTTTAATTTGTATTTCAGATACTAATAAATAACTGAAATTTTTTTTTCAATTTTTGTGTATGGATGATGATATGGTGTGAAAGGGTTCAAGGATGCAACGACGGCATGTTGCGGCTCTGGTTTGTACCGAGGAATTGATAGCTGCGGAGGGAAGAGAGGGGTAAAAGAGTATGAATTGTGTAAGAATCCTGATGAAAATTTCTTCTTTGATTCCATTCATCCCTCAGAAAAGGCCTATCAACAATTTGCAAAGGAAATGTGGAGTGGAGGTTCCGATGTTATATGGCCTCACAATTTCAAACAATTTTTTGAAGTATGAAAATTGAAAATCAATTTAATTTTACCAATGCAACTCTCCTTCCTCCTCATTCTAAACCTGCATCCTGGTGGAGACCTTTCATATGTTTTTCTCAACCTTTTTTTTAAAGTAAGTTTGTTATAAAGAGGAGATATATATTTCATATTATATATATAAATTTTGTAAAACGAAATTAAATTTCATAATTCGCTAAATTTGAGATCTTCTGAATAAAAGTAAATTATTGACCAAAATTTTTGTCTAAAATCTAATCTTGGCAAACAACTCTACTCATGAACAGATTTACTTGTAGGATGAGAAAAAAATAAAAACTAATTATATATCTTTGACCAAAGGATATATAACATAATAAAAGAAATTCATGAAATTAAAAGTTGCATGAACATTATCACATAGTACAAAGGATCACGTATACATAGAATATATATATATATATATATATAAAAAAAAAAAAAAAAAAAACAATTGCCCAAGCTTCATAACGATTTAACACTAGTAAAATTCTACTAATAACTGCTAAAAACTTTACCCAATATAAATATGTAATGCCAAAAGTACCGAACATTTTTATTTGGTAAGCTAAGTCGACAAGTAAAATCGTATGGGTGAGTCATCAGAGTTGGTCAAGCAGCTCACGTACTTATCCTTTAAACTTTATTCTGTAACAAAAAAAATCATATATCAATAATTTAGTCGGTGTTTTAAATTATAATTTTTTTACGCATCAATTACATTATTTGTTAAAAAATAAAACAGTATGGACCCGAGAAAAAAATAAAAAAGTCAAAGAAAAAAATTAAAAAAATAAAATCCAAAACCTTCCTGGGTGGATTAATGTGATTTTTAAGATTCCTTTAAATGTTCAAAGTCAATAAACTTTAGCTTTTGAAAGTCATGTGGTTTAGGATAAAATAGTGATACTTGGGCTGGAGTAATTGCACAGAAAGCAGACCGCAGACCGGATTTGGAATTGTCTTTCGTGATCACATTCTAGAAAAATAATGAAAACAAAGTAACAATCAATCCATTTTGACAAGAGGGGGAGTTTTAAAATTTTGTCTTTATGTTTTATTACTAAATACATTTTATTTTCAAAATAAAAATCTTTATTTTTTTTAAATACATCTCATGTAACAAAAATTATATATTTTTTTTACTCTTTTAATTTTTTCTTGATTTTAAACCTTAAACCTTTTTTTTTTTTTGGTGAAATTGTGCTTTTTATAAATAAATTTTGAAAAAATTTTGAAGGTTTTCAAAAATTCATTTTCAAGTTCTCGAAAATTTATTTTTAAAAATTTTGAGAGCTTTTTAAAAATTAAGTTTTAAAAAAATTTTAAAGTTCTCAAAATTTTATTTTTAAGAACTTTAAACATTAAATAAAATATGATGGAGTATAAAATTTTTTTGCCAAAATCATGCTTCTTGAAAATAAATTTTAAGAGTTTTAAAAAAACTCTAAAAATTTTATTTCTAAAAACTTTAAAAGCTTATGAGAAATCTAATTTCGAGAGTTTTGAAGGCAAAGCTCTTGAAAATGGATTTTCAAACTAAAGCTCTCAAAAATTTATTTCTAAAAGTCTTACACATTGAATGTGAAAAAGATAAAATTATAATTTAATGAAAGATAAAATTAATATTTTTTATATGAATATTTTTAGAAGAAAAATATTGGGGTGTAAAGAGAAGAATCGGTGGTATATTTAGAATTCCCTTAACAAGAATTAATACTCACTTTTTTACACAAAATATTATAATTTAAGAATACAAAATTCAAATTTCATAAATATTAAAATATTATTTTTAAAAATAATTTTATCAAGCAATTAAATAAAACTCTTATTTATCCAACCTTTGAGATTTATAATCAAGAAATGAGAGATTTATAACCAAGGCAATGAAATTGGTGGGTACTGTGACCCAAGATGACTATAGAAATTAAGGTTATTTAAATTCAAAGAATAATTTAATTGATTTATATAATTATTTTAAAAAATTTATACATAATAAATTTAAATTTTGAATTTTAATACCTTTTATCCGCAAACTACGGTATAAAAAAATTAAAGTTATCTTGACCGGCAAGATATTGAGAAAATTAATGCGTAAAAGAAAAAGAAAAATCAAGAGCTAGTTAGGAGGCTCCTAGAATTTACAGAGTGAAAGAAGATCAGAAGCTCAGGCGTCAGGCACGGGTTTTTTTTTATTTTTTTATTTTAGACAAAGTTGAAAGTATTTTTTTTTTTTGTATTTTTAGTTTTTTTTTTTCTATGAGACAAATAGTTTAAAAGCATAAACTTTTTTTTTTTTATGAATTTCACTAAATTATTGCTATATTTAAATCTTTGGAATAAAAATACATCCGAGTTAATGAATTGGGATTCATTTATTTTAAAACACACTGAAAGACAAAATATTTTTCCTTGATCTATTTGTTTTTTCTTGGTCAAATTTGATAACCCAAAGCAAAAATTAAAAAAAAAAAAAGGTCACTATATGAATATGAATGTGGTCATGGAACAGGACAATTTACATTATTGCTTACAGACTGCAAGTGGGGAATAAAAAATTGTAATCTTTTTTCGTGATTTTAAAAATTCACTACCAAACAGCCATTGCTAACAATCCTTGACGCATGAGGAAGCAAAAAATACTATAATTATCAGAGTCCGCCATAAGAGTTAAATTGACTTTATAACAACAACGTACTTTCTTTGAAAATTATTTCAGATATTAAATAAAAGAAAACCTTTCATACATTTCAATGGTGTTGCAACAATAATTTACTGTAGTGCACCTATCACGGATCTAAAAAAAAGTCTTGAATCTCATATCAAATATAATAAGAAGGTTATTGGGATATAAAAGGGTTCACACCATTTCTTTCTTGTGAGACGTCTTTTGTAAGATAAAATCGTGAAGTCAAGATGTCAGAGTGGATAATACCTCATAAGGGTGTGAACCGTGACAGGTAGACTGATTTGAAACGTTCGATGAGTGAATGCCCGGGTCTTAGAGTCGCACGGGTTCAGAGCTTAAGTCTCGACCCATGACAAGTAGTATCAGAGCTACCTCTAAACCGTTCAACCCACGTCAAACGCCTCGAGAGAGGTAGGTAAAATGGCTAACCTCCGTGACGAAGGCGTCACGAGGTTGGATGAAAGAGAATATCACAGACCTAAATAAGATTCTCAAATCTCACATCGAACATAATAAGAGGATCACTAAGATATAAAAAAGTTCACATCACCTCTTCCTTGTGAGGCGCCTTTTATATGATAAAACTATAAGGTAAGGGGAACCAGAGAGAATAATACCTCACAAGAGGTGTGAATCGTGATAAGAAGATTGATCTGAGATGTCGAATGAGTGGATGCCCGGGTCTTAGAGTCGGACGAGTTCGAAGCTTAAGTCTCGACCTGTAACACATCAACATGCATCAAGAAACCATTTGGTGCTGCCCACATTGACAAATTTCATTGCATTTGCATAATTATTTTGAGAATTTAAAATCTTCGATCTTAATGGCTTGGCTTTATTTACTACAGTTGATTGCTCGCAGTATAAATTATATAATTTTTAAAAATAAAAAGTCTTATTTGATTAGGTATTGAAAATAAAAATTTACAATAATTTAATTTTTTTTTCAATACACTTGATAATGCATTTTAAAATTCATTTAATAAAAATTTTTCAATCAAAAAATATTGAATAACATAAGTAGGTAACGACCTATTTATCACTTAAAACATGAAATATTTAATAAATTTTTCTCTTAAATTTTTTTAAATTATTATTTCTTAAAGACAATATTTCATTATTTGAAAAATTAAAGATAAAAATATAAAATGATAAATTTTTAAAATTCAATATTTTACAATTATCAAACATTATATTTATATTCAACATTTAACTTTCAGAAAATATCTAATAATTTTTATAATTCAAATTCAATAGTAAAATTTTAATACTTAATTTTTTAGTTCATCAATTAGAGGCTAAATTTTTATTATTTTATTTACTTTTATTAGGTTTCTGCCCCTCTCATTTTCTCTCGTTTTCGCCGCTTTTCTCTTCTCCGTTTTCCTTTTTCCAAAACATGAAATATCATTGTAACTTATAATTACAATTATCCCCTTTAAAAAATTAAATAAATGTTCCAACAAACCTCAAACCATTAATAAATGCTGTAAATTATCCAACCCAATTGCAATTCAAAGACACTTTTCATGAAATTATGCTTCAATTTTCACAAATGGCTGACTAACAAAGATTTGGGGATAACTTTAATCTAATTTATTGACTGATTATTGATGTATTAGCAAGCCTATTGAACGCGGACTTTGATTGACCCTGAAAATGTTTTCTCTAATAGGCCACAAAGGCCAACTCTATAAGAAAAAAAAAGGCCCAACCGAACCACCGTCTCAACCTCACCAGCTGAGCAGCATCCATCCAAAAATTCACTCTCTTTTTTCTCTCGGATCCAAAAAGACACTAAAACCAAAAATACCCAGATAAAAAATCCCCCCAAAAAGCAGAAAATTTTCTCTTTTTGTGCTGTGGTGGTGGTGTTCATTGAATTTTTGTTTGGATTTGGGGTTTCCAAGAATGGGTTTCGCAAGCTTTAGGATACATTGCATGAGGATTATTATCCCTGGAATCCTAAACTTTCTTCTTGTGGAAGGCCTTTCTTGGGTTATGATGCTGCTCCTCTTTAAATTCTAGGCTTTGTTTAATTTCATATTTGTAATTGGAAATTGCCAACTGGGATTGTTTCTCTGTTGGGATTTATGAAGTTTAACTCTATTATTGCATGCACCTCCTTATTAATAACTAATAACGTTTCGGATTTAATTTAATTTTTTTAAATAATATTATAAGTTTTTAAATTCGATGAAAATTTGAATCTATTTTTTTTAAATGGATCTATTTCAAACTGAATTTTACTATTAAGTTTGGCTCATAGATTTTTTAAATTTAATTCTTTAATTTTTTAATATATTATTTTACTATAATTTTTAATATATTTAAATAAATTTAGATATAAAATAATTATTTTTATTTTATAAAAAAATTAAATATATATAAATTAATAAAAATATATAATTTGAATGATTTTATTTTATTTAATTTTTATTATTAATCTTAAATTTTATCCAAACTTAATATATACATTTAAAACTAAACTTAATTTAAATAAAATAAAAAAACTGATCCAAATTAAATCATACATTATGATTTTAAATCAATTTTTTTAATATTATTTATTTAAATAATTATTTTTTAAAAGTGAATATATGAACCAAATGAATTAAATTACTTATTTTTAAAAAAATTTAAATATCAAATAATTTGCTTATCTTCATTGGTCACAAACATATTTATTGAGTAATACTATTTGATGCTACACTTTTGTTTATCCTATTACAAAATTTTATTAGATAATTTAAAGTTGAAATTAAGCATGCTAATCTTATTCAAATTTGATAAAAAAAATTGATTTTTTTATCTTAATAAGAATACATATGGGTATTAAATTTAAATATAGAAATAATGATGAATATGATTTTAAATTTTTTATTAAGCATGGGTACAAAAATGAATAATATAAAATATATTTCATACCCGTATTTTATATATTTTTATATATTATTAAATTAATTTTTTATTTAATAATATAAAATTTATTTTAAATTTATTAGAACTAATATATTTGTATTTAAAAAATATTTATTTATAAAAAATATTTAAATGTATAAGATAAAATTAAAAAAATTTATTTTTTTAAAGCAACAGGTACTGAGATTGCCCATACTTATTAAATACTCACAAAAACAAGAATAAAAATAAATTTAAAATATCCATAAATATAAGTATAGAAATAAATATAATATAAAAAATAAAAAATGAGAATTAAAAATATTTTCCTATCTTATATTCTATCCATTGACATGCCTTAGTGAAATGAACTTATTTACTTCAAGTCATTTTATTTATAAATAATACAATTTTCAAAAATTAAAAGTAAATCATTAAATTTTTGCCACGTGAAAAGGGAAAAATAACAAAAACAAAAGTGTAGGATCAAAAATTATTTTCCTTTTTGAGCACTAAAATAAAAAATTACATAATCAGTATAGTAAAATTGTGACTTGTGAGTCATCACTCATCCATTTGTTTTTTGTTTCCCTACAATTTACTATTTACTTTAAAAAAAAAAATAGATAACCTTAAAATAAGTTATCTTCCATTGAAGGTAACAATCATTCGGACAGTTCATAGGCTTTATTAGTTTTTATATAATTCGAATAATACGAATTTGATGTTTTAATTTTGTTGATTTATATAATACATGGTAACATTTAGTGAATTTAAGATTTAAATTTTATTATTTAAATTTTTTTTTTATTTTTAAAATGTAATCTCCTTTGTATCATAAAAAGTATATATCTCAAAATTTTAAAAATGAAAAGGAAATGAGAGAGATTGTAGATATCTTTGAATATCGACGTCTTAAACGATAGCACCTAACCAGTTTTATCTTTAATTCGGATATGGTGAACCCACATTTTAAAGCCGCCTCCAAACCAAAGTCCGATTTTGCTGTTTCCTTCTTGTCACTTTTCATATTGAATTGAAAGAAAAGAATCCTATAAAAAGCATGTGTTTGGTCAAGAGGGAAGAGCATAAATTAAAGCAAACCAGTTTTATTTTTCACATGATGGCAAACGTAAGGGCCCATTTTTGTTTCTTGCTGTCTTTTACAACCTTTCTCAACCTGATTAGCTGCCATAATCTGCCTGAAACCCATGTTGCTTTGTTCATCTTTGGTGATTCGCTTTTTGATCCTGGAAACAACAACTATATCAACACCACTTTTGATTTTCAGGCAAATTTCTGGCCTTATGGTGAGACCTTCTTCAAGTACCCTACTGGCAGATTTTCTGATGGGCGTCTGATTCCAGATTTTATTGGTAAAAGCACTTCGAATATTTCAAGTTTCCAACACAAATTCATTGACTCTGACTCTTACAATTTTGTTACAGCTCAGTTTGCTGGGTTACCGATAATTCCAACATATTTACAGCCTGGCAATCATAAGTTCACAGATGGGGTGAACTTTGCATCTGGAGGAGCCGGAGCTCTAGTTGAATCTCATCAAGGATTTGTATGTGCTCTAGTTTTATTTTGTACTGTCATTTTTAGTGAAAGTTACATTATGAACTTCTTTCTTTTGGTTCAATGACAGGTTGTAGACTTAGAAACACAAATAAAATACTTCAAGAAAGTTGAGAAATCATTGAGACAAGAACTAGGAGATGCTGAGGCCAAGAAATTGTTGTCCAGAGCTGTTTACTTGATCAGTATAGGAGGCAATGATTACTTGACCCGAAACTCAAGTGCGTCAGATGAAGAGTTTGCTTTCATGGTGCTTGGCAACCTGACTGTTGCTCTCAAAGTAAATTTCTCTTTCCACCATTCACTTTTCTTTTGATTTGCAGTTGCTTAAAATCTACTTTTAAATTGATTCAGGAAATATACAAGAAAGGAGGGAGGAAGTTTGGGTTTCCAAATATGATGCCGCTGGGTTGTTTACCATACCTGAAAGCAAAAGCAGGGGGTTCTTGCATTGATGAAGTCACAGCAATAGCAAAACTGCACAATGGAGAACTTCCCAAAACCCTCAATCAGCTAGAGAACCAGCTTGAAGGGTTCAAATATGCCTATTTCAATTTCTACAAATCTGTTAATGAAAGGTTGAACAACCCTTCAAAATATGGTAATGTTAGGACATCTTCCCATATTCCATTTAAGCATATGATCATATTAAACATGAAACTTTGATAAAAACAATATAAAAAAAAAGTTGAAAATGACATGATTTAAATTTTTAACGATTTGATAAAAACAAAAAATATATATTTCGTGTTTGACGTTTCTGATTCATAAATTTTGTATTTTATGCCCGTTTAACAAAAAAAGAACCGTACACAAATACATAAATTGCTTGTTCTAATTCCATAAGTGTTGCCGGCGTTGAATAAGCAGGGTCTATTTTAGATGAAAATATTTTTGTGGGTTATGCTGTGAAGGTTTCAAGGATGCGACGAGGGCATGTTGCGGCTCCGGTCTGTTGGGAGGAGTTTACAGCTGTGGAGGGAAGAGAGGGATAACAGAGTTTCATTTATGTGAGAATCCTGGTGAATATTTCTTCTTTGACTCCTATCATCCCTCGGAAAAGGCTTACCAGCAATTTGCAGAGCTAATATGGGCTGGAAGTACTTATATCGTATGGCCTTACAATCTCAAAACACTATTTGAAGCCTAAGACACCAAATTTTTATGATCATTCCAACGCCGTTGGAGAATAACATCAGGAAGTGCAAAGACCGAATGCAATAATGATGATAGACCATTTCCACATCATATCTTTGTCCAATAAAGGCTTGATGAGAATAGGTGCATCAACTTGCAAAATACTTTCCTCTCGATTTTTTCTTGTCAAAATTTCGTGCTTTAGCCACCACAAAAAAGTGACCGACAACATTTCATCAAAGTTTTGATTTATACATGTATGGGAGGTTGGGCCCATAAGTTTGTTGTTTTATGCTTCCCAGACAGCACCCCGAAAGCCAGCTGCTTGTTGGTCATTCAAGACTTCCCTCACTGTTTCACTGACGGTCACGATATTAAACATATCTCATGATTAAAATATTTATATTATATAAAATATTTAAATTTATATATTTATTTTATATTTTAAGTAAAAATTACGTATTATAATTTTTATAAATATAAAATATAAAATATATTTTTTTAATTTTATTAAATTTATATATAATTATTATTAAAATTTTAACTCATTATTTTTATATTATATTTTTATACTATATTCATAAAATATTCTAAATTACCACGTACTTATAATGTACCTCATGCTGCCATAATTATGACCAAATTTTGGAAAAAATTTTTTACTTAAATATATCAAAATTTAAATCATGATCATTGAGTTAAAAATTCATAATTTTTCCAGCACGTAACGTAGCCATCAACAATGATAATGTTAAAATCGGATTTAAATACACCCTAAAAGATCTAATGACATTTAACCATAATAATTATATATACGTGTATATATATATATATATATATATATATATTCATGATAATCATATAAGAGAAATTCCGGAAATTGGTTACAAGAACGCTGAATAGTTTGAGAAAGCAAACAGAAATTTTTTGAAGTGTTAGTGACAGATAAGCGGACAAGTAGCTTATCACAAACCATTACAAGGATTTATAACAACACAGACAAAACATCGTGTATCTAACAAATCAACCTATAAAACACGGAACCAACCTGCATTTTATGTTTAAGGCCTCACGACAATCATTTTAAATGGTCATAAATAGATTAAATTTTACAAGGCTGCACTGATGTTTAACAAATTCCCAGTTATTGCAGACACTTCTTTCTTGTCAGCACTTTTTATCTGAAGCAGCCACAGTTTCTTCGTGGTCAATTTGTTTTTCCGCCATCCCAGGTGGACTAGAGATAGAGCCATGAACCTGCCATTCCAATCCACATAATAAGGCTTGAAGTCACGAAACACTTATTTTCTTCAAGTTCAACACAAAGAACAACAAGCGATAAAGCGAATACTTACAATGCCATGGGAGTTAAAAGATGCAGTGTCGGTGGTAGGCCTTAGAGATTGACCTGACGGCCTGTGAAATAGCAAGTGTGCTATGGATCTATCTATAGGGTTTGTGTCAGTTTCCATATCCATGAATCCATTGCACCTGAAAAAACCAATACTTAGAATTACTAGAAAAAGAATTGATTGGAAGATTGTGTTAATAAAGAATGAAGACAAAAGAAAGGAGGAAAAATACACACAACACTCAAGATGTAACACAAAGTTCATAGTTTAGAACAGCCACGCAGATTCTTACCAAGTTTGCTTCTATAATTCTTTCTCCACAAATGTTTGTAGCAGAAGGGAGGAATGTAGGTGAAGAAGAGAGCCTCAATCAATATGTTCAAGATTGCAAACTATTATTAAATCCTAACCTAACGGATTAAGCTTCTAAGTTGCATGGTTTTTCAATTCGTTACCATGCCCTTTTAGATTCTATAGTTCAAAATTCAAATTAAGAATGCCTCTGTTTTAATAATTAGAACAATTTTAGCACAAAGTAATTGGGTTGTCCCTAGTCTCTAGGAAGCCAAAAAAATTGAACCACTCAAAAAAATTTCTACCCACCATAGGTTTCAACTATCCAGAATTCAACACCACCATTATCCAATATATATAAATATATATATATCAAATATATATATATATATATATATCACTATCCAGTGGTCAAATTTTGAGTAATGGTTACAAAGTAAAATGTACTAAGAAATTCACGTTCAAGCGACAAACACATACTTGTTTGTTTCTTCAGCCACAAATGGACCACTTGCATCTTTATCATTTCTCTTGCCACCTTTTGTATTCGTGCCATTATGCCTTTGTTCAGCACTCCTAGCCAAACGATACAAACTATCCCGTATGCACAGTTTTGTCCTGATATCCAACTGAAAATTCAAGCAGTTTAAACTTGATCAATTACCTTGTTCATGAGTAGCAAAAAGAACAAGTGCACATGCACATCACAAAATTGTTCCATCTATTATACCTTTTCCATGACTTGTTGAAGCTGCCGAAAACTAGTTGCTTCTAGTGAGACTTCATCCGACACAGAACTTACATAAGAACTCTCCTGTGCATTTGAAGAATCTAATTCCACTGGCTTTCCTACACTAACTCCTCCAACTTCACTTTTGCTTTCATCCTGTTCAGACTGACAGACCAGCTTTTGCACAGTAACTGAGTCACAAAATCCCACCTGACTTTCCCTTTTTGCATGTTTGACATTCCTATTTAGTGGGACTTGTGTATCTTGTTGGTGATGTAGCTTTCCCCTCTTCTCATTCGTTATAATGGCAGGAACCTTAAATGAAGGACCACAATAGCTCTCTATAGACCGTACCTGATTTGATGCATAAAATGACTCATTTGTTGAAGAAGGATGGCCGTTATTTTTGGATTTGGTACTAGATAGAGTTGAA
The DNA here is from genome assembly GCF_047325235.1 of Durio zibethinus. Classification (NCBI taxonomy): domain Eukaryota; kingdom Viridiplantae; phylum Streptophyta; class Magnoliopsida; order Malvales; family Malvaceae; genus Durio; species Durio zibethinus. Next base: position 21,300,804 of record NC_143177.1, read on the forward strand.
CACATTGAAATTTGATCTAAAGGACTGCTGTAGCTGAGATGCATAAAAGGAATATTTGTCTGTATGTAACTCACAGAATCAGGTCCAATGTTTTGTTTGTGCCCCTGAAGGCCTGATGGGAAGAAGAGTTGACAGGATGAATCACTGAAGGGGTCCTTCACGTCTGAAAACTGCTTGATGTTACCATATTGGTGAAAAGAACCACCATTTTCCAGATGTTGATCTTTTCTTTCTCCTGATGCGCTTAGTTGCCTTGACTGCTTTATTTGTGGGCTGATCTGCAATTCAGAAAAGCAATAGGAGAATATAATGAAGATTCCACATGGCAAAGATACATCAGGAAAAACTTATAGCAAATAATCTCAGTACGAAAATAGCTTAAGAGTGGATAATATCAATTGTTATCTGACTCTAGATTGGAGCTTTATATCAATTATGAACAAGCACAATAAAGACAATGTAATTCATGATGGTAGTAGGCTGCATTTTCCTTCAAAATACCACAATAGTTAGATTTCTACTTGTCATCTTAATTTATTGTAGCATCGAATTCATATTCAGAAAGAAAAAGAGCCTCAAATGTTTTTGGAGGATGACAAGTTATAGGTGCCAAAAACTAGATATCCAGATTTTTCTACACAAAATGTGAAATTAGAAAGATCAATAGAGAGAAATCATTTTGAAACAAGAAAGATTTTACTAACCAGCTCATTGGGTGTCAAATCATCTTTGCTTTCAGATTCTGTGTGGGATGCATTCAAAGATGACATGTGAGAAAGACCAGAATTATTACCACTCATATTAAGGGAGCTTACTTTGTCACTTAGAAATACACTATTCTTGTTGGAATCAATAGCTGAAGGACCTGCACCGTCTGGCCTAGAAGTTGCACAATGTTCTGGTACACTCTTCAGTTTAGCATCAGCGCTCAATGCATCTTGAGATCCTTCATTAGCTTGTGAAGATGAAAACCAGCACAAATCATCTTCATTACTGAGACTCCCCAACCCAAATGTTGAATCACAACTTCTGCAAGAACAATAAGAAAGATTAATTATTAGTTGTAATTGAAAAGTACATACATATATGGTGCAGGTACATATATGTTGATTCTTATGGATATTGGAATGTAGATACTTAAGTTATACTCACATGGGGAGGTCCTACTGAAGCTACCTGTCAGATTTTACATAGTAAAGAGTAACATGAAATATAATTAATAATGGAATTTCGAGAGCAACCTGAACATCCTGTCAACATCCTCAAAATTCCCAATATCTCCCCAGCCATAATATAAAAGATCGCTGTTTTCTTTTTCTTCATGACTGTTATTAAAAAAGCTGAGATCATCATCAGTTTGGGATATTTGATTTAGTGGAAAATGGTAGACATTATTGTCCTCTGTGGCACACTTGTCAACCAAGGCAGGATCATCAGCACAGAACTCACCACCAACTGAAACTACATTGCCAGTTTTGAGACCATGGCTGGACATCCTTGGATCATCAGAAGCCATGCTTGTAACTTCTTTGAGTGAATCATTATCACCTGAACTGGGAAACACGCCATCAGGACTGTGAGACCACAGACCCTTTTCTAACATTCTGTTCTTGGTCAAAGTATGTAAGCCTTTTTCCTTCGCCCCCAAAATACCATATTTACTTGTATTACCAGCATTACCAGTAACTCCAATCACTTCATGTTGTGGTTTCTTCCGACCATCACCCTGAACTTTGAATTGAGCCCCATATTCATCAACAGCACGAGGCACTATATGATCATCACTAGCACCAAATTCATCCCAAACATTATCTTCAAGCTGTAACATCAATTACACAAGTTTAGTCATTATCAGTTGTACATCAAAGGAAATGAAAATAAAGAAGATGAAGTTTAAGATAATTTTAGAGGGAGGATATGAATTACATCCCTTAGCTAGCACAACACATTCCTTAAAATGGTAAACCAACCAAAAACATTAAGGTCACTAAGGAGACTCAAGGCGAATCTGAAAAGCAACACTTCAAAAAAATAGCCATCAATTATGATCCCATCAGCATAAATCCTATTCCTAAGGCTTCATTTGATAGATGCTTTTGCTTTTTGCTATTTGCTATTTGTCTTTGGTTTTCGATTCATCTTTTATTTATTTCTTTTTTCTTTCTATTAATTTTTTGAAAAAAAAAAGTAAAAGTATGATAAAGTGATCATCTTGTGCTTGAGCCCATGCTCTTGCACACTTCAATCCCAAGATTTTTGCCATTGAACTAGTTAATGGCTTTATTGCACCAAAAACTCGCATTATTGAACAAATGTAACATTAACATATGCCATCAAGTCCTTGAAATGAATAAAACCTTATTTAAAACAATAAACCAAGAAGAAGACATCAGTACAAAGGAATTGTTATTTGGTGCGATGATATCAGTATCCTGCTAACAAGCTTGGGTTCAATCCATTAAAATAAAAAATAAAAGCGATATTTTGGAGGAAAATTCATCGATGCTTATCAGAATGTCCAATCCTTGATGAAAAGAGCAAAATTGAACAGCCATTCCAATATCATAGTCATATATATAAATATAAATCTATATATACATATTATATAATATAACTTGAAAACCAGATTTAGTATAAACACAGAAAATACCCACTCCATCACTGACAAAAAAAAATCTCAAACTACGACTTAAACGTAGCCTGCTCCAAAAGGCAACGAGAAAACTAAACCCTAAAATCCTTATTCATCAACAAAGTCCAATAGGAAACAGCAAAGCTACAAACAAAGGAACCAAAAAGATTCAAAGTAAAGTACCTAAGTTTCTTTCTTTCCATAACAAATCCATCACACCTTCAAACCTTCAACAAATTTGTTTCCCTCCACTAATAGAAATAACAAAAGAGGCGCTTTTTCATGCTATACAACTTACAAGTTCTATTGGCATGTGAAATCTAGTGAATAACTGAAAGTAAAACCAAATCTCAAATTGAAGCAATAAGCTGAAATTATTACATCCCACAGGAACTTTAATTAGATTGCAGCACTGTCCTACAAGAAAATGAAAGTAAACTGATAAACTTAAAAGGTGAACTAGGAAACTTACCTCATACATAAACAAGTCAGACATTCCTCCAAGATCCTTATCCACCACTAAACACAAATTCAATCTTTTGATCCTCTTTCATGTTTATGGCAGACAATTTATGTCTGGTTAAGCTTTCTGACGCAGAAAACAGAATAATTACAACAAATTAAAACAATCCTTCAGGAGAAATTAAACCAAGTCAAATTTTGAAATACAATCAAGTTTAAAATCTTAAAACTCTGAATACACGTCAAACAAAAAGTAAATTGCTTTCCAGCATCAAAGCACCAAATTTACTCCGCAGCTTTTATTGCAGTAAATATTATAGTAATCTGGTATTTAAATTCAACGATTATTTTCTTTTATAAATTTATTTTCCTATCAATTTTTTCTCATCAACCAAACTGCAGAAGAATTCAGGAAAAAAATTTTCAAAATTTAATAACAGCAAAAAATAATATTGTAAGCACAATTAGTTCCAGATTTAGCTTGACCGTTATCAAGATGTTTCTTTCTTAATCTTAAAAATAAAATAAAAAAAACTAAAATTCCGTTTCATTTACTGCATCTTCTCAGCAACCAAACAAAAAAAATATATCAACAACCAAGACAAATCTAAACAAATCAACTAAAAAAATAAGTTTCAACGAAAAAAATAAACCAGAACGATCACCTAACTAAGTCTCACCTGAAATGGACAATTTTCCCCAGAAAATCAAATACTCCAAAGAAAAAAAGAACAGATTTTTTCCGGGAAACGAAAAATTTTATCAAAAAACGAAGGCTCCGAAATCCACAGTACAAAGTTATTCACCAGTTTATTGAACCAACTTGTTTACCCTAAACTCAAAAGACGAGATTTCTGGGAGATTCTGGAGAACAAAGAGAGCACTCGATTTTTTTTATTATTTTTTTGTTTTTTCTGTGAATGGGATTAAAAAATATTTTATTAATTTTTAAAAGGTTAAAACGTAAAGGAGGTAAGTCCAAGGACGACACGTGGAGAGGAGATCAAAACAACAGCAGTGGCAGAAGGGGTTGGATATCAGAATTAGTGGATGAGAGTAGGGCGATGAGATCCGATCAGTTTCCGTGCCGTAATTGGTCCACGTCCATGTAGACATCGGGAAAGTCGACACGTGTCTCGGACCGCTTGGCGAGGAATTTTCTATGGTGGCCGTCACGTGGTTTAGCGTCAGTTGGTGGGTTGATAATTTTAAAATAATTTTTTTTGTTGTGGAGTCAAGCATTTTAACTACTTTTATTTTTTTAATACTTAAAATTAAATGAGGGAAGGGGTGGCCGTGTAAAATACTTCGCGTGATTTTGCGGACACAACGCTGACGCTCGTATTGCACACTTGGCACTGGTCTGGCAGTAAAAAAATGAAAGGGACTGTGAAAATCCATTTATTTATTTATTTGGAAAATAAAATCCACTTTTTTTTTTTTTTGCCCAATATCATATCAACAAAGAGGTTTGGATTACCATAAAATAGAATTAGAATTCGCTAGCCAAAATTATACTGGCAATTAGAAATAGTAGCACCATTTTTTAATTCTTTTTAAGTATAAGTTAATTTTTTTTATTTGATATAAAAAATCATAATTTGAAAATTAAAAAAATTTATAAATTTTAAATTTTAAATTTATTGATTATAAATTATTAAAAATTATTGTATAAATTAATCTGATTAAATTTTAAATTTAAAAATTAATTTAAAATTGCTGCTGTGATTTTTGTATAACGAAGAACAAATGATTATTCAAGTTAAGTTAATAATTCAATGCGATATTTGGCTCATAGCAATGCAGCTCATGGACACAGAAAATTGATTCAACAAACAAAACCTGTGGTAAAACAGAAGGTGATGAGGATCTTCTAACACTACCGAACAAATTAAGAACTTTAGAGTGTGACTTTGACTCTTTGAGGTAACTAGGATTTATGTGATCATAACATGGAAATTGCTTGTTCAAGAACTTCACTTGAACCCTTCTTGGCAATGCAAGCAACAAGCCTATCTAACTCGTTTAATCAAATAGTAGATCTCCCGAAGATGATGTTGCATATAATCACACAACTGTGGAGAGTTTCCCAAGGTATGTTTCACACTGTTTCAGCTTTCACCCGCCATGGAAATGCTTGAAAAGAAACCCACGTTGCCTAGGAGTGATTATGTCTAACCCAATAAAACTTAGAAAATATTTTTTAAATTAAATTTGTGAAATTTTTATTAAAAAAATCATCATTTTAATTTGTTTTAAAAATCAAAATTTACAAATCAATAAAGTTCAATAAATAAATTTAGTTTCAAAATAAATATTTGTGTCGAATTCTGAGCTGAAAGATCAAATCTTAAAATTATAAAAAAGAAAAGAGAGCAGTTGAAGATAAAAGCAGGCGGTGTCCCTTGTGCTTGCACTCCAATACTCAAATCAAAGGTAAATACAAGAAAGGTCGGAAGGAAAAAAAAGCAAAAAAGTTTTAATATAATGGGAATGAAATGATATTATCTATATTTCTCTATTTATAGGCAAAATGTGAGGGATTTGTGAGGCACAATAATGACGTGACCGAGTTAACATGACACTAAATATATCATGTCTACCTAAAAGTTCAAAATACCCCTAACTATCTATTGACTATCTCTAATGAAGAAAAAGACCAAAATGCCCTTTGGACCTAAAATGCCTCTAATATTCTATCCCCCTACGGAATAGTCAGAGTATCAAACCAGTGGGTGCTTGATTGACCCATTTGGTACATATATTTTCTAAACTAACCTCAATTTTTGTAAATGCAGGCTCTTAAAGGTTGCCCAAAATATGATTTTCCCTTAACGAGGTTGAATGTCTGCAAGGCTAACATGAAAAACAGGTAAAAAAGGCATGTGCTTATTCTTTTTCTACTATTCCTCTTTCTGGGGTTCAACCTTCTTAACCTTCTCTTTCTTCTTTTGTTGCTCAACCTTTAATCATTCCTTTTGAGTCAGCTCCAAGTAGTGTCTTTACTCTTTTTTTTTTTAATAAAAAGTCTTCTTATTTATCTTCTTTTTCTGACGTTGTGGTGATTTCTGTCACTACTCTAGCTTGGAATCATACTCCTATTTAGAAGTCTAAGTCTTCTTATAGTAAAGGCTTTAATAACAAGAGAGATTCTAAAAAAAGCAAAAATGAAATAATAACTAAGCCGAAGAAAGAGAGATGAGGGGGAGTTCTCATCGGATTTAGAGGGCCTAGCTTAGGTCCCCTTCTACAACCCCTATTTCTTAGGAATAGTCCTCAAAGATGTGATAAAAAACTTAAAAGGCAAGGCTAATCCTAAGTATTGCCCTAATATGTGTTCTACTCATTACGTTCGTTCTTTGATAATTAATTTTCATTTTCTAAAGGAAAAGTATAGTATATTAATGTCGAGCATCGAGGATCAGATCACAAATACCTCGAAAGTCATCAACTTTGTGTGTACTAAGATTCAATAGTGGCTAGTTTGAAGTTCCCTCTTCATGTTTTGTCTGTTGAAATTTTTTTCTTACAATTTAACAACCACTTAGCTCACCTCTAATTCATTTTGATACATAGTAGTAATTATTATTTTTTGTAAAAGTTTAGATATTATCCCTACCTTAGCTTTGTTCAGAGAGTTTTTCTTTATTAAAAGGCATCTACATGCTAACAAATTATTCTACGTAACAACTTGTTCCATAAAAAAATTGTTTACGGATTGTCTGAGTTTAATAAAAAATTGAAATCTACTCTTCCTCTACATCTAAAGATAAATAAAAAAATAAGAATAATGAGTTTCAGGTATGAGAGATTTTGAACGAGCCTAAAAATTTTGATGATGTACCCGTTGCTCTTTCTGAATCCAATCTCGTAGATTAGGAAATAATGTAGAAGTTCACTCAAATGAAAAAGTTGGTCTTAGATGCAAGAGAGCTAACCTCCCTTGAAATAGTGAACGTGTCTATGTACTAAGGTAGGTGTAAGGTAAACTTGTAGGGTATTTAGTTTTGTTAAAATTTTCTAACTATCAATTCATCTTATATATATGTCTTCCCAGATTTCGAAGGATTTCAACTTCTTTCAATTCATCTCTAAGCCCAAGAAAAGCCAAAAAAAGTAAGCCATACAGCTCAAAGCCCTAACTGAAAGGGGAACTAAAGTAATAAATCCCCCTGCTAAAAAGTCAAACTCCTCCTTAGCTCCATCCTTTACCATTACCAAAGGCAAACAAAAAGTAATGATGGGTCAAGACATCTCAACTTAAGCTTAATGAAACTCAAGTTGAGATTGCCAAGTTAAGGTTTCAGTTGGAGGTCGAGCTAAAAGAAAATAAGGAGGCTAGGCCAAAGCCAAGGAGAAGTGCAAAAAAAAAGTGGTGAAGAAGTTCATGGCCTCAAAGAAATACACCTAGCTTCTGGTGAAGTTCTCAAGGACAAATGTTATCAGGCTAGGCCAAAGCCAATGAGGAGTGCAGAAAAAAAGTGGTGAAGAAGTTCATGGCCTCAGAGAAATACACCTAGCTTCTGGTGGAGTTCTCAAGGACAAATGTTATCAGTACATTCAAACTTTGTAAAGATGAAGTAAATTTTAAATACGTTGACCTCAAACTTAACCTCTCAAACATCAATTTGAGCAATTTAAGGACAAGGTCTCTCATCCAATCTAAGGGAAAGAAGGAAGAAGATGATGAAAACATGGCAATGGATGTCGAACTAGATGTTGCCCTCACACCTGAGGCCAAAAAAGGGCGAAAGGTAAAGGAAGAACCTGTTGTTGATGTTATGCTAATGATTAAATATCTTTCCTTTTTTTTTGTAATTTTTGTAAAGGTTAAGGTCGAGGTTTTATATGATGACCTTAATTAAATCACTTTATAGACTTCTGTCAAATGACTTTTTGTATATTAAAAATTCTGTCAAAATCATTCAATGAAGTGGAAAGATTTTTTTCCTCGAAATATCAGCTCAATCTTTCGGTTCTATTTTCTATAATAAATCAATAAGATAATCATAAAGTTTCAACTCAGACAAACCAATTGACTAATTAGCAAATTAGATGAAAGTTTCAGCTCAGGTATTGTACTTGATCAAGCTTAAACAACTTGATTTAAGTCAATTACATAACCAATGTAACTTTGCTTAGATCAAACGGGTTTATCAAAACTTAAGCAAATATTTAAAGATTCATTAAATTAACTTGAGAATCTGAATTAAAGCAAGTTTCAACTCGACCAATCGCTTGAGCTTGGTACTCTCAAAATAAATATAATCAATGTAAGTTATGCTCCATCTCATAAATTATAATGATTTTTAAATTATAAGGGTGATTTCAATATGTCTGAGCTATTGATAATAGGCTTAAGGCTATCTACATTCCACGTTCTCAAGATAGGATTACCATTCATATATTGTAACCTATAAATCACATCATAAACGACCTCTTTGACCACATAAAGCTCTCTAAGTTTGAGGTTAGCTTGTCACCTCGACCATCAACTCATGAATCTTTAACTTTTTAGAATACTAGGTTGCCTTTCTTTATATTTTTACGTTAGACTCTTTTGTTGTAATAGCTGAACACTTTTTACTATTAGGCTGTTATTTTGGTCATAACTACATCCCTTTATTTTTTTACCAAATCCAGGTCAACTTTGAATGCATTTTCATTTTTTTTTTATCTAAGCTCAACCCTTAAGCTCATCTAAGCTCAACCCTTAAGCTCGAAAGTCTGATCTCCATAAGTACCACGGCCTTTGTCCTAAATGCTAAGGGAAAAAAGGTTTCTCCTGTGAGGACCTTCATGGATGTTTTTAGGCCTATAAGACTTTAGAGAGCTCATCAACTCATTTACCTTTGGCTTCATCTAGTTTTTTTTTCAAGGTTTCCAAAATTGTTTTATTGGTCATCTTAACCTAGCCATTAGATTATGGGTGGGCTACCAATGTGAAGGCTAGAGTACCACTCTTTAAACCTTTAGTTTTTAAACTATTTACCATTGTTCGTTATAATGGACCAAGGTAGACCAAATCTATAGACTATATTTTTTCAGAAGAACTTTTCAACCTAAGCTTATGTTGTCATAGCCAGTGCCTCAGCCTCTAACCATTTTGTAAAGTAATCAACCGTTACTATGACAAATCTTTTCTACCCTGTAGCTAAGGTGAAAGGTCCAAATATGTCCATTCCTCATTAAAGTAATGGACTTATGATAAGGACTAGTTCAATTGAAGGAACATGTTGCACATAAGCAAATCTCTAGCATTTATCACACTTTCTCACTAAGTCGATTATATCCTTCTTAATGGTTGATCAGTAGTAGCCTTGTTTGAGTACCTTGTAAGGAAGTAGCTAACATTTGAAGTGATTTTCATAGATCTCTTCATGTATTTCTTTGAAGATGTAGTTTGCCTCTTCATTATCTACACATTTTAGGTAGAAAAATTGAGAGATCTCTTTGAAAATTTTTCATTGATCATAGTGTACTGAGAAGTTTTTCTCATCAAGGTTTTAGCTGGAACCTTATTTCTAGATAACCACCCTACAGTCAAGTATGCCCTGATCGACGTCATCCATAATTTTTTTTCTTTGATCTGTTCAACCAGTTTATCTTCAATACTCTCTTATGCCAATTTTTCTACCAAGAACTGGTTTGAGCCAACTAGTATCATTTTTTAGGCTAGCTAAGACAAAGAGTCTATTAAAGTATTCTTTGACCTCAGTATTTTCCTGACTTCAGCCTCAAAAAAGACAAAAAAATTGGTCAACGCTTTCTCTAATATTTCTTTATTACTTTTTCTCTAGCTTTGAACTCACCGTTTATTTGGCAAACCACCAATTGTGAATCACTATATACTATGATGTTCTCTATATTCAACTTGGCCGTCAATCTTAGGCTAGCTATTAATGCTTCATACTCAACCTCATTATTTAAAACTCTGAATCTAAATTTAAGGGCATATTGATATCTTAGGTCGACCCTATTACTATGGCTAGTAGCTGACCCACCAATGAAAAGTTTTTACATTTTTCCTTATCTGACTTCTTTACTTTTTGTAGGCCTTTCGTCGACTTGAGCCCAGGTGCATTTCACAATAAAGTCTGTAAAGATTTGAAATTTTATAGCTAACATGCGAAGCATGTGTAGGTTATACCCATTAAGTTTTGCTCCCCATTTGATTAGTCTTCTTGACAGTTTTAGTTTCTATAAGACCTGCCTAAGAGGTTGGTCAGTCAATACATGAATTATGTAAGCTTGAAAGTGTGGTTTGACCTTTCTAGCCAATGTGATTACCGTATAAGCTAATTTTTTTATCTTAGTGTAATTTATTTTTGACCTGATCAATACTTTGCTCATAAAATATATTGGCTTTTACTTTTTTTTTCTTGGACCAACACCAAGTTGATGGCTTGGTTGGTAGTGGTCAAACACAAATATAATACTTCATTAGGTCTCAACTCAGAAATAATAGGATGAGAGAAAAGGAATTCTTTAAGCTTTTCAAATGCTTTCTAACACTAAAGGGTGCATCAAAAGTCAAAAATGTTTTTAAAGATCTCGAAAAATGATTGGCAACACTCTGCTAACTTGGACATAAACCTTCTTAGAGCAGCTATTCTTTTTGTTAACCTTTACACCTTTTTCACTAATGTTAGCACTTTCATGTCTAAGATGGCTTGAACCTTTTTTGAATTTACTTTTATGCCCCTTCTATTGATCATATAATTGATGAACTTGCCCGACGTGACTCCAAAGGCATATTTACTCTAATTAAGTCTTATGTTGTATTTTTTTAAGGTGTTGAAGGTTTTCTCTTGGTTTTTTATATGCTTAGTCGAGCTCTTGCTTTTCACTATGATGTCATATACATATACCTTCATATTTCAATTGTTCTGATTTTAAAGATCTTATTAACCAACCTCTGGTAGGTCGTTAATGCATTTTTTAGGCCAAAAGGCATGATCTTATAATAATACAGATGATGAAGGCTATTTTTTCTCTTATTCTTTCAGTATTTTGATTTCATTATAGTCAAAGTAGGCATCTATAAAACTAAGAAAGTCATGCTCGGTGCTATTATCAACAAGCTGATCAATGCTTAGGATACAAAAATTATCGTTTGAGTAGGCTTTGTTGAGGTCAATAAAGTCAATTCACATTTTTTATTTTTCATTGCATTTCTTTACATTGACCATGTTAGCTATCCACTCAGAATAATAAACCTCCCTATTGAAACTTGCTTATACCGAAAGCTTTTCTCATTAAGGTTTTAGCTCAAACCTTGTTTATAAACAACTACCCTACAGTCAAGTATGCCCTAATTGATGTCATCCATAATTTTTTTTCTTTGATTTGTTCAACTAATTTCTCTTCAATACTCTCTTATGCCAATTCTTCTACCAAGACCTGGCTTGAACCAACTATTATCATTTTTTAGGCCAACTAAGACAAAGAGTCTATTAATGTATTCTCTGACCTTAGTATTTTTCTGACTTCAGCCTCAAAAAAGATAAAAAGGTTGGTCAACGCTTTCTCTAATATTTCTTTATTACTTTTTCTTTGGCTTTGAACTCACCATTTATTTGGCAAACCACCAGTTGTGAATCATTATATACTATGATGTTCTCTACATTCAACTTGGTCTTCAATCTTAGGCTAGCTATTAATGTTTCATACTCGACCTCATTATTTAAAGCTCTGAATCTGAATTTAAAGGCATATTGATATCTTAAGTCGGCCCTACTGCTATAGCCAGTAGCTGACTCATCAATGAAAAGTTTTTACATTTTGCCTTCTCTGACTTCTTTGCTTTTTGTAGCCTCTGGTTGACTTGAGCAGAGGTGCATTCCATAATAAAGTTAGTGAAGATTTGAAATTTTAGAGCTAACATGTGGAGCATGTGTAGGCTATACCCATTAAGTTTTGTTATCCATTTGATTAGTCTTCTTGACAGTTTTGGTTTCTATAAGACCTGCCTAAGAGGTTGGTGAGTCAATACATAAATTATGTAAGCTTGAAAGTGTGGTTTGACCTTTCTAGCCAACGTGATCACCATATAAGCTAATTTTTCTATCTTAGTGTAATTTATTTTTGACCTAATCAATACTTTGCTTACAAAATATATTGGCTTTTGCTTTTTTTTTCTTGGACCAACACCAAGTTGATGGCTTGGTTGGTAGTGGTCAAATACAAATATAATATTTCATTAGGTCTCGACTTAGAAAGAATAGGATAAGAGAAAAGGAATTTTTTAAGCTTTTTAAATGCTTTCTAACACTATGGGGTGCATCAAAAGTCAAAAATATTTTTAAAGATCTTGAAAAATGATTGGCAACACTCTGCCAACTTAGACATAAACCCACTTAAAGCAGTTATTCTTCCTATTAACCTTTACACTTTTTTCACTAAGGTTAGCACTTTCATGTCTAAGATGGCTTGAACGTTCTCTGGATTTACCTTTATGCCCCTTCTATTGATCATACAATCGATGAACTTGCCCGATGTGACTCCAAAGGCATATTTACTCTAATTAAGTCTTATGTTGTATTTTTTCAAGGTGTTGAAGGTTTTCTCTTGGTCTTTTATATGCTCAGTCGAGCTCTTATTTTTCACTATATGTCATATACATATACCTTCATATTTCAATTATTTTGATTTTAAAGATCTTATTAACCAACCTCTGGTAGGTCGTTCATGCATTTTTTAGGCCAAAGGGCATGACTTTATAATAATACAAGTGATGAAGGCTATTTTTTCTCTTGTTCTTTCAATATTTTGATCTGATTATAGCCAAAATAGACATCCATAAAACTAAGAAACTCATGCTTAGTGCTATTATCAACAAATTGATCTATGTTTGGGATATAAAAACTATCGTTTGAATAGGCTTTGTTGATGTCAATAAAGTCAACGCACCTTCTTTATTTTTCATTGCATTTATTTACATTGACCATGTTAGTTATCCACTAAGAATAACAAACCTCTCTATTGAAACATGCTTGTAATAGCTTGCTGACCTCTTCTTCAATAACTTTTTACCTCTTTGGTGCAAAGATCATTTTATTTGTCGAACTGGTTTTATGTTTGGGTTAGTATGTAGTATATAGACCATCACCTTAAGGTTAATCCCCAGCATGTTAGATAATGTCCATGTAAATAAGTTGGAATTACTCATTAAGAGCTAAATTAACTGTTCTTTATGGTTAATTTAACCTTAATTTGCATGTATTTTTTTAGATTATTCTTTCAAAATAGTATAGACACAAGGTCTTTTGCTGGTTTAAGTCGATTTTCATCTATCTTAGGTCTTTGATTTTTTTTACCTGTTTAATTAGGTCAAAACTATTTCTTGCAAGGATAGATCTTGACGTGATAGTTAGTTTGTTGTTAATGAGATGATAAGTAGTGAAAATGTAAAAATGTAGAGCTAAACAAAAAATTTATTTTTTCATTTCATTTTTTTTACTGGCTTAATAACTCGATCCTGTTGATATATGTGTGCCAACTTAAGAGCTTGATCTTTATAGAATCTATTCAAAAATTACCAAAATCTAATTTGCACAAGTATGGAGCTTAAAGGCCTCGAGATGCTTAAGAGTATGCTTCTTTCAAGTTGGTTTATGTTGCTATTATCGCTATTGCTTACCCTTATTTTCTTGTTTTTTCTCATTTTCTTTGACCTTCACCCTTGTAGCTTTATTTTCCACTTCCTCTAGCTTAGCCAAGCTCTTAGTCTGCTTCTTAATCATTCTTTTCATTATCATGACATAGCATTACTACGCTGTGGACTAATCTCCTTTCACTTCTCTGACCCTGTGAGGTGTTGAAAATTTTATTTTTAAGTGAGGAGCGAAGCTTATAAGCCGTATAACAGATTGACTAGATTGGTCATATTATATACTGATGGAACATCCATGACCATAAACTCTATAATCGAAGTGGCCATATTTAGTTCTATTTCTAAGAAGATCGAAAGCTTAATAGTCCTATTGACCAACACCTGCTTTTACTAAATCCGATCAATGTAACGGTAATTGGATGTAGTTGGTCTTTCTTGATGCTCATCTTTTCATAGTGGTGTAGTACAGGACGTGGGTCGAACTTCTGTTATCAAACAAGATCATTCTGACCATATAATTGTATACTACAACTATAATTAATAAAACATCATCATGGAAATGTTGGATTCCCTTTAGGTCTTCCATATTGAAATAAATCGATTTATCATTTCAGTCTTTTTCTTTCTTAACGGACGAGCCAACTGTCATAACCAAACCCTAATCAAATTTTTTTTTTTACCAAAGAAGAGCTTCCCCTAGTGATTACATTGATGATGCCTACAATAGGTTGGTTATCCACAGCTCGACCTTTTTTTTATTATTATTCCTCTAATTTTGGCTACACATGTTACTTCTTTTTTGTGGTCTAGGTTTCTTGTTGCCCTTTCTCTCTGGCCTCCCCTTTCTGTAATTTGTTCTACGCTGACCTTGTTTAACTCGGTATACAAATCTACTCAACTAACCTCTTCTAATTAAACTTTTTATCTCTTTTTTTAGGTTGACATAATCTTTTGTGTTGTGATTGATGTTTTTATGGAATGCACATCTCCTGGTTGAGTTTCTCTTGGTGTTTTGCCTTAGTAGCTTTAGCCATTTGATCTCTCGATTCTTTCAATTTGCATTAAAATCTTCTTTCAAGAGTATTTAATGCAATGTAGTTCCTTTCTCTACTTAAGCTCTTAGGCCTATATCCTTTCCCTCTTAGTGAAAAATCATAGAAATTCTAACTTTTGTTTCATCGAGGAAAAGAGATGAGCCTTTCTCATTTCGAACATCGAGGAGAAAGGATGAGCTTTTTTCACTTTTATTATTTTTCATGGTAACTTTGACATTTATGTACTTTTCACCCACAAGTAGGATGTCAGTTAGCGTTTTTGGTTGCTTTAGGGATAATGTGAGCTTAGGATGGTACTTTCTGTCACTGAGTCTATTTGTCATAATAACTACAGCGATCGTTTGCTCTAGATCCTTTACTTGTAGAGCCTGCACATTAAAATGCATGATGTAATCTTTTAAAGACTCATTTTTACCTTGATGAATTGATATCATGCTTAAAGTAGTTTTCTTAATTTTTTTACTGCTAACAAAACGTAAAAAAAAAAAAAAAATGGCTAAACTCTTTGAACATTGTGATTGAAAGTTGGCTTCTTAAATCTCTTTAAGGGCATGGTTCTATCGATTTCTTTAATAAATGGTGAGGTCCCCAAGAATTTTAGTTTGCCCTCAAAGGCCATAGCTTTTCCTTTTCATGGCCTGCATCCTGGCCTTCAAGTTTTTATTCGGTTGGGGTTCTAGGTTGGTATATTTGATTTTTGGTTTGTGGCATGAGTTAGTTGTAGCTAGGATAGTGGTAAATGGTCAGGGTGGTGTGTTCTTATTCTCTGAAGGCCAAAGAGGCCTCAACTTCTTCATAACTCATTGTCTTTTTATAGGTTGTCGACCAGAGGTGACTAGATTAGGTACTTTTGAAGCTTAAGGTGGAGTTACAATTTTTAACATTTGTTTGAGGGCTTGTATCTACTATGTTAAAGCTTAGAATTGTTTCATGGTCATACCAACCTGTTGTAGATTAAATCAATCCGTGTGCTAGCTGTTATAGGTTTTGGTTCCTATTGGACAACTATCTTTCCTTCCTCATTGGCTTTTTTCCTAGGCAGCATGGTTTTCGACTCGACTAATAAAGAGAAAACCCCTTATTTAGGGCACCAAATGTTTGTTCTGAGCTCTAAGTTAAAAGGTCAAATCCTGAAAACACAGGAAAGAAAAAAAAATGGTTAAGGGCAAAGGTAAGTGGTGTCTCCTGTGTTTGCACAAAAGCAAAATGTGAAGGGTCTGGAGGCTGAAGAGGCTTCTACTTCTTCATAGCTCGATTGTTTTTCTACAAGCTATCAACTAGGGGTGACTAGATTGAGTACTTTTGAAACATAAGGTGGAGTTATTATTTATAACATTTGTTTGAGGGCATGTATTTGCTCTATCAAAGCTTGGAATTATTCCATGGTTAAACCAGCCTGTTATAAGACAGGTCGATCTATGTGCTAGCTATTATGGGTTTCGGTTCCAATTGGAACAGCTGTCTCTCCTTCTTCATTGGCTCTTTTCCTAGATGGTACAATTTTTTTACTTGGCTAATGAAGAGAAAACCCTCTATTTAGGGTGCCAAATATTTGTGCCGAGCTCTAAGCTGAAGAGCCAAATCCTAAAATCATAAAAAAGAAAAGAAAGTGATTAAAGAAAAGGTAGGTGGTGACTCCTACGTTTGCACTTCAACACTCAAGTCAAAGATCGGTACAAAAAAAGTCAAAAAGCAAATGCCCTTTAAACTTAAAATTGCCTCGAACAATAGGAATTTGCAAAGCTATCAAGTTTCCTACAACTTGTTAATCGAAACCTTTCATAGTGGCAGAAGGAAGTTGTTGCTATCAATAATGCTGATTAAGTTCTCCAAAAAAGGTGATTATGCGAAACTGTTATGAACTTCAAACGAGTGGATCATTGACCAAGGTCCATAATTGCATTATTATTGCAAATAGAAAATGAACCATGTTTCAATTTGCTTTGTTTGTAACTTTGTGTTTCTTTTCATGCTTAGCCTTTATTTTCTTGAAGGATAAGGAAAAGAAAACAGAGAAGGAAAAGAAAATGAAAATGGTGGAATAAAAGGAAGATGATTATAGGCCTTCATAAGATGTAGTAATCAAAGTCACGCAAATCCTTGACTGTAAATAAATCAAGTTTTTTTGGAGTTGTTCAAACTTGATTCAATGGATATTCAAACTTAATTAATTTATTATTTAACTAAACTCAAGCTCGAACTACTTCAATAATTAATCAAACTAGGTTCAAATATTTTAATATCGACTCAAAAAAAAAAAACCCTCATTAAGTTTTTTATTTTTAATATGTTTAATATGTATAAAAAGTAAATAACGAAATATAATGTTTAATGTTCGTATTTATAATTTTACTGAATTTATTTAACCGAACTCAAGTTACGTAAATAAATTACAAATCAAACTCAAGCATAACAAAATAAAGCTTAATCAATACCTATACATGCTTCCAATATTTAGTCTTCGAATTAAGCCAAACTTGAGCATGAGAATGAATCAATTGCACTCTGGTGGATTACATCCTAATTCTCCCCCCTCAGATAAAAGTTTATCATATGGAGTTCTAATACTCTTAACTAACATGGCCAAACAAAGCAACTGCAATTACAAAAAATTTCAGCAATTATGGAATTGCCATCCCTTAAAGCATTTAGATCATATTTGATATATAAAATTATGATAAGATAATATTATAAATTAAATTATATAATATTATTTTGTGTTTGATGTATACAAGAATTATGATATGATTATTTATTTATTTGTCAAAATTATCCTTCTTCAAAATTTATATAATTTAATTTATATTTTTAAAGATATAATTGAACATATAAATTTAATCTTATAATTTGAAAATAATCCTCTCCACTTTGAAAGATTAAATAATCTTATATTAAGAGGATATTAATCTTCCTTGCAATCTTTATCTCTTTCCTCATATATAAATCAAACATGATATAAGATTATTATCATTATATCCTATTAATAATCATATACATCAAACATGACCTTAAGAAAAATATTTTTATGATATATCCTACTTATAGATACACTTGAAAATTTTAAATATAACACGAAAACGATATAAAAAAATCAAAACAACATAATTTAAGATTTTAACAAAAACCATATATGAATTTAGCAAAAATAAAAAATATATATTGTGTTTGATATATCAATACAAATTATAACACGATAATTTTTATATTTATACATATTTAATATAAAATAAATACGATACGAATATACAAATTGTCAAATGTACTTAACTTGCATGTGACGTAAATTGGTATGAGATAGCAATATCAAAAACTCTTTCTTCCAAAATACAACGTAACGTATAGATAGAAAAAAAATAGCATAATATAATATATCATCTATTCATATGCATATTTCTAGAAAGGCATCCATATTGTATTGTACATCATGAATCAAAACCCTAACATTTAATACACTGTACAATAACTTTATACCGTGAGAATTGCAAAGTAAATATGGATGGTAACATCCACTGCATAGAGATAAAAAAGACAACAGAAGCATGTGCAAATTTTTAGCAACTTAGAGCAAAATTGCTTTATCTTTTTACACTCTTCTGAGCGCATGGAAGGGATTTTCGTGCACTTCGAGAAGATAAAAACTCTTCCTCTAGTTATAGGCAATAGCCTTTATGGTTAAATCCAGTTACCATATACATAGATGATAATTTTAGTGACCGTAAAATAAAAAACAACGCTAATAGAGACACAAAAAAACAACAACACGGCTTCTTTCAGAGACAGAAAATGTACATTACTTCTTCAGAAGCTTCTGAGAGAAAATCCTCTTGGAATATGGGCTGTTGCGCGAAATTGCTCTATGGGACTCAATTGCCTCAACAAGTGAATTGTGCAGAGGTCCCTAACATAGAACAAAAGAATCAGAATACCAATAAAGAGACTAAAAGAAGTCAACAACAATAATAAATTTTCTGATATAAATATGCATCAATCTTAATTTAGTAATGTGCATGCGAAGAGGATTTTGAACCAAACAATTTGATCCTAAAGTGAGATCTTTAAGTTTGCCTTCTAGTGGGAGCGTAACTTTCAACCAGATCCATCACAGCAATCATTTTATGTGATTCCTAATGCTATCACCTTTATGGACAGGTACTCTCAACCATAAAACATGTGTGGTTCGTTTTGTAACCCATGACTCCCAGATTGAGGTATATAAAAGATACGACGAAAAATATGCATATTTTTTGAGCCATAGAAACGTTGATTGAGGGATTGGGGGTTTCATAAATAATAGAAAAATAATTGATTCTTGAACCTCAGACACACGGAGAGCTGTTTGCACAACATAGTTTGCATGTGGATCTTGCAGCAACTGTTCAAAGTGAGTTGCAGAGAGCAATTCATGAATGATTCTTGATTGGTTCTCATCATTTAATACCACAAGACATTTTTCGACCACATGACTGCTGAACTTCTGTGATGAGAGGTGCACATAGTTCCCTTCAAATTGAGAAATCAAAGTTGAAATGGCAGATGGGATTTTTAACTCCAAGATAAACTGAACAACATAATTTCTGCAAAATGAAAAACAGAAATCTGCAGTGAAAAGAATGTGGAAAGAAAAAAGCATGAAAGGAAAGGTACCTATCACAAACTTGGGGCAGCACTCATTTCAACAATTTCCACAAAATACAAAGCTCTCACAATTACATATACTACTTTCCCTTCAAATGAACAAATCGGCAAGACTTCATTTTGCCACATTTTTCTAATTTCCAGAGATAAAATATGGCGATTTTTTTTTTTTTTAAAGATATAATCTAGTAGAAAAACAAACTATTTGGGCACAGGTGACCTAAAAGAACAAATTTCTAGAGCTGTAGAAAGAAGTGGCTCATTAAACACTAAGGATCTTCTGGCTTCCCAGCAAGATCATGTATATAAGAGGCCTCATGTAAAGCAAACAACAACATGGAGCTTTCATGTAAGAATCGATAACAAGTCCTAAAGACCTGTCAACTCAACCTGATCAACATTAAGGACATACTGAGGACAAACAGTTGTTTTCCAACAACAATACGAGCACTAACCAATATGATGATTGCCAACAGTTATTCAGCATGCTTCATGCTTGAATTTTTAATAAAGTAATGAGAGTCCATGACACAAAACAAGCCATTAATTCACTTTTTGATACAAAGCTTTGCCATCACCAAAGTCTAGTATCACAAAAGGGGCCAAATAGAGAAGGCATAGTTATCGGAACCGGATCGAACCGCTAGTCCAAACAGGTGAACAGGTAAACCGATGCTGAAACTGGTCCGATTCTATAATTAAACCAGTTTTACAATTAAATTGCTTTAAACTGTTGTGAATTGGCAGTTTATATAATAAATCAGTAAATCGGACCTTTTTTTTTTAACCAAACTGGTTCAATAACAAATAATTAAGTTTCGGTAAAATATGAAAAAAACCCTTCAAATATTCAAAATAATTTAATTAAACCCTTGTACTACTATTCATCTAAATAAATCCAGCAAGTTGTTATTTTCTACTATCGATGCCCTTGCATCCTTATAGTAATGATATGTTGGCATATGTTAAAACAGGTGGATAATGATATTGTAAAAAAACTTATACATATATAAAAATAAGCAATTTTAAAAAAAAGATGATTTAAAAAAAAATTTTATTAATTGATACCATAATTAAAATTAATTATAAAATTAATAAAAAAATAAAATGTTAATAAAAATGATTAATTATTTAATAATGATCGAAAATAATTAATAAAAGAAAATGTATATATGTAAAATTAATTAAAAAATCTACATGCATGTAAAAAATATAAAAAAGAATTTAATTTCTTTTTTACTAATTTTCATATAAATATAAATATTTCCTTTTTATTAATTTTATGTATAAATATTTCTTTTTTATTACATAAAGATTAATTATTATATTTTAATAAATATAAATAATAATCATTTATTACTTATTATTTATTATATTTATTAAAATATAAATATTATTTCTAACTACTAACATATAAAATATGATTTTAATAAAATGTTATGTCATTTCTAACTAGTAATTAATTGTCCTATGAATTTTATATGTTAAAATTTATAGTTTATGATATTCCTTAAAATTTATAGTTTTATGGTTGAATTATTAAATTATAACTTTAGTTAAAGGTTTAAATTTTGAATTTTTAAAATATTTATATTTTTTATAATATTTTTTATTGACCAATAATTGACCCATTGACTCGGTAGTTGAACCATTGACCCGATGACCCAAAACCTTGAATGGTTTAATGTCTGGTCCGGTTCTGAAAACTATGAGAGAAGGTCAAATACCATCCAATGTGCCAAGAAGATTTTATGCTTACCACACCTTTTGCATTTCCAGCCAACCAGAAAGTTTGGCTGCTCGGCAAACCAGAAATTCTTAATGCATACACAACTATATATCAAGATTATTTAAGTTAAGTTTTTCTTTTTATTTTTCCTAGAAATATGCAAGCAGAGAACTAAGCCATTGGTAGTCATAGGCTTAAATCACATTTCCCCTAAAACAAAAGCCTTTTTTTTTTTAGTGATGATTGATAATTATAAACTAATATCATATTGATACTAACCCATATGCATCCTGCGAAAGTAGAAGCCCGTTGGTGGATATTTCTTCTACCAATTTTTCTTGATATTCCCCAGTTGAATGGCTAATGCATCGTTGCAAAACACAACAGCCATGTTGATGAGTTGCAATATCAACACAATACTTTGCAGCAGCAACAAAAATAAACTGTCCAAATGGTTGGAAAAAGGAAACTTGTCAATATCTGCTGCTAAGGAAAGTAATGACTCGAGAAAAAAGCTGAATAAACAAAATTCAATAAGAACACATGCAGCATTATCTTAACTTAATTTTAAACAAAATCACCAAGTTACACAAAATGCCACCCTAATAAATCACTTAGTATGTTATCAACTGCAATATCTGCAAAATAACAAATAATAGACAGAGCATTGTATATTGGCTGCAAAAAATGTCGATAAACACTCCATTATTTTGCATCAAGTTTACATTACTTTTCACAGTTTCAAAGAAACTAGAGGCCATTGTAGGGCTGAATTAGTTTTTCTGCTCAATTGAACTTAAGACATCTAATCCTTTTCAAAAAGAAAAAAAAAAAGCATACTCCGATATGATCAAGGACTCATCATGTTCAGACTACAGACACCAGTTGATGGTTAACCGAAGAATCCTACATCCACTGCAGCATACACATTTTCAATTATTCCAGAAGAACTAGGAAAAGTTACAATAATCCATGCGCATTCCAATCTAAAGACTTATAAGAAATATAAGTTAATCAAGCTATATAAGTAAAGATTAAAAGTAGTTCTTTTTGGTTGTAAAGTTTCAATATGCCCACCACCATGAACAGCTCATATAACTTGCAGCTACGAAGCACACACAATGTGATGGGTTGCCTCTGAGAAGAAGCAAAAGGATGTTCTTAGTTTCTGTCAAGCTAAGGCTCAATCTGGTTGTGATTAAATGCTACCATGTACGACTTTTACTCATGTAGACCCCCAAAAAAGAAAACATACTCCGTAACTTATACAAGATGTAACACTTTATGCATTAATGAAAAAAATAGAATGGCACAGAAAAGAGTCCTGTTATTAACGCCCAGCAATCTAGAAGATGGAAGGCTTACCTTGTTATCTTCACTGCTAAGACATTGCAAGCAACGCTGTACAACATGATTCCCATTCAGGTCCTTGATGAGAGATAGAAACCCAGGCTCAAGGGCAGATATAACGAGTGAAATTTGCTGCCTTGTTTTGAGAGTCTCAATTAACTTTTGAACTACACGAGTGCTGAAAGAAGGAAAAACAATGTTAGAAATAGAACCAGCAGATATGAAAATATATAATGCAGTTTGTCTGACATACCCATGAGTGTTTAGAGATATTCTGACAAGCTGCCCTGGTTCCTCAGTAACCATTAACAGAATCTGCATTCTCTGTTCTTCATCACACACTTCCAATAACTTCTGCATGAGGTAATTCCCAAAAGGGTTCATCATAAGCTCAACTACATGATCACTGATCTCCTTAAATATTGTTTGCACATCCTGTTGGGTACCCTCATCAAATAGCCGCTGTAAGAACCTACATCCATGTTGATCTTTTGCTAGTAAGTATATGTATCCACGAGCTTCTGCCAAAGAGTCATACTTAGGTGGCAAAGAGAATGGGCCATATAACTTGGCATTATTAGCATTTCCACAAGCTGCTGCAATTTGAGACCAACCATCGAGCCGTGACCTTCTTTCTAGACGCTTACTCGCACCAATCTCCTGCGGAGAACCCTTGTTCTGCCCCCTTGAACAATCAAGCCCATTATTGATCACATAATTTAAACCGTCTCCCTGAATAATGAAACTATCCTCATTAGTAAAAGCCTCAAGACCCCCATGTGGGATTCTGACATTTGAATGTGCTCTAGCCATCCCATTGGATAGTGGCAACCCATGATGTAACAGATTTTCAACACTTAAATGGGGGGTTGCTTGAATCAACCTCGGAGAACCATGAAAATTCAGCGCACCCCTTTCTTCATTCCAACTAGGACCATTTCGTTGTCCATAGATTAAAGCATCATTCACTGAAAGCTTACTCAAGGAAGTGCTTAAATTCAATACAGAATTTCGTCTCTGGAGATAATTAAATGCTTGCTCCTTTTTCTTCCAACAATTCATTCCCTGCGGAGAAATCAAAGCATCCGGGCAACCAGGATAAATTTGGGACCCTAATAAATTACTCATCCTATATTCCTGTCGGGACAATCCAGAAAACGCCATGTTCGTCCCACCATTAAAACTCAATGGAACACTCATTGGAACAGGGGACTGAATTCCCACAAAATCAGAAAACCCCTTCCTCTGTTTGTCACAAGCCCCATGCTTCTCAACATTGATTTGGTCATTACGTTGAATCTCATCGGATTCGAGTGAAAAATCTCTAAAACTAGAAGCAACATTCTCTTGATCGTTACTAATATACATTTTACTAAGATTTCCCCAAAGATCCAGTTCACCAATCAAGCCGTCACTACTGGCCTTTTTCCTAATAGCTGAATCCATGAGTAGTCCATTAGGCAAGTATGGCTTAAGGTCTTCTAGTGGAGGTGGGGTGGGTGATCCATTCTCAGATAAAGACTGCCCATTGTTAGAAAACAGACTTGAGGAAGAACCATCAGACTGTAAAGAGAAACCGCTTACAGGGGAAGCACATGTATGCCTATAGTAATAACTTGATGGGTCATAATCATAAAAAAGACCACACATGCCATGAAATGACCCATTTACATGATTGTTATCATGTTGTTGATGCAGATGATGATGAGGATGATGATGATTATCTGATGTTGCATGAGGGATCTCATCTAACAATATTTCTAGCTCCTCATCATCCTTCATGTTTGCTCTATTCTTCTTCTTCCCAATCTCAGCGGTTGCTTCCAAATCAAGAAAAACAAGACAAAAATTAAAAAAAAAAAAAAAAGAAAAAAACACACGCACACACACACAAACAACCAACCAAACAGAGACCAAAAAACAAAGCAACACAAGAAACAATCAAAATACCAACATCAGTTAGAAATTGAAAGAAATTTAAATAACAAATTCCCAGAAGAGATTACCACTTTTTATCATCTGGGTTTTGCTCAGATTTTGAAAAAAAAAAAAAAGGAAAAAAGGGTTGGTTTTCTTTGACTGAGGATGGAAACCAAACAGAAAAAAACAATCTTTTTTTCCAAATTGCATTTAATTGATATCAAAATAATTTCATTTTGGGTTTTGGGTTTTTTTTTTTTTTGTGAAGAGTTGGTTAAGCATGCAAAGATTGAAGGGATCAGTTACTTTAAAAACCGTAGAAACATATACATACACTCTCCCTTTGCACGCTCTCACGCCATTAAAGCTGGAAGAACAAACGCTATTTATATTTTGCCCCCACACCTTCAACAAATGAATATAATATCAACATATTAAATAAATAAATTGAAAAAATTTTAATTTACAAAAAATTTATAAAGAAACAAAGAACGGAGAGCAGAGTGACGCACAAGACATTAACACCCTGGGACTGACTGACTCTCTCTCTCGGCCTTCTTCTCAAGCTTTTTTACTTGCGAACCTTTTCACTACTTAAATAAGCAATAAATTATTTATCCTACACTCCTACTCATATGCGTGAAGTACACGCCCTACATAGAATGTGGGACAGACATTGGGACCCACCCCACTGTTGAGCTTCGCATTCGCAATTGAGCATTTGTCTCTTCCAAGAACGGGACTTTTGGACCCCACTCAATGAGGTGGCGCGTGGAGAAAGGAATTATCATTACTATTAATTAATTATTATACTACTAATTATTAATACTAATAAAATATTAAAAATGAATCAATTTAAAAAAAATTTTAGTTTTATTTTTAATTATTAATTTTAATAAATACAAAGACTAGATTAAATTTTTTTATTTTTTTATGATTAAATTTTTTAAAATCAATGATTTAAAAAATATATATATTTTTTTTTTTGTATAACTTGATGCTTACTCTAAAATATTTTACAAGTATGTAATTTATTAGTATTAATTAATTAATTAATTGGCTTTTGAATATTTCTATTTTTTAATTATCTTTCTGTTATCTTGGATTAATTTTTTCTTTTACTAAAAAGATTGTAACAACCCATCTCATTTTTCTCCACTCTTTTCTGATTAGTAGATTTTTATTCTTTTTGAAACAACTAAATTATCCTTTTTTTTTATTTAAATTATCTTTTTGTTGAATTTGAGTATTAATTTAATTGGTTCATTCAATTATTTAAAAATAATAATAATTAATAAATATAAATTTTTAATTTTAATATTCATAACATTTTTATTTCTAAATTTAAATTTTTTATAAAAAAAAATACCCTTTTGTTTGAAAAAAAATATACAGCAACATCTCTCTATTCCTCTTTTTGAGGCTTTTAATTTCTTTTACCTCCTTTTTTTTTTTAAGTTTTTAGATTAGGCAGAATTTAATCAAAACATAACTATCCAATTGAAATGTTTTAATTCATTAATTGTAATTATTTAATCAAGGCTTTCTTGTATCCTTGTCTTTGACTATGTTCAAAACAAGAATTTATAACTTTTTGTTTAATAGCATAAAATTGGGTAGAAAGCAACAAAATTAGGGAAACTTTCATTTTCATGGAAACTTTCAAGATTTTAATGTCTTTAGGACTTTAGTCGTTCAAACTTATTTCCAAGGATCAAATTTGATAGCATCAACTTTTAATATTTGCATCTAAATTGAGAAACAAAACTTTCCTTATTAGTTGCACCAATACTAATGAAATTACATATAAACAGGCAAACTTTCATGATATTTTCCTTTGTTTAAAAGCCAATAAAAGTAACTTTCAGAATTTTCAATCTTATTTTGAATCTTTTGCTTAAATTATGATGTTATGCATGTTTTATAAATACTCTTTGACTTAAATTTTTTCTAGCAATTTTTGTTAATAAGTCGAGAAATGTAATTCAATCTTATTTTGAATGCACAAAAATTTTTTTGAATGTTGTTATGTATGGGTTATTCAATTCCAATTTTTTTTTTAGTTTTGGGTTTTTTTTTTTTTATAAAGTTCTAACTTGAAAATATACTTAATAATATGCATTATGTAAAGGAATCTAAATTTTTAATATGTTTCTCATGCTATTGCAAAAATTGAAAAGTGATGGTGACCTTATTTTAATTTAATTTAAATATTAAATGTAGTATTTGGTACCACCAATGAAAATTCAAGGCAAGTGAATACCCCATTAGCATTGTCCCTTCCTTTGTCCCAAAGAAAGGAAAGGGACATGGAAGGCATTTTAATGTTTGTTAAGGGCAATAAAATGTTTTTCTTAAATAAAAATAAATAGAAAAGAAAAAGCGCATACCCCTTTTACATTCCTTAGCGGGAAAGCGAGTAGACTTTTGGGCCCCACAGACCCAATTCGGTCAATCCTCCGTTAACTTCTATCCAATAAAATTAAGACAAGTGTCCACCATTTCCTGACGGGTATAAACCTGACTGCCATATTCTTGTGCGAAACTTCCTCGATTTTTGGGATCGGAAGCTGTGCTATTCCGCCGCTTCCGCCGCTATGCGCGCGCGGAATCCCGGACCGGTATAATTTTTTATAACGTTCTGAAATTTAAAAAAAATGTAATTATTAAATTTATTAGATGTTAATTTTAAATTATTATATGAATTAATTAAATTAAATTTTAAGATTAGTATAACTTTAATTCTATGCTTGTAAATTTATTTTAGGTAAAAATTAGTTCAATTGATTGATGTATAAATTTTTACTAAAAAATAATATTTAATTTTTTTACTAAATAAAAAATATAAACTATTTTTCTTTTTAATTTTATTCTATAGTTTGACAATAAATTTTTTAAAATTTTAAAAATTAATATTAAAATATTATCACTTAATTATTTAATTACATTAAATTTTATTAATTTTTAAATATATTTAAAAATGAGAGGCGATCTATTTTAACTTATTCGAAAGATGACTTTTCATTAGTTTATAGCTAAAATTGTTAAAAGATACTATGTGCAAACACTTCTCAACAGCCAATCTCAAGTGTCTTTTTTTTTTTTTTTATAGTCATTTATAGTCATGTTTCACTGTTTCCTTTAGAATTTTTTATATATAAAATAAGTTATAATTTGAAAATTAAAAAAAAATTAACTTTTGAAATTTAAAATTTAAATTTATTGAATAATATTTTCAAAACGTATTTATAAAAATCAACAAAACTAAATTTTTATGTCAAAAATTATATAATTTATTAATAAAATGTTAAACTTTTAATTTTAATGACTAAAATTCAAATTTTGTTAATTTAAAAAATGTTAATTTTAGTTTCAAATTAATAGTATTGTTATAGTTATTGAATGAATCAATTCTATCTGCCTTTCTTCACCCAAAAAAGTACGGTGCCCTAGAAACATAGTCTAGTGTTGTCATAACCTGGTTGAACGAGAAAAACAATTTCGTAGAGAACCTAATAACCTTACTTAGTAAAAGAATTTTAGTTCAAAATTCCAATGGTACCCATCCAAAAATATGCAAATCAAGGATATGGGCTTCATCGAGCCCAATTAAAAAAAACAAGAGCCCAAGAAAGGTTAACAATTACCGGAGAGATCGGTTTCAGGTCAATATTAAGTTTTCTTTCACCACACTTTCGATCATTTGAATTTAAATATCAATTTAAATAAAATTAAATTAGTATAAATTTTTCATTATTTTTTTTTAATTCAATTACAATAAATTTTTTATTATAATTAATTTCACCGTCAATTCCAACGAAGCCTAACTTGTCATTTTGTACAAGTGAGAAGGCAAAGGAAGCGAAGAGAGATGGAGAGGGGCCTTGGCAAACATGAATGAGATATAGCTTTAAATCTAGAATCTCTCCAAAAACTACTTCGTCAAGAATGCCGTTTTTGTTGAAGATACCTTTGCCGAAGCCTCTCTTACATCCGAACCATTAAGGTTACTTATTTTCTTTTTCCTTTAATAGAATTCGTTTTCATTGTTTGATCTAAACAAAATTAATTAAAGGCTAAGCAGGCACGCTTGAATTTTAATTTGATGCGCTTGCTGGATTAAGCCTGATCTGGGGTTTGTCTAGCGAGTGTAGGTTCTTGAACAAAGGGTGGAACCGCTGGGAAGAGAGGTAGGTGCTGCAATTACAGCAGCTGTGCATGCTCCTTCAGAGAAACGACAGGCTGAGGCGGCTCAAAAAGGCTGCTGAGTTGCGAGCTCAAGAGGTTACAAAAGAGCTCGAGAACACCACCAGTGTGAATGCCCAATCTCAGCTTTTGTTTCTTGTTTGACCCAGTTTTAGGCTATGGCCAAAGAAAGATTATGTTGATTTTTTTTTTTTTGTTGCATTCTTTGGTTGCTGAAGTATTTGAACTAAACATGGAAGAGTCGCGTGCAAAGCAAGAGGACTTATGCAAGCGTGATAAGGAAATTAATCTCCTTGAAGCTATCATTCAGACAATGGGTGGAAAAAAATTTACGCTCTACCAACGTCCAATGAAAAAACAAACATGTTCTCTGATGCATATCACATTTTTCAATTTTTTTTTTTTTTAGTAACCCAAATCCTTTTAAATGAAACATTGCCATGTAATTTTACTAGGGAAATTACTTTTTTAATGCTTTAATGGGATAAAGGGATGAAGTTTTTGTCACTTCTTTCTCTTTCTGCCATTGATGAATTTACTCTGCGTGAAACCTCACTTTTTCTTTACTTTCAGTTCCAGTTGTTTATTTGTTATTTTACGTAATTGACTAAGTTACATTCAAATCATCGAAGCCCAATGTAAAAACCATTAGACTGAAGAGAATTTGAAACAAAACTTACTTCAAATTCCAAAAAGACAGGTAAAATTATTCTCAGTTAAGTTTGAATAGTTAACGTTGGTCCCAAATTTCATGTTTTGTTGTACATGCTGACTTTCGTTTATCTTTCATTATTTTGTTCTTATTTCGACGTGACCAGGGAGAAAATCATGCTGAGGATAGGAAAGATAAGATTAGTGAACTACTGCAAGATGAAGTCCTGCTTTTCATTCTATCTCTCCTGAGAATTACAGCATTGGAATCATTTCATCCCAAGAAATTTGAACTTCGGTGGTTCAAAGATAATGGACGACAAAGTATCCAAAGTTCTGTAGCATTAACAGGAACAAAGAAATTATAGCTTCAGGGACGCTCAATTTTGTTAATTGACAGCAGCCCGCCAGTGCCATGAATTGAAAATTCAGTTTGACCTGGGTGAAACTTTGAATTGGACTTCACCTACCGAGGCTGGGCTCGTGAACGGTGTTTTCCCTCCCCTACCACCCCCACACAATTGAATAATAACACCGTGAAGAGTTACAGTTACATTCAAGGACTCTTGGTTATCCAAGGTAAACGCTGAAGTTCTTGAACATCGAACTTTACTCTATAGCCTGTACAGCATCCTTGACTGGACCAGCAACTCTCAAACTCTCAATTTGTACTGGATGAAACATCCTGAACTTCATCATATGTGCCACTCCCTTCATTAAATGCATACCTGTATCGGCAGAAGAGATGAACGGATAGGATGCTAAGCATTCATATGTTGCAACATTTATCCAGACAACTTGTAAAACCCAAGCCTTAAAGCTTAAAAAAACCATTCACATGAACATCTTCTGTACAGCCTTTAGAAGTCAGGCTTAATGAGCAAATCCATAAACAGTAGGTCTATCAACTCTATGGCTAGACAAGAAAAATCAAGTATCCACACAAATAAATAATACTCAAAATCTTGAAGCCAAAAAAAAAAAAAAAATCAGTAGACATGTTTTTCCTTATCATTATAGGAAAATCTAGAAAGATGAAAGTGTGATACGTGAATTCTTCATGACTATAACTAGTTATCATAAATAAATTTTCCACAATGGCTGGGGTTCATGCATCTTTCGTTCAGATATTATAATTTTACTTCAGACTAATTAACAGTAATGCACTAAATCTAAGGGGTGCTTGGATCTTTGATTCAGGTCCTCTAAATTTTCTTCAGACTAACAAACAGTAATGTACTAAATCTAATGGCAAAAATAATAATTTCATGAAATGACTGTTCATGTTCAGCTATTATTTTTCCCATGCAAGAAAGTAAATCCACCATTCAATCTCTTGAGGATAGTTCCAACTTAAAGGAAACAGTATGGCTATGCTTAATATCACATTATTCGCATGAGCAAGGAACCACAAGGTTTATTTGGACAAAATTAGAAACTTATTGGCATCCACAATGTAAATTTATCTATGAAACCTGCACTTTTCAAATTGACAGCTAAACCACTGGTCATAACTTAGGACTATAAATGAACTACCCATAGATGCAAATGCAAGTGCTAAAACTCAGAAGCCAAAAAGATAAGGCAGAAACATTACCATTGGCCTCTGATGCTGCTGGGCAATATAGTCTTGCAGAAGGCTCATAATAATATCCCAAAGTGCTACTGTAGTAGTACCTGAACAGAAAGATTACTGAAGTAAGATCAAATAAGAAAAGAAATTCTTAAACGGAAACATATATATCGAAATCACATTTCGAAACTATAGCATATGGAGGCACGGAAGGATCAAAGAGGGGATACCCTGAAGACTAATATGCACATAATCCTTTTGCACATCTCCAGCTGCATATGAAGCAAGCACAAAAATTAAATGAGCAGGTCAAGCAACAAATTTACTCTTACTTCATCCAAAATGCTTTGTAATATTCATAATCTAATGATCAATGACAATACATACTCTCAGAGAAAGTGTTTAGAGCTTCTGAGGATGATTGAATGACTGCATTAAAATTAGGCTCAGATGACTGTTTAAGATTTTCATCATCCACATTATCTGCAGACATATCATAACCATCGGCAGCATTGCTTGAAACTTCTGCAGCAGCTAGATTTGAATTTGAAGTACCCACGGCGGAGTCAGGGAGCACAGAATAAGTTACTCCAGGATTATTTACATCTATTTAGTATGTCACTTCCGAAGTTAGGATCAGAATTGTTCAGCCCAACATTTGCAGATACGCTCTTCCCCCTGGCCAGAGTTAAACTCCTCATACCCCTCTGAATATATATATATATATATATATATATATATATATATATATATATCAAGAGCATAACATAGTTAATGAAAGCAATTCAGAATATACACCTGCCCCTACAAAATTACATGTTGAATACTTAGCATAATGAAAATTTCTTCAGAAACTATCAATAGAAATAAAACAAATTCTAAAACATTGCACCAACCTACCTCACGCTGGAAAACCTCCTGCTTCTCATGGTACACATCTGCAGAATGAAGTTTAAACCAATAAGCATACACTATGGCCAAAGATATTTACCTAAAGCTTCACTTACATTTATAATTGTCACAAGAAGGAGGGGGTAAGTTAAACAAAAGCAGATTAGCCTTATTAGAGATAAAGGGCAAATTGGTGGCCAACAAAGCCATAAATCTTAACTAAGCTAAGACTCAATCTTAGAAAGTATAGATCTACTTATGAAATCCTTTCCATGATAAGTGACCATAGCCATTCGCAAGCACCAGCATTTTAGAAGGTGAAGGTGACATTAAGGCCCTGACGCATTTCAATGCCGCTTCGCCTCAAAGTGTGCAAACACCTTTAAAAAAATTAGAGGTCACATTTTTTTTTTCGTTTTGGTTGGAGAAGGTGGTGGCATTAGCCAGAATATTCAAGGCAACTTCTCAATCCTCGTGAACTAGAAGCACAAGAAACAGGCTTAACTGTAGTCACCATTCTCCATCAACGTCATGGAATCCTCAATTAGCTAGTCAAACACATGCTTTTTCTCAGCTGAAATTTTCTCCTTTCTGTTATTTGAAGCTCCTTTCAACCTTCTCAGAGCTTGCAAACCCTGTCAAGATAAATTAAAATTAGCAGTAAATTGTCCCCTCGTAACCTGTTTAATGACCTCATAGAGAAAACGAATTTAATATCTGAAATGTAAGCTGAAGATGACAAGTGTAAAAACCTCTGTATCTAACATTCTAAAGCAATTGTAACTTTGACCAAATAAAGAAAAAAATATCTAGAAGACATTAATTATTATAAATCCAAATTAGCCTCGAAATTTAGCGATAATGTTTGTACATTGTTGCTCGATATTAGTACTAATTTACTGCTGTTTAAAGGGTTTAACTTTGATTTGTTTTACCGTACTTCTTAACTTGGTTCAGCTTAATTTGTTTTAGCTGTATCAAAACCCAGTTTTTCCCTGTTGATTATTATGTCTAAATGAAGATTTTAATTATTGTTTTCATTTTTTTTTCTTGGGTATCTCTTTGCTGCAAAACAGTTTATATTTTTATTGCTTTTTTAAGGATACTTTTTTGCGCACCTTCTGTTTGTTGATTTGTCTTGCTCATAAAATTGTCATCTGCTTGGTTTTCAGTAGGGAGCAGAGTTCGAACAAAGATACTCTCATCGTAACAGAAAAACCCAGTCCTTAAACGATCTAATTCAACTCTCAAGGCCTAACTGATACAGTTTTTTGAGGTCTACGTTTAGTTTGAGTAGTTTAGATTCAAATTACTCACAATTTTTTTATTGGTTTAAATTTTGCTTCCCTGCCCTTCTTTTTTGGCTGTGGATAGCACATGGAGGATTTTTTTTTTTCTCTCTATATTCATTTTGAGTTTCATTTGGGTAGGTAAAATGAAAGTTGATGATGTCAACAGTCCATCAACTTCAGCTGCAGTTTCCAATGGCCAAACCATGGTGCCGAATATTGACACTCCAATTCAGCCTGTTCAGCCTATCATTCAGCCAGTGTTTCCACCTGCAGTTGTTCCACTTATTTCTCCAATACCTGCATTTCCTACACCCCCGATTGCCCACCCATTGGCACCTCTTCCTGTTCGCCCTCCTGTCCTTAAGCCATCTTTGCCTCAAAATGATGAGCTGAAAACTAGTGATTCAGAATTTGACCATGAGGATGAAGAGCAAACTATTGCTGGTGAATATGAGATCTCAGAAGAGAGTAGATTAGTTAAAGAGTGGCAGGAAAAGGCAATGCAAGACCTTCTGATGAAACGACGTGCTGCTGCACTAGCGGTTCCTACAAATGACATGGCTGTCCGGACTCGACTTCGCCGGCTTCGTGAACCCATAATTCTTTTTGGAGAAAGAGAGATGGAAAGACGGGATAGGCTGCGAATAATTATGGCAAAGCTGGATTCGGAGAGGCAGTTGGAGAAGTTGATGAATGCTCACAACGAGGAAGAAGCTGCAGTTTCTGCTAAGGTGGAGGACATTGAATATCCCTTTTATACTGAGCGTCCAAAACAGAAAGGACTCAGGTTTTCCTCATAATTACCCACTCCATTAAACAAAAAGCTTAGTCTTAATAGATTTGGTTTTTCACTTTGCTTTAACAAAATTATTTATCAGTGGTTAAAAGGACTCAGGTTTTCCAAGCCATAAGTTACTCAAAAATTGCAGTTGTTCAAAATGCTAAATTTGGTCCTTTTAGGGTGCTTATAAGTTATGGCTCTGAAACCACTAAAGATGACAAGAATATAGAATTGTAACTATACTTTTTTTCCTTATGTTTTTCAGCTCTTTGAGTGAAGTTGCTATGTTGCGGTCGATGCCTAGGGTAAGGTTTCTGCCTTAAAGGGCCACACAAGAATGTGCAACTGATGTTACATTTTCTCCCGGGCATGATTATTTAGCAACGGCTTCTGCTGACTGAACTGCAAAGCTTTGGAACACTGATGGATCTCTCCTGAAAACATTTGAGGGTCATTTGGATCACCTTGCATGTATTGCATTCCATCGTTCAGGGAAGTACCTCGTTACCACAAGCTTTGATAAAACATGGAGACTGGGACACAGACATTTGTGTGGAGTTGCTTCTCCAAATAGGTCATAGTAGGAGTGTCTCCGGAATTGCGTTCCCCCAAGATGCATCTTTAGCAGCATCCTGTGGACTTGATGCACTTGCTCGTCTTTGGAATCTTTGCACTGGGAGAAGTATTCTTGCCTTGGAAGGCCATGTCAAGCCGGTAAGACTATATTTATGCAATCTTTTTGTTGGTTCCCAAATGCTGCATGTAGGAGCATATTGTGGTGCATCTCTACTAGTGGCAATACACTAAAATTCCTAATAAATGGTTATAAATTACTGTAAGTTTCACATGGATGCCTTACAGGTTTGAGGTTTTTTATACATGAAAAATGATAGTTTTGGTTGTAGCACTTAAGTCCTCAATGCTTCAAAAGGAAGTCTTTTAGATCTTTCATCTGATTCCATTGGAACTAGGAGGTGAACAGTGCTACAATTTTTGAAATTTTAAGGCTTAGCTATGTAAATATAAACTATTGTGTTGAATTGCATTGCCTTGTTAATTTCTTAAGATAATTGTATTGAAGTTTTTAGGAGCGGAAGAAATCATTTTCTTTTTACCTGAATAGGTATTTGTTAACTAAAGTTCTACGAAACTCTGCCACTCTTTCGGGTTCTTGGTGTTAATTTTTCACCCAATGGCTGTCATTTGGCCACAGGTGGTGAAGATAGTACTTGAGGAAGAAAAAATCCCTGTACATCATACCAGCCCACTCAAATCTTACATCACAAGTGAGGTCTGTGCTTCAAGAGGGATATTAATTAGTCACTGCTTCGTTTGACATGACTGCAAAGGTGCACCCTTTCTGAACACAAGTGCCTTCACATTTAAAGTATATTTTTGTTAATCTATAATCTAATCTTTGTATATGATTTACAGGTTTGGTCTGGCAGAGATTTTAAGCCAGTCAGAAGCTTACCAGGTCAAGAAGCTAAAGTCACTGCTTCAGATATTAGTGAAGGTAAGGTAACTTCATAAACTTTAAATAAGTAAAGCTTTCCTTTCTCTTTCTTTTTTCTCTTCTTAAAATATTTCATGTAGTTTTAGCTTTTGCCATCCTTCCCTTCACCAAAATTTCTAAAATACCATCAGCTAGCATTGATTAAAGCATTTTGATACCTTCTACGTGTTTTGCTATTAATTAGATTTAAGATCCTTTAGGTATAATTCACAGTGGAACTAGTATGACCGTATATTAGCAGTGCTGCACTTGAAGCTCCTTTCAACTCTCCGTTCTTTTATTAACTTTTTGGACTCTCCTTTTTTCTACTATTCATCTGTTCTATAAGGAGTCAGAACCTAGTATAGGAAACAGCACTGGGATGGGAAGGAGGGCAGAGGGGGTTGGAGAATATTAATTTTTCTTGGCTTTCCTTTAAATGAGTCAAATTTCTTAGCTTCGCTTGATGGAAACCTAGTGTTCAAGATACAGCCTCTTTCCCCCTTTGTTGCGTAATCATCGGCCTTAAAAATCTTTGCATCTTTCCACTTTCCTAATCAGGCAAATAGTCAATGTAACTATCCTATTTAAGTACACCGAGCATCATTTTATCATGGCAGGTGGCCCGTTTATCGTGAGTGTCTCTCATGATCGAACGATAAATAGACTGTCGGTAACATTGGATTAAAACAACACTTTGTAACAATAAAATGGAAAACCAAACATAGATTTCTTCGACATTTTGTTGTAACTTTGGGATTACAATTTTCACTATTTTTTTGCTGTAGCGAGTTTTTCTATTTCCTGACTTTTGTACTAATCTTCCTTCACATTAGGGATTAGTTGTCTGACTAAAAATCTGACCGTATCCATTTCTGAATAGCCCAAGCAAATGTTTGGTCCAAATCAGGGTAGCGTTAGTTCCTAAACAACAGGAATCGCCAGCATGCTTGCTTGCATGCATGCATGCAATGGAACGAACCTTGAAACGGAGGCACCTCTTAAGATCTATCAGGAAATCACCATCTCACAGGAAGAATGGTTTATTCAGCCACATTAAGGCAACATGTTCATCTTCAGAAATCTTACGTCTTTCAATTTCTATAGCTAATCACCCCCACCCCCCTTTTTTTTCTCTCCTATTTCTTGCTAAGCTAAAAGCTTGTTGTAATATATAATCTACGAACACAATACGTTTGCCAAAAATAAGCTACATATATTTTCAATGCATGTTAAATCAAATATAAAAACCACCCATCCAATATACATTTTCTATCAGTTTAATATATATTTTTATCAATTTGATACCCACAAAAATAAAATTATCATTTTTTTACCTCCATTCTTATTTTGTCATCCACTTTGATATTTTAGATTAACATGGTTAATTTATTAATGCTATATAAACATCAAATAAAATATTCAAACATGTCAAAAATTCAATCATCGCGAACTAAAAAAGTTACAGAAAATTTTTAAAAAAATTCAAAAAAATTAAAAAAACTGAAATATTGTTAAAAATTATAAGATTAAAAATTTATGAAAATTAAAAAATTCGAAAAAAAAATCTCTACAATTTTTATAAGAAAACAAAAAATTCAAAAAATAAAATTTTAATAAAAATAAATTTTTCTTGAAATTTAAAAAAATTATAAAAACTTATAATAAAAAAATCTAAAATTTTTTGAAAATTTTCAAAAAATCTAAAATCTAAATTTTTTTTAAAAAAACTTCTGAAAAAATAAATATTTTTAAAATTTGAGACATTCTAAAAAATTATAAATATTTTTTTAAAATATTATGAAAATAAAAAATAAAAATTTCTAAAAATGAGTAAAAAAATTAAATTAAAAATCTTATTTTTTGGGATATCAAAATAGTTTTTATATTAAATCCAATACAATTTGATTTGAAGATTCAAACAAAGTCAAACACTAGCATGAAAATGTCGTACAGATGGATTTGGTGCTTTGCATTTCAAGAATTTACCAATAAAGTTTTGGATAAATTCTAATTCCACAAACCTATTTGATGTAATGTGTCAGGAGATTCACCATCATGCGATAAATTAAGGATGAATCATGCTTTGCTGAAACGAAATATTTATAATAACCTCTCACTCAAGTTAAAAACATATCCCTTGAAACGAAGAAACAAACTCAAGACCATGAACTTAATGCAAAATAAGCCAACTAGATATCATGCCTACAAAAGCAATTCAGTAGTCACAACATCGCCAGTTCATCTAGAAATTTTCAGAAAATAAATGGGAAAACCAGGAAGCCAAAACACAAATTGTATGCTATCAGAAATTCTTTTATTCATAAAATTTTTGTAGACTATACATGCAACACATACTAACAGAGATAAAGGACAGCAACAACATTTAATGCACAGCTCAAGGTTTTGGCTCAAAACAGCAATTGTCTTCGTTTATTTGTTCTTTTAACATGTTTAATCACCATCGAACGGGTTCCTAAATTTTTCAGTAATTTCATTCTATATGCACCTCAGCAAGCTCAGACCATAATAAATATGGGAGATCCCCTACTAATAAAATAGAGTCTAGGAATGAATGAAGAGTGATCTCGTATAAGATCACAATTTCTTCGTCATAATAATAGCAAAAGAACTTTTAGAACAGATAAAAGAAAATGACTGATAATAAATGTAACCCTAACATGTGACCAAGGGTGGCATATCGTATGCATACCAAAACACTGCCAGTACCAACCTGACACGACCCCACAGGAAGGGCAGCAACAGCCCGCGACAAGCAAACCAGCCAGCAAGTTAGGCAACTGCTAAAAGCATTTTCAATGAGACCAGACAAAAAAGGCAGCAACAGCCTGCTACAGGTTATTCATTGGCACTCAATAGTTACCCACGAGCCACATGTACCTTGGAACAGAATTGGCACAACCACCACTTCACAGCTACGGTCATGGTCAATTTTGCTACAACTCAAACATTAAGCAGAAGGGTGTGGTTAAACATGATTAATGGAATACACCAATCAAACAATTAAACAGAAACAAGTTATTCTGTTCAATCAATGTAATCGCAAGGTTCAGACCAGACATTACAGTTTTATTTTAGTAAACCGCATCAGGTCTAATGCATCACAGGTCCATCAATCGCAGCATTCCACAGGTCAAAAAAATCATCTTGGGTCCCTTTTATACCATCACAGCAACTAACCTCAGTGCCAATATTTAGAAATCAGCAGAACAGAGGATAATCAGATGGAAACATCAGAAACCTGAATGATGCAAGCCTTTACAGAAACCAAAACTAGACTACAGATCTTACCAATCACCATATCTTTCAGTTAAAAAATAGTTAACAAACTTTCACTGCAATCAGCATACTGATATAACCAGCATCACAATCACGATCATTCATCTACAGATACATACAGCATCAACAGCCACAACATCAACATCATGTCACATCATGTCCAATTGCCCAAGTCACTCTTTCCCCGAACATTGCTATAAAACCCAACAGATGGTTTGAGATGAATCAGCATTCTAGGAAAATAAAAAGTTAAAAAAATTTTAAAAAATCATTACACTAAAGTGGTTCAATGAACTAATTAGGGAGACAAATATCAAGCAAAATCAAAGCCAAATATAAGATCTAAAGGGAGGAAGGGGTGCAAGTTGCGATAAACAAACTTACATCACAAAATCCTTGGTGTGTAATGAAACATCAAGAACTACATAAGTTCAGACACCATGACAAAGCTTACGTAATGGAGAAATAAGGTTCAGGACAGTCAATTAAAACGCTAAAAAACCCAGTCCTACCAATACTAGAAACGCATGACATTTGAACGTTCCCAACATTTGCAACATAGAAGAAAGAAACATGCTACTTAATGTATCCAGGAATTCCCCTGCTATCAGCGATCATTCCTACAAAATACAAATACAAAAGTAAACAGTCAAAAGTTAGAATCACCACTTGCAGGGGTAAATTTACCCAAAAAACAAAGACTGAAAATATGGGAGATGAGAGGGGGGGGAGGGGAGGAGGTGGAAAGAGTATTGAGATAATGAAAAAAGCTCACATCAACGTCTGAGTTTCGAGGAGATGGGCTCCGAGAATCAGCAGGACGACCTCGTGGTGAAACACTTCGAGGACTTGAGGACCGTCCATCACGGCTGCGTCTATCAGGACTTTCACCCCTAGGGGAAGATGCCTTGCGTGGAGAAGGACTCTTTCGAGGACTAGGGCTGCGGCGAGCAGGAGAAGCACTGAAATACAAAGGTATTGCAATAAGTAGCTTAAGAAAATGGAAAAATAAAAGAAGCTGAACATCCCGAATCGCAAAGTATAAACCTTATTGATCGACTACTACTCCGCCGATCATCATCATAGCGGCCTCTTCCTCGGCCTTTAGAATAGTCAGGACTTGCACTACGGCTCCTGCTTTGGCGCTGATAGTCTTTGTCTTTCCCACGATAACGATCACGTTCATACCTATCATAACTTCGACTACGACTTCTTCTCCTATAATCCCTATCTTTGTGATGGTCATCCCGGTGCCTGAAGATATTAAACATAACAAACATCAGATATCCACAAATAAGACCATAAAGAAATATAATTAATCCATATTGGTTTGGCTATTCAAAAAAGCATAAAACGAAGCACATATCCAAACAAGGCAGTACTAGACTTCTCTCTGAGAAATCAAATCAGATAAAAGAATGCTAATTTACATTTATCAAGATATAAAATGGGTAACAAACAAAAATCAGTTTATCCAGACATTCACTGTGGGAACAGGCAGATAAACATTGAGTCAATGAATTAGCTTAAAAATACCAACAACTACCACCAACACGTTCATGATAACATTATCAACAGAGCTTCAGTTGATAAGGAAAAAGCATAATAAACATGAATTTCCCTGTGGTTATCCCTTCATCAACATCTCTGATAGTTCATTCAGAAAAGTGGGCAGACAAAAAAGAAAATGCACCATATCATGCAAAAATGAGATAAAACAAAAGTTGTCTAAGCAGGAAACGAGTGGGTAAAATAACTTACCTTCTGCGAGGGCTGCGGCTTCTTGACCTGTACTTTGACTTTGGAAATGATTCAATAATCCTTCCTTTGTGACTGTAAGATAAATTAGCAAAGTACATGAAGCTCAGAGCAAAATTAGAGACCATAAGACAAAATACCAGGAATATGAAAATGATATGAGGTTAAGTAGATATCCACACAGAAAAAGAAAAAACATAGATTGCCTCTCAATATTTAAGTGAGAAAGCCAAACAAGCCCTGCATACACCAATTAGTTAATCACTACACATTACTTAAGCCACTGAACATTTTCTGTGTTGAAGCCAAACAAGAGGATTTTTTCCTCCATACTACTTAGTTACAGTAATGGGAAAGTATTTATGTCCTACGTGAAGTTTGATACATGATCTAAAAAACGCGGAAATTAAACAAGACTCAAAACAATATTTTCATCAAAGAAATATTACACAGCATACATCTTCTCTACATTGGGCTCAAAATCCATTCAAGTGTAAAAGCAATTGAATAATAATCGAATGGCAATTAGCACACAACTTACATCCTCTCTGCATTAGGTCCATATTTTGCAAATTGAACTGTTATCTCCCGACCATCGACTACCCTCCCTGCAAGAAGGAAAATGCCCTTATATATTGTAAAGAATTACCCCCAAAATTAGTACAATATCGCAATCTATACATACAAAACTGCTAGCATGGGAAAAAAGGAGAGAAAAGAGTTGAAAAAGGGTTACCATCGAGCCTCTCCACAGCTTTTTGTGCCTCATCTGCAT
Organism: Durio zibethinus; assembly: GCF_047325235.1. NCBI lineage: Eukaryota > Viridiplantae > Streptophyta > Magnoliopsida > Malvales > Malvaceae > Durio > Durio zibethinus. Next base: position 21,341,924 of record NC_143177.1, read on the forward strand.
ACTTGTAGCGCACAAATGCAAAACCTCGAGAATCACCGGTCCTACCATAATAAATAAAAATTATTATCTTATAATTTCCCAAAAACCGAACAGAAAAATTAAAAAGAGAGAGAGAAGACGAACCTTCGATCTTTAGGAATGAAGATGTCGACGACCTTCCCGTACTTGTCGAAGAGCGGAAACAAATCATCAGCAGACGTGCCTAAACAAATTCAAACCAAATCAAAAGTTTTAGTTACAGTACAAACTCGTAGCCGAAGAGAAGTTAACGAACCGGCGAGAGAGAGAGAGAAGCCTACGGAAAGTGATGTTGAGGACGAGAAGAGAGTATGTGTCGGTGATGTCGGGAGGGCCTGACCTTCCGAAGTGAGACATTTTCGCAGTTGAGAAGAAGAGCGAGGCCGAGTTGGGAGAAAAGATTGCGAGTGATTGAGGGCTAGGGTTCGTGGCTGTTAAAATTATAAATAATATATATATATATATATTTATATAGGAGAACATTCGGAAAGAATCTTGCGAGTGATTATTTAGCATGAGATGTGACCGCTCTTGTTGTTTGGTTTAATTACAATTCTACGACCGCTTTTGTTTGTTATTCTATTTTTTGCCTGTTATAAATAGCACCTCTCCTACATAGAAATTTGCTTCATCACTCATCAAGATTATAATTCTTGGTATTCTAATTATTAAATAACTTCGATCTTATCAACGTCCATGAACGGTAAATCATAAATTGATTTAGCTGTTGAATTAAAAAATTGAATATTATCATATAATTTTATTTTTATTAAATTTATAAATTAAAAATAAACGAATTTAAATCATTAACATATGTAACATGATAAATCACTACTTAAATCTTGATTTTGAATGATTACAACATAAGCACCAAAGTTTTAAAAGACTAAAATTCCATCTGAGAACCCAATTAAAAGGCTCTCATTGCACGAGACTAATGAGAGAATACAAGAGCCTTCCAATCAGTAAAGGCAAATTTAGGAAGCAAACATGGTCATGACTCCTCAAAAAAATTTTGATAATCTTAAAATTATTCTTTTGATATTATTAATTTTATTCTTAGCCCCTTTTTAAGTTAATTTACTATTGGTTTAATACTTGGTCCCTCCAATATCATGATGCTGACTTCGTCCCTGTTAATCAAGCTTTAAAATGAAGCCCTAAACTATAAAGATAGTTAAGTTTCAACCTACAAGTAATACCTTTTATTTTATTTATTTTTTGAATTATTATTCACATAAAACTTTAAAATTTCACAAATAAAATTAAAATAATATCACATATTTTACATATTATACTAATTTATTTTTTACTTATATCCTAATAAAATATTTCCTAACCCTTTTGATATGGTATAAAATTTTATAAATGTTTTTTTTTCTTTCACTTAACCTCCATTAAAAAAAAAAAACCTTGTTTAAGATCGTGTTTTATTTTGTAAAAAATTGTGAAAACAATGTTTTAAGTTTTTAATGCTATTAATGAGTCGTTGAAGTGTTCATATATGAAAAAGCATTAATAATACATTAACATATTATATAGAGATGTCAATGGGTAAGGTAGAGCATTCCACATCTCCATACATAAATTTTTATATTATACTTGTTTTCGTATCTATACTTAATGGATATTTTAAAATATATTAATTTTAATTAATCTAAAATAATAATTTATATTATTTAATAAAAAATCTATTTACTAAATATATATAAATATATATATAAAATACGGGTTTGAGATGTGTATTATATTACTCGTCATCATCTCTGTACCTAATAAAAATTTAAAATCATACACATCCACATCTTTGAATAAAAAGTTGAATTTTTCATCGGATATGAGTAAAATTGACATTCTTAATATTATATTCTCAACCAAATAAAATTAAATATATATGTTAGACAATTAAAACTAAAAATATCGTGTATGCATAAAGTATTTTTTGGATAATTGTAACATAAAGATTATATATTTATTACATTAAAGTCAAATTAACAATTATTAAAATAATAATTATAATAAAAAATTTCTCACTCATTGCTGCAGTTTGTTATTTCATTTTGTTTCCCATAATTAAATTTTCAAAAACTATTATAAATTTAGTCAATGCATAATTTATTCAGCTGCTATGTTAAAATCCTACTACTTTTTTAATGTTTCCTAAATCTCTCTAATGTCTATAACCACCGCAGTGATTAATGCATCATTTGATTAAAAGAGGAGAATATCCAACTCATATCCATCAAATCACTGCAATTCCTTAGCAATTTAACTATACCATTAACAGTTGTTTGAACTCCAATAAACTAATTTTTGACTTATAAATTGATTATATCTTTAATAATCTACACATATAGAACATGTTTTTCGATAGTGCAAAGCCATATTTCACAGCAACATCTAATAGCATAGCCAATTAACTAAGAACAATTGTAAAAATTATGAAAATAATTTAGTCAAAACCAATCTTAAGATGTCTACAATTTTAACTCCTACTTTAAACAATAACCTAATTAGAACATGCGAAACAAAAATAATTATGATACGTAAGCTTACACATCAACTATTGAAAATAATTATTATTCAACTCCAAATTCAAATTTTTTATTGCAATTCTTACTTTTCTTAAATAATTCATGCCCACATCCTCTAAATTGAAGAAAAAAAAGACTTGATTCTCAGCTTGCTTACTTTCCCATTAACATAATCCAATCTACATCCACACTGTGGATAAAAGTTATTAATTGAAAAGCTTGCATAAGCAACTTCCACCAACATTATAAAAAAAAAAAAAACCTTTATTATGTAAGCTTTCATACAGCAATCTTCACCAATATTGCAAACTTTCCAACCCTAAGTAACAAAAAAACCTTTATTAAAAAATGTAACATTTAAAAAAAAAAAAAAACTTCAAGGATATAAAATTTCCACCACCAGCCGCTATGACTACCTTTTTGTTGAAAAGCATTTGTTGACCTCCATGCTACTTGAACACTCTATCATGTCTATCATGCATCTCTTTATTGTTTTCAGTAATTAGAAATGTAAGACTAATTTTACCATGAGTGCTTCTCATCATTTAGCTACATATTCACTTTAGAAGTATCTAAGCTTTCCTCATCTTTAATTTCACAATTAAATTGCTTTATCAAACTGTAATAATTTATTGAAATTAATATTTTTAAATATATAAATGTGAACAATTGGATATCTCATTTATTATTAACTTTATAAAGCATAAGTGATCTTTATCTTTGTAGAGATTCATTAACTGTTATTCTTATAAAAAAAAAAAAAAAAAAAGAAACAAGATTTACGTAAATTATTTTTTAAAAAGGCAAAATAATTAAATTACTTGAAAACTTTTATAGTTGACTAACCCCTAAGTTCCATTAAAACTTCATAATAAATCTTACCTAAAATAAGAAAAAGCTTATCTCCAACCTGTTGAAATATAAGCTTGTGAAAAACTGAAAGAAATTGAAGATATGTAACATCATATGAAACTAACAATATCAACTTACCAAATTGCAAAATGAAAAACATATATATAAAGTAAGTAATATAATTTATTCCGCAAAAAATAAAAATACATTAAACACATAAAAACTGTTAAGGACAATTAAATATAATAACCTTATAATTCAAGAAATTAGCACGACCAAAGGAATACTATCAATAAGATCTAAAAAAATTATATAATCGATATACTATTTATAATGGATCTGCGCCCTTAATTTTTTAGCCTATTCTTCAATTACATTAAAGATTTAACCCATTAACCTGTGTACCAGCAAAAAAAACATGAAAAGAAACAAAGTTAAGCACAATCATAATAGAGTTGGTACCCAAGCCTTCACAATCTCATCTTTACATCCATATAGAGCTTGTACACATACCCATTGGCAACGCAAATCAACTTACAATAGCCTACAAAGCAAATCATTTTGGATGGACTCGGATGAAGTATTAGAACAAAAACCTGTTGATTTATCGTCAGATACTATCAGAATAAGAAGCATCAATGATAGAATTTTATCAATATAATTTTTTCATTGATAATTATTGACAGATTATCGACAGAATGTAGTTATAAAAAAAGTTGACCATGATCAACGAAATATCAACAGATTTATTTTCATCGGTAATCCATAGGTAAAAAAATGATACTATTTACTGTGAAAATTATTGACAAAATTTTTCATCCATAAAAAAATTTACAAAAAAATTAAAGATTACTAACGAAATTTTTGTTGGTAACCCGTCAAAAAATCCGAATAAAATTCAAACCTCCTTCCCATATTTGGGAAAGGCCATTATCCTGGAAATTTCCTCTCAAATCCCTAATTTCTCTCTCCCTTTCTCTCTCCCTCTCCCTCTCTTCCTACTGTGAAAAGTCACTAGTTGGTCGATATCTTCTTACTCCATTGGTAATTAATTTACTTATTTTTTTTTTCAAGTTTTTTTGTTGTTTATTTTTTGAATTTATTGTTAAATTTTTTTGTTATAGATTTGTTGAGATTTGTTGGGTTTTTTGCTATATATTTGTTGAGTTTTTATTGGGTTAAACTTGTAGTTAATTTTTATTGAATTTTTTTTAGTATTGTTGAATATTGTTAATTTTTGTTGGGTTTTTTTTAGTATTTTTGAGTTTTTTTTATTTGTTGAGTATTGTTGAGATTGTTAGGTTTTTTGATAGATTTACTAACTTTTAGATGTGTAAGATTTATGTTGATTTGTTGATAGATTTTGATTTAATGTGTATTAAGATATATATTTGTTTTGATAGATGTTTTATATTTAATTTTTTTAAAAATTTAATAATAATAATATAAATTAAAAAATTTATATTGATTTGATGTTAAATTTGGTTTGATGTAGAATAAGATTTATATTTATTTTTAAAAAAATTTATATTTGATATTTTTTAAAATTTATTAATGATTATTGAAATATTGTGTTATTATTGTATTGAAAAAAGGTTGGTAAATTTTATAATCTTAAATAGTATTATGAGTTTATGAATTTGGAATTTTTTTTTTTATTTTAGGGTGTTGAATCAAATAATATTATGGAAGTTAAATGGTAAAAAAAAATTTGCATTATTATGATTTATGAGTTATTGTATAATAATTGTTTGATTTATTTTTTATTTTTTCAAAACTCTCAATATCAGTGAGTGATCAAACTTAATTAAAATAAATTATTTTTTTTTATAATCTATCCGTGAATATGGGTTTAGAGTAGATGTATATTTTATAAAGAATATAATTTTTTATTTATTTTCATGATACTAACTTTTATTATTTTTCATTTTATTGACTTTGAAAGTATAACAAACTTAATACGTAGAAGTGCCTCAGAGAAAATCTCCTACACTACCTAGAATTGCATTAAGAAGCTTAAAATTTGAAGTATTTTTCAGTCATTGAAACCAACAATATTTTGATGTGAATGTGTTGTTTTATAGTATACATGACGAATTTTTGTAAAACTTTTTGTGCCATTGATGGATTTTTTATTTGTTTGTAAATATTTGTTTACTTTTGTTTTTTTGTTTTGTTATGCTTGAATACTATCCTTATGAAACCAAAACCTTAAGGGACTATAGTAGACCTCTGTAGAAAAACTCAAACTTAATGGTGATTTAAAAATTCAAAGCCTAGGAAAGCTAACGGTGGGTTGAACTTAGATGTGATTACCACTTTAACATCACAAGTAGCCAATCTAGTTCAAAAAATAAACACCATTAGAGTTAACCACGAGCCTGGTCGTATCTATACATTTCACAGCCTACTTACCATTTGTAATGTTTATGAGAGGAAATCACTATAGCGATAAGTGTCTATATAACCAACACTCTAAGTTTTACTCAAACATTTGCATTTAAAGTTGAGGGGATTATCCTAATTACTTAAACATCTACATTCTTATTGATAGCAATGTGGTAAGTAAAAAGAGAATTACGTGAGTAGATATTGCATTTAAATGTGGGGTAATTCATAACCCCAAATGAAAATTAAGCCATTAACTTTAAACGAATGCTTCTTGAAAGACAACCCAAGTGTGATTTTTTTTCTTCTTTTTTTTATGTTTTAGTTTTGTTTTTAGCTTTTTTAATGTTTAGTCTTTTTTTCTTTGTTTTGTAGGTAACAAAAGGTAGTAAGATATGAGCTTTAATGATGAAATCTAATGAGATAGAGGAGTTTCCTATACCTTTTTAAACTTTATTTCTTCTTACGTATTGAAAATAATTTGCATTCTAAATTTATAGGTTAGAGAAAATTGTGTAAATTTTTCAAATTTTGAAAATGAATGATGAAATTGTGCTTAATGTTTTTGCTTTAAGTCATTATGATGCTTTATTTGGTTGATTGTTCATAATCAAATCATATGAACAGTTATTGATATCGATTATAACTTATGAAAAAAAATGATTATTGTGAAAACGTGAGATGAATTCTTGAGTTGGTGACTATTTGATTATGAGATTTTCATTTGTGAATATATGTCTTGATCATTGAGTTGCATGTTATTTAATGAATGATTATATGAGCATAGAACTTTTTTTCGTTTATCTTTATAGTTTTGTTCATGTTCTACAATTTGTTTGATCATCTCTAGTCAAATATTGTTTTTCATGTTTATATGCTAGGCTTTTATTTCTTTGAATTTAGGTGTAGAACTTATATGAGATATGAGACAAGATATATATGCATATGGATAGATATATGCTTGCACAAATCTTTTATAAGGTTGAGTTAATATAACTTGTTACATACAATTTTTTTTCCTAAATTGTTTAAACAATAACTCAAGCAAACCCCTAACTTTTACATTTGTATTTGTATTATTTTTAGTTGGAGGTTAGGGAAGATAGGGATGTCAACATTCATATATTTTGAAAGTATTTTTAGTATCGTATATTAAAGTACTTATTTATTTGACTTGCATTTATTACCAAATATTTGTACGAAATCTATAATATATATGTATTTTTTGTATTTTTATTTAATAAAATTTATAAATAATTCTGTAAAATATTTTACATTCTTTTATAAATAAAATTGAGCATTTTGATTATTTATTTTTCTATTTATGTATATTTAGTGTTTGTGTAATTACTTTAAAAATAAATTAAAAAACTAAAATAAAATCACAAATATTATAAATAAAATAGATTAAATATAATTGAAAAATTAATATTATCAATAGATTTTATCGTCAATAATTACTAATGGATTTTGTTTACTATTGACGGAATAACATTACCAACTTGGCTAATATTGACGGAATTTTCTGTCGATAATGCTATTACCAACATAAAATTAGCTTTTATTGATGGAATTTTTCGTTTGTAAAGCTCATTTTTTTTGTAATGAAAGATAAAGTATAAAACCTTAAGGGATGATTTTAATAAAGCAAACTTGCTGCCAAGGTGTTTTTTTTTATTATATTTGATAATCTAAAGTAAAAATTATTGTTTTTTTATTGCATTTCATAATCTAAAGTAAAAATTATTCCCAAAGTTTATGACATCTAGCAAAATTTTTTAGCTTATTTATTTATTTATTTATTTTTGCTCCAAAACTTACTTTGTTTTTGCTTTAAAAAAAAATAAAATACACTTTCTAAGTGAAAAAGAAATTATTGAAGTAAAAAATCTTTTTATACTCCTAAATGCATGATAACAAATAACAATGAACCTAAACAAAAATTTTGGCACCTATTAATCAATAAACTTAATTTTAAAAACATTGTTTTCATCACTAATTTATCAAATATAGGGATCTATAAACCATAGTGACGAAAGAATTACAACTAAAACTATTTACAAAATAGTAACTTAGATTTACAACCTTATTCAATCCCACATTAATCATTAAAATGCATGTCTAGTGCTCTAATTAGTACAAAAAATAAAGCTTAACAAATTCATATTAAGAGAGAGAGTAACATTTTTTGTGATTGTTCTTCCTTGAGGATTTAAGTTCCACCTTAGCTCATCTTATGAAAATTAAGTAGCAACAGCTATAACAACAGCTCTAAAGACAATAATTTAAACCTAATTAAGCTTTCTTCCATTGAAATCTTTCTGACCATGACACTTCTATTCCTTCTCATCCTCTTTTGTAACCCAACCCACTAATTCTTTGCATTTTTTCCCCTTCATCTTTACAATAGCATTTTTAAGCTCTCATAACTCATAGTCCAACTTTACCATCCTTACCTCTGTCTAACTCATAATTTTATGGCCTCTTCAAGACCTTAACTTGTTCCATCATCATCTACAAATCAAGCAAACCAAAACTTTTTCTATGCATGAAATAGGAAGAAAAGTATTAAAATGTGATATAGAAATAAAAGTAAACAAAGTAATCATGATAGGTTTATTGGTAGCATATTAAAAAGAAAAATAAAATAAAAAGACAAAGAAAAAGAAAAAGGACAGACAAAATATTAATGGATGAATATTAAAGAACTTGGCACCATTTTTTAATCTTACATATCAGGTTGACCGATACTTGTTGACTACCTTTTATTGCATTTTGTACCCACCGATCTCTTTTTTTTTTTTTATGATTCTCCTTTGATTCTCTTTATATGGTTGATGATATTTGTGGCTTAATTATGATCCTTTAAATAGGGACTTAATCCCAAATCAAACGAAACTCTAAATTGAACAAGAACTTCATTTATTTAATTTTATTATGTTTTAATTTTAAAATTTAACTCTAATTCCTATTCGAGTCTTTTTCAAAAATTAAGCCAAATATTTTTTTTCATTCAATTAGTATTTTAATCCTAATCAAAGTGTCATAAGATAACAAAACTTTTAAATCTAACCCATGATTTCAATTCAATTCCAAACCTGATATTTTCTTTTGTAATTTTAGCCTTTTCTTCCTTTTTTTTGAAAATTAATAAAAATACAAATCAATAAAAATAAAATAAAATAAAATAACCAAAAGTAATAAAGGAATAAAAAATTAAACCCAATTAAATTTATGACTAAAACTCCATACTAAAGAGTGTTGCAATTTGCATTCTAACAGTTTTTCAACATACCTCTTACTTTTAATACATAATTTTTTACTCAACACACTCCACATGTAAAACACAAATTTACCAAAAAAATTCAAACACCATATCTCCTTTCTCTCTTCCCAACTAAAAATCTTAAAAAATTTTAAGTTCAATCAAGCCAAATTCAAATGAAATTTTACCCATTTGAAGTTAAAAAGCATAAAATCAATGGTAAATAATTTATTCTTTCTACTTTTTTATTTGGTTTCTTATTTAGTTTTGTAAGATTTCATGTTGAAATATTCGGTGCGATTCGAAACTTTCGAAAATGGATTTCTAAAAGTTTTTAAAGGTTTCTAAAAATGAATGTTTGAAAGATTTTAATAACTTTTGAAAATCCAAAGATTTTGGAAATGGATGTTCTTAAAGGTTTCCGAACATCCATTTCCAAAAACCCTTAAAAGCTTTTAAAAATTCATTTACATAAATGAATGTTTTGAAGCCTTTAATAACTTTAGGTTTTGGTCATATTAGGAAGTTTTTAAAGGCTTTCGGATATCAATTTTCAGAGATCTATTTTGGAAAGGGGCATGAAAGATAAAAAGATAATTGACTAATGAGTGTTTAAATAATTTCATTGATGGTTAGTGCATTAAGAAGTTAGGATACAAATAGAAGTACTCCACGTGTCTACACCTCTGTACAAAATTGGTTAAATGAAAATGCTAAATATATGTTATCTATCAAAATATAAAACTCTGAAAAATTCAAACGATAGATAAATGCATGAACCAAAAATTTAAATGATAAAAAGATTCAAATGATAGAAATTTCAAACAATAGATGGCTAAGGTTTTACTGAACAATACCCATAAAAAATTCAATCGAATCGCATTGCTCTCACCAAATCCCATCGTTAAATTGGAAGACGTAAAGCTACCGATGGTTAAGATCAAAATTTTAATTATAAATTAATTTGTTAATGACAAATTAATAAAATAAATTAAGAAAATGTAAAACAAAAAATAAAAAATATCTTGCTTGAAGGGCATGCGTTGCTCTTGGCACATTCACTTATATATTTCCTTATTTTATGTGCTAAGATTGAAAAAAAAAAAAAACACCATTGGAAACATTAAAAAGGCACTTAATAAGAGAAAAACCATTGTAAGAAAGTTATTTTTTTTAATATTCAAAGTTCGTGTGAGCAATGGGCATGTCTTTTTTGTAAAAAATCAAGGGAAGAAAGAAAAAATGAACAAATAAAAAAGCAAATCTTTAGGGCTATAATATAATTTGCTTCCCTCAATCCTTTATAAAACCCACCAACAAAATCTTACTTTTAATTTTTTTCGAATATCTTTAAAATTGATTCTTAAAGGGATTGATAAGAAGTAGGCATATTTGTTAAGGAAATGAAGGAGAAAAAATATAGAAATTTTGGTAAAAAGTTTTTACGGTGATGATTTGGGTATGGGAAATGCATAATCATTTTTTCTTTTAAAAATAAATAAAAACTAAGCCAATCTAGTATAGGAGGTAGGCAAAGGGTCCGAAATATGTGAAAATACATAAAAAAAAAAAAAACCTTCCTTTGTAGTTATGTTTAGAATGAATGATTTATTTGAATTTTTTTTAGATTAAAAAAAAACTATTCATAAGTCACAAATTAAATGGCTATTAAGGGAAAAGCCAAAAGCAATAAATAAATAAATAAAGCTTTTTGGAAGTCTCTTTTAGCGATCCATATGTCAATATTTCAACAACAAAAATAGATGTAAATTATATATAGATTTTTATTGATAATTATAAAGCAATTTTTTCATTTTGTTTTTGTAATTTAAAAAATTAGTAGTCATTGAATTTTAGAGTCCATAAATTTTAGGATAAGTCAATTCATTTTTAACTCAATGATGTTAGAAAATTTAGGATAGAATAAACAAACTTTAGCAACTAACATGTCGTATAATCTAAAATTTCAATTTGTCATAAATACGTAATGGTCGTTATTTTCTATATTTATGTGTCAAATAAATTAGTTCAAAAAATTATTCAAAAACCAAAAGATGAAATAAATTATATGCATTTTTAAAAGTATTTAAGTCTTTCAATTTTTCTTAAAAGTAAGAATTGGATTTAAATTCAAATATTTTTAAACTCATTATCATGGTTTTTTTTTCACTTCTAAATAATTGTACGCTCACATATCATTTTCTCTCTACGTTTAGATAATCGCAATTTTATATTTTTCACCCACATAATTTACGTGCACAAAACTAGTCATTTTCATCAAATTTCCCTTAATACTCAAAGATTATTTCCAAGAATGTCATATTGCAATAATTTTCTCCTGCAACCCATAAACTTGCTCTATGAACAATATCAACTTTGTAAAAGTTTCACTTTAAGTTATCTCAAATTAGTAATTACCCTAACCATTTTTTATGTTTTTAAATCTCCTAATGTTTAGTTTGTTGTACTTGAATGTAGTTTTTTTAAAGTGTTCATGAAATTCAGCTAAAATAATGTGTGATTCAACTTTAATGAATTTGAAGTAGAACATTATTGGTCATTCTATCTAATCTTACTATGTTGATGATGGTGTATGTTTTAAGATCCAAGGTAATATGTTTGTAGATCTTTGCTATTTTTTTATGCAATCAGTTTAGGTAGTGGAGCTAAAAAACATGGTTATTGAATCTTTTGGTTATGGCTAGTCTTTTTATAAAAATATAATAAGTGATAAAATTGTTGGTAGTCCTTTTGTTTCATTCTTATAATTTTTTTATTTGTGAGGCAATGGTTGTTTACAGCTTACATTTATGTTTCTTGTATTGCTTTACATGTTATTGGGTTATCTTGGTCAAGTAGCATACCTTATTGGAAATCCTAATGACACTGAAATGGTTTTTTTTTCTTCAATTTCAACTAAGTTCATGTTTTATCTTCAATGAGTTATGAGATCACCAAAGTTTGAACTAAAACCTATTTTTAATTTGGAATATTGTCTTGCTTACTTTTTCTAAATAAGAATAACTATTTTGCTTCATATAAGTAGACATGGTAATCTAAAACACGACATGATGACAAGATACGAACATAATACAAAAAAAGACATAAATGTGACATGGTTTTAAATTTTAGAAATAACTATATATAGGTTTAACAAAACCAAAAAATATATATATTTCATGTTTTTGTGTCGAAAAGAATTATCATACGTAATTTTCATGTGAAATACAATACAAATTCATGAATTTAACTAATTTATATGATACAAATACACGAATAGCTAAATCTATGTATAGGTGGTGTGGTTTGGCCAATCTTACTTATAGCTAATATTGCTTCCTTAATTGCCAGCTAAGCAATGACAATAGACCTGTTTTCATGCATAAAGCAATCAACTACTCTTGGTTGTTTCCCTTATCTTAAATCATTCATACTGTAGACAATTTATTTAGTTCGGGGTTTAAATCGACCAAGCTTGGTATAGTTTTAAGCCTGAATGTTCATTTTTTTTATCATTGTATTTATCATTATTTTATTCGATTTTTATTTTTGTTTTATGTATCTTTATGTTATCTTTATTTTTATTTATTTTATTTTACTTCTCATTTATCTTTATCTTTACCTATTGCTTTTTTCCTTTGGTAAAAAATAAAATCAATGAAAATAAAAAATAAAAAAGACAAAGTTTGGCTAATGCTAAAAACTTTATTATTAGTGATAATTTACGAGTTGAATTTAGTACAAGATTGATCTTGAAGATAATTTTTTGGTTTTTGTAAATAAATATTTTAGGATTAAGATAGGAATTTAGGTTGATAACGAAGGTTTATTAAAGGTTTTTTAAAGATTTAATCTTTTAGGATCTTGTTATGATCAAGACTCTTCTCTTATAAATACTCAGGTATTAATCAACATAAGATAATACTTACAGAGGAGAATATGATAGTAAAAAAGTTCTAAACAATTCAAGTTTAAATTTTAGGCTTTTTCTAGTTCTTAACAAAATTTTGACGAGATTTTCAAATTGTAGTGACATTGTTCAATGAGTGTTGAAGTTCCTAATGGAGATTTCGAAAATACTTTTAAACTTTGATAATGATTCTCAATTTTTCCAAGTGTTAACTCGATCCTACCTAACCTATAGCATCTAACTCGAGAATCATCACCTATTGAGCCACTGCTGAACTGGATCGTTGAGTAGAATCAAGTTACTTCACTAGTCATGAGTTGAGGTGTATTCTTTTTTAGTCGAGCCGTCTCTTTTTGTTTTTATTTTATTTTGTTTAATTAAATGAATTTTTTTAAAAATATAAATTTTAAAATTAAATTCATAAATCCTACCAAATTATTAAAAAATTTTCATAGGTTAAAAAATGTTATTTTTAAAATTATGAATTTTACCAAACTAACGAAGAATTTCATACAAAAATCTAATAAAAGTATTTTTAAATTAATCTTGCCAAATTATTAGAGGATTTAAATTTTAAATTAAAATTTACCAAACATTTGAATGGTTTAATTATTTTTTTAAATAAAAATATTTTTTAAAAAAATAATTTTATCAAATTATTTGAGGATTTAAATTTTAAATTAAATTTTGCCAAACTATTTAAATGTTTAATTATCTTTTTTTAAAAATAAAAATTTGAAATCAATCCTATCAAACTATTAGAGAATTTAAATTTCAAAATGAATATTATTAAACTATTAGAAGATTTATTTATTTTTTTAAAAATAATTTTTTTTTAATTTTACCAAACAATTGAAGAATATATCTTAAAATAAAATTTTACCAAACTATTGGAAGGTTTTATTAATCTTAAAAATAGTAAGTCTTTGAAAAATTCTTAATGAATTTGACAATGAAGCCTCTTCAAGAGTAACAATAGTCTTCTTGAATACTTTTGAGTGTGAAAATATTTTTAAATTGCTACTAAACTATTAAAATAATTTTAAGAATAATTTTTAATATTAAATTATTTGATGAATTAAAAAAATGTTTTAAGGCTTTAGATAATAGGAAATCTATTTGTATCATTTTTTGGATGGGCATTGTAGAAGTCTTATAATCTTTCATATACGTAACTGTACTTCTAGATGATATATGATTTTGCAGACTATAATCTAACTTTTTAAAGAAACTGAGTTAAGCTTAGAATCAATTTTTAAAATGAAACAGATTCACTTAGGTGGTCAATCGCATCTAAATAAAAAAATTGGTAGCAACTCCTCTAGTTATGTTTAACCATATGTTTACGAACTAAAACGTTATCACATATATCTAGAAAGTTCATGGGTCAAATGTATATAATGGTCATAAATTGGTTTTTGCTAGTAATTTGCATGATCTTTGTGTGCTATGTCTAAAGCATTAATGAGACTGGAAATGCATATAGTAATATGCCTTCCTAGTTTAATTTGTTTTGGTTTTACTACTAGTCTTATCACTTTTGTTATCCTTGAATGAATTTGTGGTGTCTTGTAACTCAAAAACCTTTGTTCTTTCTAGAATATATGAAGTGCTATGCAATTATTTTACTAGGGGAAATAGTTGAAACAAACTACCTAAAATTATCATCAAAATCTAATGATTCCTTGAGTTTTCATAAAAAGATCTTCATACTATTTTCCTTGCTTTTACTTAAGATAAGCTTTCTTATCTTTTTGGTTATAAATTAAAAAAAAAAAAAGCCTAAACATCAAGACTTGTTAACATTGGAGCCTAGATTGTTCAAGCTCACAATCAAGCCACTAATCTACTAATATAGATTCAGCTATAGGGAAGATTATTAATGCTTTTTTCTATTCATCCTTTTGTATCTGTTAGCCTAAACCCTTTTCTAAAGATTTTGTTTTCTTTTCCTATCTCTTTGAGACTGGGTTTAAGAAGTAGTCTTCCTATCTTTATCTCCCTGTATCTTTCGTGGCACACCCTTTTTTCTTCATGCCCTCATTTGTCATTTTTTTTTTTGGATTTTTCTAAAATTTCCTCCACTTTCATTTATTTTTTATATTTGAACTCATCTTATCTTCAAAAAAAAAAAATTGAAAAAGTATGTAAGGTGCATGGCGTGAAATATTGGATAAGAGATAAAGGATGAAAGGCAAATGACATGAAATATTAGAGAAGAGAGAAAATATGGAAGGTAGAAGGTGTAAAGTATTGGAGAAAACAGAGAGGTTGGTAAAAGAATATAAACTTACCCATAGAAAATTATATATAAAAATAAAAAGAAAGAAAAAAATAAAAGATAAATATGACTTCCTCACTTCTTTTTAAAATAGCTTTTTTTTTAATTAAAAATAGCCCATTTATTTTTAAATTAAAAATATAATAAAAAAAGAAGACAAACGTAACTCCCTCACTTCTTTTTTTTTTTAAGGCCTGCATGTATTTTAAAAAATGGGACCTATATAAAAAAATAGAAAAAGAAAAAGCAACACATGTACTGAATAGTAAAAGTAGAATTGCATTATTTATATATAGGATTAGGGAACTGTTCACACTATGCTACGAGGCAATCCATTTTGTTAAAGCAATTAAATCCTATATAATACAAGTATGATAAAGATGTAGTATATAAAATAGATGTAGTGTATAAAATAGTTCATAAGGTTAGACATCAAATCATAGTTGCCTAAAGTTCATAGTACAGAAAGATCAAAAAGCAGCAAAAACAAAAACTATAAGCCATCATATATGAACAAATAATTAATGGCTAAAGAGTAATAAGATAGTTTATGCTGAAGTCTAAGCAGGGTTGTCAAAAGGCATTCAAGCTGATGTTACAACTCACACATTTAAATTAAAAAAAATGTCAATAACAATAAAGTGTAAATAACTGTATTATAGAAATAACATTTCATCTAATAAAGGTTAAAGAGGCATCTTACCAATCTGTTAAATGAAATCTTTTAGTGATCCATTTATATTCTTAAGTAACATAATAGTGATGCTATTGATGAAAGATTTGATTTTGGGAGGTTAGTACAAATCAGAAAGAAAAAGAGTTACTTTAGTTATAGGCATCAATATATCCTTGAATATTCATATCCTACCAACATACATAGAAATCAAAATTAGTAGATAAAAAAGGACTATAGAGGAAAAAAATGAATAGAGTAATGAGAAAAATACACCAATGCCAATATCTTTTAACAACCTAAAAAGTTTATTAACTGCCTTCTAAAAGAGAAAAAAGATAAATACATAGAAAAAAGAACAAAATTTTGTTTCCATGGCTCTTTAAAATTATAATCTTAAGTTTTATCATAAAATCATTGCCAATACAAAATAGATTGCTTACCATTCAACAATCAATCCTCTTAGTAAGTAGTTATATTTTACACAATCAAAATGTGAATAAAAACTATTATAAGATCACCCTATATGCCAATTGACTACATTTAGCCTACTATTTGGGCATGTATATCCTTGTATTTTGCAAAAAAAAAAAAGTACATTGCAACAAATGTAAGAAAACATATTTGCTACAAATTACGAAAATTACAATAAATTCAAAAGTAAAGCAATAATGCCCAACCATGTTACCAATAAAATGTAGCTAATACGTCAATTTCACTTTCATTTAGTTGTTTATTAGATAATAGATTTTTTTTTTGGTTTTTTAAACCGGAAATTTGCTTTTAAGCCTAAATAATTTTAAAGGTTCTTTCATTCAAATTTCAAAATAAAAATTTAAATTCATCTCACTTCCTATCATTTTTCTGGCAAATCAATCAAATCAATCATTACTTATCTACGCCCATATTACATGGTATCAAAGGAAATTAGACTTAAAATATTTCAAAAAAATGATATAGATCATTAATTCCATCATTATCTCAACCAACTATTATATTAAAGAGAGAGAAAAAGGGAAAAATAAAAAATCAAAACTTTGTTTCTAGCAACAAACACCAAGCAATCAAAAACTTCAAATAAAATAAAAAAAATTTCACCATGATCAATGAAAAAGAAATAAAAATTCAAACCTTTTTCATCATTCTTATTTATATATTTTTAAAGGAAAGATATTCTAACAATTGGAAGTGAAGTGCCAAACTATTTTATAAAATGTTAATGCTATAAATAAATTTCGAATATCAATGATACATGCTAACAAAATAAATGCTACATACCTATGCCTATTGTTTTAGGATTGAAGCTTGCTACATAAAAGCTAGTCGGTGATTTTGACCCTTTTAACGGTATAATTTTTCAACAATTTTTTGTTAACTATTAGATTTTCATTGCTTTCTAAAGCTGAAATAACAAAAAAAAAAATTGAAAACCAAATAAATTAGTAAAAAAACTAAAAATACAATAAAATCAAATTGAAAAAATGGATGCTTTTTTACTTACCACTTCTAAATACCTTTCCCCGTTGAGTTTTGTATTGAGCAAAAATATCTTAAAAGTTAAAGTATACAATTTTGAAAAATGATCAACTAAACTAATTGAGAATCGATCGAAGAGTTGAAAAATGTTAGAAAATAAAGAAAAAACTAAGGTTTTTCTTTAATTATTATTGTTAAAATATTAGAATCAAAGAAGACATTTAAATGTGCATATGTATGTCATGTATACATACATTCACATGCTTAAAAGGTTCACAGAACTTTGGGAATGTTCATAATATGTCAATGAACTCTTATAACATTTCATTCATGTATAACACCTACCTTACACCTCTTAACAAAAAAAATTGATAGAAGCATACCAAAAAAGAATGAAAATGTCTTTCAATGACCTATGCTTTTAGCAATTGGCAACTATTTTATCTAATTGTACCATGATATCAGAAAAAGGTTGGATAGGCCCTTGATCTTTACATTCTTTAATCAACATATTTCTATATTTCAATAAAAGTAAATCTTAGAATATTTGTACATGTATAATTTGATACACGATAAGCTTTAGAAGGCATTTTTTTTTATAAGAATGAGAATAAAGACATGAAAAAACAAATCTGATTTTTTCTTTCAAATTAAATTTATAAAGAATAGAAAATAACGAACACAAAAACATACACAAAATAACTTATCATTAATTCAATTTGACTTTTGATTGATTCTAAAATTGAACTTGTACACTAAAAACAACCAATATAAATTTGTGTTTTTCAAAGTTTTGGTAATGTATCTAATTGAATCTTTGAAACTCAAGAGAGAAAAAAATTAGTAGTAACAATATTAGTTAAAGTAATATAAATGAAATGATGGAGAGCAACATGAAGAAGATTAGAGGTGAGAAATCAATGCTAGACATGGACCCTAAATCCACCATTGGTAGTGGTATTGAGGATGTCTATCGCTAAGTCACCTTTCTTATTTCATTTTTTATATAAAATTTTTGTTTTTATGTCAGAATGTTTTTATGTGTGATCGATGATAAAAAATCTTTTAAATTTGGTTTAATTTACTTCAAAATTATAATAGTAATAGAAATGAAAGTGATTGTTAAAACCTTTTAAAAAGTAATAAAAGTATATTTTTCATCTTAAATCACAATTTTACCCTCATAAGTGTGTAAGATAACTTATTATCTTGATCTTAAATAGTGCTTTTTTTCTTCTAAACACATCAATTTCATAACCCCTTCAATGGGCGATGAAAAGATTGTATTCCTCCACTCATTTGGAAAATTTAAAATTTCACTTCAAATTAAAAAATTTCATGGAGGAAATTAAAATTTTTACATAAAAATCTCTTGTCAAAATAAAAACAAAAAACAAACAAAAAATTCATGGTTTGATCACCTTGGTTTTTTGTTTTTGATGTTGAACTTGGTTGATTGCTTCTTTTGATTATCCTTCGTCTTCTTCCTTTTATTTTTTCTTTCCGATCAAGCTCTGAAAATCAAAGGGTTTAAGATTTTTACCTTTTTTTCCAAACTTTTACATTTAAAGGGGTCGATTTGTTTTTTTTTTTTTAACTCATAAAGATTAGTCAGTTGGATGCTGAATATCGCTCATAAGAGCAAAGTTATATCATTGGAAAAAAATAATAATTTATATCACTAGAAGAAAAACTTATAAAATTTACTATTTTTTAATTAATTAATCTTTGTAAAATTTGTTTATTCATAGTTAAAAATTTTTCTTTTTTCAATGTGTAGGCATTTTAAGATGAACCATGTAAATCATATATCTAATTTTTCATAATATATCACTAAAATAAAAAAATATATAAGAGAAAACTCACAACTTTAAAAAAAAATTAATGTACAAAATTTTTTTAAAAAAATTTGATGGACTATGAGCTAGCGTGACATGACCTATATCATTATCGAGTTAGAGACTATGTTGGGCTGAGAGTTTTTTTAATAAAATTCATGCTTGACACAATCCATATTTTTTGTATTAAGCTAGCTCGGTACATTATAGTGCAGTGCCGATCCATTCGGTCCATTTTGCCACCTTTACCAACCTTCTGCTTGATTATTAAGTTTTTAAAATAAAAAAAAAATTGGTTGTGTGAAGTTAAGAAAAAATCTTTAAAGATTAAAAAAAAATTAAAAGAAGTTGAAGAAAATACCATCAGGTGGATATTTTCATTACTTTTCATTCTCTACAAAATTTGTATTAAGAGTACATGGATGTGAAACTAACTATTGTAATTATTGCATTTATAATTCCACTTTCAAAATTTTTGGTTCCGTTCCAAGCATTTATTAATTAATCTAACAAGTGAAAACAGAGTTCTTAGTAGTTAATTCAGATTTAGGATCCATTTGGATATGTGGTGAAATTGGTTCCAATGAAATTAAAAACAGTGGTGGAAGTGAGATTAGTTACTGTAGCGATGATATTAAAATCAGTAATAAAAATATGTATTTGGATATAAATGCAGTGGTAGCAATGAGATGAGTTTTAATAAAATAAAAAATGACCATTAAAGACATTAGTTTAAAATTTATATGTAATAAAATTTTAAATTATTTAACTCATAAAAATTAATAAATAATAAAAAATTTTAAAAAATATTTTTATGATAAATAATAATTTGTTAATAAAATAAATAATAAATAATAACAATAATATATTAAATAGTATTCTTATTATATTAAATTAGAATTATTTTATAAATTTTTTATAAAAATTAAAATAAAAAAAAGAGAATAAACCAAATTAAAAGGAAAAAAAGGTAAAAAAAAAATCAATTGTGCATTTGTTGGCTAGACCTAAAACCTCTAGCGGAAAGAAGCTCATTTTTGTACGTCAGATTATACATCTGTGCTCAACGCACCGAACTTCCATTTGGATGTATAATCTGAGGTGCGAAAATGAGTTTTTTTCCATTGAAGGTTTTAGGTCCAGACAACAAACGCATAATTTATTTATTTTTTACCTTTTTATCCTTTTAATTTGGCTTATTCTCTTTTTTTTTTTTTAATTTTTATAAAAATTTTATAAAATAATTCTAATTTAATATAATAAAAATAGTATTTAATATATTATTGTTATTATTTATTTTTTATTTTATTAACAAATTATTATTTATCATAAAAATATTTTTAAAATATTTTTATTATTTATTAATTTTTATAAGTTAAATAATTTAAATTTTTATTACATATAAATTTTAAACTAATGTCCTTAATGATTATTTTATATCTTATTAAAATTTATCTTATTGCTACAACTGCATTTGTATCCAAATACATATTTTTATTATTGATTTTAATTTCACTGCTGCAGTAATTAATTTTACTTTCATCATTATTTAAAATCTCACTAAAATTAATCTTATCACTTATTCAAATGGATTATTAGTCACACAAAAAAAATCACATTATAGTGCGGTGTGACTATAACCATGCTGGATCTCTTAGTAATTTTATATATATATATAATTAGATGAAAAAATGCATAAATTAAAGTAAGAATTAAATTTTGATGCATTACTTTTGATTTTTTTTAACAATTTGTGAATTAAAAATATTATAATTTATTAAAATTTAAAATTAAATATTATTTAATTATTATATGAATATCTTAATTAAATTTCAAATTTGATCATATGATAAAAATTTTAATTATTTTTTTATAAAAATAAGAAGGTCGGGAAAGTGAAAACGACAACGACTACTTCGGCGTGAACATGATACGGATCTTATAACGCCTCAATATTAAAATAAAAAACACTACAGTAGAAGAGAAAATTTTAAAAAACAAAAACTCAAAATGAAAACAGCTGAATAGCTGATTCCCGCTCCACTGTTTTTGACTACCGTTGAACTGCGCAGATTAATACATTATGATTATGAATGAAAAGACAGGGCCATAATTATATGAGGCCTGAAATTTCACATAGAGAGTTTCTTCTCCTTGGCTTTTCGCTTTAATTTCTATATGCCGCAACTTCAATCTTGAGATGGAATCATCAGTTTCAGCAACAGCGCCGATATTCACTCTCTTCTTCATTTCCAAAGCCCTAAACTGTCATTTATAAAACAAGAAGTTCCCTCTCATTGCTCGATGCATCCAGACTCGTCTCTTCGCTCAGGGCCGACTCGTTAGCCCTCTCGCTACCCGCTCTCGCTCTTCTCCACCGAGGAGCTTGTGCGCCGCCTCTGTTCCCAAACGCTTACACCGCCGTTTGGAGTGTGCCGCGAGTTCCATCGCCTCGTTGGGGACCGGTGGCGGTGGCGTGTTTGATGGCGATGGTGGGAGTGGTGGTGGTGGCGGAGGTGAGGAAGGATCAGGCGGCGGCGATTGGAAGGCGAAATTGGGCGCGGGAGGGGCTGATAAGCTCTCTGCCTTGTTTCCTGATGTCATTATTCTCGATGTTGGAGTATGATTTCCCATTCTTTCTCTCCATATTCGATTATTAAATTTAGCAGGAAAAGAAATTGTGCCAGTTTCTTGATTTTTGCTCTTAAACTTTCTGTTTGTTAGGGAATGACTTGCGTCGGTTGTGCTGCAAGTGTGAAGAGAATACTAGAAAGTCAGGTAAGTTGTCTCTATCTTTTCTTCTGTTGTAAATCGACTTAGTTATACTTCTCATTGTGTTATTGCTTTATTGTGCAGCCCCAAGTGATCTCTGCGAGTGTCAATCTCGCAACAGAGACAACAATAGTGTGGCCAGTTTCCGAAGCCAAGGTTGTACCAAATTGGCAAATAGAGTTAGGAGAGGTACTGGCAAGACATTTGACTAGCTGTGCTTTTAAATCTAACCTTCGAGGTAATAAGCACTTCCATTATCATTCTCGTCCAATTTGTTGTTCTTTGAATACGGTTTACATTCTTCTTTTCACCTATTGCCAGATTAAATTGCTTGATGATTGATAACATCATAATATTATGCTGCTAGTCTTTGAAATTTTGGTCATGGTAATAGTGTGCTGATTTGAGGACTAATCAATGATTGGGTCATTAGACTTAATCAGATCCTGCTTACCTAGGCTCTTTTTTGTCATATAACATTATACCATAGCCCAAAGTGAAGAACTATGTACTTAAGGGTCCCTTTCTAACATTTAGGTGTCATGCACATGGCTCTTGGAGTTCATGAGTTCTGTTAGAAATTTCAGGTTATCCTTTAGTTACTTTGGAGGTGCTATGTATTAGTCATTGAAGTTTAAACCATAGGTTAAGTATAATCAATTTTCACTCATACATGATTATGAAATTTTTGACATGTTAGACCAAAATATGTTTCTGCTCTCTGAAAAAAAATCTTTAACACAACTTTTGATTAGTGAATTAAGCTCCTCTAACTTTAAATGAGAGAGGTATAACATATGTTCAAATTTTCATATGATTCATGTAAGTTTGGTGGGTTTAGTGGAAGGTAAGGGAGCTTTTGAAGGAGATGTCTCACCATAATAATGAAAAAGATTTTGTTAAAGAGCAAACATAATTGCTTATGGTCTGTCTCTGAAACTCATCACTCTCAATCTCTCATCCACATATTAGATGTGACAATATAGGCTTTGAAGTCATAGATATGATTAATTTATCATTTCTCCTCTCAATTGGTCAGCTGCAGCACCCACTTGGATAAATTGGTTGGAGAGGTTTTTCTGGTGTTGAAGAACCCTAATCTTTTGAAGAATTAGTTGTGACCATTCTATAGTAATTATTAGGAAACTAAGGCCTTTTCATTCTTGGATTGTTAATTCTAATTCTTCAAAATGACATTGTGGGAAAACACTTATTTACAACTGGTTGTAATCTTATAATCTGTATATTTATATTTGTATCTTTAGAATTAAGTATTTGTATCCCTAGAATTAAGGACAAAAAATTAGGATAGATAATCCCTCAATTATAGGATTAGTTTTAGGAAGATTTAGTTTCCTAGTTTACCCATTAGTTAGTTGTATATAAATCTAAGGTGCTTGTATAATTCTTTATGAGCAGTTTTTCAACATATATTAAGTTTTACTTTTAGTTTTCAACACAATTTTATTTCTTAGTTTTTCCACATGGTATCAAAGCTTTAGGCTCTTTTTGGGAAGAAAATCTTTTCAACCTTCATTGTTGAATTCTATTTCAGGTCTTCATAGTCAAATTTTGTTAAATCTTTCAATTTTATTTTTCCTTCTTTGGCTTTTATTGCCTAGAATCATCTCTGGTTAAACATTTACTATCAAGATTTGTTTCAGTTCTGAGAAAGATACCCATGCCAGAGATAGTAGAATCTGCCACTACTACCCAATTTAAGGAAATGACAACTGGTAAAACCACCAGAGTACCATAGAAGTCTCGGGAGCAAAGAAAGTTGGATAGAGAAGAGATTGAGAAACTAAAAAGCCTATTGAAAACTCTCAAAAAGCCTACTAGGGTATGTTTTTTGGGTAAGGTCTCTAGTTCAGATAAAGCTTTTGGTTTTCATGGATTAAATTTCTTGTTAAGCCTATTATGAGTTCTTGGGTCGTTAACTCAGAAGCTACAGACCATATAACACATTCCTCACAGAAGTTTAGTACATATACCTTATGTCTTAGTAATAAAAAAATTGTTGTTGTAGATGGTTCACTTACTAGTGGCAGAGAGGAAAAATGGTCATTTACTAGCCACCACTTGAGCTTTACTTTTTAAAGCAAATGTACCCAAATCCTATTGGGATAAGCTGTTCTTACTGCCACACATATTATAAATAGGTTACTTTCAAGGGTTTTGAGATTTAAAACTCCTATGAAACTACTCTCACAATTTTATCCCAAATTTAATACCACAAATAATCTCACACCTAGGATATTTGGTTGTGTATCATTTGTTCATGTTCACAGTCACAATAGGGGGAAGTTGGATCTTAAAGCAATTAAGTGCATTTTTGTGGGATATTCATCAACTCAGAAAGGGTATAAGTGCTATCATCCTCCTACAAAAAACTTTTATGTGTCTGCTGATATCACTTTTAAAGAAAGTAAACCATTTTTTACTCAACCTTATCTTCAGGGGGAGACTTCATTCATGGAAGATAAGGATAAAGACTTATTTTTGCTTGATTTGTTTTCTCCTTCAGCATTTTCACCCATTAATTTTTCTAAGTCGAAACCTGTTTCTTCTGAGTTTAAGTCAAACACTGAATTTGAGTTTGAACCATTCCAAACACAGAAAATGTGACAAGGATAATATTGTTCTTGATTCTATAAAGGGATTATAGGTATACTCAAGAAGGAAAGTTCTAGATCCTAAACCAGTGCAAGTTTAAGAACCTGATCCTAACTCTGGAAATAAGGTAACTACAGTTTTTGACTTTGTTTCTCAAAATGAGCATGAATCTCCTAAAACTATAACTAGTGAATATGATCTGCTTATTGCCATTAGGAAAGGAACCAAAGAATTTACTAAGCATCAATTATACCCAATCTCTAATTTTGTATCATTTGAAAAATTCTCACCATCCCACAAAAATTTTCTTGTGAGCCAAAACACTATTTTTGTTCTAACCATATTATTCGATGCATTATCCAGTGAGAAATGGAGGCAAGCCATGAAAATAGAAATGGAAGCCTTAGAGAAAACTAAGACATGAGAATTGATAGAGTTGCCTATAAGAAAAAATCCAGTTGAGTATAAATAGGTTTTCATTGTAAAATAAAAGACGGATGGTATTGTTGAAAGGTATAAAGCCAAGTTGGTGGCTGAGGGTTGCACTCAAACTTATGGAGTGGATTATCAGGAAACTTTTGCTCTAGTTGCCAAAATGAATACAATTAGGATTTTGTTATCATTGGCTGCAAATTACAATTGACAGTTTTAACAATTTGATGTAAAGAATGCTTTTCTACATGGTGATTTGGAAGAGGAAATATATGAAGGTTCCATCGGGATTTGGAGGTCATCTAGAAGCAGACAAAGTATGCAAGTTGAAAAAGGCTTTATATGGCCTTAAACAGTTTCCTAGGCTTAGTTTAGGAGATTTGCCAAAGTGATACTAGGAATGAGATATAAGCAAAGTCAAGGAGATCACACATTGTTTATTAGGCACTCTGATTTAGGGAGAGTTCCAGTTCTATTAGTGTATGTTGATAATATAATTGTAATCAGAGATGATGAAAAAGAGAGAGAATCTTTAAAACAGTGTTTGGCTAGAGAATTTGAGATAAAAGAGGTAGGGAGATTGAAGTAGTTCCTAGGAATTGAAGTAGTTTACTCATGGCATAGTATTTTCATCTCACAATAGAAATATGTGATGGATCTTCTGAAGGAAACTGGGAAGCTTGCATGTAACTTGCAAATACCCTTATAGATCCTAATCATAAACTTGGATAAGCTAATGAAGATGTTGTTGTAGATAGAGAGATATACCAAAGATTAGTTGGAAGACTCATTTATTTCCATATGCTAGACTTAATATAGCATATGCTGTGAGTGTGATAAGTCAATTTATGCATGGTCCTAAAGAAGTGCACTTACAGGCTGTCTATCGTGTATTGCACTATTTGAAGGTCAATTTTGGGAGAGGTATCTTATTCAAAAAAAATTCAAGGCTGGATCAAGAGGCATATATAGATGCTGATTATGCAAGTTTAGTAACTGATAAAAGATCCACCTTAGGATACTGCACTTTTCTAGGTGGTAATCTTGTGACCTGGAGGAGTAAAAAACAAAACGTGGTGGCAAAATCAAGTGCTAAAGCAGAGTTCAGAGCAATGGCTCAAGGAATTTGTGAACTATTATGGTTAAAGATTTATCCTAAAAGACTTGAAGATCAAGTGGAATGGACCAATGAAACTCTACTTTGATAATAAGTCTGCAATAAACATTGCACACAATCCTGTGCAACATGACATAACAAAACACATTGAAGTAGACCGGCATTTCATAAAGAAGAAACTAGATAGTGGGTTGATTTGTACACCGTATGTGTCAACCAAGGTTTAACTTGTAGATGTGTTGATTAAAGGTCTCATCAGTGCAATATTTCAAGAAATTATTTTCAAGTTGGGAATGGAAAACACCTGTTCACCAGCTTGAGGGGGAGTGTGGGAAAACACTTATTTATAGTTGGTTGTAATCTTGTAATTTGTATATTTATATTTGTATCTCTAGAATTAAGTATTTGTATCCCTAGAATTAAGGACAAAAAATTAGGATAGACAATCCCTCAATTATAGGATTAGTTTTAGGAAGATTTAGTTTCCTAGTTTCCCCACTAGTTAGTTGTATATAAACCTAAAGTGCTTGTATAATTCTTTATGAGTAGTTTTTCAATATACATTCAGTTTTACTCTTAGTTTTTCACACGGTTTTATTTCTTAGTTTTTTCACAAACATTGGCAAGAGTACTTCTTTTGTATTAATTTATAGCAAAGTTGTTGTATTGCAGTTGAAGATTGTGAAGGGATACTCACTACCTTCTTTTGTTTCTGAGGTTCTGTTCGGTAAACTTCTTCTGAGCGAAGAACCCTAATCTTTTGAAAAATTAGTTGTGACCATTCTATGGTAATTATCAGGAAAGTAAGGCCTTTTCATTCTTGGATTGTTAATTCTAATTCTCCAAAAAGACAGTAGCAAGAGTACTCATTCTGTATTATTTATAGCAAAGTTGTTGTATTGCAGTTAAGGATTGTGAAGGGATACTCACTACCTTCTTTTTTTTCTGAGGTTCTGTTCTGTTCTCTTGTGTGTATGAAAAATAGGCTATAGAATAAACAATTGTTATATTTAGGGGTGAGGGGGTTGCTTCTGCTTCAGATTACGGTTGTTTTTGGTTGTGTCTCCTAAAAGTTTTGCTTGTGAAGAGTTCCTAAATTTTACGGTTTTCTGAATATTGTTATTTTAATTACATACAATGAATGAACATCCTACCATCTTCAAAGTTTGTTCCTTATGTTACTTGTCTAAATGTGTCTCGTGTTCTTTTGTTTAAGATTGATCAAACAAATAATCTAGGCTTTCCTGTTTCTGACTTAGCAGAAGATTCTTTCAGCACAATTTACAGGGATTTATTTCCTATAATTGTCATCCCAATTGTTGTCAATCATTAGTTAGTTATTTGTTTGCCCATTGTATAACCAACACTATATGATAGTTGACATTGTTTAAGAGCAAAGATATGGTCCTAAATAAAGCACCACATGGAATTTTATCCATGTAGTCATCTCCGGTGAAACAAAAGCTTTCTTCTTGTTGTTTTGCTCTGAGATTATTGCTAAAAAAGATTGCACTGTATGTTGGTCAAATGTAATTTAACTAGGAATGTTGTTATTTATTCTTGTTGTTCACTGAGTGGTTTACATGATGGTCAAGTTTAGCCATTTTGATATAGGTTTTTAATATACTTCCATTCGTTTGTTTTCTAGATTTGACATGCATTTTAGAGAGTTGTGAATTATTCCATAAGTTCCTTTTCCTAATCTGCATAATGGATTGATTGCTTGGTGGTAGTGTATGCGTGTGTGAGTTGGAATATTATGGGAATATTCCATGGGAGATAGTTTAGGAGGAATTAATTGGGAGCATTAATGTGTAATTTGTAATTGATTCTCTTTTTTCAGTATTGTCTATATAATGAAAGGCTAATCCAAGGGATTAGCTAGTTGTTCTCTAAAGCCTTAATTCTAACATGGTATCAGAGTAGTCAACAATCGGCGGGAACTAAGTGTTATATCGTGGGAGTAACTAAGTGCTATACGGTGGGACTATTGGAGTCACTAAATACTACGTTGTGGGGAGCCACCTCTAGAATTCCAACGTCTAGTGTGATCTTGGTCCTGTAGTTGGACTTAACGGGGACGTCAAGCTTTAAGGGGGAGATCATGATGCTATCAATCCCACATTAGAAGAATGTGTGGATATGGTATGATATATATGTAGAGATCTAAACCCAAACTTGTGAGTCGCCTTTTGTGGACAAAATCGTAAGGCCTTCGAGTAAAAATGGATAATACCTCGTAGGTTGGGTGCGGGCCTCTTATAGATAGGAAGTCTACATCAGGTTATGCTATCTTCCTTGGGAGTAATTTGGTGCCTTGGAAGAGCAAGATGTAGCAAGTAGTTGCTAGGTTTAGTGCAGAAGCAGAGTACAGAGCCATGGCTTTGGCTACAACAGAGGTATTATGGATGATTCAATTCTTAGATGAAATTGGGCCTTCAGTTTGGATCCCTACAGAGTTGTGATAATCAGGCAATGATTCATATTGCTTCCAATCTAGTATTTCATGAAAGAACCAAGCATATAGAAGTTGATTGTTATTTCATTAGGGAAAAGTTGCAGAGTGGAACAATATTATTGAAGCATGTGCACATAGGCGAACAACTAGCCGATATTCTTACGAAATCACTTCCAGCAGTTCGAGTTAACTATATATGTAACAAGCTAAGCATGACTAATATATATGCTCTAGCTTGAGGGGGAGTGTTAGTGTATTTGTGTGTGTGAGTTGGAATATTATGGGAATATTCCATGGGAGACAGTTTAGGAGGGATTAATTGGGAGCATTAATGTGTAATTTGTAATTGATTCTCTTTCTTTAGTATTGTCTATATAACGAAAGGCTAATCCAAGGGATTAGCAAGTTGTTCTCTAAAGCCTTAATTCTAGCACTTGGCTTATTTCTTCATTCAGATTCAGGTCGAGATAATTTCTTCAAAGTTTTTGAAAGAAAGATAGATGAAAAGCATAACCGCTTAAAAGAAAGTGATCGATACCTTTTCACATTCTTTGTCCTTTTCAGTGGCTTGTAATAGAAAGCTAATGGTTGTCTTCTAAGTAATTCAGGGTTAATTTTTTATATTGTTATAGGTCGTGAGCTTGCTGTCTCTTGGGCTTTGTGTGCTGTTTGCCTCATTGACCATCTCGCCCATATTTTAGGAACTAAGGCTTCACGGATGCATGTATTTTATTCAACGGGATTCCATTTGTCATCGTCTTTGTTTACATTGCTTGGTCCTGGGCATCAACTTATCCTTGAGGGTGTGAAAAACCTTTTAAAGGGAGCTTCAAACATGAACACTTTAGTTGGTCTTGGGGCTTTATCCTCTTTTGCTGTTAGTTCGTTAGCTGTGTTAATACCAAAATGGGTAAGTTTAGATCTTTTTTCTTACATCTAGTCTCTCTATATTCGTCATTTGTACATGTAGACATATGAACATGCGAAATGCTGTAAAAATAACTAACTTAATTTTATAAATATACCTTGTTTATACTTTGGGACTTCTAAATTTTTGAATGTTATGTTATGCTTTTATTTTCCTACTGACAAAATTCTGTCTCTTTTTAAGCATACTTCTGCTTCTCTTTGTAACTACACTTCTAGGTGAAACTTATTCCTGTTTGTCAGTACTTAGTACCAGCTTTTCATTTCTCACTTCAATTAGTTTCAGCATTTTGAGTAATTGTGTATTTAGAGTCAGGGTGTCTGATGTTCAGATCATGAGTTATACATACTAGAGTAGTTCCAACTCATGGTTTCCTTGGTTCACTGACACTCTCTTGTTATTCTCTTCCCCTCCTTTTTTTCAGTTATTTTATTTGAACTGAAATACATCTTGTATAAGTTGAGAGATCACTTTCCATGATATCCATAAGGTAGCAGTTAGCATGACAGAACCAAATAGCATCCACATACTGGAACCTACAGGAGAAGTGGGAGAAAAGACATTCAAAAATATTCTTAGTTAACTGTCACTGGTTAACTGCTACTTTTCTTTATGGAGTTGTTACCAATCTAATTTCCCTAATCCACTTTTGAAATGCATTCAGGCATCTCACAACCATCGCTGCTGAGTGGTTGTATAATTAAATGAACAAAAACATGCTTTTAAATTTTAAGCAAATAGGTTGAGGGCCTTAACAGTTCTATCTGAGTTTGGTATGGCATAGCTTGGGATTACTTCCCAAGCAGATGTAGTGAGGATAAAAATGGAATCTAGGGGTTATAGTAAGCATGGATATCTCATCAGGAATCTTGAAGAGATATGGGACCAACAAGGCTGCTGAGATTTTCAAGTTTAGGTCTTTCATATATATTAATGGCTGTTTGTATGAGAGTTCTTTTAATTGAAACAAGACAGAAACAAGGGGTAGCCATGTTTTATAAGCATCTATGGTACAGTATTTGACTGTTTAGGATTGCATATATAGAATTCTCACAAATATTTTGTTTCTTTATTTGGACAAGCCAGCCATTTATTAGATTCTGGTAAATCCATGTTTTATAGTTTGCTGGCTCTTGCATTGAATGCCATATCAGATTGTACTTACTAAAATGTAAAATTTCAATGGGTTTTATCTTTCAACTAGGCTAGGTTGATTAAGCTCAAATAATTGAAAAGTAGAAATTTCCTGTCATAGGGTCTGCTGGAATTTGAATGCAAGTGTATTTTCTCATGATTGGTCTGGTTTACTGATTCTGGTGTATGATTAAGTTGGGGTGTAGAGAACATGTGAATGGGACATATGGTTCAGATTTATTTTCTCTTTAACTGATACTGTGTATCCAGGGTTGGAAAGCATTCTTTGAGGAACTGGTCATATTAATAGCATTTGTCTTGTTAGGAAGGAATCTTGAACAGAGAGCAAAAATCAAAGCAACCAGTGATATGATTGGACTTCTTAGTATTTTGCCCTCAAAAGCTCGTCTTGTTGTTGATGGTTCAACAGTTGGAAGTTCCGTGTAACAGTCTCTCTGTTGGAGGCCAAATTGTTGTACTACCTGGTGTAAGTAAAATAGATTTGTGCTTTAATCTGTTTCGCATCTCATATCTTCTTGTTTTCCTGTTTTACGATGTCCAATTTTTACTCTTTTATAATTTTGTTATTCCTGTTCGATAGTCATATGCTGATGCTATCAAAGTGTATTGTTCCTTGCCAACTTATTTAAAAGTTGTGATGCTACGCTTTCTTTTTCGTTTCTTTTATTCTTTTTGCCAAATTAGGATACCATTGCTGCTGTTTACTATAGTCTGTTGAAAAATTAAAGTGCTAAACAGTCACATGATTTTTTTCGATTATAGAAGACTCTTTTGGTTATTTGACAAATATTCTTCTATTGTTCTAGGACTGTATTCCAGCAGATGGAATAGTCAGAGAAGGTAGAAGCACCATTGATGAATCATGTTTTACTGGGGAGCCAATGCCAGTTACCAAAGAACCTGTGGTATTTCTCTTTCGTAGTAACTATTGAATGTTTTTTGAAGATTCATATGGTATCTATAGCAATGTCCATTTCATCCATGGTTATGTCATATAGATTTGCCATCTTCATTCCTTTCACATGGCCAAAAGAGTTCCTTCTCTATCTCTTCCTCTTCTCTTTCTACCTGATTCATTTTTCATCTTTGAATTTCATCATCCAAAGTGAGTCCAATAGTACTAGTAGCTGCCTCCTTAAATCTTATTATACCAAAGTGAAACTTGTTTTTTTGTTAGAGTTGAGTTCCAGCTGGAAGCATAAACCTTAATGGAACTCTTACAACCGAATTGCGGAGACCTGGTGGTGAGACTGTAATGGGAGACATTGTTCGTTTGGTGGAAGAAGCGCTGAGCAGGAAAGCACCAGTACAGCGGTTGGCTGAAAAGGTTCCTCATTTTGTACCCTATATTGCTCGTAGAACTTATTTCATAACTCAAGAGGGCTAAAAAATGTCTTTTTGGTAGATTATGATAGAAATACATGTTGGAATATTATCAGACAACTTCTTGTTGTTAGAATCACCATTGAATGGTTAACCTGGATTGCTTAGTGGTGGAAAATAGGGCTCTAGTCTTGTCTGCTCTTGTATACCAACTTAAAGAAGGTCTTTTTGGTAGATTATGATAGAAATACATGTTGGAATATTATCAGATAGCTTCTTGTTGTTAGAATCACCATTGATTGGTTAACCTAGATTGCTTAGCGGTGGAAAGTAGGGCTCTTGTCTTGTCTACCCTCTGACACCAACCTCATACGCTAAATGGTTTTAGACCCCCCTCAGTTGAATAATTCTGTTAGACTAGTCCTTTGCACTTGGCAGCCATTTCTTCTACTCAACTTGATTTTCTAAAGCATTAACCTCTTCAGCCTTTCAGCTCCAATCTAAATCAAGTAATTCCAGAAAGCATATCCTGTCAAGGTGAAATTTGAAATCATGTCCATTTGAAATTATACAGGAAAAGTAAGACCTTTTTTCCTGCATCAGTGTCACATCCATAACTCAATCTTTATTCCTGCAAATGTTTAGCTATAAAATGGTTGTAAAAATTGAAGCCAGTTGATTCCAATTTTCATTGTTGTAAAGTTAAAACTCTGTTGCATTGGTGATAGTGTACTCCTCCAGTTGATGCTGAAGATGTTAAAATTAATGCCTCCCCCTTCTCTTTTCCCATTTTAATATGAAGAATTGAAATGATTATTCAACACAATAATTGGTATAATGAGAAAGAAAAAGAAGCATGTCATGTGTTCTTTGCATTTGGTGGAACGTCAATTCAATTTTCTCAAAGCTTTTTTGGAATCTCCAGGTGTCTGGGCACTTTACTTATGGGGTAATAGCTCTCTCTCCTGCTACATTTATGTTCTGGAATCTGTTTGGTCCACGCATTTTACCAGCTGCCTTTTCTCAAGGAAGTGCAGTTTCACTTGCCTTACAGCTTCCTGCAGTGTTCTCGTATGATACACGGGAATCCACATGCATATTGCTGTGTGTTTGTATGTCATTCACATCTATTAAATAACCAAAAAAAAAAAAAAAAAATTTGAAATTATGTGATTGAGAAAAAATAGATTGAATTGGTTGATTGTGCTTCTTATAAGTCTAACTCTAGCTGTTACTTTACTTCACAGTCTGATTTAATGCTGATTTATTGGCATTCATTTTAGATATATTCAAAAAGTCAATCACTAATAATATATATATTTTTTAATTTTTTAGTCAGTTTGTGGAGTGCTTATATCCCACTTTGTTTTGTAGCATGCTATTAAACCTTTATCTCTTGATATAGGTTGTTGCTTGTCCGTGTGCCCTGGGTTTAGCTACACCTACAGCTATGCTGGTAACTTCTTGATTCACATTGTGCACTATGTTAGACTAGTGATATAGTCAGTTGATGTTGTGTTATGGTCTATACTGGGTATTTTCAGGTTGGAACTTCATCAGGGGCAACAAGAGGATTGCTTTTGCGTGGTGGAAATATTTTAGAGAAATTTTCCATGGTGAATGCAATTGTATTTGACAAAACGGGATCTCTTGCTATTGGCAAACCTGTTGTGACAAAGGTTGTAACTCCAGGTGGCATGGATCTTGGGGATTCCAGGTTAATTGGTTGCAGAAACTTTAGTTTAATATTAAAATGATTCTGATTGAACTTTGTGAATCAAGAAAAAAACATGCCGTGGCCTAAGCCAAGGTGACATGCATGAGTATTTTTGTATCTAGGTGGAGTGAAACTATCAGTGATCTAGTTCATTTAACTAATTTATGTGAACTTTTGTCTCTTTTTATCTCTGATGAGCTGCCTGTGTTATGATCCAAAGATATTTTCTTGTAGATTTGATTTTTAGATTGTGTCCAAGTTTATCATGTCTGATATTGAACAAATTTTGTAGGTCATTGAAAACTTTAGTCTTTATTTAACTGTCACTTTTGCTATTACTTTCAGAAGAAAAAACAAAAGATACAAAAGCGGAAGATAATTTTGAGGAGTTTAAAATTTAAAAACTGACTTTTAGGCTAACAGAAAGCATGATTTTACTTGATGTGGAGCCATTTTATTTAAATTGGTTTACTTTTTAACTATATGTTTGTGTTATATATTATTTTGCTATTTGCTTTTGCTCTGATTTTATAGCAAAATATGATAAAGCAATCATCAAAAAGCAAGTGTGAAGGAGATATAGCCTAAATAAGTGAGTACAGTTTGTAACTCATAAGATTAGTGTATAGGTACTATCCTGACACTTTACTGTGCTAAGTTCTCCTCAGTCTAAAAGTGTAATATTTGCGAAAGGACCAGTTCACGAATCCATGAAATGAAATTAATTGAGAAGAGTTGGTTTTGATGGTGCATCCACTCTATGGCTGGATAGAAGATATCCCCCGTGCATGTCTCAGTTGAAAGTTGCAAGCATTATACCGACATAATGACATTAAATGTGTCGATGGTAGTTATGAGGGTTCTTGCTGCAGTTATAATATCATCTTTTAACATTGTTCTATGATATGATATAGTTTAACCAATCATTTTTCTGCATGTAAGATGATTAGCAGCTTTTGCCAGGTATTATAATTTTGATAATGATAGACTGCGTGATTTAATGTAGACAACATTTAGATAATATTTGGTCAGAAGATGAGGCTCTCAAGTTAGCTGCTGCTGTAGAATCAAATACTGTTCACCCAGTTGGTAAAGCGATTGTGGAAGCTGCCCAGGCTGTTAAATGTCCAAATATAAAGGTACTTTCTTTTTTATTATCTTAAATGTGGGCTTTTGTTTAGATTCACGTTTAATTCTTTGCTTTTATACATGATTATGCAGTAAGAGCTACAAAAATTTACCCTAAAGAACAAAGAACTGCAACAGAGCTTTCAATATTACAGCCTTTTCCTGTCATTTTCTATCAGCAATGAGTTTTTCTTTTTCATTTATTTTTTCCTTTTGAGCTTCAAGCTGCCCACCAATTTATAATGACAGTTATATTCTTTCCACTTTTTGGAAACAGCCCATGTTCCTTGCATCTGCCTGGACAATGATGATCTCCTTTACATTTATCCCCTGGCTGCAATTTTCATGCAAAAGGCTATTGTTGCAGGA
Organism: Durio zibethinus; assembly: GCF_047325235.1. Lineage (NCBI taxonomy): Eukaryota > Viridiplantae > Streptophyta > Magnoliopsida > Malvales > Malvaceae > Durio > Durio zibethinus. Next base: position 21,377,174 of record NC_143177.1, read on the forward strand.
GTTGGATGGAACATTTATCAAGGAACCTGGATTTGGTGCGGTAGCTATCACTGATAATAAAAAGGTGTCAGTTGGGACATTCAAGTGGGTTCAAAGGTAGTGTATTCGTGTGTTTGCTCATATCTGTTTTTGCAACTTTAGTTTAGGATATGCTGCTATTCTTTTGTGGCTTTCATATTTTCATAAATGATAAAAACTTGTTTTGTTATTTTTCTCAAATGCTTCTGTTTGCATTCTGCACTTAAAGCTGTCTTTTTTATCAGGACACATATTTGAGAATGTTGCTATGGCGACATTGTTTCTGATTTAAAATTTATGGATATGATTTTTATCAACATGATAATAAGTACTATGATATAGCAATAAATGAGTCTTTACAATGCAGGTGATAATTGGCAAAGCAAATAGGGCCTTAGTAGTTAATGGTCATCATGGTTAAGGATGAAAAATCATGCAATCAGTGGTATTTTTTTTAAATTTAAGTGAAAAGGCAGAGTGATGAACTATTTATATAACCCTTCAAACCCTAGAAAGCCAACCACGTGGATTGTATTTCTTAGGACATAACATATGGAGTACGGAAACTCCCCTGCCCCTTTTAATTGCTTCTCATTAACTTTGTTTTGTAAATGAGAAGAGCAATTAATTCAATTTGGCAATGTCAAGCTGCCAAGAGTTGATACATACAGGAATCACTTTCCTAGTAATTTAGGGGTCATTAAGCTCTTTCTGTAGAACATGGGAGTTCATTTTCTGCGGGCATGGAGTTGCCGAGAATTTCTTTCAGGAAGTGGATGAGCAGCATAGAAATAAATCTATGGTCTATGTTGGAGTCAATAATACCCTCGCTGGTCTTATTTATTTTGAGGATCAGATTAGAGAAGATGCCAGGCATGTTGTTGATTCTTTGCATAGGCAATGAATCGGTGTGTACTTGCTTTCTGGGGACAAAAGGAGCACTGCTGAGTATGCTGCATCAATTGTTGGAATTCCAAAAGAGAATGTAATTGATTCTTCTGTGATTTAACACCTAATTACTATAGGTTAGTATTTGGTTTGAAATTATCTACAGTTTTTGAGCTGTACATAGAAAGGAAATGACAAGGGCTGCTTGGGCTATAAGTGCTTTAATTAATGATGATTATGAGACTGTTTAAAAGAAACCTCAGGGATGGTGATTATCTATAACCCAAAAACTGCTCTGGCCTTAAAAGATCAGAAATTGTTGTTCAAGCAATGTATTCTGACTGGTATTAAGTATTAACTGTTACCATCTGTGTACCTGTATGAAACCCAAATCAATATCTCATAGATCCAGCATTCTTTAAAAGAGCTAAAGCTTGGGAATATATGCACTATACCCAGTATGAGAAGAAATTTGCTTTGTTTAGTTTGGGAAGAGAAAAAAGAATAATGGGGGGAGGTGGTTGGGGTGTATGCTGCTAATATTAGTTAACAAAGATATTGATAGAAGAATAACTAGACAAATGCAGATACAACTTAAGAATCCATGCAAAGTAAAGAAGGGGTAACAAAACCTTTCTCAATCCGACAGATGTTGCCAAGCATAGACGAAAAGAAAAGCAGTATGTATAAGAAGACTGCTAATCAAATACTTATAGGACAACAAACACTGGCTGCTATCAGTCAGGATAGGAAATAGTAATTCTTTTAAAACTTGAATGCTTCTTTGAAAATTTTGTCTGTGTAATGGTCCATGTATCTGTGTCATGTCCCAAGAGGGTCTCATTCTTAAAGCGCAAACTCTTGGTTTTGGGATCTATGTTAAATTTGCTTTAATTTACATACAAAGGCCAAGCAGGCCTTTTTTTGCTTCTCTCTCTCTACTTTTTCATGTTTGATTGTTTTACATTTAAAATTTTTAAACCAATAACTGTAATAAATTCTTCAAATCATTCTTTCAATTTGTTTCTATGATTACAAAGATTATTTAAATCCATTCTATCGTCCTAACTGTTTGTATATATGACCAAGTATATTTATCTTGTGTGTTTGAATTGTTTATCACTTCACTTTATGTAATTGATTTGACAATACAGAATGATAGCTGTTTTTGGCAGATTAAAAATCCCTTGGAAAGTTATAGTCTGAAATTAATATTCAATACCTTGAATATGGTTCTCCTTTTTACATTAACCTTTTGGTAGGTTACAACAATTCGCTTGTACTTTTCCCTTTTCTGTAAGTTTATTTTGGCCATGTACATGACTACATATGTGTAATATATTCAGACATAAAATTGAGCATGATTAGATATTAAAAATGGTGCTATCTGGTTTCCAGGTCCTGTCTGAAGTTAAACCAGATGATAAGAGGAAGTTCATAAGTGAACTTCAGAAGAATCAAAATGTTGTAGCTATGGTTGGTGATAGAATCAATGATGCTGCTGCCTTGGCTTCAGCACATATTGGAGTTGCCATGGGTGGCGGTTTTGGTGCTGCAAGTGAAGTATGTCCTATTTTATTGTAGGCAACAGGCTGTCACAGGTATTTTCTTACGGTAAATTTGTTAATTCAACAGTTGCGTACTAAATGATGTAAGTATTAGACATAATTGTACTTATTTTAATATTAAATCAGTGTAAATTTTTTTCACGATTTAAATTTTTATTTGGGGTGAGCAAATATACATGCAAAAAGGCCTGTTAATTGTTATTTTGCAAATGAATTTCACAATATGATATGTCAAACATGCTCTTTGTATATTCAACTTGCTGCAATAATTTATTCCAGCATATTGCCTCATCTTTATTACAATTCTTATTGGTCAATGTGAATCTGATTAGAACATATATTGCGGTGAAAATTGAAACTTAAATGGTTGTTAAGAAAAACAAGTGGCAAGATTCACAATAGCACCGGCAATAGTATAGTTCAGAGGTGCGTGGAAAGAGAAGAAATTTTATGGTTAGCATGCAATGCTTTTTATATGTTGCAAATCTTTCTGAAAGTAAATTCTCTCTGTTTTATTTCCTTTGTCCATCATTTCTTTTTTTTATATTCCAAAATAAATTATGCTATCTTTTTAATTCTTGAACACTTTAAACTTTTTTTTTACATGTTGCACATTATTTTTTGGCATTAAAAACCATTGAACATCAATATAAACATTTACATTTTTAATATAAGATACTGTAAAGTTAAGAAATTTTTTTAATCTCTATAGTATAATCAATCAGACATGGATTTAAAAATCCGTATGGGTGGACTATATCATGAAATTCATTTATGTGAACTCAGTTGCCTTTTCCTACAATCAACTCTTCATTTCCACCTTCTCATGTGCATCATATAAATTCACTCAGTTTATCTCCATGCAGTTGCTTGATGCTTTGGAGCTAGGCAGGCTAACAATGAAGACGGTGAAGCAAAATCTGGGGGGCCTTTGTATACAACATGGTAGGTTTTTGTGCATGTTACAGCTATATATATTTCGCACAACATTAGCACCAAAGTTAAAAATGTCATATGGCTCTCTTTCAAGCAAAGCAAGGGAGTTAAAAACCTGATATGAATCATTGGTTGCTGCACCTTGCTCTTACCAAATTATGCACATTGGACACAGCTCTTTCTATGACTTCCATTTTTACCAGCTTCCTGCGCCCCAACTGAGAGGTAAATTTCAGCATGTGCTTTTGATCATTCACTTTGATTTGCTTCTTTCAGCAAACATCTGATACTGCTTTGGTTACGATATAGGTTGGGATTCCAATTGCTGCTGGAATGTTACTGCCAGTAACCGGAACCATGCTGACTCCATTAATTGCTTGAGCTCTTATGGGTCTCAGTTCAATGGGGGTGATGACAAATTCGTTGCTTTTAAGGTTGAAATTTTCCTTAAAAACAGCAGCAAACTTACGGATCATCATCGCATGCACCTATTTACATTAACCCTGATTTTGTAGAGGATCCAAAAGAAAGGTTGAAGAAACCATATTCTAGTGCATTATGACATAACGGCTGTTTTATTCTGCCTCTTCGATGAAATGAAGTACATATCCAAGAGATGTTAGGAATTAGCCTTCTCAAGGGTTCGACTCTTCTTTTATCCATCATGTTGGGGGATTATACTTTCCAACGTTTCCAATGTGCTGTTCAAGGTATCTCTTTTTTCCTGGGAGTTTACCCTTCTTCAAGGTTTCACTTGTAAAATGAGGAGCAAGAAAGATAATGCAATGTTTAAACCCAATGTAAGTGAATAGAAAGTTTCTCATTTAAAAAAATAAATAAATAAATACAATCTGAAACTGAAATCACCCAGTCCCCATACTTGAAACTTAACAGTTTTGTGTTTGAGCTGCTCTTATGTTTTTTTATCTTATTTTCGATATAAGTTTATGCTTTGTGTTTTTGTTTATTTAATGTGTAATATAATTCTTTTATAATTTAATTTATTGGTTGATTTCTTATGTTGTATTTAATTAATCTATTTGTAAAATTTTTAAGATATATTTTATACATAAGATTATGATAGATTAAATAATATTATTTTTATTTTATATTTGATGTATATAAAAATTAGAATTGAATAACTTATTTATTGATTAAAATTATTTTTTAAAAAATTTATTCAATTTAAATTATTGATGTAATTTTTAAAGATATAATAGGATACGAAAGTTTAATCTTATGAATTAAAAAAAAAAAATTTACTCGAGAAGATTGAATTATTTTATATTAAAAAGATAATTTTTTTGTAATCATATTTTTTTATGTAAATATAAATCAAATGTAATATAAAATAATTATCATTTTATTATATATATTATTTTATGTATCAAATATGATTTTAATGTATTTAATATTAATTAAATTTGAGGAGTATTTATTTATATTTATATATTTTTTTACTTTAGGATCAAAATAATTTAGATTAAAAATATTATTTTGAATTAGATTTAATTTTGATTTAAAGATAAAGAAAAAAAGTTAAAACTTACGCTAGATGGATTCTTACTTAATAAATTTTAATTTGTTTGTTAGTTTTAATTGTAAATCTTAAAATTTAAAAAAAAATAATAAATGACTCTAAATTCGGTTCACCAATCTTCCCCCATAAGATGGGGAGAGGTAGCCTTATTGGTATCTTCTCTTTTCTTTTTCATCGTATTCGGGATCCGACAGCGAAGCGAATGACCGTCAAATGCGCTGGGCGGCAAAAAGTTGAGAAACAAAACTATGATATCCATTTACGAGCGGCTACAGTGCCTGCCTTGCCTACCAACGAAAAAGCCAAGATTGGTTATTAATAGCAGTCAAAGCCAATAAATAGAAGCTTTTATTATTATTTTGCTTCTTCTCCTTTTGTTTTGAGACAAGAGAAGGAGAGGGAGAGAGACAGCGAGAGAAAGATGGCAGGAGGGGTTATAGCGGACCATGGCCATGCTGACAATAATGCCCATGCTTCGAAATTGACCTCTTCTGTCGTGTTTATCTGCATTGTTGCAGGTTCTGCTGGGTTAATATTCGGCTATGATGTTGGAGTCACAGGTTTAACTTTCCTACAAACATGAAAATCAGATTAATTTCATTGAGTTTTTTCATCCAAATTTGCTTAACAGAAATATGTTCATGAATTTGCAGGAGGAGTAACGACAATGGGGCCATTCTTGGAAAAGTTCTTCCCATTTGTTTTACAGAGGATGGCAGACGCAAAGCAGAGCCAATATTGTTTGTTCGACAGCCAAAGCCTAACAGCATTCACGTCTTCATTGAACATTGCAGGTCTAGTGTCATCACTCATAGCAGGACGTGTTACCACCATTACCGGCCGCAAAGGCATCTTGATCATCGGAGGTTCTATTTTCATGATCGGCACTGCCCTTAACGCCTTTGCTTTCAACGTATGGATGCTCATTGTAGGCCGCCTGCTTCTCGGTTTCGGAGTCGGTTTCACAAATCAGGTAAAATCTTTTCTTCTGGGTGGTCTAGTTGGTTATCACGCTAGTCTCACACACTGAGGTCGCTCAGCCATTTTCAAGTTTCAACCATTGCTGAATTTTTACAATTATTATAGGCAGCTCCAGTGTACCTCTCAGAAATGGCTCCACCCAAATGGCGAGGAACTTTAAGCACAGGCTTTCAGTTTTTTCTCACCCTTGGGGTCATCGTAGCCAGCTTTATCAACTTCGCCGTGGCACGGCTCGGGGACTACGGTTGGCGCATAGCTTTAGGTGCTGGAGGTATACCCGCTTTCATCATGACAGTCGGGGCACTCTTCATTCCCGATACCCCAAGCAGCCTAATCCAACGTGGGAAAGTGAACGAGGCACGTCGATCATTGGAGACAGTCCGTGGAAATGACTCTGATACCGAGTCCGAGTTGAACGAACTAGTAACCCATAACGAAGCTATAAAAGCAGCCAATCAGGATCCGTACAAGTTGATCATGCAACGACGTTACCGGCCACACCTGGTGCTGACCATAGCAATTCCCTCGTTCCAACAGCTAACGGGGATTAACGTGATTGCATTTTATGGACCGGTGTTGTTTCGTTCGATTGGGTTTGGTAGCGATGGGGCATTGATTGGAGGTATCATTTTGGGGACAGTCAATATTCTTTCCACATTTGTTTCAACTTACGCCATTGATAGAGTTGGAAGAAGAATTTTGTTCCTCCAAGCTGGAGCTCAAATTTTACTCTGCCAGGTTTGCATTAGAATTTTCAGAGATCAACTCCTTTGTTAAAAGAAAACCGATTAGTTCCTTTTTCTAAACTTCGGGTTTTGTTTGGTGAAGATGGCACTGGCATTTCTTTTCGCAGTGGAGACGGGGACAGACGGCACTGCACCTTTCTCAAGGAAAGCAGCCATCTTAGTTTTGGTTCTGACATGTAGCATTACAGCGGCGTTTGCATGGTCGTGGGGGCCATTAACATGGCTCATACCAAGTGAGATATTGCCTATGGAGGTCCGACCAGCCGGGCAAGGGATATGCATCGCCTTCAATTTCATAGTTACATTTATTCTGTCTCAAACGTTTTCGACTGTGCTCTGTCACTTTAAGTACGCTGTGTTCCTGTTTTACGCTGCGTGGGTTTCAATTATGACCATATTTGTGGGCCTCTTCCTGCCAGAGACGAAGGGGATTCCCCTGGAATCTATGGACCAAGTTTGGCAAAAGCATTGGTTCTGGCGTCGGTATGTTGAAGGAACTGACTTTTGAGTAATGAATTTCTTTGATGAGATTCAGAAATTCATTGAATGAACTCTACATGTAGAAGAGGGCGAGTATTTTGCGGATCTGGCCTCCATTCCTCTTTCCTTTTTGCTTCTCTTTTTGAACTAAACTAGTTTGTGACACAAACCCACGGGTGCTGCAACTTTGATTCTTTTTGAAGAAATTGCCCCCCCCCCCCCCCCTGATATTCACCACAACAATCTTCCAATCTCCTGCCATGTTGGTACTTACCGCATGTATATCTCTAGCTCTTTCATGAATTAGAACTAACCCACGAATTAATTTTTATTTTTTTAAAATTATATTTTTAATAAAAAAAAAAGTAAAATTTTTATATAACAGCATATAGATAAATATAACTGTATTTTTTTAAGAAACAAGTAGTAATAATATTTAATAAATGTAAATACAAATTATAGACATATAAATACATATTCTCTTTGAACTTCAATAATTCTTGTTATACCATCATGATTATTTATTCAGTTTTTTAAAAAGAGTTAAGAAAGAATGGAAGATTAAAAAGTAGATATGGGAAAACAAAGGTACAAATAAAATAAAAAAAAGGAGTTGTCAATAAAAAAATAATAGTAAAAAGAATGTCAAAAAATAAAAATTTTATCAATATTTGATAAGATATCATATGTAATACTCAAAACCTCACTTTTATCCTTGAATTAATAAAAAAAATTCAATCCAATTATTTTCAATTAAAAAAAATACACAACGGGATCATTACAACTGAAACTCATTAAATACTAATTATTTTGTCTTCTCTATCTTTTTAAAAAATAAAATTAAATAAATATAAACCTAAAAATAATCAAAAGCTTAAAAAAAGAGAAAAAGGGAACAAAGCTATCACATGAGCACGAAACACCTTAAACCCATTTTGTGTTGCACCCAATTTTTAAAAAAAAAATTCTCAATCCGATCTCAAAACTTTTTTATAAAAGCCCTTACGATGGATTGACAGGAATCGAAACCAATCAGATATTATTTTATCATTCATACCTTAATTAACCCTTTTTTGTTTTACAAAATTTATTTAGTTAAAAACTAAAATAAAAAAAATAAAAAATCGAAAAGTAAAAAGTAAAAAGTAGAAAAATAAACAATAAAAAATAGATTTAATAAATATAAAATATATATATAAAAAAAAAGGTTTTTAGAGAAACGAAGGGCTGCGATGCGATATCCTCTCTTATTCTCTATAAAATTAAATATATAGATTGGGTTAATAAAATTAACCTCTTCCAACAGTAAAAAACAAAGAAGGGTCTAAAGAAATTAAAAAAAAAAAAAAAAAAGGGACACCTAAGAGAAGATATGAAAGATAAGAAAATGCCAAAGTAGCCATATTCTTCAATATTAATGCTCATAAAAATTCATCCAAATTTGGAACTTATCATACGCCCCACTCACCCTCTTCTTTCCATACAGAAAACTATCAATCCATACTCTTATTGATCACGTGCCTCACAATATAACAAAGAAATATACAGTATTCCAGTTTGCATCAAACAGGAACCTCTAAAACAATATTCATAATCCATCACAAGAGTTAATGATAACCAAGAGGAGCCGGTGCCTCCCTCAATTCCTTTCCCTGAAAATGAATATCCTGCATAAAAGAGTATTAGGCACCAAATATACGCATTAATATCATTATTGAACCTTAGGATGCATATGAACAGTCTTTTGGATTTGCATTATCTATCACCAATAACCAGAGAACACAATAATTTCTTAGGTTCATAAGAGAAAAGGGGGGGGGGGGGGGGGGGAGGGGAGAGGAGAAGAGGGAATAACATGCTCAGTTATAGTCTTCTGCATTTCAGGTATATGACATTTTTAGGACTTACCTACTGTAATAAACATCTAGTCACAGTACCAAATACAGACTGAACAATTGTTAATCAATCTTTGAAGAAACAGGATCCAATCCATACCAACTAACGTGTTGCCATGATGCCAAACTAAATGCAAAAGATCATATATTTATAAATTCCAAATGATAATAAAGAAACAAAAAAAAAAGAAGAACAAATGTTCATACACTAAAATCTACAAAAACTTCTTTACTGATCAACTCCGATGATACATCATTAGGTCAATCCAAGTAAATGACGGACTAATTTTAAATTTTACCATACCTTATGAGTGATTCTACGGTCAGATGTAATCACTTACATTCGTCTCATGCAAAAATATGAGCATAAATGATGGAATGTTTTTTCAGGTCTAAATTCCCTATTTAACCTGCGTTTTCTCAAGTTGCCAGATGCATCATTTGATATAAAAACAACAATAGAATACTTTATCGATGTTAAAATGGGTGGCAAGAGCATTGCTTCATGAATCTGTTAAAGAAAAATGAACATGGAAATGGAAGAGGCAAGTGATACGTACAGAAGCAAAATGGTTAACATCCCTATGATGAGCTTCATCAGCACGAATCACAGTTATAACATCCTTGAGGGTAGCTTCTTTTGGCAATCTCCAGTAATCTATTGCGATGGCAGGTGCTGGAACATTTTGTATAGCACCACTTTCAATATCCTTCAAATACTCTGTATAAGAGTGAATAGCTTCCTCCTCCAAATACCCAACAATTCTATGTGCCAGTTTGGGAGAGAGCAAATAAAGAACAAAGAAGGCATTAAAGAAGACTCCTTGCACGGTCAGAACAAGAAGCCTCTCATACCACTTGGGTTTCACAAGCTCCACCATTGTCATCAAATGCATCCTCTCATTCTCTGCTTCTTCAAGCAAGGCTTTAATCCAACCACCACTTTGCTGGAACTTACGGAGAGACCTCAGATGCAGAAGCATCCCTCCAACCATACCAGGGACAGCCGCCACTGTTTCCAGCATCATAGCACGACAGCCATAGCGTCTCTGTATTTCAAGAAAGCCACATCAAATACAAAATTTTTTACACAAGTGAATAGGCTTTCAACCAGGAGGTCAAAAAAAGAGTCACACAGAAACTGTGGAGTTCGTTTTCACTCATGAAAAAGAAGCAATGCCTTGAATACATATGACAGAAAAGACAAGAATCATATAATTGTCTTCTAATGTGTAACAACCTGCAAACTTCAAACATATCAAGACAGGCATGGATGTAAATAAGTGCTATCATAAATATATATAGAAATGTAAAATGTGAAAAAGATGAATGAAAAGTTCAGTTGAAATTTGAGATCTAAAAGCAATAATATAAAAGAATATATTAAATACAATTAAACAATTATAGGATAATGTAATTACAGAACAAAGAAAGGTTAAAAAAAAAAAAAAAAACCTGGAAGAATATATCTGTAGGAATCCGCAGGAGTTTGACTGTCCTGTAAGCAAATTTATCTGTAAAGTTCTTTGGTACATGGTGCTTTTTCAAGTCAATTGACACGTCCGCCCTGTACGTTTCCCATGGCTACATGAAAGAGTACAAAACAAACAGCACAAATATTAGAACGTCAAAATATAAATAATTAGTTAATTTCTGCAGCAGACAAGTGTTCCTTTAAAGATGAATTACTCAAAATTGATTTAATGAATTCATTTATTTTAAACCTTTAGATTATCAGGCAAACAGAAAAAGAAAATAAAGAACAGAGCAATCGCATTTTACTTTGTTTTGATATGACATCCAAACACGACCTTAGATTATGATCAACAGTAATAAGTCAACGACATGGTAGTTTTGAATACAGGTGGAAAAGAAAATCAAAAGTCAAATAACAGAATCGATCCAGGAAGAAAAAGAAAGAGCCATTAAAGATGCATTAAACCTTTTGAAAATGAAAAAAAAAAAAATCTTCTAATATCTCGCATAAATAAAACGAGTTTTAGAGTTTAAACTATAGAAAGATTAGATGATACCATGAAACAGTTCCAAGGCCAGTCAGTGCCATCCTCTCTGGTGATCTTAGGCCTTGAAATCCCCCAATAACTTGACGCCAACACTTCCTTCCCCTTCTTGTCTTCGGTCACCGGACTTTCCTTTTTATCTTCCTTCTCGAACGGCGCTTTTTCCACAGAAGCTGGTTCAGAGCTCATCATCCTTCTCCACTCAAACCCTCCAAACACGATGCCGTTTTGTTGTCCACTCAACTGCACGCTTCTCCCAACTACGGCGGCCCTATACACGTATTCATTGCCGATGCTATAGCTTCGGCCATTGATCAGGCCTTGCATCACCGACTTTAGTACAAAACGATTCATTTTCTTTCTTTTTTTTTTTTTTCAAGGTTTTGGTTATGAAAAGACCGGAGAAGCTGGAGAAAGATAATGGAAGTAATGGATCGGTAGGTTCTTCATCCGCCGTCGCTTGGAGGGCAAGAAATTTTAAGATAAGATCAGATTCCGGAGAGGGTAAACTATGGTGTGCGCTTTGCATTACCGAATAGATGGAAGTGTGGCAGCTTTCTTCCAATCAGAATACTCTTAAAGGTAATTTACTCATAATCAACGGATATGATCGGAGTCCTGCAATTCTAAAAGTGGAGATAAAATCAAATGTCGTGCTCTTGTCCGTATATTAATATTACTTGATAGCCGCTTACATTTTTAAGGCGGTTGTACCCTTGATTTTTCTAAACTTACGTCCCTGCCACTAGACTTTCCTATTCTTTGGGAATGAATAGCAATTAATTTACCACTTCTGTATGACACGTGTCAGTGGATCGACCAAGTGGAGTATTCGTGGTCAGAATTTGAAAGTTGAGGTGCACGGGACATCACGGGAGCTACTAAATGAAAATTAGACAAAAAAAAAAAACTAGTATTTTTTATCGTTTTATTTTTTCTTTTTTTTTCATAAAGGAAAATTCATTGATACTGGATGGATAATTTCATAGCCATTGGTTAAAAATCTTTTAATACGTTACCAGTATACTTTTTAAAAAGACGGACTGATACTGCATTTATTCTAATTTAAAATTTTGGATTAAAATTATTTTTAAAAAATTAATCAACTTTTTCTTAAAGCATGATAATTTTTTTTATTTTTTAATACCTAGTGCATGATTACATTGGTCCACGGTCCAAAATTAATTGACTTCCAATTATGCAAAGACAAATTTTGCGACTGCCCAAGTTGTGCGGACTTAAAGAACAAATTTTAAGGCCCATCGGCTGTCGTCACTCGTCATTCACGAAAGTTCCACTCTCGCCAGCACCCAGAGGTGTCTATGGCCCGGTTACTATTAAAAAATATTAAAATATTATTATGTTAATATTTAAAATTAAATTTAAATAACAAAATAATAATTTGGATTTAGTCGGACTTACACATTTTAAATTTTTTTCTAGAACTCGATCATTTGCAGTTCTACTCGTTTTCTTTTGTTCGGTTTTTTTAATACTGATATCAAAATTTTAAATATTTAATACAAAAAAGAAAAAATTTCTTATACTCTTATAATAATAAAGATAATAAACCAAGATTGATAGAAAACTTTTAATGGTAATGCTTACTCTCAAAAATGGTTTTCTTTTCACATTTTGATTTAAAATTTTTTTATTTATATTGTTAATTTTTTTCATTTTCTTTTGATTTAAATTATTTTTATTATTTCTTGTTTTTAATTTAATTGGTGAATATTTCATTGTAAAAGACGTAAAAATATAAGAAATTTTGACCACCAAAAGTCAAAATTAAATTAAAAATCAGGTATAAAAAAATGAAAAGGAAATGACCTATCATTTTCTTCTGCAAAAATAAATTGAAGGACATATTTTATGGCCTTTTTTTTTTATTTGAGATAATGAATATTTGAAATTAACTTTTTAAGTAAGAGATCCGTTTAACTGTTTAATTAAATGTTCGGATGCAATGATCTATCTAATGATTGAACTCATAGCAATAATAATGTTGTTGTTGTTTTTTTTTTGTCGTATGATGATGTTTTGAATATATTAACTAAATCACCATCCTTTTGTTTTTTTTTTTTTATCAATTGCAATTGGTTGGATAAAAATAATATTCCTCTCGTAAAATTATAGGAGAACATCTAATCAATAAAACATTAGTGGTTTTTTGACAAATCATTTTAATTATCATGTTACCTCATAATTATGGGATATAAAATATATTTTTTTGTTATTGTATTTTAAATTATCATGTTATAAAAGTGTTAACATATTTAATTAAAAAATTCAATTTTAAAAATTATTTCTAATGATTATTGAGAAGAGACATCTAAGGACTATTGTTTTCAAAATAATTTTTTTTAATATGAAATTTAACTAGCTTGTAAGAGCATTTGGTGTCATTAGTTTTAGTTTATAATTATTGATTTTTTAAGTGATATGGTAATCAAAAAAGAGGTGAATTAGTTTTCTTTAAATGTTTTTTCAAATAATAATTTGAATATGAATAAATGATGAATTAAAATAATAAGTACTTTGATAAAAATATTATACTATCAATAACAATTAATAAGCCTAGAATCAAATATAAATAACAATAAATGTAAATAGTGTAGAGATATAGAAATTAAATGTAAAATTTATAAACATTCGATCATTTTCCTCAAGGCATCACGTCCTTTCTCTTAGTTATCTATACTAAGGTTTTAATCCATTAATTGAATAAATATTACAACTCTATCTTTTTCTTCATAAGACTTAAGATAGAAATTTTGATATTTTTTACTTTTTTAGATTAAGTAGCAACCATTTAATCTCACAATTTCAAGAAGATACCTCACTTTTTTATTACAAAAACACTCATATTATTTTTGCAAACTAATACATATTTCAAATGTTAAGTGTTTGCTTAATAAAGTATAAAAAAATATGATGAATGAATAATAATAATGATTTGAATATAACAAATACAAAGATATTAATGTTAAAGCTCTAAAACTCTTAATTTCTTTGAGATAATGAATATATAACTTGTTTGATTTGACTCTTTTGATTTATCGACCTTTTTAATATATTGTAATGCTCAATTTATAGAGGAATTAAATAACTAACCATTAAAGAAGCTTGAAAAATGAAAACACATGATTTTCTTCTTTAAAATTAACTATTGAAGCTTGTTTGAGATAAAGAGATTAATTTATTTTGATAAAAGATCGATCAGGTGCATTAAATGATCGATTAGTTCATAAGTTTTATTCATTTTGATTGTTACAGCCTAGGGGATCGATTAGGTACCTTAAAGATCAATCATATCAAGTTGGGTTTTGGATTCTAGATGAACAATGTCGTTGATTGTTTTATATTTTATACTTTACTCATTAATTTGATTATATGTTGAATAATACAACTCAAAATAAAAAATCATTTGAAGATTTAGTAACTTTAACCAATTATGATAGGATGATATTTTAATAATTATGATAGGAGAGACATTATAATGATTTTAGCTTATTATAAAAAAATGGGCATTATAATCAAGTTGAACACGTGTCATTCAATTGTTAAGCAAATTAGAAATGCATTATAGTTATTTATAAGGGAATTACTTTCGTATTATTATATAGATGTTAAAATTTAATATGTAATTATGAAGTAATTAAAAGTATATTTTTATAATTATGGCAAAAGGATTATAGGAATTTTGGCTAATTAAAGTATTATAGGTATTTTTATAATTATGATAGGAGTGATATTATAGTCATTTTGATCAATTATGATAGATATTTCTTTAATTATGATAGAAGTGATAATATAGTAATTTTGGTTACTTACAATATGGGGGCATTATAGTAATTTATATGATGTAATTCAATAGATATAGAATGGTATTTTTGTAGTTATTGTAAGGAATGACAAAAAAATGCCACAAATCAATGAATTATTAAATATTTCAAAAGGTATTAATGTAATTTTGATGGGGATTTACTTTTAATTATAGTTATAAATACTAAAAAAAAATACTTGCGCGTTGCTGGGAGTAAAAATTTTTATTTTACCATATTTATTCATCATACATTTTTTACAAAAATTAATCTAATTAATAAAACAAAAAAAACAAAAGATAAAAATAAAACAAATGAGAATGACATATAAATACCTTAGTTGATATAATTTTTTATAAATTTATCCAATAAAAAATATTAAAAAAATTAAAAAAATTAAAAAAAATTAAAAATGAGAAAAAACCCATAGAAGCTGTCACAATGATACCTGATATTAAGCTTAAATATTAATTTATTAAATTAATGTAAAAAATAATTTTATTAATATAATATATATACATGTATAAAATTAAATAAATAATATATATATATATATATGTATATATCTTAAAATAGCTTAAAACAAAGCATTCTAAATATGAATCCGATCCTGGTTCGTTTCTCTTTGAAAAATTTAACCCATGTCAAGGTTTGTTATTTGAAAACAAAGACCAAATAACCACTTGATCCATATCAAGGTAAAATATTATAAAAATATATAAATATTAAAAAGAAAGTAAATAGAAAAAATGAAAAAAAATATATTAAAAGGAAAAAAATAACTTTGACATATAGCATATCCTTGATATGGAAGAGATAAAAAAATTTGAAATTAAAAAAAAATTATTAAATAAAAAAAAAATAATAGAAAAAAACACGTAATATACTTTAATATCAAATGGATCTCATAAAAATAAATTTAAAATCTTGAAATGAAAGTAAAAAGAAAAAAAAATTGATATAAAGTATGTCTCACTTTAAAAATAAAATATGTAAAAAAAATTTATTAAATATAAACAAATTTTGAAAAAGGTCAAAAACAAAAAAGCAAAAAAAAAAAAAAAGTGGAATGTGACTTAAATTTTGATAATGTACTATTCATTAGTTAGTTACCACAATTTAAATAATAGATTATTGTCTTACCTTATGTTTAGATTGAGAGGAAGGGAAAACAAGGAAAAGAAAATAAAAGAAAAAAATAAAAATAGAAAAATCTTTTATTTATTTAGATAAATTTTTAATTTAAAAGAAAGTAAAATTGAAAAATTTATACTTTTATGAAAAAATTATTATATTTATATTTTTATTATAACATTAGATTTGATTATATAACTGATATTTTTTATCAAAATAATTTTTTTTACGAGTATTTTATATAACATCATAATTTATAAATATTTTATGATTTTTTAAATCTTAAAAATAAAACAAACTAAATTATTATCAGAATAAATTAAAAGATTAAATTAAACACAAAATTAAAAATAAATTAATAACTAGTTAATACAATTAATCATATTAAATATGTTCAATTTTGTTTAAAAATATTTGTTTGTATAAATTAGATAGTATAAAGATATATTTATATATTATATGTTATTTTATAAAAAAATTATAATTGAAAAAGTATTAGAATGAATTTTTTTTATTTATCTAAACAATGTTCGTTATATTTTTTTTATTAATTTTAATTATTTAAATAAAAAATATATATTATTTAAAAAAAAATTTATTTTATTTTTTTATTAATATCTATTCAAACATAACGATAAAAAATATGTTATTTATATTTTACAAAATAGAGTTGTAGATAAACATAGACTCAGGGCCGCATGTAAGGGACAAAACAAAAACATCATCAATAGTTCAATATCTGGTGTCTTTTATTCGTTTTGTAATTAAGATTAAAAAGGTAAAAATAATTTTATAATTTAATATTTTAATAAATATTTTATAATTTAATATTTTTTAATAAATAGTAAGGGAGCCTTTTTTACACCCTATTTTTTACACTAATTTTTAAAAAATTATTTTTAAATAAAATTATTTAATTATTCTTTTTTAAGCTAACCATTCCTATTTTCAATTTTTTGATTTGTAAATCCAAAAAATTTTAAAAGTTTTCAAATTTATAAATAAAAAAATTAAAAAAATATTTTTATCTTATATCATTGAAATCAAGAGGAAATTAAAAAATTCATACTGTAATCGGGTGTTTTTTCTATTAAAATTATAATTTTTATCTATTAATTCTTAAATAAATTTATAATTATTTGAATAATTCTTTTTTGTAATATTGTGAAAGTACTTCAAGATACAAGATTATTTTTCCTTACGTGAATTTCTTGGTTTTGTTAGAATCCCATAAAAATAAATAAATATTTTTGTTAGATTGGAACGAAACTGATTAGATAAGTTTTGTTGAAAACTCTAAATGTAATTCCATTTTAAACTTATTAAATATAAAAATCTAATAAATTATATAATTAATAAAATTTAATATATCCGATAAATTATATAATTCATTAAATTTTCATATTAAATATGCATATTAGATAAATTATATAATTTAACAAAATTTCATATTTAATAAATTTTATAACTTACATTATCTAATAAATTATAAAATTTATCAAACATACATATTCAAAAAATTTTAAAATAAAAATAAAAATAATTAAATAGTTTTACTTAAAAATAATTTAAAAAATATAAAAAACAGAAACGAAGCGCACATAGAAGCACCTAACAGTAATTATTCAATTTTCTTAGTCCACGGCACCTATACCTCATTTCCCCAGTTGGAAACCTGAAAAAGTATTTAAAAACCGAAAAGGAAGTAAAAGTTGTCAAATCCTAGGTTAGAAGTTCAACGCGGCGCCAGATGTCGGCCACCAATTGGTGAATTTAGGTTGCTACTGTTCAACGGCGTGAACTTTCCTCAGCCTTTCGACTATCTCTCTTTTTCTCCACAGCAAAAATACTCCGAAAATCGTTTTCACATTTTCCATTTCTAAAAGTCTCCTCAGCTCCACATACATGCACATAAATAAATAAAAATATGCTACTTGTAAAAAAAAAAACCCGAATAACAGTAAAAAAAAAGAAGAAAAATCTCCTATCAGCTTTCGTGTATCCTTTGCTAATCTCAACAATCTTACGAATAAATTAAACAAAAAAACAAATCGATCGATCTTTTGGTGTTCTACTCATGGCGGATCGCGCCTCGTACGGTTTGGCTTCCCGATTAGGTCAGTTTTCTGTCAATCTCTTTCACCAACTTTTTTGTTTGATAAATATTTCTTCTGTTTGGATTCGTTTACTTTTTGAACTCGTTTTTAACCTGAAATTTGGGTGTGGTTCTATTATTGTTGTTACTGTTATTTTTAATTTGATCCGTGGTGGGATTGTGTTTGTTTAGTGGAAACTTTGCGGAGCTTTCCCTTGAGAAATTGGAGTTAGGTCTAAGATATATAACTTGATTCAATTAGGGAGGTTGGGTGGGAGGACTTGATAAATTGATATCATTTAAGAACTTAATTTTATCTGGGGAATTCCAGGAATTAGGGTTTGATTGTCCAATGATAGAATACGTGGTGATTTTAGCTTTCGTGTGATTGCATTGATGAGTGGAAAGTATTTTCATAACAAAAGTTGCTTTTGAAGTAAGATCACTTTAACTTAAGAGATTTTGAAGAAATAACACTAAACAACTCTATCACATTGGCTTATTTTATATGAGAATGCGTTATGGTTCGGGGTCATTTCAGGTAATATATATCAATTGGCAGTGCAATTGATGCCTGATAATTTGCTATAAAAGCAGAAAGTTAGGTTTGCATTCTAGGTGATGCAGAGCAAAATCTTTTTGCATCATGGAGAATTTGCAGTGTTCACTCTTTAAGACACTGAGAATGCTCTAACCAAAAATTAACAATATGATTTATGTTTTCGTATTACACGAAATTGGTGCATGAATTGAGTTTGATAATTCTTTTCATTCCTTATTGGACCTTAATTTTGTAAGAGTGATATAGGCCGAGAATGTTATTTAATGATAATATAAATGAAGCTTTTTGCTAAAATAGGCCCTTCTGTCTTTCAGACATAGGTAAACTCTGAACTGATGACTGAATTTTGCTTTTGGTATTGGTACTAGATTCATGGTTTTATTCCTCCATTTTCATATGTTTGCTTGTCCTAGTGAGTCTTTTGTTAATTAATATTTTGTTTTCTGATTTGCAGATATTGAACAGATATTATTAGAAGCACAGCATAGATGGTTGCGACCTGCTGAAATTTGTGAAATTCTTCGTAATTATCAGAAGTTTGATATTGCAGCTGAGCCTCCAAACAGGCCTCCTAGTATGAACATTGAAAAACATTTCAGAGCTGGATAAAAATCATGACAGTATTTTTTTTATTGTGAATTGAAGTAATTATATTATGATCACTAACCTCTTGCTTAAAGCATGTGAAAATAATTAATTTGAAAGTAGATTAATGTTGTTCTGTTGTTAGCTTTGGGTTTTCCTTCTTTTTTTATTTCTTTATTTTTTTGCTTCCATATACTTTCCATTCCTAAGAACCTTGTTTTGTTCAATCATGAAAGCTGAATGAAAATGCATTAAGCAAAACCTGCAACATCAATGTTATCATTGTGAAAAATTATTTGATAAAGTTGTGGTTGATTTAGGGTTAGACAACCAAATAGATTGATATGAATTTAAACTTGCCAGGTGGATCACTTTTTCTTTTTGATCGAAAGGTTTTAAGATACTTTAGGAAGGATGGACATAATTGGAGGAAGAAAAAAGATGGAAAGACTGTGAAGGAAGCTCATGAGAAGCTGAAAGTAAGTAATTTAGCAATAGAATATAAAGTTTTCTTGTTCTTGTTATATAGTTTTAGCATTTCAGGAAGTCTTTATTTAGTGACTCACACTCCTGGATTGGAAACTTTGCTTAAGAGTAACTTCTTTAAAGCAATTTTAGGTTGGAAGCATTGATGCGTTGCACTGCTACTATGCCCATGGAGAAGAGAATGAAAACTTTCAAAGGCGTAGCTATTGGATGCTTGAACAGTATGGATTAATTTGTATATATATATATATATATATATTTGTTTTCGTGGTTAGCTATAGGCATGCTAGCATGTTATAATGTCTCTAAAGTTGTATTATATTTTGCTCTATTTTATTTGATTTCTTTATTCCAGTTAATTACGTTCATATTTTACTTGGAAACTGTGTGCTAATGCCAGAATGGTTGAAAAGGTACTTTTTTTTTGCTTCCCAGCTAGGAGGGCATAAAGTAGTATCACAGTTAACAGTGTTCGAAATTTGTTTATACTTGGGCGTCATGGCCCATGTAATACATGTTAGCTTACTAACGAGCCTCTACTGGTTGTTAAGGGTGGGAATTTGTGAAGTCTAACGGATATGGTATGATTGATTTTCTTTACAGTTTCTGTTACAATGAGTGATACATTATCTTCTCTTACATTGACTTGTAAAGCAAGTTGAGAGAGCCAATACTCGAATTGCTTATCTTAGTACTTTTAGGGCTAGAAAAATTTATAACCTGTACTTTATATGCAAATAATGTAACAATACTCTGAGTTCTGTGATATTTGGAACTCCTGGGTCTATTGCTTCAGTGGGGGTTTAAAGTTCCATTTTTTGAATAATAGTAGCAATTTTTTTTTGGTTTTGTGAAGTATTTGGAATTATATACTTAATATCTTGTCTCTAAGCTTTGTTAATTTTGGTTTGAATGATTTTGTTAATGTTGTAGGGATTTGATGCATATAGTTTTTGTGCACTACTTGGAGGTTAAGGTACTGCTCACTTCTATTTCTTCTGATGAATTATCACTAAGTTTTTCTTTTTGATTTTAAGAAAGGCTTGATGATTGATTGTTTACAACATTTCTTGTACTTTAAAATACAATCTCTAATATCCAGTATACTTATACCCGGCAATTTTAGAGAAGAAATGAACAAAGAACATCATTTGGTCCATCAGTTTAAGAAGTGTAGTCATCATTTCTTTAAAAAATAAAAATGAAGTGTAATCAGCACAGGTGAGGACTCTGGTGGGATAGTTCTTTTGAGCATTGAATCCATGTTTGGTTCTCCATTAATCAGAACTACAGCTGGACTGGTTGAAAGGGGGCAGGGGAGTATTTGTGAGAGGAGGGTGGTAGTGGTTGACCTCCATAGCTATTGTGTTGCTTCTTGTTTTATGTGCTCCAGGATTTATTTCCAACTTACTATTGCCTTCATAAACATTTGCTTTTTCTTTTCATTTGCTTTGAGGTGTACCCTGATTTGGGGGTTTTATATTACTTTTTGGTTGGTTGTAGACTTCTTGGTAAGGATCGGAACAGTTGGCTTTCACAACTTGTGCTAAACATCTTGATGGGCATTAGGTTTTTGGATCAAATAATGACTTGCACATATACTGATTGTGACAGCCAATCGTTGCAGTCATCAGTCCTAAGCTTAAGCTAATGAAATTCGGCTCATCTAAGTCAATCCCAATCTAGTTGAGCATAACTACATGATTCTAGGTTCTGAATTTGCATGACATAAAATCGTCTTGGCATTTAACTTTTAACTGTCTGCAATTCCTAAAAGTCAATGTTCTAAAATTTGACCTTTTGAGAACTTGAGGCTTAGCCCAAATGGTTCACCCACTTCTCTTAGGAAGTGGATTCCCGCAAGGCTGGGGTTCAATCCCTAGCATTTGCAAATTTTCCTTCCCCAATTCCCCCTAAGCCTTGGGCCTCCTTTGTACGAAAAAAAAAAATTTTGACCTTTTGAGGTTTGCCTATTTATTACAACTTACAAGTATCAATCTTAGTTGATTGAACATTCACAGGTGTATGATTTTTTGTTTTTAGTTTTTAAACTATTCTGTTTTCTGCAGAAGTTATTAATTATTTGACTGTTTGATTTTGACTAGGCAAGTATTTTGGTTGTTCGAATAGTCAATCTTTTCCCATGTTAAAATTTTCCTTACTTCAGACCATATTGGTTTCTTTGCCTTCAGGGTAGTAGGACTATTGGAGGCATAAGAGAGACTAGTGCTATATCAAACTCCCGAACTAGCAGTCCTTCAACTTCTAGCTATTCTGTTAGTCATGGAAAAGCACCTTCTGGAAATGCAGATTCAGCAAGCCCAACCAGGACTTTAACATCGTTGTGTGAAGATGCTGATTCTGGTATGTTTTTTCTGTGTTTTTGTTCATATTTATATCCTTTAGGCAATATAGTGTGATGGTGGTTAAGTTGCCTTTTTTTCCTCCCTCATTATTCATACTACTTTTCAATGCAACTTATATGAGATCATACAGAGGATAGTCAGCAAGCAAATTCTAGACTCCATATATCGCCCCAAATAGGAAATGCTTCTGTGATGGACGATATGAATCCTGGCTTCTTAAATCCTTATTCTACCCATCCCTTTCCAGGTAAGCATTGTCTTTTGTGACTTGCTTTACATCAACTCGTTTCTATTAATTGCTTTATGCATCAAGCTTTTGCATGATTTTGCAGTTGAGCCAGATGGAAACTTGAAATTCTTACACTATGATCATGAAGGTCGGTCATCAATTCCTGGAGTAAATGAAGTTTCACATCTTCATGGAGATAGACTTAGGGGTATTGATTATGGCTCTCACATGACTGAAGCTCAAAGAACACTTGATTTGGCATCTAGGGAACGAGGCTTGGAACAATATATGCCTGTATATCCGGCTGCATCTTCTCATGCTTCAATGACTTCCGCTCAACCTGATACTGTTGGCATCAGCCTGCAACAAGAAAACATGATTGAAGGCAAACTATTAGATGTCAAGAGTGCTGGAGAGGAGTTTGGAAATCCTCTGCCAAGAAAATCAAATTGGCAGGTATTCATGGTAGTTGCAGTTCGTACCTTAGTTATTATTCAGTTTGCATCTTAACGGTCAAAATTCTGAGATTGAGACCTGAAAAGTGATATTTACACTTATAGTATAGTACTTTTTGTAAACAATCTATTATATTATGTAGAAATTGTGTGAGGCAGGATGCTGAATTTTTAATGTCTTAATGTGGTTTGTTTATCTCATTGCCATGCAAAATGTTTTATTTAATTTTGGTTTATGCAAGGAGTTGTTATTCTCTTCACTTTCCATCCAGTATTAGGCATACAGTATTGAACCTTGTCATAGAGATTAAAAATTTAGATGGTTAAGGAAAACTGTCGGGTGACTTATGTAATGCCTAAAGGATTGATTTTACTTAATAACCAATGTATGTAGTCTCAAAATATCCAGTTTTTTCACAAAAACTTCTTCACAGATTTGTTTGCCCTTTCTGTACTTTTGGTGTTTAAACATATTTGGATCTTTTCTCAAATTCATTCCGATATATAATGTTCTAATTCAAGTACTTCTTTCAGATTCCTTTGGCTGACAATGCCTTAGAGTTGCCCAAATGGCCTATGGATCCGTCATCAGATTTTGAATTGCCATATGATACTAGGTTCTTTGAGCAAAAGAGTCATGATTTTCATTTATTGAATGCTCTTGAAGAATTGATCAGTCGTGATGTTCTAAATGAGCAGCCTGTGCATAAAAACCTTCAAATGCAGCTTATCAATGCAGATTCTAATTCTGTTATGAAAACATATCCTGAGAATGATATGCATTTGGCTGGAAATATCAACTATGCTTTCTCTCTGAAAAAATCATTACTTGATGGAGAAGATAGCTTGAAGAAAGTTGACAGTTTTTCACGGTGGATTACTAAAGAACTTGGAGAAGTAGATGATCTGCAGATGCAGTCCTCATCTGGTATTACCTGGAGCACTGTTGAGTGTGGAAATGTATCTGATGATGCCTCTTTGAGCCCTTCTCTCTCCCAAGACCAACTTTTCAGCATAGCTGATTTTTCACCTAAGTGGGCTTACATAGACTCAGAAACTAAGGTATTTAATTTTTTTTTTTTTTTTTGCATATGAAGTTAAGTTCCTGCAGCAACTAGCAAAATGAAGATATCAATTAACTACTTGCTTATTCTGTTAACCTTTTCTCTCACCACGTTTCTCACTGAAGAATAGTTAATTTTGTCATGTTTTCTTAGCCGTGCATTGTTCAACCTTATCTTATTCAACTTACTTTTGTCTGGTACTTTGATGTGTGCATGTTAACTACTTGCAACTCTCAAATTTGTTCATTTTTATGTGTGCATTTTAATTACTCAAGCAAATTATCCTCCCTGCTTTAAATATTGTTGAATGTCATGCAATCACCTCTCCCCTCCTTTAAATGTCTATTCAGCTTGGGTTTTCAATTTCTTATGATGTCTATTCTTATTTAGTAGTTGCCAAGTTAGTAAAATGGACTTTTTCTCCTTATCATTTTCTGCATCATAAAACAGGTTTTGATTATTGGAACATTTTTGAAGAATCAAGAGGAAGTAGCAAAATATAACTGGTCATGTATGTTTGGGGAGGTGGAGGTTCCGGCTGAGGTTATTGCAGATGGCATTCTTTCTTGCCATGCTTCACCTCTCAGTGTTGGGCAAGTCCCATTTTATGTCACGTGTTCCAACAGGTTAGCTTGTAGTGAAGTGCGAGAATTTGACTACCGAGCAGGATTCGCCAATGACATAAACGTTTCAGATATCTATGGTGTTGCTTCAAGAGAAATGCTGAGGCGATTTGAGATGTTACTTTCTCTGAAATCCTTCAGTCCTCCTAATCATCATTTTGAAGGTGTTGGGGAGAAAAGAGACTTAATTACTAAAATTATATTAATGAAAGAGGAAGAGGAATGTCACCAGATAGTAGACCGCTCACCTGACAGGGATTTGTCTCAACATGAAGAAAAGGAGTGCCTCCTTCAGAAATTGATGAAAGAGAAGTTGTACTCATGGCTTCTTCACAAAATCATGGAAGATGGTAAAGGGCCGAATATATTAGATGAGAAGGGGCAAGGAGTACTACACTTAGCGGCTGCACTTGGTTATGATTGGGCAGTAAAACCTACTGTTACTGCTGGAGTTAGTATAAATTTTCGTGATGTGAATGGCTGGACTGCACTTCACTGGGCGGCTTTCTGTGGCAGGCAAGGACCTCAAAATTTACTCTTACTCGTTTGTGTTATATGCAGGCTTTATATTTGTGTTGCACCAAATTAAGTCTTATGATTTAGAGCCTTCAATTTATAAATTAATGAATTTCTGACTGAATTTGCATTAATTTGAACTTCTTTGGTTATGAAATTATTTGAGAACATCTTATGTTTAATTGTATTATTTTCTTGGCTTATGATAAAGTAAATGTTGTATTAGAAGCAAAACTTACAATATTTTTGTTGTGTGTCTGAATCTTTTTTGCAAAATTCAGAGAGCAAACAGTTGCCATTCTAGTTTCTCTGGGAGCAGCTCCTGGAGCACTGACGGACCCATCTCCAGAATTTCTTTTGGGTAGAACTCCTGCAGACTTAGCTTCTGGTAATGGACACAAAGGAATCTCTGGTTTCCTTGCAGAATCTTCCTTGACCTGTTTCCTTTCTTCTCTCACAATGAATGATCCAAAGGAAGCTGTTCAAATAGTTTCGGAGCGAATGGCAACACCTGTGAATGATTGTGATGTGCAAGATATACTGTCATTGAAGGACTCAATTACTGCTGTCTGTAATGCCACACAAGCTGCTGATCGTATACATCAAATGTTCAGGATGCAATCTTTCCAGCGTAAACAGTTGAGTGAGTCTGGTGATGGTGTATCTGATGAACATGCTATTTCATTTTTAACTGCTAAGGCACGCAGGCCATCGCAAAGTGATGGGGTAGCCCATGCTGCTGCAATACAAATCCAAAAAAAGTTTCGTGGTTGGAAGAAAAGAAAAGAATTCTTGTTGATCCGTCAAAGAATTGTCAAAATCCAGGTTATTGCTACTTTTGTCTTTGTTGATGTCTTAGTTTCTTGGTTATGTTTTCCATTTTCTTTTTTCTCGTAATCTTTTCCTTGGAAATGGGTTTTGGCTTAATCTGATTCTTTCAATGTGCTTGCTTTATGGTAATGTGTCATCCTGTGCCTGGAAAGCTTAAGTGATGACCTTTTGATGTAATGATGGTTTTCATAGGCAATTTTTCACATGACTTTTTTAGAGAGAACATAATGGGATTTGTGTCTTTAATATTTACGGGTTTTGACCATTTGATTTCTGTTGGCTCCTGTGCCATGACTTTTATTCTTTCTTTTATGGTATCAATGTTACCATATTAAATATTTACTTATCAAAAAATGGGGTAAAAGGAATTGATTTTTTTATGATAAACATAATGTGTAACGCTGTTAGTTTGAGGTTTTATTGATCTATTATTGACATCCAAACTATAAAATCTTGAATTTGAATATTGATTTATAATTTTATGGTGTGAAGGCCCATGTTAGAGGACACCAGGTGAGGAAACAGTATAGAACAATCATCTGGTCAGTGGGAATTCTGGAGAAAGTTATTTTACGGTGGAGACGTAAAGGGAATGGTTTGCGAGGATTTCGACGGGATGCAATTACCAAGGAACCTGACCCACAGTGCATGCCCTCTAAAGAGGATGATTATGATTTTCTGAAGGAGGGAAGAAAACAAACTGAAGAAAGGCTGCAGAAGGCACTTACTAGGGTCAAGTCCATGGCTCAGAATTCTGAAGGACGAGGTCAGTATCGTAGGCTGCTGACTTTGGTTCAAGGGATTCGTGAAAATAAGGTATATATAATTCTGTTTATGACATAAATTTCTATTTTATTTAAATTCACATCAGCAGGATTCAATGATGTTAGATAGCCATGACAACTCAAATCTGTCTCAGATAGTGTCTTCGCACCTTGAACTTGCCTTGTTTCTGTCATTCACTGTTGCTTCATCTGGATGCTAACTGGCCAACTATGTTCTGTATAAGCTTTTGTTTCATCATTCAGAGAGCTTATTAATAACCTGGTTTGAGCTCTTTTTTCTTTGATTATTGCGATTATTCCAAAGTCTTACGAGACCAACCATAAATTCTTGAGATTGCGTGTCAAGAGTTACGAGGTCCAAAAATTGTTATGTAATTTTTATGCCCCACATCTCTGTTTGTCTTTGTATCTCTCTCTCTCTTCATTTTAGTTTTGTGAAGACAAACACGATCGTTGCATATGCCATAATTTTGATTGTGAATGTGCTTTTTTGTCAATTGCAACAAATTTCCTAAGAATAAAATTCATTTCCAACAATTATTTTAACTCCTCGAAATATTATTTAAGGTACTGAATTGTTTTGAGATATTCTTCCACAGGCTTGCAATATGGTTCAGAGCAGCTCAGAAGAAGTGGCTGACCGTGATGAAGATCTTATTGACATTGACTCTCTTTTGGATGAAGACACTTTCATGTCTATTGCATTTGAATAAGCTCCTGCATTTGAATATACTGGCAGCATCATTGCAGCATTACGAAGGTGTTTAACTTCATTCTGTCTGTAAATATAATATCTAACACTTCTAACGTATTCAGTAGACTCTGCTTGTTTCTAGGTAACATAGAAAAGTAGCTTTTACTTCTTAGGTTAATAGTTTTTAATATCATAAATTCTTAACTCAAGGGTTAGGGAGTAGCATTTATTGGTTGCGAGTGTTGGGGGGAGATTCGTTTGTAAAATTTGTTAAAAGTAGATATGATAATTCATCTATTTGTATAAATTAAAGTATCGATAATTTATTTATTTAAATTGTGTTAATCATGAAAATTGTGTGTTTTAGGGATCCACATAAATCTCATTGCGGTGAGAGAGTTCTATTCAAATCAGGCATCAATTACTAAAGTCGTTGTACTTTAATTTGTTTAGTAGCAATCGTAATAAAATTGTCACTTGATGATTTTTTAATAACATAATTTAAATTTTGATTTCTTTTTTATTTTATATCTATAATTAACAAAATTATTAAAAAATATTGTCCAAGACTCTGAATGAATTACTTTTTAGATATATATATATATATATTGTTAAATTTAATGAATTAAGATATTTATAATAATACAAGTCAGAGTTGAAAATTTGACTAAAATAAAAGAAAAATTTTATTTACACTTCATTTATTGTTATATACAGTTCACTTTTAAGTACATTTCAAATTCAAAATTTAATTTTCTATCTCTACTAAATCACTCTCATTCTTCACTTTCTAGTTTTCATTTTATCCTTTCCATTTTATCTCTTATCTCTTTTCACTTTTCAATTCAAAAAACGCTAAATCTTTCAAATTAACTTTCAATCACTTATATTTTGAGTTTTTCGGTGATTAAAAGTAAGATCTTTATCTTGTTTTCTATTGAATTTGTTTAAATTGTGGTTGAAATGGATTTGGATATAGGTTAGTGTTAGGGGCATTTGATGATCAAAAGAGTATAATGGTTTTTTTTCCTTTTATGAAGCTTTCAATTGAGAATCAAGAGTATTTTCATCATTTGTGTTAATTTGATATGTCAAGTCGGTCAGACATACTCAGTGTCATATCAGTTCATCACTATTTTTATTGTCCTCTGATGGTCTCCTAGAGGTTACTTATAAATATGAAGTTTCAGGCACCATTAAGTTAGGTTCATTCAACTCTTTTTCTCTCTTTCCTAATTCCTTTCCTTTCCAACCTTACTTTTCCTAACTTGCATGTCAGAGTGCAAACGTAAAGAACACACCATGCCTTTGCCTTTAACCGTCTTTCTCTTCTTTTCTGTCTTTCCAAGGACCCCTCGAGGTTAGAGCTCGGCACGAACATTTGGTGTGCCAGGTAGAGGACCTTTTCTTTCATTAACCGAGCGTATAACAATGCCATTAAGGAAAAGAACCCTAGAGGAACGAGAGAGGGTCGTCCTGGCTGAAACAGAAACCTATCATAACTAGCATTCCATTCGATTGGCCCAACCACATGTGGACCCAACCAAGGAATAATTCCAAGCCATGATTGAACAGAAATAAGCTTTTAAGCAGATGTTACAAACCATAATCCCACCGTAATTTCAAAAGTGTCTGACTTAATCACCAATGGCTGAGGAACCCTTGTCAGACAATCAAGTTATGAAGAGGTGGAAGCTTTCTCGGCTTCTAGAGAAGAGGAGCACATAAGCCTAACCCACCATTATCCTAACCACAATTTAACACAAGCTACGACCAAAAAATTCAAACAAATAAATCCCAAACCCCAACTGAACAGTGATTTAAAAGCTCGGATATAGGCCATAGAAAAAGAGCTAAAAACGAAAGTAGTAGCTTTTAAGAATGAGCTTGAGTTCTTAGAGACCTTGCCCTTCATGGGAAAAAATCAACAAAGTTATGCCTCATAAAGGGTTCAAAATGCCAACCTTGAAATCTATGATGGTACTTTTGACCCTTTCGATCATTTGGAACTTAATAGACTAACATGATAATATAAGGGGTAGACAAGGCTTTAATGTGCAAAGATGTAGCTACTACACTAAAAGGCATAACTTGGTCTTGGTATAGTAGCTTGAAACCAAAGTCACTCACGTGGTTCAAAAAGCTCAGCCACTCTTTTCTATCTAGGTTTGTGAGTAGTCGAAGAGTGAAGAAGATGACTTTAAGTTTGATGTTAATGCATCAAGAACGGAATGAAACTTTTGAAAGCTATGTCACGTGTTTTAATGCAAAAACTTTGCAGGTTAAAAACTTGAAACAAATGGTGATCGAAACCACTTTGACAAATGGACTCCATGATAAAGAGTACCACTTAAAGTTAACTGTATTGCTTGAACCGCTTAAAACTCTGGCCGACGTCCTATTGATAGTAGAGAAATACATAAATACTAAAGTTACAATGAAAACTAACAAAGACGAGAGAGGCTGATCTCCCCTCTTTGGTGGTCGAGGTGTGGGAGGCTCATCCTCTTTTCTCGGTAGTAAGAAAGGTAAAGATTTCTACGATCTTCCCCCAATAGGAGGATGACATAGAGCTAGAAGCCTTAATGGAGAAAGTAGTTACATTGCACTGAATACCTTTCGAAAGAAGATTTTGATGCAAATTGAAAGAAGCTCTAACCTCAGATGACTGAAGCTACTGAGACAGAATACGAAGAAGGATATAACTAAAAGATGTACCTTTCATAAAGATATAGGTCATAATACTAAAGATTGCATCAACCTAAAAAATGAGATTGAAGCTCTAATAAGAATAGGTTAGCTGAAGAAATTTGTGGGATAGAGAAGACAAGACCAATCTAGAGCAAACTATAAAAAAGATCGAAGATGGCTTATCTACGGCAAAAAGAAAAGAGCAAAACACAAAAGAAAAAAAACTTGAAGATATGAGCCAATTCAAGAAGAGGTCCAAACTGATAAAATAAAACAATTGGTAGGGTAATTAATGTGATCACTGGGGTAGCTCCATTTCTGCTAAAAGAAAATTTAACCCGGGCATAATTATGATAGTAGGCATTTTGACAAAAAGAGAAAAGACTGGAAAGATGAGCTGATCTCATTTAGCTTGAAAGATCTTGAAGAAATCCAACACTCACATGATGTTATAGTAATCACAGCCTTAGTTTATAACTATTTAGTCAAAAAAATCATATTTGATAATGGGAGTTCAATCAACGTCATGTACTACAGCTATATAAAAAAAATAAGAATTAGTGAAGATCAATTAAAGTCAATCACCATGACATTTGTGGGGTTTGGAATGAGTAGGTATCAGTAAAAAGAACCAACAAGCTTCTAATCTCCTTTGGGATTGAACCGAAGACTATCACCTTGGTTATAAAATTCATGATTGCAAATGTTCCATTAGCTTATAACATGATATTGGGCTAACCTAGTTAGTCTGTTATGTGACTTATACGCTCAGTTCCTCATTTAAAAGTAAAATTCTCAACACCTAAAGGGTTGGAGAAGTCTAGAAAAACCCGTCTATGGCGCGATAGTGTTATGTCACAATAATGAAGGGCATGACTGAAAAGCAGATGGGCAATTTGATAGAAATTGAGGTCAAAAGCAAAGAATGACAACCACTAGAAACCAACAAGAAGTAGGAAGTCATTAGCGAGAGCATGAAACATAAGACTAACTTGATAGAAGCATGCTTTTAAACTGTTTCGAGCTCTCAAGCTTTACAAAAAAAAAAAAACTTTTGTTTTATTTTTTGAATTTTTTGAGATAACTCCAAATACAATCGAGCTTTTAAACCGATGTGAACAATCATATCATTTAGGCCAAGCTAATATGCTAGCCAAAATATAGTATAAAATGAAAAATACATACCAATTTAACTACATACATATTCAACAAGTTATCCATAATATACTTATCATCACGTCAGGATCTATTTTAACAGGAAATGGTCATGACCTAATTAAACAAAAGAATATAATTGGTTAAAAACCAAACTCAGATGAAAATCAATCTGAGTTGGTAGAGGACCTTATAATAGTTCCATTTTGGGATAGCATCCTTGGAAAACACATACAGATCGGAGCTAAACTCCAATATAAAGATCACTTAATACAACTTTTGAAAGATAATACCAACTTATTTGTTTGGACACCATCTGATATGCTTGGGATTAATATTGAAGTGATCATTCATAGGCTGCACACTAATTCTGAGGTAAAATTAGTTCGATTAAAAAGTGAATCTTTACCTCATAAAGACAATAGGCTATTGAGGATGAGATTGATAAGTTATTACGAGTAGGCTTCATTAGGGAGGTTTACTACCCTGAATGGATAGCCAATGTGGTCATAGTCAACAAGCACAACAAAAACTAAAAGATTTATGTTGACTTTATCGACCTGAATAAAGTCTGCCCGAAAGATAGCTTTTTTTTCCCTAGTATAGATCAGTTAGTAGATAATAATGCCAAGCATAACCTTTCCAATTTTATGGATGCCTATTCTTGTTACAATCAAATCAAAATACTGGAGGATGATGAGAAAAAATTAGCCTTTGTTACTGAAAAAAGCCTTTATTGATATAAAATAATATCTTTCGAATTAAAATATAAAGGTAATCTACCAAAGGCTAATAAAAAAGATATTCAAAGATCAGATCGATTGCAACATGTATGTATATATGGATGACAAAATCGTTAAGAGTAAGAGCTCAACTGAGCACTTGAAAGACTTTAGAGAGACTTTCAGCACCTTGAAGAAATATAATATAAGGCTTAACTCGAACAAATGTATTTTTAGAGTCACGTCGGGTAAGTTTTTCGATTACATGATCAATAAAAAGGGGATAAAGGTAAACCCAAAAAAGATTCAAGCGATCCTAAACGTGAAAGCATCAATTTCGATAAAAGAAGTACATAAGTTAACTAGTAGAATAGTTGCATTAAGCCTATTCATGTCTAGATCGATAGAACGATGTCTGTCATTCTTTTAAATCTTCAAGAACGTATTTAATTTCATGTGAACTCCTCAATGCCAAAAAACTTTCAAAGAACTCAAAAAGAGTTCTTATCATTTCCACTTATTTTGTCTAAACTAAAATCCGATAAGATCTTATACCTATATGTAACTAGCACAGCTTAGGCTGTTAGTTTGGTCTTTATCTGAGATGAAGAAGGAAAACAAAGATTGGTCTATTTTGTAAGTAGGGTACTAATAAGACTAGAGGCTAACTATAGTGGCATAGACAAACTAGCTTATGCCGTTATCACCTCGGTTAAAAAACTTAGGCCATATTTTTAAACCTATATAATCCACGTATTAATTGACCAAC
The DNA here is from genome assembly GCF_047325235.1 of Durio zibethinus. Taxonomy (NCBI): domain Eukaryota; kingdom Viridiplantae; phylum Streptophyta; class Magnoliopsida; order Malvales; family Malvaceae; genus Durio; species Durio zibethinus. Next base: position 21,409,833 of record NC_143177.1, read on the forward strand.
CACTGAAATAGGTCTTGTAGAAGCTTGAAATGTCAAGAAGGCTAATTAAATGGATGGTGGGCTCAAAGAATTCGACTTACACATATGACCTAGGTTAGCCCCAAAATCATAGGTACTGACAGACTTTGTCTTAAAACTTACCATGGTATACCCTAAAAAAAAAAATCTGAAAAAAAAAACCTTGGATAAAATGATTGGAAACTTTATGTTGATGGATTAGTCATGAGCCACAGTAGATGAGCCGACCTTATTCTAATAAGCCTAAAATGGATACAATACTGATATGCCTTAAGATTCAAGTAGGGCATCCAACAATGAGGCAGGATATGGGACATTGATAGCTAGTTTAAAGTTGGCAACCAAGCTAAATGTTCAACACATAACTGCGTATAGTGATTCTCAACCAATGGTCGATAAAATAAATGGAGAGTTTGAAGCTTGAAAAGATAAGATTAAAAAATATCTGGATAAAATGTTGCCTTAATGGTTGGCTTAAAGAAAGTCGGGGTGAAAAAGATACTGAGGTCAGAGAATTCACTTGCAAACTCTTTGTCTGAGTTGGCTTTAGAAATAACAATGAAACACTTGAACCAATTTTTGATAGAAAAGCTAACACATAAAGGCACTAAGGACAAGCTCGTAGGACAGATCACGAAGAAAGAAACTTAAATGATGTTAATCAAGGCATACTTGGCCATGTAGCACTACATGAAGAAAGAATTTGAGTTAAGGCATTAATGAAAAAGGCCATTCGATACATAATGATTGAAGAAAAATTATATAGAAGATCTTTTAGCCTGCCCTACTTAAGATGTGTTGACGAGCAAGATGCAAACTACATTATGCGAGAAATCCACGAAGGAATATATGAAAGTCACTTCGGATCTCAGTCATTGGCCTACAAAATGCTTAAGCAAGGTTATTATTAGCTTACTATTAGAAGAGATGCAATTGATTTGGTAAAGAGATGTGACAAATGTCAAAGATTCACTCACATGCAATGTTTTTTCTTAATCGAGCTTATTTTGATAATCAGTCCATGGTCTTTTATGCAGTGGAGAGTGGATATCCTTGGACTATTCACCTCAACCATAGGTCAGAAGAGATTTGTTTTAGTGGTAGTAGATTACTTCATAAAATAGCTTGAAGTTGAAGCCTTAACTACTACCATAGAGGTCTAAGTCGAGAAATTTATGTGAAAAAATATAGTCTGTAGATTCGACTTAACTCCATCTATAATAACAAATAATGGCAAACAATTTAAAAATTTGAGATTCAAAGAATGATGTTCAAACCTTCACATCAACCTCAGGTTTGCCCATTCTCGGTCCAACGAGCAAGCCAAAGTTATGAACAAGACAATATTAGAAGCTCTGAAGAAGAGACTCCATACAATAAAGGGGAGGTGGGTTAATGAGCTACTAGGAGTGTTATGGGCTCTGAGGATGACCATGAAAGTACCCACTAGTGAAACCCTATTCCATTTGGCATTTAGAATAGATGTTGTGATACCTGTTAAGATCAATTTTTTGAGCTTAAGAGTTGAATTAAAGTAAAAAAAAATGAAAAAACACTTAAAGTCGACTTCGACCTTGTCAAAGAATAGAGGGACATAGCCCTAACATGGATAGTAGCTTATCAACAAAAAATGATCAATTATTATAATAAAAAGGTCAGACGTAAGCATATTAAAAAAGATGACCTGGCACTTAGAAAAGTAAAAGCTTCAGAAGTAGATGATCGAGGTAAAAAAATTAGCTTTGACTTAGGAAGGACCATATATTGTTAAAAAGATCCTCTATGATGAGACCTACAAACTACAGGACCTGAATGGCGACGTCATCCTAAGGACATAGAACATAGATAATTTAAAGGTATATTATCAATAGCTCGGTCTAAATCGAACTCTCACTTGTATTTTGTAATCAAATACAAAAATTAAATTATGTTTAACGAGCTTATATTTATCAATCTAACAAAATTTGACCTAAAACTTTGATGGATTCTCAAGTTAATTTAATCTAAGAGATTATGTAAATCCTCAACTCAATTAATCAGGCTAAAATTTCTTTGATTAACTGTGCTAAAACTTGTGTGAATAAAGAAAAAATTATGATAATAAAGCTGAGCTAAGCTGAGCTGAGCTTAAGTTTAAATTGATTTGAACAAGAAGTTGTATTGATTAACTATTGTCAACAAATGATGTCAAGCAAATCATTCGTACCTAAGGTCATTACAAAAAATTAACCTCATATATTAATAAAAAATTTACAAAAATAAAAAATAAAAAGTTAAAAATATCATTCATCAGTAACATCGATAGCAGCAGCAGTAACAATGAGAGCAACATCCCATCAATAGGAGCAGCAGTGATGACCTCACATTTCTCAGCCTCATTCAGCTCGATCTCTAAGGCCTTATCCTCATCTTCCTCATCTTCATCCTTCTCGAGCTAATTTGGACAAGGCTTCGATTTGATATTATTGATATTAATATAAAAGATGTCAAGGTTGAGGGCCAAGAATTTAAATTACATCTCGTCTTTGGCCAGCTAGAAGGCACCAGGCATGTTCTTCTTGGATAACTTTACCTTTATTTGGAGGCACTCATTGGAAGCCTTGAACTCTTTCATTGTCTTATTTTTTAGGTTTTTATCTCTTTTTCCCTTGGTCTTGAGCTCGAATTTGATATTTGATATCTCAGTTTGAGCATCATTGAGCTTGAACTTGGCTTGTTCTTTTATTAAGTCAGTTAAGTCTTTGTCAATCAGGATGGCTTCCAGCTTCACTGTCAGCTCATCAATTTTTTTTTCTTTTGCTCAAATTTTTTTGTGAGACGCATTAAGGTTAAATGAAACATTGCCTAGCTCGATTGAGCTCTTCTTATGCTATTCACCAAGGTAGCCATGTCCTTTTTTACCCTCAATACATGGGCCATTGTAAGGTAGGTGTAGTGGAAGGCTTCACTAGTGTTCTTTAGGGGTTAAAGGGAAAATTTTTGTTAGACTGTGCAAAATGACCTCAGACTTAGCAAAATAAATAATACTGATAAAATTGAGCTAAAGTTAGTCAATGCTTATCAAGATAAAGGATCGCGACTTTGTTAAATCTCCTTACCACGACCAGATTGGTGACTGGGTCATTAGTAGGAGTGTACTCAAAGTGGGTGGAAATCTTCTCTGAGCTTGACTTTAAGACCCTAGCCTTAGGGTTTTCTAAGGTAGAAGAAAGGCCTTAACCTATGGCTTTTTGGTAGGATAGGTCTCGGTCAACTCTAGCTTTTGTTTTTAAGCTTGCGAAAGAATGATGCAATAAGGTATTAACCACCTTGTCTTTCCTACGAGATGGGATCGTAAATTAAATTTTTCTTTGGCCTTTATTAGGCTTAGGGGTATATTGGTACAGTTTGAAGTCAAAATCATCATTGCTAGCCATATCTATAAAATCAAGCTAACAGTTAAATAAAAATCAAGTTAAAGTAAAATCTTATGAGGTTACCTTAAATCTACATCAATATTTCATCTCGTTTATTACTTCTAATGAGGACAGCTTATGGGCATCGATGATGACCTCCCCCTTACAGGTATATTTTAAAATTTTATCATGATTTGATATATTCAGGACGGAGAGTCATCGGTACATCCATAAAAGTGTAAGGTATACTCCTTATTTTTTATGCCTTAACCTCGAAAGCAATCTCAACCCTGGGCTCACCATTTTTATTTATTTTTTACTTCTCGCAATTTTTTATTGAGCTTAAACAATCGGTAAGTAATTTCTTATTGGGTCGAGCTATTATATAGTATCACCTACTATCGTTATGATACTTTTTAAAAGAAAAAAACTCCCTGAATAGAGGGAGATAAAAAAAAATATTTAAATGTTGACAAAGAATGATGAAGGCAACTATGTATCGTATAGAGTTAAGAGTGAACTGAATGATAGTCAAATTGTAAGAATTAAAAATTAAAATAAATCAACGATAAAGTGAGAACCTCAGACCGATCATGAAGGAATCCCAATACACATAGGGCCAATGTGACTCCAATCAATCAATGACCCAATCTAAAGAGATTAGTATTATTATACTATACCACTCTCTGAAAAAAAAAGTAGTAGCTAGAGCATGAATGTAATAAGTTTGCCTTTTAGTTTGCTCATCATATATTTGAGGATCATGCTGAGGTCATAAGAAGTATATATGGGGATTTCGACTTGTTCATCTTGCGCTATAAAGTTTTTTTCCCCATCTTCATTTTTCTTGATCGAGGTATTCCTTTTCTTTTGTTCTTCTTCATAACCTTTTTCGTCACGATCTTTATAGCTAAAAGACTCTGACTCCTGAGTATGAGCAAAATTTTGAGGTAAAATAGTGGCTAAGAGTAACTCCATCTTAGAAGAAGAAGGATGAGGTGAAGACCCCTTAGGAGAGGAAGAGATCTTAACAAAAATTGATTAAGGGAGAATAGAAGTGACAATATGAGCATCAATAAGGGAGAGCAAAAGAAGATGGACTAACTTAAGAGATAGAAAAAGATGGTGGATTTTGTAGGTTGAAGTTAATCTGAGCACACAGCTCTTCTGTGCTTAGGACCTTTTTTTTTTTTGCTTGAGCATTCTCTTCATTTTGTCGTTGCCTTCATTGGACATCGAATTGAACCAATAGGTTATCATCTCATAATTATTGCTCTTGATAATTGTTAAGATCAGATCATCATCTTGCTACCTGCGTTGACCTCCTCTAAGTTTTACCAGTAACTCTCGGCCTTCTCAGAACTCATACTAAAAGACATTGTGAAAAATACATATCGAAGAAGGTATAGAAAAACTTTAAAGGTCAAAAAGCTTTTAAAATTGAAAAGTTTAGGTCGGATTGAGAGCAAAGAAAATAGAAAGGTGAAAAATTAAAGCCCTAATGGCTTTTTATATAGACGTGTCACAAATTAGATAAACGACATAAGCTATGCCACATATCGAAGCAAAAGTGAAAAGACGTATTTTTATTTTCCCATTTAAAATTTTTCTACTCAAAATACCTCTATCCTCATTTAATGCTATCAAATCGGTCTAATTGAACGAATCTCAGGTTGAACCAGTTAAACCAAATGACTCTCCAGGGTGAACTGAAAGCTCGATTCACCATAAAAGTTTAAAGTAAAGGCTCAAATCCAAGCTTTTTAAATAAAATACAAGTTTCACGAAAGTCAAATGAACTCCGACACTAACCTCGAATAATTCCAAACAATTATCACCTCAACAATCTTTAAGCCAGTTATACATTCAACCCAAGATACACACACAAATTAGACAACCACTAGGTCAGACTGTAGTTTAAGGCCAATCATCCCCTAAAATCGACCTCCCTTTTATAATGTCAACTTTGAAAAATTGAACTTCCAAATCATCTTTTTTTGCCTATTTGCCTTACACTAGGGGCGTGATCATACATTTAGCAATTTGATACTCAGACTGCTAAATTGAGGGATAGAGTTTAGAGGCATTTGATGGTTAAAAGGGTATAATGATCTTTTCTTTCTATGAAGCCTCTAGCTGACAACTATGGGTATTTTCATCATTTGTACCAACCTAACATATCAAATCAATCAGACATGCTCAGTGTTATATTAGCTCGACATTGTCCTTATTATCCCCTGATGATCCCCTATAACTTATTTATAAATTGAAGGTCCAAGCACCATTAAAACAAGTTCATTCAACTCCTTTTCTCTTATTTCTAATTCTTTTTCTTTTCAACCTTAGTTTTTTCGACTTGCACATTGGAGTGTGAATACAAGAAACACCTTATGTCTTTACCTCAACCGTCCTTTTTTTCTTTTTTGTTTTTCCAGAAACTTCTCGAGGTTAGAGCTTGGCACGAACAGTTAAGATTTGTAGTAGAATTTAGGTAAAATTAAACTTCTCGAAAATAGACCTTTGAGAAATTTTAAGGCTTTTTGAAAATAAATATCCAAGAATTCTTTTAGCTTCTCAAAAATTCATTTCTAGAAGCATTTAAGAATGACTTAATTAAAAATATATGATCATGTGTGCAAATAAAAGAAATATAGTAGTTCTTGAGCATGCATGAAAAAAAGATATTCTTGTCTTGAGAGTTTAGAAAACCAATAACATCTTTTTGCCTTACATTTTTAATAATTTGTCTTCAAAATAGGTATGCATGGATGTTAGTTTAAGCGTCGGCACCTTGTAAAAATAATTTAATTAAATTGCATTATCAAAAATAAATTTTTAAAAATTATATTACGTTTTTTTAAAATTTGTTTTGAAAGATTATAATATAATTCTTGAAATTTATTTTTGAGAATTACATAATTTACAGATTTTAACAAAGAGTTGTATAAACTATTGAGAATATTTTTGTTATTTATTAGAAGTTAAAGTTGATATTTACTGTGCGGATATTTTTGAAAAAAAATTTCAAAGGTGTATAAAAAGGATTTTGTGACGTGTTTAGAACCGTCCACAATAAAATCAACAAGTGATACGAATATTCCAATTTACCCCTGGGCACGGCACATATTCCAATTTCTCGCATCAAAACTTTAAACCCTTCCAAAACCCGTTTAGCCCTCTTTTTGTCTTCGCATCAATTTTTTTTTTCCCCCTGTGTCTCTCCGAATCCAATCATGTCAAAAACGCTGAATCTAATAAAAACCAACGCTTCCAAACACACTTTTTGGATCGTGGCGGGAATAACAGTGGCCGGAATCATAGTTCTGGCGGAGACCAGTAGAAGAAGGAGGAAAGCGATGATCATCAAAAGGGAAGATTTCGGCGCTTTTTTGGAACGCTTCGAGTTGCTTCCTTTCCCTCAGCCGCCACCTCCTGCCGCCAAACTTCCACTATCGGGTCTTACGTTTGCAATCAAAGACATGTTCGTAATTCCACAACTTACTTTCCCCTGCTTATACTTCCCTTTATTTATTTATTTTTTTGCATTATTTATTTATTTAATTTTTTGTAACAGATTTGATGTGAAGGGTCACGTAACGGGTTTTGGGAATCCCGATTGGCAGAGAACACACGAGCCGGCTGATAAGACAGCGGTGGTGGTTACTGCTTTGTTAAAAAACGGGGCTAAATGTGTCGGCAAGACAGTTATGGACGAACTGGCTTTTGGGTAACCTTCTATTTGTCTTTTTTACCCTGTCTAGGAAGAAGGGTATTTGCCAAATGTAATTTTTTGGCTAGAATTAGCCAAATGTGATTAGTAAAAGTTTTGTTTTTTTTTTCAATTGTTAGAATAACGGGGGAAAATAAGCATTATGGAACACCTATAAATCCAAACATGCCGTCAAATGTTCCAGGAGGTTCGTCAAGTGGTTCTGCTGTGGCAGTTGCAGCTAAACTTGTGGACTTTGCTCTCGGTAAGTTCAGTCCTTTACATTTCTCAATAGTCAACTCCAGACAACTTTTCCCTGTTTATTATTTTTTTTTCTTTTGTCTTTTTCATGATTAATTAGTTCCTAGCTTGGAATGTCATACCTTGTATTTTCCATTTCCACCCAGAAAGGGTTTCTGCAGATTCTTCTTGCTGAATCTTTTTGATATACAGGTTGTTTTCTCAGTGTTATCTGAGCATAGAAGGCTCTTTCACTATTTTGTAGGTACTGATACAATTGGCTGCGTGAGAATTCCGGCCTCATTCTGTGGTATTCTTGGGTTCCGCCCCTCTCATGGAGCTGTATCTACAATTGGACTTCTTCCTAATTCTCAAAGTTTGGATGCTATTGGTATTGTAAAGAAAAATTGTGATTTGTCTTATGCTTTAATTTGCAACGAGGCCTTGTTATCTAGATTGTTGAGAGATTTGTTGGATTTCTATGCAGAATGCAGATAATAGCTGTTAGATCTTTGACAGCAGGTTCTTATTCCCTGCTTCTTTGATAAATAAAAATTTCATTTATCCAAAAAAATTTTCTTCAAGCTATTCTGAGTTATAATTCTGCCAATTGGTTGTCTTCACCTACGTTTTTCTGTTAACTAAAGTGTCGTGTGACTGAATGCATGGTTTATTAGTGAATGGATGCGATCTCCGTAAATGGAGCAGACAATTGTGCCCTCTAGGTTTGTGCCACATGTTATTGCATTTCTATTATAAGGATGTCTAGTTCAAACAATTAGCGATTTAATGGACATTTAAGCTTCTGATTTCTTGCTGAGCATTAAAATTCTGGGGAGTTCACATTTCCTTCTTCAAAATTTCTTTTGCTGCTGTTCATGGTTGTTTTCTATTCATTTTGTCAAATGATGATGTCTCAGGATGGTTTGCTCGTGATCCATCTATTTTACATCGTGTTGGGCATGTTTTGCTTCAACTAAAAGCAGTGGAACCTAGGAAGGCAAGACGCCTTGTGTTTGCCGATGATCTATTCCAGCTCTCAAAGGTTCCCAAGCAAAAGACAGTGTATGTTGTTGGCAAAGCAATTGAAAAGCTTTCTGGGTGTAAGTTGCAGGGCCTTCAATTTCTATTCATATCAGTTGTATATTTTTGGTCTGAAAATCATGATCCTAGTCTATACTACCACTTCTGTTAGGATGGTGTGAATTTAATTCTTGACCCTTCTAACTCTTGTTGATTGCACAGACCAGCCTCCAAAACATATCAATTTTGCTCAGTATATTGCTTCAAATGTACCCAGTCTAAAAGGTTTTTGTCAGCATTCCACAAACATGCCAAATGGAATTTCTACTTTGAAAGCTCTTTCATCAGTGATGGTATCATTACAAAGGTATTTGAGAATAATGTGTTGTTTACATGCAGGTGTCCATCCCTCAATCTGTATATTGTCATTATTATTGTGCTAAATTTTTATTTCTTGTTTTTTTTTTTTTTACTGACCAGCTCTCCTAATATCTAGTAGTATTGCTTTCCAGATATGAGTTCAAAACAAACCATGAAGAATGGGTTAAAGATGTCAAACCAAGACAAGGGCCTGAGATCTCTCATTGTGTTCTTGCAGCAATCAACACTACATATGAGAATGTGAAAACTTTATACAAAGTCAAGGCTGAGATGAGAGCTGCTCTGCAAAGTCTTCTAAAGGTTTGCCAGCTTCTTCTCCTCTTTCCTAATGAAGTTGTTGTTCTCCTTTGTTATAGCTATTTACTGTTATTTATTTTCTATAAGTACGTCTACCATATACAAATGAAGTTGTTGCCCTGTTTACTGCGAGAATATTGTTGCTACTATGACAACTTGATAGAATGATCTTGCCTTGCAATAAATGACACCATAGGTCTACGCTTCGGTTGTAATCAGAGAGGAGCAATTTGTATCTTATTAGCAACTTAAACTTAAGATGGTGCTTTTAGGAATCTGAAACAAGCAACAAATGTTGACAGTATTGAAAGGTTGTGAATCTATTTTTTTGTTGTTTGACACGTCATTAACTTAAATATTTTCTTGAGAGACCCTTATAATGCAAAGAGAAAAGTTACCAACTTCAGGTTTTTTAAATTGAGAGGATTGCAGATGTTACTGAAGGTCTAATGTCCTATACTTCCGAGCTAAATTATTAAACTCATTGATCTCTTTAGCTATTGTGTATCTGAGACATGCTTATAGGTTTTTGGATTCTAGAAACACCCAGGCTAACCACATTTCAAAGGTGAATGTAAGATCAACTCATTTTTTTTATAGTAAATTTTTTTTTATAGTTTAAATGTATAAATAAAACATGGGTAATAATTGCTGTCTATCTTGTTAAATGACATGGGAAGTGCAAAAAAAGGCGGTATTTGGCAGTTGGCCTATTAACTATGATTTCCAGGTTTTAGTTAGAAAGTTAAATTTCTGTATGCTAACTTGCGTTTCTGAAAATTTTCTGAATGTCTAACATCGGAAGGATTCATGATGTTTTAGGGTTGTTGCAATAGATGAAATGATAGAAAAGACCAGAAGCATATATTATGGAAGATTGCGAGAATTAGAATTTTTTTTTTTTTAAATGTTAAATGTCTGATGTATATTAACAGCATATACGTAGGTAGATATCTCTGATGAATTTGGGGTTTACTTTTATGGTTCCGAAAATCTCTTGGATTTCAGATGCTTGTCTTGAAATGCTATGTTTAAGGATAATAGGTATGAACTGGTAGTGAATGATCTCACATCACTGAGTTATATTTTTTGTTTCAGGATGATGGAATATTAGTGATTCCCACAATTGCAGATCCTCCACTAAAGCTGAATTCAAAGAAATGGTATTCCAATGAGTTTCGCGATAGAGCATTTGCATTATTGAGCATTGCTAGCATGTCTGGGGGCTGTCAGGTGGCTTGATGTTACCAGGCTTAATTTTTCATTCTCGCGTGTTCTTTTGTAGCATGGACATCAGTCATTTGTTTAACCTTACAATCTCCTCCCAGGTTTCTGTTCCATTAGGAAAGGATGAAGGTTTTCCTGTGTCTGTTTCATTTATCACATACCATGGAGCGGATAAATTTCTTCTTGATACAGTTTTGGATATGTACACATCTCTGCAAGACCAAGTCAGTATTGCATCCAATTCAGCACCATTGCCTGATGTCAATGGTATTATGGATGCTTCCGAACTCTTGAAGGAAAAGGTTTGCCCGCCTCTAATATCTTTCAATATCTTACTGGTTTGATTTGCCTTACAAAATTTCTACCAATGCAAGTGATGTAATAGATTTGAAATTTGATCCTTCTGTTGATGGGACTTGTCAGTCTCCACCTTTTCAGTTACGACTCATCCAAAAAGAAGTTTTAGTTTGTCTGGTTGTATTCTTTTCTGGTCATAAGTAGCTTACTAATTGCCCAGTTGGGAGCACAGGGTACCGCAGTGGGAGGGTCTCCCTACTGCCCTGGCCCCCAATTTTTTGCTGGTTCCATTCGTGCTCTCAAACAGAGCTTAAATGGTATATTATTTGATAGTTTTTACATACACTTGACAAGTAACAGTAGGAAGATTGCCTTCTTTTTAGTGGGGATAGATGAGTCCTTGAACCTGTAAAGAAATGATGGTTAACTGCATTTTCTCTTTACTTGCTGAACTTCTACCTTTTTTTTGTTAAAGTTTGCAACACTTCTAAGAAAACTCTTATTTTGGTCTCTCATTTTCTAAGAAAATTCTAGATTTAGGAGAGACCAAAACTTCTAGAGGTAGACCATGAAAGACGTGAATGCAAGTAATAAAAAATGATATGAGGGTTAAGGAAGTAGATGAAAAGGCTGTTTTTTATAGAAATGAGTGGCGCAAGAAGATTCAAAACTACAACTTAACATGATTCCTGTTTTGGCCTTCCATACTGCCTATCCCAAAGTTATGGGATATAAGACTTAGTTTGTTATTGTTGTTGTTGATGTTGTTGTTGCAACACTTCTAAGAACTAGCATCCAGCATGTTATGTTTTTTAAGTTCATATATGGGAAACTTTAGTCATAAGCATTGGCACTTGATTATTTAGATCTTATTGTAGTGCTTTCTGCGTTAAATGCCATAGAGATCACTTTAGTCTCACTGTCTAACATTCATTAGCACTTGTGATAATTTGAGGTCTAACATTCATTTCTTATGGATAAGTTGTCTGAAGCAATTAAAATGCTGGTTTGGTGTGAGGTTGCACTTGATTTTTTATGAAAATTTACAGACAGTAAACAATAAGTGAAGAAAAAAGGTCTGCCATTATAAGTTTTTCTTGACAAGTTTTGAATCAGGGAAATGCTGCATTCAAGGGAATGCAATGGAATAAGGCTGTCAAGTACTATAGTGAAGCTATTAAGTTCAATGGGACAAATGCAACATACTATAACAACCGGGCAGCAGCTTACTTGGAACTAGGATGGTATAGTATCTCTTAGATTTGTTGCCATTCTTTTCATTGCATTGTTTTGCATCCACATACTTCCTAGGGGAACTGATTCTAGAATATGCAGCTTCCAACAAGCTGAAGAGGATTGCAGTAAGGCAATATCACTTGACAAAAAGGTAATTTAGGAAACATGTGATGGTAACTACGATGTTCTTTGATGAAGTAGCTCTTCTTTGACAGTTAAATAGTGGAATTTAAAATGTGTATGCACACATGATTAAAAAGAGCAGTTATGCTCCAGTGATGTTATTAATCAACTAATATTTTTGTGCAGAATGTGAAGGCATATCTGAGACGTGGGACTGCCAGAGAATCACTACTCTGTTATAAAGAGGCTCTTGAAGGTGAGAATACTTTTGTAGTGCTTATTATGCCTCACATGTGATATGACACTCATTTCCACCCAGCTAGCTAAAATTATTGACAAACACAACTAATTATGCATTTGCAGCTCTTTTTTTATTTTAAATATCTTTTGATGGCAACTATAACAGATTAAAAGTATTATAAATTCCTAAATCCACACTGGTAGTATATGAAGCTTTTTTATTTTTCCCCCTTTTTTCTTTCCTGCCCCTTCCCTTTCATCATACCGATGGTATCTGATGTTTGAACTTTTAGAACTTTTGGATGAAGGTGGTCAGTTAGGCTACATAGTGATAATACTTGTCCTTTGTCATATTGGTTGGTCCATTCTTTACATGCTGGGTTTCCTACTTGATGTGGGGTTTAGGAACATTAGTACTAACATACATAGGGAATAAATGCCCTGGTAAGTTCAGCAAATAGTTTTTCCTGATATTACATAGTAGGGAACATGCATGCGTGCAGACCAAACTACATAGTCCATACGGTGTTGGAATCTGTCAGAGTTTGAGAGAGATGAACTTAATGGATACATATTTCACTCTGTAATCCTTTTACTCCCTCATTCTGATGAGAGTTTTTTTTTTTTACGGGCCACGATCTATTTGCTTCTTGTAATTTATGCGTGCAATATTATGCCTATTAAGCAGTTCATTGTTTTGGCATCAGCAGATTTCAAACACGCTCTGGTTCTAGAGCCACAAAATAAAGTGGCTAGCCTTGCAGAAAGAAGACTAAGAAAACTGATTAGTTGATTTTCCCCTGCTCTCCTTACATCTTGTCTAACAAATATGACAAACATTGAAGGAAGATACATGCAGAATCGTCGCGCAATGTCAGCCCTTTGGATAAAAGGGAAAATAAAAATAAAGCTCGCTGTTTATAGGGTTGCTCCATTTTTTTTGCTTGGCATACTCCCCTGCTGTACTTACGTCTTTGTCTAACAAATAATTTGTTGATATGTCTCCTTTCAATAGCCATGAGGAGGTTTTAAAAATTATTTAAAATATCTCGAGTTGGGCTCTATTTTTTTAATTATAATAAATAAGATATTATTAAAAATCTCATTTTTTTTCAATATTTATAAAGTGCATATATATATATATAAAATAATGTTTTAATCAATCCAAATCAATTCAGATTGGATCATGAGTCTATTAATATGGATTCTTGAATTCATATCAATTTTACCATTTTAAAAATTTTGCATGTATTTTTTAGGATAATAATGTTTGGATTGGGATGATTTCTTTCTCTTCGATTTTGATCTGACTCAACAATGTTTTATTTTTTATATTTGATTTTGATTTGACATAAATAATTCATATTTAATATGTAATCAATTTGAAATTAATTTAATAATTTTAATTTAATATAAATTTATAAAAAATATTTTTTTTAATATAAATTATATTTTAACTTTTTAAAATATAATATTTTATTAAATTAATATATTACAAATAATTTTATTAGATATATATATGTATATAAAATTAAATAAATAATAAAATTATTTTATATATGAATTTAAATAAAATATCTTATAGCCTATTCTATCTCAAATTTTTTATAATGCATCCACCCCGCTTTCGATCCACCCAATCCCTGACTTGAAAACACTGTCCCTATCAAAATCAGAAAAAAATCAAAATATAGACTGATTTGGCTGTCCGCCTATGTCCAATCCATACTCCAAATAAACATTTCTTAACCTCTCTCAAAATTCCATCGTTTCCTTTCTTACAATACAAACAAACCATAAGCCAAGAAAAGAAAAAGGCAAACGAAAGCATGGGCATGATGGAGAACTTGCCAACTACCATACCCCCTTTACTCCCCCGAAACATGGTAACTTCTATGTTTATTTATGCCGACAAAACCCTCTTCAACTTTGCAGAAAAATACAAGCTACTTCAAACAATTCGCTATGTTGTCATCACTTCTTTTCTCTTCTCTCTACGCTTGCTTCCTCCTATTTTCCCTTGTAATTCACACATGTTTAAGCCCCAGAAAAATGATGGCTGCGTCACTGCTCGTGGGGTTGGCGACTCGGGAATCGCTCGTGCGCTTTCACAGATACTATCTATTGTTAATGACATTCCTGTTAGCTCAAGAAAGTATGAAATCGTTCGATCTTTAGCGGAAAGACTTATAGAAGAGAACCATATGGAAGGCATCGAAACTTTACGTGAAGTCAACCGTACAGTTTTGTCAGCGGCCTTTTCGAGGACTCTTAGCCAGCTTGAAGCTACAATGGTGGAATTGAGGCAAGACAGGGTCGGTCACGATGGCGCGGGAACTGGACCGGTTCTATATCGGTTGAACATGGTTTTACGGGCTGTTCGATCAGTTCGGGGTGGAGTTTGGACTAAGGTAGGGAGGGGGAGAGAGGATGTGAACCGGTCAGGGAATTCAGCTGAGAAACTGGCTGCTGAGCTGCTTTGGCTGGCGCAGAAGTTGTCTGCTTGTGGGTTTGTAGAAGAGGCTGTTGACCAGTGGGCATCAGCTTCAAATTTGGCTTGGCTTTCTCTTTCAGCTGAGCCGAGGCTTCAAGGTTCCCTGGTTAAGGTTTCAGGTATGTTTCCCATTCTTCTTCCTCCACCAATTCCGTTGGCTGACAGGTTTAAGAATATTCATTCTTGCAAGGAGCGACTTATTCTTTCTTGCGATTGGTTTATTTTATCCAAATTCGCATATCCTTTTCATGTTGTATGACCAATATTTTCGTTTGTCTTTATTAGCTGCTTCCCACCAGTCTTCTGAGTTCCAACGGTCCACGTTTTCTCACCTGTGGCCACCCAATTGTGATGTCTTTTCCCCCTAGAATTTCACCTTAGGAATTATTATGAAATGACTCCGACTTTTGCCCTTAACTTGATTGTTTCTTCTATATCATTATCATAACTGTGTAATCAGAATTAAATTACTGTACACGAGCATGTTTCATTCTTAACATAGTTGGATTAGATTTAAATAGCATTAAAGCTTAGTCTATTATTGATGTTAGAAAATAGTTTTTACGGTCAAAAATTATTTTTGATTAACCATAAAAAAGAAGTAATTTTTAAATTTA
This sequence comes from Durio zibethinus, assembly GCF_047325235.1. Classification (NCBI taxonomy): domain Eukaryota; kingdom Viridiplantae; phylum Streptophyta; class Magnoliopsida; order Malvales; family Malvaceae; genus Durio; species Durio zibethinus. Next base: position 21,425,130 of record NC_143177.1, read on the forward strand.
TAAGTTTGATATTCAAACTTAAAACAAAAAATTTCTTCCATAGATGCTTTTACAGTGAAAAAGTATTTTTGGATGATGCAACGCTTCCCATATTTGACATTTATAACCTAAAGACAAGTACAAATTATTACTAAAATTTATGTAAATGCTAAATAGGCATTTTCTTCATTTCACAGTGTTTCAAAATAGTTGCAACCAACGCTAATTGTACATATTTGTTGAATCATGACAGTAAAGATCATGATCCAATTCATTGGCAGGTCTCTATTGAAGGGCCCGATTGAAAGTTTGTGATAATTTGATGAATGAAATTGGGAGGTTCTAGTTGAAATTTGTGATTGCCACAGTTATTTATTAATCTGAATATATTCCAATTCTTGAAAATTTAAGATTGTTGTTCCTTATTTTTTGCTTAATTATTCAAATATGCAGCGTTCTTATTCAAACAAGCCAAGGATATGGGATTCGAAGTGGAAATGACTGAAGAAGGCAACAAAGAGAGCCACAGGCAAACAAAGATGAACATGCTAACTTCATGGTTGCCATTGCTGTGCAGAGCTAGCAATGGCACTGATGTGCCAATGCTCAGAACAAGTGAAAGAGGTGAGCTAGAGAAGGTATTGGAAGTGACCATAGAACAGCTAGAACAAGAAGAGCAAGAACAAGTACTCTCCCTATGGCTTCACCACTTCACATATTGCCCATCCTCCGACTGGCCCAACCTTCTTGCCTCGTATGTTCGCTGGTGTACCACTTCTCGCAAGCTTTTGATCCTCAATTGAAGATGTAAACTAGAATATCTTGTGTAATACAATAAAAAGTCTACTCTTCAGCAGGATGACAACTAAGTTGTACACGTGGATATGAACCCGTTAAATGGTACTATAATTCTTCCGTTTATTACAAGTCTTGGCAAATTCCTTGTCATCATGAGATCTATTGCAAGAGGTTACTTATAATCATTTTAATTGTTTTACTGATTACAAAGCCAAAGGCAATTTTGTAAGAACAGAAATTACTACAGCACAAGTTGCTTTGAGTAGATGTCAAATTTCTCTGATGTAGATAGCTGTGGCTCCTGCAAATCAAGAATTCTTTGTTTTCAAACTAAAATTCTTTTCAACTTTTCAATGATATTTATTCAGTTATCATTAGGTATAGAGAAATACCTGTGTTGTCCCAAACAAAACTTTGTTAATGAGAGCTGCAATTGGACCAGTTAGGCGCAAACCAGCTTTAACATCACGAATTGCATTGCTCATTGCATTAAGCAAGCGCCCATACGTCAATCCAGGTTCGTTTTGCACAGCTTGGATGAAGCTGAACGTCATGGCACCAGTCCTGGTATTGTTTCCAGTGAAAGCCTAAAGAAAACAATTCAAACAACAATCTAAGCTAATGGTATTAGTCAGGTTTAATGTATTAAAGGGTTTTTTCCTCTACTTCTTTCTTCGCTAATGTCTATTTTCTAATTGTAGCTAAGGCATAACTTCAATGTTAACAATTCAAACTCCAAAAGGAGGTTCCAAATTCGAATTCCCTCTGCCAACTTAACCTATAAATTGATTATATCTGATCAGATCATTAGATGAATCAAATAAAAGATTACTCACAGTGGTATCTGCAGAGTTTTGATTATCATCACAAGCACTAAAACAGATGGCTATTCCTCCGCTTGTACCCTTGTAAAATAAGGGGTTTCTCTGATCTTCCCATATATAGAACCCTTCCCTACATAATTGAAAACAGAATGTAGAACAAAAAATGAAGTGGATATTCTGGAAGCAGGAAGTTTATAGGACAATAATGGACTGGATATCAATGAAGCTAGACAATTAAAGATCAAAATTGAATAATAGCTCATGCAAAGGAATTTTACAAATAACTGACTTGTTCATCCTGCAAACATAAGGCAGATCAAGAACAGTTCCGCTGTAGCAAGCATCAATGATTGCATGGAGTGTGGCTCCTCGGGGCAGTGGCCTTACAATGGTGTCATTAATTTCATCATCGATTATATTCCCTTCAGTCTCATGATCGAGAGGGCACAAGGCTTCGTCGTATCCATCGACCTCATCATGGTTATAATCAATCTGCCGCGTGCCGTGACCAGAGAAGTGAAACACTAACGAGTCCCCTGACTGGCAACCATAGACCAGCCATCTCAGGGCTTTTCGGATATTCTGTTTCGTTGGGATCTTGAAAGGGTCTGTCTCTTCCTCTGCAGATTAATTGAAGCAGAGTTAACATAAACAAAATGGAATTGATTAGTAGAAAAAGAGTTGAAAGGAAAAAAAATTGGTACAGCACCTGTGAGCATGAGAATAGAGTCATTTGGAAACCCCAGTTTCTCGACAAGAAGGTACCTCATACATTTGACATCATTGATACTTCCTCCTAGCCTGTAACTCTTGCCCTGGTAATTCACCCCGCAAAGAAGTGCTCTTTTCCTTCCGTGCACTGAAACAAAAGATAGGGGAGGTCGTGGCTGCGGAGGTCGCTGATGAGGAGCATACACATATGGAATTCCATACGTTCCTGACCCAGGATAGCTATCACAACCAAACCACTGGACACTGTTAATAACCTAACTGAACAAGAACAAGCATAACGCTAATAATATAAAAATACTACTTAAAGAGAACCTGGTCCGGCCTGGTCCTAGGAATGAGTCATGGACATAACTCCAATGGCCATTGGGCCGAGCATTACTTGTAAATGGGGTGATGGTATTGGTAATGGCTTGGCACACAGCACAACGAATGGTTTGTACCTCCGGTGGAACCATCAGGTACAGCCCACATCCACTGCATCGCTCTCTTCTTGCCATTGCTTCTGCTTATGGATTGTTAAATTTTGTCGATTGATGCGTGCAATAAAATGAAGATTTAAAGCTGTAAGGATGGGTTGGAAACAGTGAAAGGAGCCAACAGGCACGTAATTTGTTAGTAGAATGTTAAACTCTTAATTTCAGTAGTGACCGGTGCTTAATTGTAACGACGTCAAATACCAAAAAAAGCAAAAACAAAAAAAACAAGAAAGGAGTGGTGAGTAAGCTAGTTTTATCCTCTTATCATTTAGACATTCGATTCCGCAAGAAAATTGGTGGAGAACCAGATTCAATTTCTTTTTCTTTTTTCTTTGGTGGAATAAATATCCTTGAACCTGTATGCGGATAAGATTCGTCATGCTCTGCTAGGTTTCTAGTCAAATCAACTTGATAGCTATCCTTTACGATCTTTAAAACGGAGCCAGACTGAATAATGAAAGACATTGGGAGAGAGAAACCTGATTTGTGAAATACATCACAGGATTGAGCTGGTTACTGAGTATTCAGGCAGCGTTGTTCCAAACACAAAAAACTGGAAGCATGGTTTCTAGTGTAGCATAAACATATAACACTGAGGCCTGTTAATCTAGGTATGTTTAGTGAATAACAATAACCATACATGAAATCCAACAATGATAAAAGGAGATTGAATTATGGTCACCACTTTCAAACTCTCAGAATTTGACTCTAGAAATCTTCACAGAAGTCATGTCTTGTCCTGGTAACGCCTTTCTCTTTTCTTTTTTTTTTTCAAAATGTAGATCATGGAAAGTTTTGTTTCTTAAGTTCTGGTAGAAATTTTGGCACTAATGTCAAATTAATTTGATCAATTATTGTATTTTGAGAAAATTGTTGAATGTCTGGAAAGCAAGAACTAAAACCTTTCCTTTTTCCAATTGTAAGAATTAAACAGTTATTAGTCGCTACAAGAATCATAATGTAAAGGGTTCCTACCTATGAATTTACCTGAGATGGAGGACCATGACTTCAAGGGGGTATCAAATACCCCCATCACTCTTTTTTGGGCTAAATCTAGATGACCGGTCTCTACCTTGCTTTCAAAACTTTATTCTTTTGGGAAAATAACATTTCATTTCTTTTATTGTTCATTGTACAATTTGAAAATTGGTCACAAAGCCTTCTTATTTTGGAATGAACAATGAATTTTTTGTTCTCCTCCAATGGAAAGGGAATATCAAAAAGGAAAAGATTCAACCATCTTTAACTAGCCGCTGAAAAAAATGGTGCTAAGATTGATGACAATTTATCAGCGTGGATTTTTTTTTACAATATATCAAATTTAAAATTTTTATTAATGTTTTTATTGAATTGTTTTTAATAAATAACTTTACGAATCTTACATAAAAAACTTCATTTAAAGATTTTTATCTAAGTCTTGCCTATAATTAGATATGGGTCACTGCTTCATTTGAGCTTGCAACACAATAATTTACAATTATATGTAAGTTTGATAATTCGCGTATTTATATTATTAAAATGTTGCGCCTGAAGTAATAATCACAACAATACAGAAGTAATAGACAACAATCAATAATCAAAGATGTAGGAAAAATAAAGCACACCAAGATTTACGTGAAAAACCCTCCAGTGTAGAGGGAAAAAATCACGGACCACCAGAAAAATCTTCACTATCAAATAATAGGTATACAAAGTTCTTCTCTAGCTAAAACTAGAGCTAAACAATAACTAGAGAAAACAATTGGAGAAATCTCACCAAATAAGTGACTCAACAAATACACCCTGGATTTGTTCCTAGAGAGCTTCAAACCCGATCTTCACTGCTCAGAATGTAGAACTCTAAATCATAAAGCTCCTGACAAGGTTCCAACTCAATCGGACCACGGATCGACTTCCGTTCAACCAACTCTCGCTTTTCCTTTTTCTCTCTGCTTTTCCTGGCTTTTCCTGGCTTTTCCTCTTTCTCTACTTGGTTTTCGACACACACATAAAACAACCCCAACTCTTTTTATTAGGTAGCTAGGGCTCTGTGTAAAATGAAAGATCAAGGCCCATGGCCTTTACTTGGTCCAAAACCACTTACATGAGGCTGGACCCCATTTTCCTAACAATCTCCCCCTCCAGCCCCATTAGGAGGAGATTCATCACCATAACAATTTCATTTGGAACTTACCTTGGCCATGGAACTCATGTCGGCCAAGTTACTACAAAGCTCAAGCTTTTCCCTGGGAAGTATCTTAGTTAACATATCTGCTACATTCTTATCAGTATGAACTTTTTTCAACAACATCTGTTGTTCTTCAATCACTGAACGTAACCAATGATATCTAACATCAATGTGCATTGTTCTAGCATGGTACATGGTATTATTACTCAAATCTAAAGTACTCTGGCTATCACAAAATATCACATACTCTTTCTGATTCAACCTCAATTCAAGAAAAAAACGTTTCATCCAAAGCATTTCTTTACATGCTTCAATTGCTGCAATATACTCAGCCTCTGTAGTTGACAAAGTAACACACTTTTATAACTTAGATTACCAAGATACAGCTCCTCCTGTAAAAGTGAACAAATACCCTGAAGTAGATTTCCTACCATCAAGATCGCCTGCCATGTCAGCATTCATAAACCCTTCTAGAACTGGTTGTGAAACTCCATAAGTCAAGCACATTTTTGAGCTACCCCTCAAATATCTAAAAATTTATTTCACTGCTTCCCAGTGAACCTTTCCTGGATTAGAAAGAAATCTGATCACTACACCAACTGCATGAGCAATGTCAGGCCTTGTACAAATCATAAGATACATTAAAGAACTGATTACAGAAGAATAAGGAATACTAGACATAGCTAGTTGCTCTTCCTTAGACACTGGATAAGATTTCTTACTTAGATAAAAATGGTTGGCAAGTGAACTGCTAACTGATTTAACATGTTGCATGTTGAATCTACCAAGCACTCGTTCAACATACTTTTCCTGTGACAACCATAGCTTTCTAGCTTTTCTATCCCGGATAATGTCCATACCAAGAAACTGCTTTGCTGGACCTAAATCTTTCATATCAAAGGACTTAGACAATTGTTCTTTCAACCTGTAAACCATACTAGCATCTTATCCTACAATCAACATATCATCAACATATAATAATAGGATAATGAAGTTATCATTAGGGAATTGTTTAACATACACACAAGAATTCGTTGCTATTCTTTTATAGCTATGACTCATTATAAAAGAATCAAACTTCTTGTACTACTGTCACAGAGCTTGTTTCAAGCCATACAAGCTTTTCTTCAATTTGCAAACTAAGTGCTCTTTCCCTTTCACTTTAAAACCCTCAGACTGATTCATATAAATGTCCTTCTATAAATCACCATGCAAAAATACAGTTTTAACATCAAGTTGCTCAAGCTCAAGATTCAAACTAGCTGTCAATCCCAGTACTACTCGAATAAAATTCATCTTTACAACTGGAGCAAAAATCTCATCAAAATTAATGCCTGATTTTTGAGAAAAACTTTTTATTATCAATCGAGCTTTGTACCTCACTAGTTTGTCACCATCTTTTTTCAACTTGAACACCCATTTATTCTGTAATGGCCTCTTCTCTGTTGGAAGTTTAACAAGATCATAAGTATCATTCTTTCGTAATGACTCAATCTCTTCTTTCATTACTTTTAATCAGTGCTCTCTATCCGAAGTAGCCTGCACATCTTGAAAGCTTTCTGGCTTCCCTTCATTGGTAACTAAAATAAAATTTAAATTTGGATACCTGGTAGATGGCCTGCACTCTCTAGTAGATCTCCTAGGCTGAAACTCTACATCACTTGATGTCGAAGGTAGCTCCCCCTGCTCAACACTTTCAGGTAGAGAGAATTGCTCCTCTTACTCAAAACTAATAGCATCTGGCTCATCACCAACTGTAGTTGGCTCATTCATATCCTCAAGTTCTGTTTCTTGCTCATTTTCACCATTTGTGGCTCTTTCCTGTGGAATCCCTGTCGGTGTTGAAACATCACACTCAACAGTAACCCGTGTAGTCTTCTTATTTTTCTTAAGGTCTGCTATAGTTCTTTTTCATGAAAAACCACATCCCTGCTTCTGACTGTCTTTCTCTTTACTGGATCCCATATCCTGTAGCCAAATTTCTCATCATCATATCCTACAAACACACACTGTGTAGCTTTACTGTCAAGCTTTGATCTCTGCTCTTTTGGTACATGCATGAATGCTTTACACCCAAAAACTTTTAAGTGAGAGTATGAAGTATCTTTTTCTGTCCACACTCTTTTTGGAATGTCAAAGCCCAAAGGAACTGATGGTGACCTGTTAAGTAAATAACAAGCAATGTTGATTGCTTCACCCCAGAATGGCTTTGGTAATTTTGCTATCCTCAACATACATCTGACTTTTTTCACAATTGTGCGATTCATTCTTTCAGCTATACCATTATGTTACGGTGTTCCAGGTTCTGTCTTCTCATGCCTGATCTCATACTTTGAGCAATACTCTTCAAAGTCTTTAGATGTGTATTCCCCACCATTAACAGTTTGAATACACTTCAAGGGTAACCCTGTTATCCTTTAACCATGGCATAAAATTTTTGAAAATACTGCAGTACCTGACTTTTGTATTTCAACATATACACCCAAGTCTTACGTGAAGCATCATCAATAAAAGTAACAAAATATCTGCTACCACCTAATGACTCAACCTCAATGGGACCACATACGTCAGAATAAATTAATTCCAATATATTTTCTTTTCCCTGAGAACTTTTACGAAAAGAAACTCTATGATGTTTACCAAACAAAAAATAATCACATGAATCGAGAGACATATTGAGAGACTACCTTGTCAAAACCTGTAACCCTTTTTCACTCATGTGTGCCAGCCTCTTGTGCCACAAGTTTGCTAAAGCATCATTTTCAATGGTATTTACCTGGTTACCATTCAATTGCATCCACGTCTTATATATTGTGCAGCATAGTTTTCCCTTTGCAACTACCATAGATCCTCTGAGAAGCTTTCACTGTCCATTCTTTTGTCGATTTTCATATCCTTCCTTATCAAGGACATTAATAGCAAGCAAGTTCATTCTCATATCTGGAATGTGTCTGACATCCCTCAAAGTCAACATGCAGTCTGTACTAGTTTGTACAACAATATCACCAATCCCAACAATCTGTGACACACTCTTGTTTTCTATTTTGGTACAACCAAAGTCTCATACTTTGTAAGTTGTAAACAACTCTCTCTTAGGAACACAATGATATACCGCTCATGTGTCAACTATCCACTCAATGTCGGGATCACTAACATGATTACAATCATCATGTGCACAAACCAAAGTAACTGAATCACTATCTAAATTTACTGCTGCAACATTGCCATCATCTGAACTCTTACTTTTATCATCTTTTCGCTCTTGCTTCAATATTTTACAGTTTCGTTTTATATGACCTGCTTTACCATAATAAAAACACTTCACTTTACCTCTAGACTTGGATCTATGTTTAGACTTACCACTGTCTTTTGAGTCCTAACATCTATCAATGTTTCTACCCCTATTTTCTATGACCAGAGCTTGATTCTCAGGGTCTACATTTTTTCGCCTTGCTTCTTCATTAAGCATACTGTCCTTTACCATCTCCAATATCACCTTATAATCAGGAGCTGAATTAAGAACAATCACAACTAGAGTATTCCAACTGTCTGGCAATGAACCCAAAAGAAATAATGCTTTCATTTCATCATCCATCTTAAGCTCCATAGTAATCATCCGATTAAATATATCTTAAAAATCACTCAAGTGCTCTATAACAGATCGTCCATCCCTGTACTGTAAAGTTGCAAGCTTTTTAACAAGCATAACTTTATTCATACATGTTTTTCTCTCATACAATGCTGTCAATTTTTCCCAAACAATGTAAGCATCTGACTCCTACGTTACATGATGAAACATGTTGATATCAACCCATTTTCTGATTGTAGCCAGCGCCTTTTTACTTAGCTTCTTCCAGCTTTCATCTTTTATATCTGCTGGTTTAGCCGAATCACCCAATACTGACTCATACAAATCTTTGCAGTATAGATGATCCTCCATCATAGGCTTTCAAATTGAATAATTCGATGCTGTCAATTTTATTATGAAACTTGTATCACCCTCCATGATCTCAAATAGAATTTACTTCTATCCTGGGTTGCTTCTGTATTGATGTCTTAAAATAACCCTCACTCTGATACCACTTGTTGCGCCTGAAGCAATAATCACAACAATACAAAAGCAATAGACAACAATCAATAATCAAAGACGCAGGAAAAATAAAGCACACCAAGATTTACGTGAAAAACCCTTCAGTGTAGAGGAAAAAAATCACAGACCAATAGAAAAATCTTCACTATCAAATAATAGGTATACAAAGTTCTTCTCTAGCTAAAACTAGAGCTAAACAACAACTAGAAAAAATAATTGGAGAAATCTCACCAAATAAGTGACTCAACAAATACACCCTGGATTTGTTCCTAGAGAGCTTCAAATCCGATCTTCACTGTTCAGAATGTAGAACTCTGAATCATAAACCTTCTGACAAGGTTCTAACTCAATCGGACCACGAATTGACTTCCATTCAACCAACTCTCGCTTCTCTTTTTTCTCTCTGCTTTTCCTGACTTTTCTTTTTTCTCTACTTGGTTTTCGACACACACATAAAACAACCCTACCTCTTTTTTATTAAGTAGCTAGGGCTCTATGTAAAATGAAAGATCAAGGCCCATGACCTTTACTTGATCCAAAACCACTTACATGAGGCTGGATCCCATTTTTCTAACATAAAATTCTGATAATTTATATATTTATATTTATTTTATATGAAAACTATATGTCATAATTCGTATCAATATAAAAATATGAAATTTTTTTTTATTTTATCAAATCCATATATGATATTTATTAAAATTTTAAATTATTTCACTTTCGTATTTTTTTTATGTTATTTTTATATTATATCATCGTATCATATTTTAAATTATCAAATGTAATCTGCCTGACACATTTAATTTCCAATCGAAAATGTCAAGAAACTCTTGAAATTTAGCACAACGGAATTGTAAAAAGACTGGAGAAGTTCATTGAGAAATAACCCGATTGAAGACAAAGTTGTAATTTGTGTGGCCACTCGTGAATGAAGAATCAAAAACCTTGGAGCCCTTGCTTCCCCTCTACACGGGCTAGCAAGGGATGCAACTCAGTAGAAGAGAAGTTACCTTGACTTGTTGACTCTGTTACCATATCAACAAAATTACATTGCATTTGAAAAAAAAAAAAAAAAAAAGAGAGAGACAAAGAAAAGAAGTGAGTAACATGATTTTTCCACGCCAAGGCTTAATTTGATCATATATATGCCTCTGGATGCATGTTCTACAATTTTTTTTTCTTTCCTTTTTTCCTTTCAAGTAAAAGAAAAAAAAAGATTGATCACATCACTTGTGGGCAATTATACAGAGATTATGAATCTCTCAACCAATCAACAAAACATTCATTATTTTCAAACCCTTGACATTATATAGAACCATGGTGATAGTATCCCACAATACATCCAAAAATTATATAGTCATCTTTGTTAAATGAATCAATGGTCTGTTTATAATTTTATAAGAATTCTGATGTAGAGAATTCATAATATTATGGTCAGTTATAAAATAAAAATCTGTTAATGAGACAAACTGACCTGAGATAATCTGTAATAAAAAATCCTTCTCAAGATTCTTGTATTATCAAGGCATCCTTGATTAACGTTATCAAAGGTCTAATGGATTAAATCAAATAGGTCACCGTATGTTGGGCCGGATAATTTCTTCAGAACCTCTGCCAAAAGGTAGGTCAGAGCACCGTTCATCTGGCCATTGAAGGCCTGCATTCATGTGTCAGAAGGATAAGCCAAGTAAATCGTAACATAGGAACTTAAAATTTTAATTACGAATCAAATCACATGGAAATGTGTATTTGAAAAATGAAAGCGAATTAAGTATCTTCACTTACAGGAGGTATCAACAGCGGCTTGGTTTTCTAGACAAGCACTGATAGAGATAGCTAATCCACCATTTGTACTTTTGTCGACACCCGATGGCGGACTATTGTCTTTCCATTTTTTCCTGTTTGATTCGATCAATGAAAAATAAGGGTATTAAAGGGTAGTTTGACTTTGAGTATAGTGCCCTTTCCCTTTCAAAATGGAAAATGCTCCTTGGATTCGTTCAAATTAGAGAGCAGAACATTTATTTGATCTTCTTTCTTATGATAGGAAAAAAATAATTTTTTTGAAGATAAAATTTGGGTACAGTATTTTGGTCTAAAATTAGATTATTAATTTGGATAGAAGCAACCTTTTTTAAAAAAAAAATTGAAGATAAAGTTTGCAAGAAAAGATAGGCTTACTCTGGACTGAAGTACGTGCGGAAGATCTAAAATGGTTCCGCTATGACAAGCATCAATTATGGCCATGAAGCGTGACGGCGTTCTTGATAGGACGAACGATAAGGGAATTAAGATCATCATCGACGATCATGCCCGCATTTTCAAAATCAACAGGACAGATGGTTTCGTTGAACCCATCATCAGCCTCATCAGGTTGTCGTGAGCCATGTCCAGAGTAGAAGAACACCAGTGAATGCCCCTGTTGGCAGTCATTCACCAGCCATCTCAAAGAATCCTCGTTGGTATAAATCGTTGGTCCGCAGTTTTTAATCTAACCATGACAATCTGGTGGGATTCTGGATTCATATAATAGAATAATTAGTAGCAGTAACATACCGGTTAGAACACGAATGCGTTCTCCGGGGTAACCAAATCTAGCAATCAACAAATCTCTCATATTCTTACGTTGTTAACAGTTCCTTTAAGCTTGTACTGCTTCCTATTAATGTAAGCAATTCCGCACAGTACTGCACGCTTGCTTGATCTCATCGGGTTACGACCAGAGGGCTCGTAATTTATGGAAGGAGTTACAGTACCCTGATGCGTCTTACTTTTCATATGGCTAACGAAGCTTCTTATTCGGCTGCGCAGTTCTTGATGCTGCTCCTCGTTCGGAATTGAAAGAACGTTTCTGCACGAAGGACACACAATCCCTGCACCTTTGGTTCTTGCTTTCACAGCCAGTTTTTGCCTGCATCGAAAGCACGTTATGTTTCTTCCGAGTTCCATTACTGTTACAAATTTCATTAAATTTTGCTTTTACAGTCGGCTACAATAGTGGAGAAGCTTTAATATGCAGAGGTATATAGGGAAAGACTCACACGAAATTGTGAAATTCACGAAGATTTCTACTAAAAACGATGAAATAAAAATTAAAAAATTTTGTTATATAAATTAAGTGTGTAACATTTAAAAAAATTTTAAAAAATATATATATTTTTTATAAATATTTTTAGTAAAAATATTGATAAAATTTTTATGTTAAATAAATATTGATTAAATTTGAATTATAAATAATATTTTTAATAATATTTTTATATATTATTAATTTTTACAATAGACTCTATCAATTTATCAATTTAAATTTTTTATTAAATTATTTTTAAGAAGAAATTTCGTAAAATTCACTTTAAAAACTTCATGTAAGTTTTATCTAAGATGTATATGCTTCACATGAAGCCGCTTTTAAGAGTTAAAAAATCAATGACGAATCTATCCAAATTAACCAACAAAATTATCAAGCATTTATATTTTAGTGAAATTCTTTTAATTCACAAGTAGAATAATTTTTTTATTTTTTTAATATACTTTAAAAGATATGGTACTTTATTAATTTTGCCTATAAAATTTAAAAATTTTAGTGATGAATGGGATAATTTCTTTTATATTTTAATTTATTATATTTTATATTATAAAAAACAAAAATAAATTTCCTTTCTAAAAGAACGGCAAAACCACAAAAGTACTCTAGAGAATAAAACATAAGAAGTTTTCTCTAGAGAATTATATTCCCTATTGTATTGGAAGTCCATTTAAAATGTGACTCTCCAATAATGGATCTGCTTTGACAATTTGGTATCTCCAATTCCTCTTTCCTATCCATCATCTTTATATTTTGGTAAAAATAAAAAATAAAAAAAAAAAGAAAAAAAACATCATATGCCGTCCTCCTATATTAGCCTGCATGATTGGCTACTATAGAAATCCTACTACTCCAAATAAGAGCAGAATTCTGGGAAGATTTTAGGGGAGAGAGTTATGGCTTCTGCTTTGGAGAGATATTGTTTTGTAGATACAGAGTAAGAGCAGGTGGAGACAAAATGTTCCTTTATTACTGACACAGTTGTTACCCTTTGCATGGACATTATTTTTACAAAGGATCAGATCATTCTACTCAATATCACAAATTTTCAAGAGGCAGATACAAAACGATCATCTCTCTCACTTTTTTTTTTCTTACATCAAAACTGTATGAGGAAGATCTTGGCACCAATCTAACAACAAATCGATGGCAGCAGTACCATCTTCAACCCTTCTTTTCATATTCCTTAATTTCGTAGTTTTTCATCTCTTTTATTGATAAATCTAATTTAAACTGTTTATTTCCTGGTAACTATTCTTTAAATAATAAAAACTCTTGTTGTTATCATAATTTAGATGTTTATTTCTGTTGTCGTGCCAGAGAAACCAAGATGTCGAGCATACATTGTACAAAGGTATCCATTAACCATGAGAACTTGATCACAGTATTGCTTGAAGATCGACATTGAATGAAAGCTTCTGCTCTCTAACACTCCTCGCAAAATCCATGGCATCCGTTGCTTCAATAGGGGATCCACTACGCATCAGTTATAGTTCAAATGTCCTCTCGTAAACTGGAAACTCTTCAGAAGCTGAAAGTAGAGGCTTCTGTACACAATCAAGAAGCATGTGTGAAATTTTTCCGAGAAAGAGAGAAAAATTGACTCTTTCAACGCAAGGAATGATACATGCAATTGCATATGGAGCTTAAAGATCCTCAAAATGTGAATTTTTTTTTTTTTTGCTGTGTAGAGTGCTTGAGGCCAATTATCCAAAGTTTATGAGAGAGGTTACCTGTGTGAGATTGGGGCCAAATATTCTGCTTAATATTCTTGAACCACCGAAGCACCCTTGTTGGTTTGCTTCTTCAATTCGCTCTTGCATCCGGTCAAGTAATTCCCCGTATGTTATACTCGGCCTTCCTCTCACAACTTCTATTAAAATAAACGTCATTGCACCATACATTGACTTGGAACTAAAAGCCTGCAAATATATATATTTTTTATGAACTATTTATCAGGAATATTTGTATGCTGCAAAAGAATAAATTAGTCTAAAAAATATATATTTTAATGCAAAAGAGATACATATATATTTTTTTAATTTCTAAAAGCAAACATGCACTGTGACTTTGTAAGTTTTATATTTTATTTATTAGGTTTTGAAGATTGCAAGATGATTTATGGGTTTCACGTAGATCCAATTTAAAAATAAAATTCTTAATTTAGTTTATGATTAGTTACATATTTAATACCTGAATTATAGGTAAATTTTTTATTTGATACTTAAAATTTAAAATTCTTAATTAAAGTATTCGATTTTTGCATATAGCTAGACTGATATTGTTAATCAAATGAATTTCATATCTAAAAATAATCAATAAAAACACATCATGTGTTTCATAAATACCTCAGTCGAGTGCCAATTACATGATTAACTCTTTAATTGAAAAGACAAACAAATGGAAAGGAATCTTGGTACTTCTTTATCTATGTTGGAAGTTTAAATTCATTTTCCTCCATAGATCAAAGAATAAAAGAATGAGAAAGGGTCATTTGATACACAGTCAATATGTTGTCAATAAATCAATGACATTTCATAAAAAATTAATTTAAAATTTTAAAAATTTTAAACAATAAATACATTTAATTTTAAAAATATATTTAAAATTATTTTTTATAAGAGGTTATTGTCTAGTTAACTAATCATATATAACATTTATACATTGATAATATATCCAATATAAAAGCAATTATAACATTTATATACTAAGGATGCATTAAATATAAAACCAATTAGGAGTTTCTTACCGATGTGTCAGTAGCAACCTGGTTATCTTGGCAAGCACTGATAGAATATGCTTTGCCACCACTTGTTTGTTTCCTCACACCTGATGGAGGACTGTTATCAATCCACTTTCCTCTGATAACCCCCAGATAAAAAATTTCAAATATCATTACAAAAGCAAAGTAGATAAAATTTTTATAAGGGATAAGGAAAATAATGGTTGCTTTATGTGAAACTCACTTTTCTCTATCATAGACGTGCTCTAGATCAAGAACAGTTCCACTATGGCAAGCATCAATAATGGCATGAAGGGTGACACCCTCTGGCAGGGGCTTAACAATGGTGGCGTAAATGTCATCATCGAGGATCATGCCTTCTTTCAGAAAATCAACCGGACAGATGGTTTCGTCAAACCCATCTCTTTCATCATTATTAAAATTGGGCTGCCGTAAGCCATGTCCGGAGTAAAAGAACACCAGTGAATCTCCAGACCGGCACCCCTTCACCAGCCAGTTCAAGCAATTCTCGATGTTTGCCTTTGTTGGGATAAGTCGGGCGTCTGACTGTTCCTCTGCAGTTTGAATAGATATTATTTTTAACAAATTACTGAGAATCAATCGAAATTGCTTGGTATAAAATATATTAAGGGTCCAATTTGATGGGTGGCAACTAGATGAGATTGGGCGAGATGAAAAACAGTTGTGGTGACGAAATTGGATTAAAATCAATGATAAAAATATGTATTTGAATGAAAAATGTAACATTGTGATGAGATTGTGTATTTCAATGGACTGCACCACTAAATATAATCCATAATTAAAAATATCTTTATTTTCATGTACGGAAGAGCCACTGAAGCCAATTGCACTGTAGGGTGCTATCCAAATGCATCCATCATGCAATTGTATATAATTTTAAACTCATACTTCTATATTGAATCTTGAGTTTCCTTGGACCAATGCAAGAAGTTAAAAGCACAAAACATAGCAAATGCTAAAACAAGCACTAAGGCTGATAATAAATACCTGTGAGCTCCAGAATATTTTCCTCTCGAAATTCATACTTTTGAATCAACAAATCTTTCATGTTTAACACATCGTTTATGGTCCCCTTGAGCTTATACTTCCAGTTCTTGTAGCTAACACCGCAAAGCACCGCTCGTTTCTTCGCCGAAACGCCAGAGTTGTCCAAAGCACAAAGCGTAGAGTAATTTGTCGATGATGACCCTGAAGCAGCAGGTTTCTGGGTGCTACAGTGCAGAATTTTCTTCAACTTTTCCCTCATAGAGGTACCTATCAACGGAGGACTTGTCCTGCCATGCTCTTGGGAAGATGATTGTTTCCTTATTGTTCGATTTTGATTTACCGTATGGCAATGCGGGCAAATAACTGTTTCAGTATTGGTTGATGCTGAAAACCTTTGCCTGCAACGCTGGCAGACTATTCTAATTTCCATATCACCCTCTGCCTCCGGGAGGAAACTCATTGTTTGAAGTTTAATGGAACATTCAACAGAGAGAAAAGGGCCTGGCCAAAGCCAAGGCAAAGGTCATTCCTTGCTTCCACCCGTCTTTTATTATTATATATGCGCGGATATATATATATATATATATTTATATATAAATATATACACATATATATATATATATAAGAATATTACCTTTTTTTTAACAACTTTATAATAGATATGTAATTAGATCCGGCAATCTAAAATGTAATACTTAACATGATACGAAATGATAAAAAAAAATGTGAATGTGACACATTTTAAAATTTTAATAAAAATTATAAATCAATTCAATAAACTTAAAAAAGTAATTTATATTTTCATATTAACGTAAATTATTATGCATAATTTTTATATAAAATACAATACAAATATTTAAATTATCAATATTTTATAATAAATACGAGTACATGAACTGTCAAGTTTATATGTACTATAATCTTAATTTGTATGATTCTTATTTTTTTATTTAATTTTTTTAACAAAAAAGGTTGTAATATGAAAATAAAAAAAATAATTATAAGTATTGAGATTTAAATTTTAAATTTATTAAATGTCAATTCTTAATAATGATTGTATAAATCAATTAAATTAATTGAATACTTTATTACACATTTAAAAATTTAAATGTTGATGCCCCGGGCATTAAAAAGGTTTGGCTCCTAATGGTCCTTTATAATTTTGCCTATTATCATCTTTATTATAAGCTTGATGGTAAAGGAAATTACCAAATTAAATTCCCTTTTAACAATAAAAATAGTTGAGATTGTAGCCTACACAAGAGCTACATCTCCTATAATAAAAAAAAAATGTTCCAATTCTCACTTTTCCAGCTTAATTATTCTAGAAAATAAAAAATATAATAGCTCAATCGTTTTTTTAACACATGTAATAGTTTAATTGTTAATTAGATTTGTACAATTTTTATTTTTTACAAAGATAGGTTGCTAATAATTCTACTTCTACACATGTGTGGTATAAATTTAATAAGATTGGCTTAAATGATAATATTCTATTTTTTTCTCCTTTTTGTTTTAAATAAGAGGATAACTTTAGATGATCTCAAATATTCCAATATCCATAAATTTTTTTTTTATTTTGGAAAATAATTTGTAACTTGAAAATAAAGAAATGAGTTGTAAAACTTCGAGGTTTTTATAAATTAATTTTAATTTTAAATTAATATTTCATAATTAAATGGGACGACCAAAACTTTAATTATAAAACAGTAAAAAAAAAAACTTTAATTATAAAAAAGTACAAATAAAAATTATCTCATCAACTTTAAGTGGAGTTTTTAATCCACAAACAAGATTAATAAAATAATAAATATCTTTTTTAAGGTATATTAAAAAATAATAAAAGCAGTTAAGAAAATGAGATGTAACTTATTGTAACTGTTTTGAAAACTGCAAAACAAAAATTTTAAAATTTTAAAATTCAAGAATTGTCATTAATTTTTTTATCTGATTGGTTATTTAAAAAATTTATTTTTTAATAAAATTCTAAAACTAGTTAAAAATTTATCAAAAAAACAATTTTGATATTTGAAATTAGAGATGTATTTGATAGTATGACTACACTATGAAAAAAATTAGCACTCTCATAACTCTTATTTTAAAAATGATATCAATTAATTTTATATTATTTTTTAATTTTAACAAAAGATCTTAATTTTGATATTTAAAAATAATTTCTTTAATTTTATTATTTTATCATAATTTTAATTTTTCATCCCTTTTCATTTTTTATTATTCCACTTTTATTTGAAACATATATTGGAACCTTGTTATCGAAACATTCTCAAAACATTCTATTATATTAATAACATTAAAAGAAATTTTTTTCACATACATATTTTTTAGAAATTACTATTCTGGTTTTCTTAAAATTCTATCTTCGAATATTCATATTATTTTTTATGATTATTATATGAAATGCAAATAACGAAATGTGATATTCATATAGAAAGTTTTCTTATCTTAGTAATTTTAATTATTTTTCCCTTATATTATACCAACTCAATTTCTTTTTATTCATTATTTATTTTCTTTTTTTGTATTTGTTTAAATTATCTAATTGCTTCATCTTTATTATTATTCTTATTTATTTTTTTTAAAGAAACAAAAACAAAGAAAATTCCTTTTTATTGAAAATTTTTCTAGATACCTCAAATACTTTTGTGGCATTTTAGAAAATTTTCTTCATCTAAAAATTTTTTAGAAATCACTATTTAAACTTTTTTAAAATCCTATTTTTGGATATTTTCATTTTTTTTTCTCTTTTTTTAAAATAAAAAAATATTAATTACTGCAAATAATATTTATACATTATTTCATATAATCTTATTACTAAATAAGATTCATTCTGTCATCACTTTTGTTTGTATTTGTTTATTATTATTTTATATTTTTTTAGGAAAATTAATAAATGAAAATCCCTTATATTAAAATTTTTTAATATTTTATTATTTTTATAGTATAAAAAAATATTTTTACATAGAGATTTTATGAAATTGTTACTCATTTTCTTAATATCTTATTCCAAGAGATTTTTATTTTTTATTTTTATTATGTATTTATTATATATTTTTTATTATGATTTTATTTTTTATATTTTTTATACCTATGTTTTTTAATTTATCAATTAATTTTTTTAACACCAATTTTTTTATTTCTTAAAAAAAATATTTATTCTAGGGATTTAAAACATAAATACACATTAATAAATAATTTAAAAATTAAAAAAAAGTTAAAAAATAAAAAAATTATCCAAGATCAGTTAATGCTGATCAATGGTTTAAGGGCTATTCAATCAATTCAACATGGATCAGGATGATTTTCTATGGTCTAAAACGATTTCTGTTAGTTCAATTTGGGTTGAATCAATTCACTGACGATTCATCTCCGATTTGGTCTAAACCTTGAAACTGAAATAGGTTTAGGTCAAGCGCGTAGGTTATCGGATTGGTTTGACACAAATCGATATCTTTTTTTAACCTTATTTTTACTAAACTATAAAATCAAACTTAGTATCCTAACTCCTTTTATAAAATTAAAAAATTATAGTACTATCAGTATATAAAAATGAATTTAAATTCATCATCTAACATGACATAAGGAATCCATCCTCCCAGGTGAAACTGTTCCAGATATTACCATGATCTCTTATTAGTAGAATAAAAGCTTTAGTGATGGATTTATTCAACCTTTCGGCCAGATGCATTTTCTTTATTCTTCTATTAGTAGAATAAAAAGCAAGAATTGGATGCCTTTTCCTTTCAAACCCTGTGGCTGTAACTTTATTCCTGGTTTGTCTGATTCGTGCTTCATCTTAGAGATATATTAAAACACACGTTATGGGCGGCAGTTGGAAAAATCCCAAGATCCAATATTAACAATCATAGCTTTGCTTTCTCAAAAATAAATAACACATTTTCATCAATAAAAAAGAGATTCCCCAGCCACTATGAATTAGAAGTAGTCACTGCTTCAAATTCTATTCACATTTCTTATCTGTAGTAAAGTAGTGCTTCTTTTTCACCTCACAAAAAAAGAAAAGGTTTCATAAATTTAAGGTTCTCTTAGTTTGAGAACACTTTAGATCGTGCTAGTATGCTTTTACCACTTGAGGATTGTCCATCACGAATTTGATTCGTTCAAATGCTTCCACCAATTCATTTCATGTTACATTTTTTTTTATTTTTTATTTTTTTTGCTAATAAGAATGTTTTAGTGCTCTTAATGTTCAAAATCCCTATACAAACTGAAATGAAAAGGAAAAACCTGAAATTTTCTTTATTCAAAGATATCCAAGGATTCTTTCGTTTAATTCTGGTCCACAAATTGATGGACTCTTCTTCCAATGCATTCAAGCAATTTACAATTATCTTCCATTTGCCGACACAGAAATAATACAAGTATTTGTCATCTCAAAGGTTTTATACACCAATATATATAGAGAGAGAGAGAGAAGAACAAAAAAGAAGTAAAAAAAAAAGAAAGAGAAATTCGGGATCAAATGGTTATGATATGCCATCCTTTTTTCTTTTTTTAATCGTAACAGGCAACAACAAAAGCTCTGGCTGTTCTGTAGGAGTGAAACATGAGTAACATCTATACTGGACATGACAAACCGAGTTTATGGTAGAAGGGTAAAATGAGGTACATAAGAAAGTTGAAGTAAGCAAGGTGTTATTGTCCAGAACATGAGATCAAAATTCTTTCTTCTCTCAGATTTCATGGAATTTGAGAAAAGTAGTCTGGCTTAGAGGAATTTGATTTGAGTGCTGATAATTTGGCTGAGCCCAGGGCTTAGAGGAGTTTCTAATGATTTTAACATGGTTTTCCGATAATTTCTGCAACTTCTTTTCTCTGCTGCGTGCAGCCTGTGCCACACAAAACCTCTACTTATCTCGAACCTAACAATATATTTATACAGCAGTTGTTTGAGTGCTAATAATGATTTTAACCAAAACTATATGTAAATTTAACAAAAAAAAGTATGTATATTTATCATGTTAGACATGAGTTGTATCATAATAATTTTTGTACATTACACGCGTTAAATATGAAATAAACAAACTAAATACATGAATTCAGTAGTCTTATATTATGTTTGATATGTATTTAAAAAAAATGAAAAGATTACAAAAATGATTAATTATCTTTTTGATATAAGATGATTCAATCCTTTTAAAGTAAGAATTATTTTTAATCAATGAAATTAAATTTATATGTACTATTATACTCTTAAAAATTACATCAATAATTTAAATTATATAAATTTTAACCAATAAATAAATTATCTTATCATAATCCTTACACACATCAAATACAAAATAAAATGACATTATTTAATATAATTTTATTTATAATATCATTTTATTCTATCCTATTACAATCTTGTATATCAAACACATCCTAAAGTCTCTTAGCCTATCCATCTGCACAAATCTTGAAGATAAACCAATATATAAGAAGATATATTGAAGCAGCACTAAGCCATACAAACACAATAACTAGGAAACACATAACAAAGCTGGGATCAGCAATAGGCTAACATAAATTTAATGGAAGTTACCACACATCAAGTAATTCTTGCTCAGAAACTCGTATACCAAAGGCTTTGACCTACATTGATGATAATTCATAGCTGAACCACTGTTTTTTTTTTTTTCTTTCCTTTTATACAATATAAAGGGCATATCTGAACAACTGTTTAATGCACTGAGTTGCCTAGAAATTTGGCCTTGCAGGTTGGACACATATAACCAACTGAATCTGATTGTATTTCAGAATCAACAGCCTCCTGGTTGAACTCCGTTCCACACCACACAAACAGTTTTAAGCTGATGCTTGCCAGCCATATTTAACAAAACTTCTGATTCAAACTGATTCGAAGAACTGTAAGCACCACCTATATCTGGATTATTGACCAAATCCATCGGAACCTCTGGCAATGAGGGAGATACTTGTACACCCGCAAAGCTGAATTTTAGCCGCTCTATTTCATCCAACCTTAGTTCATCAAATCCTGCTATACTGTCATGCCTCTGATCAATGCTGCACAAACCATCTTCTCCCTGTTGTTACACATGGAGAACATAAACTAATTTCTTTTGTGAAATAATTTCAGCCAACAATTTCTCCTGCATGATCTAACATGCACAAGAAATCTACGACATTTAAACCTCCAATAGTGCCAGACTACAATGGACAAAAGATTTAGCATATAAGAAAAAACCATCACTAGGTTAAATTTTGTACTAAACAATAAAACAATTGATAACTCACATTGCACAACCTTATTTTGTGCACAAGGGGAAATTTAAAATAAACTAAGAAGTTTAAAACCTTATTTCCATTCTAGAGACATAAATATTTCTTTTGAGTTAAAAAAAGTAACATTTAGAAACTACTCAACCAACTGAAACTTTTGATGAACCAGATCAACCAACGTAAGCAACCAATAAGGAAAGCTTATCGCTGGCAACTATACAACCAGATTGAGGTAAATTGCATTGCAAAAGAAAAAGGTAAATCATAACCATCTACAAATGGAGAAATATAAGACTTCTTGTGAGCATCACAACAATCTCAGTGTTTACACCACATTGTATTGATAAAGCAACAAAAAAATAGAACAGTGGCTTTATACCTTATTTGAGATAGCATTTGATACTGATGTACCACTTAGTGGTTGCAATAGGGGCATTGATGATTCAGACACTTCGTCAGGAAGTACATTTTCCTCGGATGTTTGATGTATTGTATCAGGTGCAACATCTTTAGCTGGCCCAGAACTATTTCCAATACCAATAACTAACTCAGTTTTCTTATTATTCTCCGCTTCTTCAGGCTTTGGATGCTCCCTTGTGCCAGCACCATCTAAATTGACATTGTTCTCAACATCATAGATACCCTGATCAGCGGAGAGAACAAGTAAGTTGCTTTCAGAACCTCTTTGCTGCTCAATGCAAAACTTGTCGAGTTCTTTGGCATGAAATGTTAAACCATCTTTTCTGACTAAAGCTTCAGATATACTACCATTTTGCTCATCCATAGATGCGGAAATCGTAGCATCAAAAAGAGAATCCATATTCACAGCATTGCTACCTTCATCAATCTTCTTGGTCTTTTCATCAATGAACATAGGCTCACAGGTTTGTTGAAATAAATCTTGATTCACTGTTCTATTAGTTGTTTCATCCCCTGTTCCCGATTCACTTAAAGGGGAATCAGAATTCATTTCATGATCAGAAGTAGAAGCAGGAATTTCTGCATTCAATTTATCAAGACTTGGCCCATCATTGAGTTCATATCTAGGTACAGCAGTAGTAGTTTCAAGAATAGAATTCTGGGCAATTTCAATTAAAGCATCCATTTTGGAGATCCTCGAGGGCAACTCTTGCTTAGTTACAACCGCAGTTCTCCTTGGAAGAGTCAGTAAACCAGGTGAATCTTCAATTCCTCTCACAAAGTTCCTAACATGGATCCCTAAATGACCATTGTACCGACGCCGTTCATGAAATACCTTATGACAGAACTGACATTCAAATTTCCCATCTCTACGTATCACACCGTCTCCAACAGAAGAACCAAGTCTATACCTCCTTGTAGTCCTCTGATGAAATGATAAAAGGTGTTCTAAATATGCATCCTTCTCATCAAATGTCATATTGCATTTATGACATTCAAAAAGATCGTGTATTTGAACTTCAGTTATTAATACCCAGTAAGTAAACGTCCTTCTCATGTTCAGCAGACCGCCTCTGATAATCTCTTTCTGGATAGCACCTTCCTGCCATTGCATGACCATATTAAACAATGTTAAGAATTTATTTTTTCTTTCATGAGTAAAATCAATGTGAAGGCAAACTTCACTTACATTTTCAGAAGAAATTTGATGAACCTGCTGAGTAATGTCACCACCTTCATCCGTTGTCAAGGGTGCATCATGGAGTCCAAAATAGGATTGCATGTATGCAGAGACTTCCTTGCATGATATAAATTGCCGGCCACCAGGACTGAAAAAAAAAAAAAAAAAAAGAAAGATGATGCCTGGGAGAGAAATTGAAGTTTATTCATGATATGAATCTCTAATTAGTCATGAAAGTGTCGTCTGATAGCCCACAAAGTGTCGAAAATCAAGATTGTGTCTTTGATTAATTAAAATATAAACCCCAACAAAGAAAAATACCGTAAAATGTTGTTTTTCTTTCCATTCGATTCGCATTGTAACTATATTGGTATTAAAAAAAAAGAACAAGAAATCACCTCATATATCTGCGGCAATAAACCGAAGCGCGACCTTCCCTCCTCTTCAACCCCAACAAAAGCTTCCATCCTACAGGCAACACGTCGCCGAAAATACTAGCGTCAACAATTTTTCTCTTCCTTCTCCTGCTACACCACTGATCATGGCATCTTTAATCTCGAAATCTACCATGGTATCCCTCATCCCGTAACTTACCATCGTGTCCCTCGGGGAAGAAGGACGGGAAGTAAAGTCGAGGTGTTGGAATTCGGGGTGGGATTTGAGGGAGACTTTGAGGTACGAGATTATAGATCGGTTTTCTAGGGCTTCGAGATCGTGGAGAGGAGGGAAAGGAGGGGGTGGTTTGGGGGAAGAGAGGAGGCCGGGGAGACGGTGGCGGAGAGGGTGATGATGGGAGGAATGGTGGTTGTTTGGGGAAGGGCGGGAGAATATCTGGCGACGGGAGCCGGCGGATTCATTGAAGCTGGAACGGTCGATGGAAGGGATTAAAATATTGTCGGAGCGTTGAAGGTCGAAGGCGGTTGGGGAACAAAGGGAGAGGAAGAGGAGCTCTGATTGGGTTAGGGTAGTCAGTTCCACGAGAGGGAGAGAATCCATGGTTAGCGGCTGAGCCGCGGTGAGTGTAGCCATCGCTGTGGCTTGGTGCAAACAAGGGAAGAGGGTCAGAAATTTTCTTGACCCAACCTAAAAAATCTTAACGCTGCATAACAAAAATTTTGCCATTGGCAAAAAGAGCTAGTATTTGATACACAATTTGGTCAAAATAAAAAAGAAATCTTTTCTTGGAAATTACTCAAGTGGATAAAAAATATATATAAAATGTTTTATATTCATAAAAACAATTCATACTGCCACAAAATATAGAGGCATATCAAGTTTCCAGAAGACACTCCTGACTTCCTCAGTTTGGTGTTGGAGCCTCTTTCTTCCATTAATGGCAGTGGCAACTCTCTATAATACAAGGTAAGCATTTTTCTCCGCTTTCAAACGTTTCCCTCCAAACCCATCACTGCCCCAAGACAGGACCCGCGACGCACGCAATTCATTGTTCAATGCCAACAGTGAAACCCAAAACCCAAACTTGAGAAACAGGGCCATATTTGGCAGTTTCAGGTTCGTCATCTTTATGTTTTTGTAATCTATATGCTCTCTAAATATCTAAAAGATTTGAGATTTTAGGCTTCTCTTAATTGCTTTGTTATCAAGATTCCCGTGATCATTTCCCTCCACTGCTTGTTTTCGACTCGACTAAACATGCAAAGGTAATATTTTTCGGTGCCAAAACTATTTCATAATTCTTGATTCTTTTATACAGAGTTTTTTCTTTTTATGGCGACTATACATTGTAGAAACACCATGGTGACTTGGTCAGGTTTTCGACCTCGATTTATGTCAGGCTCTAATACAAACAAATTGCGGATATCTCAAGGGCGGTGAGATTCTCTCCATGAAGGTTTAAGAATTGGTTTCTTTGTATGTATGTTGTTCATGTTTTAGTTTTAGATACATGATATCATTTAAAAGGAAAATATTGAGGCATTTTTGGTTCTATGTTTCCTAAATGTACTGCAAGTTCTTTTAATAAATATTTTCATTTACCGGGTTAAATTTTTAATTTTTTAGTAGGTGCAGCTTTTGGCTTCCTGATTATGTGATCTTATCTGCTAAACATCAATCATGGTTTTTCCTTTAGAGCGACATTTTGATGTGTTGTGTTCTGTTATGCAGTGTTGGGACTGAGATAGGAGCATTAGGTTTTTCAAGTTCAAGCATGTTTTCTCAAAATTTGGCCCTTACGTTATTTAATTCACCTAAAAATCCATGTCAACACTTGGGAAGGCGTCTGATTGTGAAAGCTGCTCAGGTGAGTGTTTGCCTTTTACCTTACAATGATGGTTCTTGTGATAACAACTGTAGTTCTGTGATCTTTCTTCTTGCTGGTTCTTTTGCCCTGCTTTCTGGTATTTTGTTGCCAAACTGCATGCATATTTATTTCAGATAAAATTTGTTATTGCAGGATTATTATTCCATTCTTGGGGTGTCTAAAAATGCCAGCAAATCAGACATAAAAAGCGGTGAATACACTACCCTGATTATACTTGACTTCTATATTTGTACCTTATCCATCTATATTTCACTTGACATGGTTGCATACGATGGCTTTTTTTTTTTTTTTTTTCACAACTGACTTTTAGGTCTACGTATGTCATTCTTCCCCTAATATTTCTTTCCTGTTCCACCAGAGTCTTTGTGGAAGAATCTCACACTCTGTATTTATTTGTGCTCTACTCTGAATGCTCATCTACCATTCCTGACCTTGAAGACATTTTGTCTTGAAGAGTCACCATCCTTTTCTAGTAACTTTGTGGACAAATATTCTATGCATTGTGCAGTGACCGGAGTTGTCTATCCCTTCACCTTGTAAACCTTACTTCCATCATCCTCATTGAAAGATTATAGATCAATGGATCCAGTTAAGAAATCTCCCTTTTGCATTACTTTACCTCTCCTTAGGCTTTAATTTGGTGGCTGCCAAGAGTTTCATTGATTAGGAGTTCAATTCCTATTATGTTAACATTGGTTAGTTAGCTGTATTTACTGAAGTATATAGGAGTATCGCCTTTGTAATATTTCCTTCATCCATCATAGTCATGTAAATTAGGAGCTACAAATATATTGCCTTTGATTCATTCTTACTGACTATATCCTTTTCATGTTCAGCTTATTGAAAGCTTGCCAGGAGTTACCATCCTGATGTGAACAAGTAAGTTAAAGTACAAATTTTTGCATCTGTTCACATTTTACTGGTAGCAGCTGGACTATCAAAACTATCAAGTATCAATCCCATCCCTCTCCTGGGAAAAAGTCCATTTTATTATTTGTTTTTGTTAATGTATTGCTACAATGGGATCAAACCAAGACGTATTGGATTCTTTCTTTCACGGTGTCGGCTGTGTGCTTGTCCTTTCAGACACTAATGTGAGTACCGCATTCCATATTTGTTATATTTGAAAAATAAAAAAGGAAAAGAAAAGGAGAGAAAAGCTTAACATCCTTGTTACAGGTGTGCGGCCAAAGTTGTATTGGCCAATGGGTATGTATTGTTGTGGCAAAAAGCATAATAAAGTACAGATTCATTTAAACATGAATATAGATAACTGGGGCTTATTTCATTCTATGCTCTCATCAACTGCTAATTATTTTTGTTTGTTACTGCCATAGGCAGTCTGGTTGATTTGTTGCAGCATTTGCTGCTCCTTGGATGAATAAAAAGCTTTACTTGTCCAAAAAAGGAAAAAAAAGAGAATAGAGATAGCTAACATATCTCTTTCAATTTTAGTTTGTATTTTACTTTTACTAGGGATCCTACTAAAAATATTAGTTCTTTCGTGTTTGCCAATCAGTGCTCGAAGTCTCAAGATTGACTTGCCACCTTGAACCACAGTAATTTGCAAGAATCACTGATTTATTATGTCTATCACTTGCTAACTTGAGTACTTAACTAGTATATTGATGTGCTTTAGTGATTGCTAATCATGCTTTGATTAGATAACAAGAAGTGCCCATTGAAAATTGGGCATTATTATAGCAATTAGTAAGATTGTAGCTGTTAAACTGCAAGTCTGCAACTGTCCAAACTTAATCCCAAATTAAGGCAATGCTACGGAAACAGTATCCAACAAAAGGGAAGGAACAACTAGTAGTAAGCTTGTAAATGCTATATCCAGGACTGGCAGTCTTTGAAAATTACTGGTGATATTTTATTTGAGTCAGGATACATCCATTCATAGCATTTATAATTAAGTTATTTACATTTGGTATAATCGTTTTGTAGCTTTATTATATGTGCCATCTCTAATCATTATATGGACATGCTTGATCTGAAATATTATGTTTGTGGTCTATGCATCATTTCTTTATTTCAGTTTGAGGGGATGCATTGGAAATTCTTATCATCTACAGCTGCATTTCTCACATTTTGTTGCCCTTTCTAATCCTTCCATTAGCTAGAACATGTAGTTAAAATCCATACTTTTCACTATTTTATCCTGTTATATCTGTCTTTGTTTCTGTTTCCATACATTTTTGTCAGCATTGAGGCAGAGTTCTTTGTTATAATATGTTCAACATGACATTACTTAAATGACTACACTTCGTTTTTTAAAACATTTTCGCAATTTCTTAATTTTGTGCCAATATATATTGTGGGTTTAGGGAACCAGGAGCTGAACAAAAATTTAAGGAGATTAGTGAAGCTTATGAGGTATGAATCTGATTCCAAACATGGGCTATTAGTTATAATGCCTGGTTGAGCATAGGCTTTAATAACCATGGCAGTTGCTTCTTTAAGAGACTTCTACAATAAAGATGAAAAACACTATGATGCTGGTCTTATCAGATGATGAAAAACGTTCTATATATGACAGATATGGAGAAGATGGTCTTAATCTAATATAGGCATGGGGTAAGTTAATCCAATTGAAGAAAAAATCTGTGAAATTCGGTTGTTTTTCATTTCTGTCCTCCTTTATTTTAAACACATCACTCCTCTTACACAGTCAAATCTTTGCCATACTATTCTGATAGGGCTTTACCAATCCATTTGACCTATTTAGCTCATTATTCGACATGGACATTGGAAATAGAGGTGCCAGAAATATGGCTGCAGATGGTGAAGATCTAATTTACAATCTTGCCTTGACTTTCAAGGAAGCTGTCTTTGGGGTTGAAAAGGAGTTTGAAGTGTCCAGGCTTGACAGCTGTAACACCTGTGATGGCTCAGGTGCAAAGCCAGGGACAAGGGCATCTACATGTACCACATGCGGTGGGCAAGGGCAAGTTATATCATCGTCAAGGACTCCACTGGGTGTCTTCCAGTAGGTGATGACATGTTCTGCCTGCTGTGGAACTGGGGAAAAATTGACTCCTTGTACCACTGTGGTGGTCATGGCAGAGTAAGAAAATCAAAGAGGATTAGCCTGAAGATCCCTGCTGGGGTTGATTCCGGTAGTCGGTTGAGAGTCAGATCAGAGGGCAATGCCGGAAGCAGAGGGGGTGCCCCTGGTGATCTTTTTGTTGTCATCGAAGTGCTTCCAGATCCTGTACTGAAACGGGATGGTTCAAACATTCTCTATACATGCAAGATTTCTTATGTTGATGCAATCTTGGGGACAACAGTGAAGGTGCCAACTGTTGATGGATCAGCTGATCTTAAAATCCCCCCTGGTATCCAGCCTGGAACAACTTTGGTTATGGCAAAGAAAGGTGTGCCCTTGCTGAATAAAGGCAACATGAGGGGGGACCAATTAGTGAGAGTGCAGGTCGAAATCCCGAGAGAGCTGAGTAATGAAGAAAGGAGGCTTGTTGAAGAACTAGCCGACCTGAAGAAGACCAAGACTCTTAATGGTAGGAGATAGGGGGCATATTGCCATCAGCTATTTTCCTGGAATGCCTGCGGTTCTCATACAACAAGTTCTGCTGCAGCAATTGAAGTAGACTGTTGGATTTTTTGCTTCTTTTCTTATTTTTGTATAATACTTGCATCTTGTGTAGGAAAGAAGACTCTAAGAGAGGGACAATTTTGTTAGTGAATCATATAAATTGCAATTGTGCACTATGTTACCACTGCATTATTTTGAAAATTGTGTAAAATCTACATAAACAATCTTCTTATCCTCTATCAATCTTAGTTTGTTCTTGATCATTCAGTTCACATTCCTAGGATTGATCACTTGTCTCTTGGTTCCAAAATGTGTGACACACGAACGAAATCATTCTGCAAAGTAGAAAAATGCAAAATGGGGTGAGAGAGGCTCGAACTCTCGACCTCAGGATAACTCAGCAAGCTATGAGACCTACGCGCTAGCCAACTGCGCCACCACCCCGTTGGTGCCCATTGCAATCAAAATTAAATATAATAGATGAGACTAGAGATGAGGGATTCCAAACATGAGCAGGGGATGAATCGTGTATTTTTGGATAACATTACCAACTTTTTTGGATTCAGTTACATCCCATAATTTAAGAGCCAAAGCAGCTATCAGAAGCAGAGTTGCCACATTTGAGCTCTAGGACAGGATTCAGAAACGTTTTCTCTTTTAAAAACTTTGGATTCAATATTATTACTAATATGGAAAAGTTTTCCTTTTTTTTTTTTTTTTTTGAAATACAAAATTTAGAAATGGAAATCATGCAGTAGTTACAGTCGGAACATTAATAATAATTTCTCTAACCAAGGTTTCTTTTATCCACCGAACAAAGTATTATCCTGCAGAAAGAAAAGAAACGTTGAAGTACGAGTCATGCATCCATAACAAGCTGAGGTGAAAAATAGATATCGTGGTATGGATATTACTTTCTAACTGCTGTCGCTGCACGACGTTAATGGCTGATCTAGTTTGGGCTAATGGAGTTAGATAACCCACCAATGAGATTTAGAACTCAACTTTTACCACCCTAAACCATTTGACCAGCCTATATTTGATTATTTGGCCAACCACAATTAATGTTTTTGACAATTCCTTAGTCCAAGATCGATTGAGTAGGTAAGCTAAAACAAGAAGCGTAAGAGGGATGTCTACATTTTCCCAACCAAACTGGAGCACAAATTCACCTACCTGATGTATAGGTCAAGCCCCCCTGATTCCTGGTTATATAAACCCAACACCTGGCCTTGTTTTTCCTCACTCAAACCGTAAGAGAACACCTTTCCTCTATTAGACAAAAGAGCACTCTTGATTGATACGAAATCTGTTAAAAAATGGCCTCTTTCAGAAGCTTTATCTTGGCTTTCTTCATGGCTTTGTCATTCAACGTTGGTCTAGCGGCTCGTCACCTTCTTCAGTTGCCAACTTTGCCTCCAATGCCAACTTTGCCTGGAGCAACACTCCCACCATTGCCATCTTTCCCAAATCTCCCTCAGCCAACAATTCCCACATTGCCAACTACACTACCATCTCTGCCCAAGCCTGGCGCCCTGCCTCCACTTCCTACCATGCCCACCCTTCCAACCTTGCCTACTGCCCCAAAGGTCACTCTGCCTCCACTGCCTAGCATGCCCTCAATCCCCACAATCCCAACTACGATCCCATCCATCCCATTCTTCTCCCCACCACCTGCAAAAACCAGCCCTTGAAACATTCCTTTTAAGTTGCCTCGAATTGTTTGTTCCTTTATATAAAAAGACTATACCTTTATGTCTTTGTTTCATTTCATGATCTGCTTTATTAATTTGTTGTATGTGCAAATGGCTGATTGGCAGTTGCCCAATTGCCTATTTATTGGTGTAATTTGAGATATATTCCTATATCTGGACTCATATACATTATATTTCTTGTTTATCTCACATATTCTATGTCTCTTTTATTTTTCAAAATTTGAGATATGAGCTGATACTTAAATTTACAAACGACAGGAGAATAACATTATAACTTTATAAACATATATTCATGGATCAAAGAATAATTCTCACAACTCAATTCTATAAACAAAAAAAAAAAGGGTTTATTTATCAACATGCAAAAATGGTGCAGTGCTGCTGCTGTATCAGATTGAAGTCTGCATCGAATGCTGAAGTAGTTCTTGATTACAAAGGATATCAATGGATCCACCTTTCAATTTTCAAACATGCTGTAACATTCCTACCTTTATACTCGGTCGGAGAATGACCTGCCCCTTATATAGGCCACCAGAAACATTGAATTAATTTTCATTCCTGCTCACTAGCATAGAAATAATATAAAATTTTGTGATTTCTCGACCTTCAACGGAGCATAAGTCATTCTATATCTATAACTAGATTGATGCCCTCATTTCGTCCAGGGTTTCTTTTAAAACAAATATTTGCAAAATTTTTATTTAATTAATTTTAAAATGTGATTTTAAATTAAATCATATATTAAATAAAAATTATTCATTTAAATGATTTTACTTTTTATATATTTTATTATATGTATTGATGTTAATATAGTCATATTTTATCAATTATGAAAATTAATTATTTATAAATTAAATAATAAGAATGCTTTTGGAAGTTTAATTTATATGCATTTTTTAAAAAATATTTATATTTTATTATATATCTTAACATATATTTTTATTTATGGTATAAAAATATATTAAATTTTATGTTATCAAAATCTTTTAACAAAAAAAGCTTTCCTAAATAGTTTTTTTATCATTTAATTTATTTAATAAATTACTATATTTAATTTTTATTCTTACCCTTTCATTTAAAAAATAATTGATAAATTTAATTCATGTAAAAAATTAAATAAGCAAAAAAAAAAGGGATAGTAATTATTTAATTTGCTTTTGGATTTAATCAAATTAAAGGAGTCGTCTAATTCACTAGTGTTCCTTCATTCGAATCATGGGACGGATTCTCACGATTTCTTTTGCAATATCTATATATTCCCGACAATGTGATCCAAAGTTGAAATTCAACGTGAGGAATTAAAAAAAAACTTGGAGCCCTAAATATCTCATAGCTGTAAATTTGGTAGGATTTGACATAAAAAAAAATGATTTTCATCTAAATGGATGATGACATTGATGATACAACAGCAAATTGAAAATTAGGGATAATTTCTATATATTGTTATTGATGATTAGTGAATTTTATCTTATACCTACATAGGTTCTTGGGCAAAATAAGGAAATAAAGGTTGCATTGTGACTTGATTTAAAATCATTTCAAAGATTCAGAAAAAGAAAAACCATGGCCGCCAATCAATATCTATCTTGACCCTTACAAACATTGCTTTTGAAGATATGGGGAAGTTTACAAATCTGGCTTTTGCAATTCGGCGTGCATTTCCGTTTTCCTTTTGTATTTTAGAGAAGTAAGAACCCCAGAGCATTTGGGAAAACAATATAAAAATTGGACTATTAGCCCAAACAGGACTAACTATAAGCCGAAGCTTGGGGAAGTTAAGAAGTAAAGACCATGGCATGAGGCTTAGCTCAAAATGTAAAACTTTCTGCAAGCAATAGCCGTAGCTGTTTTTATAAATTGGGTTTGGTAGCCCAAATTACTAAGAGTCGTTAAGGTCTTTCTAGATGATACGAACAGCCCAAGGTTTGATTGGTTATTATATTTAGATTTGAAAACATAAAAATATATAAAAATAATTTGAAATAATAATTTACGAATTGGCATCGTTTCCAAAATACTAAACAAAATGTTATCATTATATTTCCTGAAACCCGATCTCGAACCCACTGGCAGCGACCTTTTTTGTGGTCCAAACTCCAAAGAAGTCGATTAGGGCAGCCAGTTGAGATAAAAGAAAAGAGTGCATGGGTTGGAATCAATCAACCCAAAGTCAGCTGACAGCGTGAAAGTTTGATCGAATAATTAATCTCTCAACTTGTTAATAAACTACCTTTTCGCTTCACTCTCTTGGAGACAAAGAAATCCAAACTTGACATTTAATTACTTCATCCAATTTCACTTTCCTAGAAAAGTGATTCGACGTGTTGGGAAAAAAGCTACAACTAAAATATATCTTGGTTTTGTCATGTTTCAGTAACGCGAGAAAAAAAATGGTTGCTGCCTTCCAGGTTCTTTCCGGTGTGTCTAACAAAAGAACAAAAACTATATGCCATTAGACATTGTATGACAAAATTTATGTTTATAGTTGGTCGGATCTCTTTGCTGAGTGCACACAGAAAGAAAACGAATATTAAAAATTCCCCCCCCCCCCCCCCCATTAGTTTAAAGTAAGATTAGCCAGCCTCAGATTTCCAATGCACCGCTCATGCAACCTCGATATTCTCCGTTGTTATTATTCTAATAAAGACCCGATCGACCTTCAAATATATACAGCCTGGAATCCTGGTTTCAAGTGTATAGGATGGTTGAAAAGGCAAACGGCGGCTATGTTAATTGTCTCTACTCTATATCATCAACACAATGGATCATTTATATTTAATGAATTAATTTGGAAGAATGGCACACAGGCTTAAGAACAGGGAACAAGGAATAGAATTCCCAGTTTTGAAATTTGAAGAAAATTTGCAGGTAGCTGGCAGCTATTTGATGATATTACTTTGCAAGATCTTGTACCAATCTAAACCAATCATTTTGTATGGCGTGAATGCCTGCCTTGAGTCCTCGACCTCACCTAAAATACTTTGAAAATATTTTGTGGGTCTATGGCCGGATAATGCTAAATTTTGTTTAGTTCAAAAAAATTGGCTCAAAATTTGGATTCTTCCTACTTGTGTTGTGATTGGCGACCATCATCATAGACCCAGTAGTCATAAGTGGCAACACATAATGGAATTCTTTTCCGATTTAATCATTATCATGATTTAACAATTGAGAAATGCTGCAATTATTGAGTTATATTACCCCACAATGCTACCTGCAGAAATCAATTTCCAGTACCAAAACATAATTACATATAGTTATAGAATCATTATCGGGATTTCTTCTATTAAATGACATAACCCCATGTATCTATGGGGCTCAGATTAGCTAGCTTGGGAGTCAGTTTTATTCCAGACAAGGTGAAATGGCAGAACTCATCTTGGGGCAATTTGAATTGGCCCAATGAATAACTAAAATGATAGTAAATAGAGTTCATTTCTGTTATAAGAGAAATAATAAGAAGTGTTTGTAACCATTAAAATTTAAATTTTAAATTTATTCAATATTATTTTATAAAAATAATTATATAAATTAATTAAATCATACTCAAATTCAATAACATTAATTTTAATTCGATATATTAAAATCTGATAATTTATTAACAACAAAATCTAGAAGCTTTTAAACCATTTTAATTTTCTATTACTGGTTCATATATAAAAATAACTTTACATCTACTTTTCAATTTATATTTGATTCATTATTTGTATATAAAATTAACTTTGCATTTACTTTTCTTCATTGTTTATAAACTCTAATTGATCGGCGCCTCATCAATTTTTATATAAATAAATATTAATATTGATAAGGATGCAATTCATGGATTGCTAGCATCCGGCTTGTGTCGGTCATAGATAGGTCGACATCCAAGCTTGACCCTGTTCGAAACACAAATCACAGTCAAAGCAAGTGGCATCGAGCCATCGACAACTAATCTCAGCTAATATCACACACCGGAAAGACAGGAATTGTCAAATCAAAACCAACGTTAAAATTTTCTTCCAAGCTCACAAAAGTAAAAATTTGAAATTCCCAGTCCAGGGGGACTAGCAAGCTGGAACATCAAATTTATCTCAAATGGTGTATATATTTCATGCTATCAATGACTGCAAATGGTATTTCATAGTAAATCACTGGGATTTTAACCATCTCTGCCTGCCATATCTCGACTATTTATCTCAATTTTCTGTTTGAAACACTTGAATATATATATATATATATGAAGAAATTAACATGAATTGGTAAAATATTTGGGCTTAATCGTGAATAAAGCTATCATATTGGGGGTGTTCGTCCAAACAAGTCCAGTGAAATAATTAACAACTAATTGAAGGCTGGGTTGACCATCAGTTTCAAGGTATAAATACATATGTATATTATTTATATATATGTATAAATGTACAATGATTCATGTTGCTTTCAAATGGCTGTCAAACAACCCCTTCTGATTTGGATGTGGCACCATACACAAAACGTAACATTTCCTTTTCAATGCTTCAAGTTTTTTTCAAAGTAGGGTTTTGTAATTAGGTTAACATCGCATGGAACTCTACTGTTAGTACGTAACCCCAAATATTGGCACTCAATCAATCAAAGCATAACAGTTCTTGTCTGTAAACAATTACTAGTAGAATATCTATTTTTCGAATCAATCAGATTTTCTGTCATTTTAATTAAAATTATATTTTTAAATATATAAATAATTATTATTGAATAAATAATTAAATATTTTTAACTAATTTAAATTTTGATATGTACTATTTATTAATAATAAATATAAATATATAAAATAAATATAAATTATTTTTATACTGATATAATATATAATTCGTATTTAGTTTATCGATTACTTGACCGACATCAACATGCTCAATGAAAATGTCACGTTTTCTTATCCTATTGTTGTTTTTTTTTTTCTCTCTCATTTCATCTTTTTTGGGCGTTGGGATAAGTCCTCTTTGGTTCACATAGCAACATTTTCGACAAAAGAGTACTGAACCGACAAAAAGCCATGATGATAAAGCATATATTAATCCCTTCTGGTCCTATAATATCTATGTTCATCCATTTGTCAAATTAACATGTTTTGATGGGTTGAAAATTTCATGACCGGAGGGGTCCGCATGGTTGGCTACGTAACTCATTTTGCTTGTTTTATTTACTAAGAAGGTTTGCCCCCTCTCGATATTCCCGCTTGTCTCCTCTTTTGAAAATTTTCTTGGTACTTCGCTTTTAGTACAATTATAAAATGCATTTTTTTAATACAATAAAAATTTTTTAATTGAGTTTTAGAATGGATTTTTAGCAAATCGAGCGTATGAAAAGTTATAAATATCAATTTGAATAAATCTTTTTTAAGTTCCAATGCTATATAAGATTTCATTGTTGCAACCATTCATGCGAGCAGAACACCAGGGTTGCGCGCTCGAGTCCTCACTTAAGCTATATATATATGTATATATATATGGATATCGGTGCTTGTGATATATGTTTACAACAACACCGCCAGGTTGATGGAATATAGAACAACTTGGGTATTCTACAAGACATAGCGATTTAGAGACAGCCGGTGGCTATAGCAACCAAAATAAAATTATGTAATATAGAAGAATTAATATATGGCTCTAGCGCTTCTTTGTCGTTGTTCCAAATGTTTAACACATTTGCCACGTATGCTTACTATGGCCCGATTTGAATTCTCTTGCAATGTCAGTACAGTGCGAAATCAAAATTTAATCGTACTGTAATTTCATTTGGTGTAGTGTGACGGGGATCAATCCTGCATGCTGAAATCTTTTTTTCAATTAAACGAAGTTTTTTTCTTCCAGTTACAACGTATTTTCCTTTTATATCTTTTTTTTTTATGTAATCTACAATACAATGACCACATATCTATGGTATCATTTAATAGCTTTTTATCTTTCATTGTTTTTTATTTTTTTATTTTTTTGCATGACTTAAAATTTTAATTATTATTTTAATAAGAATTTTTTTGTTATTAAATATTTCAAATAACTTGTAATACTTAAATTTTTAATTATTATTTTATTATAATTTACTATGTATCAATATTTTGATTGAATAAATTTTTAATATATTAAATGATAAATAATATTAAAATATAAATAAAAAATAATTTGTTAATATATTTTTAAATTAATGTTTTTAATGAGGTTTTTTATTATAATTTTCTTTGTCATCATTTTTATTTTGTATTTAAATATATATATTTTTATTATAATATTTAATTTTATTATTATAATAATTAATTTGACTTTTATTGTTGTTTTTAATTTTATCATTATTAATTTTACTGTTCTTTCGAATGGACGTGAGAAAGGAGAATGGAAACACGAAACTATTGCCTACCTAAGATAATTAAGGCATAACATAAAAGGATAGGCAGAGGCAAATTATTTTGATGGAACGTCCATTGTTTGGTGTAAGGGATGGGCGGCATAACTTCCCCTGTTAGCTTCAATGCCTTGTCGGTCCACGGTGAGCGTCATGCCAAATGATTAGACTATTTTTTTTTTCAAAAATATTGGCTTCATTTGGCTACATCTCACCAAAACTTGCGATGGACAGTAGTCATTACGATTTGCAAGATAATGCGAGGGCCATATAGCTGATCACCTAGCTACTCGTATCATTTCGTCGTGGGAAAATGTTACAAAAAAGGAAGTTATATTTTTCTACGTAGTCTTGGCCTACTAGCTTTTGTATATGGCATTTCTGTGAAAAAAAAAAAAAGAAAAAAAGTAATAAGCTAGAAAAGTAAATTGATTACATGATAGACAATTTCTAACGTCTCCTTCTCGCAATTCATTTTTAGGGGTGAAAGATAAATTGATAATATGTAAAAATTTATTTAAAATTTAAATTTAATTAATATTTATTTAATAATAAAATTTTTATCAATATTTTTATTAAAATTTACTAAAAATTTTATTTAAATTTTGCATATTTTATTTATATAAAAAACTTTTTAATTTATTAATTTAGATTTTAACTTTTA
Organism: Durio zibethinus; assembly: GCF_047325235.1. NCBI lineage: Eukaryota > Viridiplantae > Streptophyta > Magnoliopsida > Malvales > Malvaceae > Durio > Durio zibethinus. The sequence continues at coordinate 21,463,463 of NC_143177.1, forward strand.
ATTTTTATTAAATTAAAAAATTTTATCTAAATTTTACCTAAAAAATTTTATCTAAATTTTGTCACGGAGCTTGAGACAGTTAGAATGAATAATTGAAGCATCTAAGGGTTTGAACTTTTTTGCACTAATGACTTGTTGAACCAGTTAGCTAAGCCTGGAAATATGATTCATTGAAGCATAAATCAATGTCCTACAATGGCGACAACTGAGGATACCACGGGATGTGACTATTCAGTAGCGTATTTTTGGGAAAAGGTAAATAGACATCCAATAACTTACTCCATCAAAACCAGAGTTTAATGAGCTCAGTTTTCCAGTGCATCCCTGTGCTTTGGATTTAATGAAAATCATAATCACTTATGGAATTAAGGGGTTAAAAAAATCCAAAATGACTTAAATAAATTATAAAATATTACTTATAATTATTTTTTAAATTTAATAAATAAATATATATCAAATATATTTATATATTATTTATCAAACATTTTATTAATTTTTATAAAAATTCAAATATAAATAAATTTTATTATGTTTATAACATATTTATTTAATTAATAAATTTTAAAATATTATTGTTTATAATTATTTATTAAATTTAATAAATAAATAAAAACTAAATACATTTAAGAACTATTTATTAAATCCCCTATTCATTTATACCTCTATAGAGAAGTAGAGTATTCATCCTCCGATCTTGCTTGTTACAACCAAAAACTAAAAATCTAAAATTTTTATTTTCGATAAATTTGAAATTTTCAAAAAAAGTTTTCAGATATATAATGATGTCATTTTTTAAAGTTTTATTTATTTTTATCACATTATTTATTGGTAGATATGTAAAAAGATTACAAGTGATAAACTTAGAGAATACAATGAAATTTAGTAACTAATTATATTTTATATTGATGAAATTACTTTGTCGAGTATTCACTGACATATTACAAAGTCATCAAATTTTTATAAAAATTTTTTGTACTAAAACCTTTATAAAAAATCTTAAGTTTATTTGAAGAAAAAGAAAGACCTCTGTAAATTATTTTTGTATTTTTCCAAAAACAAAAAAAGGGTTTGTATAGTTAATTAAGTATCTTCTTATTTGATAAGTATAACTATTTATTTTGAATAGTCATTTGAAGAAAAATGAAGAGCTTTGCAAATTATTTCTGTATCTTTCGGAAAACCAAATGAGCTTCTATAGTTAATTAAGTATCTTATTATTTTACAAACATAATTATTTATTTTGAATAAATAAAAATTGTTTGTTTTAAAATTGTCAATTTAAACAAATATATCTATCTATTTGTGTAGACTAAACTAAACCAAACACTTAACTAAAAAATTAAATTTTAAATAAAATAAGATAATATTTTATTTACTGCACTAAATCTCAAGTATCATAAATTAAATATTAATATATATTAATTATTTAATTAAAATAAGACTAACCAAACTTAAAAATCCAAACCCATAATTTATTAATCACTTAAATTCAAACCCAATAAATTTCTACTCCTTTTTAATTTAAATAATGGTCTTATTTTTTTAATATAAAATTATTTTTCATACTTTATTTGAAAATTCTCTAACACTGTTTCTTGAGTATTTGGACGAGAGTGCAATTATGTTGCATGTTCCATGAGCTAGAATAAAGACAAAACCTGATTAAGTACACCTTGTGTAGGATTGTATGCTGGAACCGAAATGATCACTCATTGATAATGAAACCCTACCCGATATAAGAAAGAAAAACCTAAAGCGTCTTCAACTGTAATTTACGAACGAGGGGGGCAAGATGATCATCAATATATGGCTTCTCATTGATCTCCTGAAAATCCACTTGTTATTTAGAGTTGGATTATATTGACGGTGGAGGCTTTAGTTTGGTGAAGTATATTTGTCGGGATAGCTGACTCATTTTGGCCAAATCTTGAATTACGCCCACTTGGTTTTTTTATTGGAGATGAAATTTCAAGAACCTGATCTTCTTGCATTATCAATTCTGCCTTATGGGATTGAAATGCCTTTTTTTTTTTGTGGGTATTACTTATTTGTGGTCATGTCCATGCCATTTCTAAGATATATATATATATAAGATATTTCTATGATAGCCTGTTGACTCGTGTATGGTCACGTTGCTCATTAATTAAATGTAGAATGGAGCTGTAAACGGAATTTGAAGCAAGTACCAATTATTTTGTAATTTTTTATTATTATTTATACATATTATATATAAAGAAATAATATTAAAGTTGTTAGAGGTATTTTTATATTTAAAAGGTAAATTAATTTTTTTATATTAAAAACTATCAATAAATAATTAGGATTATATTTGATTTTTGAGTTATCTGATATGTATAATGTTAAATCTTAAGGTCATTATCATACGTGTGATCTATTATGTGCAGTTCATGTTTGCCAGAAGGGCATAAAGTTATGGTATGGCCCGAAGGCGCAAGGGTTGTTCGTGACACCTTGTCAAATTTATTTTTGACAAATATATGTACTTCTTTTTTAATGTTCTAAAATAATTTTTTGAATATCTAAAATTTTTTATATATTTTAAAATCTTTTTTAATTCTTTTAACATTAAAAATCATAAAATTTAATATTTAATATTAAATATATTAAAATTAAAAAATATATTTTTAAATTTTATAAAAATTAATATATAGTAAATATTTTGAGACGAAAAAAATATATAAAGAGGAAACGGAGCAAGTGGTGCAACATTTTCTGGGGCGTGAGAGAGAATATGGTCCCGATGCTCCAATTAAAGCGAGTCAAACGAGCATTAGTGATAGAAATGGGACATATGAGGGGATGCGAACCAAAAGAATTGTCAAATCTAACTCAAAAGTAGACCCCTCCTCTTTGCATTATTATAAGTTAGGTGGTTCCATGACATTCTCTTTTGGTTACAATTGGTGCCCCAATTAAATATTTGGTAAGGTCGAATTAATTCCCTTTATCCACCCCCCTCACAACAATGATTGCTTCATGCATTCATTCATGCACTCTCCCAAAATATACTAGAAAACACAACCATTGAACATTAATTTCTCGTGAAGTCATTCTCAGGCTTTACTAATAATTAGTTTAGCTAATTATATTTTTTCGTATTTCAATAAAAAAAAGTTTTAATCATAAATATATATATGTCTAGATTTATGTACTCAATTTGATTGGACTAAAATTTAAATACTTTTTTAATTTTAAAATATTTGTCATATATTAATTTTTACGAAATTTATTTATTTTTATTTTCATGTATTTAATTTTATACAAAAATTTAAATTTTTTTATAAAATTAAAATTTCATGATATTTTGTGTCATAAAAATAAAAAATAATTTTATAATATAAAAAAGGTAAGAGCTTTAGATATTCGAAAAATGAAATAAGATATTATTTTGAAACATATCAATAAGAAAAAATAGATAAAAAAAAAAAAAGACAGAAGAAGTATAATTTTTTAAGTCTAAATTTGACTTTATTACAATATTTTATTAATAAATAATATATTTTTATATAATTTTAATTTTAAAATATAATATAATATATTAATATTTTATTAATTAAATAATATGTAAATTATCGTGTTAAACCAGGCTCATGTTTTGACATTAAAAAAAAAATCATAAGGACAAATCTAATGAGAAAGATAGGGTGTTTATTAATATATTATAAACTAAAAAATAAAAAATTTAATGAAAAATTTTTCTCTAAAACTTCAAAAAAAATTTCAAGACACTTTTTTCATCAACGAATTTCATGAATTTATTATTAATTATATATATATATATTATAAGTAAACATTAAAAAAAAAAAAAAAGGTCCACCTTTTAGCTTTGGACTTGGCCGCATTATAACATTCCTAATATCAAGAAGTTAGTTTTTCAATGTAGATAGATTAATTGTGGCACTAAAAAAAATTGGAATAATTACACGAAACACGTGTGTATCACAAAAATAAAAAAATAATGAAATACCGCATATTAAATCATAAAAGAGGAAACGACAACAATTGAATGAAACCAAACCACATGAGGAAAAATAATAGGAAAAAAAAAAAAAGAAATTTGGCAATACGTTAGCCATTTCTTTGTAACGCATTTCACATGCAAAATGCTTTGAAATGAAGATGCGATATATATTACTTTAAAAAATAAAGCAACTTTTAGTCTTTTACACTATTCTGTCCTTTTCTTTTAAAGGGAAAGGAAACTAAAGAAATACTTAAATACAATAAAGTAGAATTATATTCTTTTGCTCTTTTTTTATATATTTTTTTATTTGTTCAAAAAGTTGTTTTTTAGAATTTAAATATCTTTTTTTTTAGTATTAAAAAATATGAAATATCAATTTTTTATAGAATAAAATTTTAATATTATATACTAAATTAATTTTTTTAATATAGTAAAAATTAATGAAAAACTAATAAATGAGAAACAATGAGTAATAATTTTGAAAAACTAAAAAATTAAAAGAAAGAGTAAAAAAATAAATGATTAATATCACGAATGATACTTAAAAAATAATAAAATATTTGTTTTGATTCTTAAATTTTAAAAATTTTTAATATGATATTTGATTTATAAATTTATTAATTAATATAATATTTAAAAATTTATTTATTTATCATATATTATTATTTGGATTAATAATATTTAAAATTAATATCTTATTAATAAATTAATAATTTAAATATTACATGAAAATTTTTAAATATTAAATATCATTTTAAATATTTTATTATAATTTAAAAATTATTCATAAAATTAATTCAAAAATAAAATCCGCAGTTGATGATGGTACCTGTGCGCGGTACAAACTGTTACATACAAAACTTATGCTGATTTCCCGCTTTCCTCTTGGCTTCTCGCAGCTCACAAAAGAATAATGGAATGAGCTGCAAAAAAGTTGTCTACGGGCGGGACCACCTGGGGGCCAGACCTTTACCCTCATTACTTAACACGTGTCGGCGAGAGAGAAAGCAGGGGTCCACCGGATCCAACCCCCAAATTTGACAGACATCTTGTTGCGTTGTGTGCCGACTCTCTTCTATCATCTCTCCCGCACGTGAATCATCCCTTTCATTTTACTCCCAACCTTTTTCAGCTTTTTCAAAATTTCAACTTAAAAAAATTTTGAATATTAAGTTTCAATAATAAAAAATTTGATTTTTTAAAAATAAAATTTCAGTTTTAAATTATATGAATAAAAAAATTTATCTTCTTATAAAATTTGATTCGATTCGATTTTAAATTAATTAAAATTTAAAATATCATCAAATACAAAAAAAAAAAAAAAAAAATAGTGAAATGTATGAGCGAATTGTTATTTTTTCATTCTATAATTTTGATTTAAAACTAACAACTTTGCATATATGTAAAAAAATAATAATAGTGTTTTTTAGAAAAATAATAGTACTTTGTTTTTAAAACACTTGTTAATATTGTTAACAATGACACTTAATATATCTATAATTTATTTTTTATTTTCAAGTTTGATTTATTTTTACAAAAAAATTTGATCATTTAGATAATTATTCATTTTTATTAAAACTAATATAATTAGAGTAAAAGTAACACCTTTTCTTAAAATTGAAAGCAGCTCTTATTTTGTTCCAGTCTCATACATATAAATATATAAATATATATATATATATATTTCTCATATATATTTTAATGGGTATGTTTTTTTTTAATTTTTTCATAGTTTAAAAATAAAAAAATTATAAATATGAAAATTTATATTCAAATTTATTTAATGTTTTTTTTAATAATATTTACATGAATCAATATATTAAATATTACAATTTTTATTTTCACTTTAAAATAAATTATTGATCTAAAAAAAAAATATGTTGCATGCTGTTTAGATGATGCATTCAACATTAAAACTAACAAAAACTAAAATACTAAAATTTGGATTAAAAATCTCTTATTTTAAAGAAGGTATTTCCAAAATTGATATGAGGGTGTTCTCATCATGACAAAATCTTTTATTTTCTTATTTAATAATAAATTTAAAAATAATTAAAAATAATAATCATTGGAATTGTATTTAATTTAATTTAATTTTTTAAATAATATATAATATTATAAAATTTTTAAATTTAATTTAAATTTAAATTAATTTTTTTTAAATCGACTCGATTAGAATTAAATTATATCTTAATAAAATTATCAATTTTTAAAACTTATTTTTTAATATTATTTTAATATAATTTTTTTGTATTTAAATAAATTCGTAAATATAATAATTATTTTTTCTATAAAATTTTAAAAATATATAAAATTAATAAAAATAAATAATTTAATATGATTTATTTTTTTATTTTTATATTTTAATTTAAAATTTAATCTAAATTTAATGTTTAAATTTAATTCGAATTAAAAAAAAAATTCAAATTAAACTCAAGATTATAATTTTAAATTAATTTTTTAATTTTTTCAATATTCTTTTACACGCTGAAAACACGTACAAGTAATGACCAAAGTGACGCAAGTATGCAATAAAGACTAAGGGGAGGGGGGGACCCAACTAGCTTAGCTGACAGGTTGAGTCACCGGGACCGCTGCATTTGGTTGGAACAGGTATCAGTATTTGAATCAACCGGCTCTCATTAATCCTCACCACTTCAACAAAACGAAAACTAATTCCTGAAATACTGAAACACCACCCTTATGGTAGTCTGCACCTAAACCCTTAGCTCTGCTTTTGTCATCATTCACTATCTCTGACAATATGGGATTTATGATGCACTATTGTAGCTACGGTGCACCATCGCCCCAATTTTGATTTCTTGCATCCCTTCTTCTTTTGCACTGTTTGTGGTCCCACTCTTCAGGACTGATATAAGATAAAGGATTCCAAGTAAAACTATCATCGCACGCCATCAGTTTTTAATAATCAATGGTGCTCATCATAATTTATATTAATATTTTAAATATAAAATTTATTTTATTTTATTAAAATTTTAAATTCTATTATTTTTTTAATATGTTTAAAATTATAGATATAATTTTTTATCTCCACTTTTGAAAAAAAAAAGCACTAAAAGTAAAGGGGGAAAGGAAACTATGCATCATTTGTCAGTTTCATAGTCCAATTGTAATTTTCGACTGAAAATTTCTTTGGCAATGACTTACAACTTGAGGTGCGATGCATGGAATAATTTGGTGGAAAATATAGCTCCATGCTTTCATCATTTACATCAATTAATCTCTGCCGTAGCCTGTCTAATACAACAACTCTCTAAGAAAAGCCTTTCTAAAAATGAAAACAGAAAAACTCTAATGTCACCTTGGAAAGCACACGCAAAACTTCTCCTATAGCCTTCTCGCTCGTTCCCCTCTTCGGACCACCACGTCACCCTTTCAACTCCTTTTCACATTTGAACCCAATCCGCCCGTTCCACGTGGATCTCTTTGACGTTGACATCTCTGTTTTTACATCTGTCCCCTCCTCTCCAAACACCCCCTATAAATACCTTCCTCACTCCCTCGCCTCTTAGAGAGTCTCTAGGTGCAAGTAGTTTTGGTGTCTGATCTTTGCCCTTTACTTTTATTTTACCCTTCGATATGGCTTCTATTTACCACCTAGCCACTCTCTTGCTCCTCTGTTTAATCCATCTTTCCTTCTCTGAGTTAGTTCAAGAGCAACCTCTCGTGTTAAAGTACCACAACGGTCCACTCCTAAAGGGGAAAATCACCGTTAATCTCATCTGGTACGGGAAGTTTACTCCCATCCAACGGTCCATAATCGTCGATTTCATCAACTCTTTGAGTTCCGGCGAGGCCAGACTCCCTTCCACATCATCATGGTGGAAAATTACCGAGAAATACAAGGGAGGAGGTTCATCCAACTTAGCTCTAGGCAAACAAATCCTCTTCGAAAATTACCCACTCGGTAAAATCCTTAAGAACCCACATTTGCCAGCCTTGGCCAGCAAATTTAACGGCGTCAATACCATCAACATCATCCTCACGGACAAAGACGTTGCCGTCGAAGGCTTTTGCATGAGGTGCGGGACACACGGATCAATCCGGCTTGGCCGAGGTCCGATTCGTGGGACTTTTATCTGGGTAGGAAACTCCGAGACTCAGTGTCCTGGTCAATGCGCCTGGCCATTTCACCAGCCTATTTACGGACCCCAAACCCCTCCTCTAGTTGCTCCCAACGGAGACGTTGGAGTTGACGGAATGATCATCAACTTGGCCACCCTTTTGGGTAACACCGTTACCAATCCGTTTAACAATGGGTATTTCCAGGGGCCAGCCAACGCACCGTTGGAGGCGGTTTCAGCTTGCACCGGTATGTTCGGGTCGGGTTCGTACCCCGGATATCCGGGAACTCTCCTGTTGGAGAAGAGTACCGGGGCGAGCTACAATGCGAACGGGATTAACGGAAGGAAATACTTGTTGCCGGCGATGTGGGATCCACAGACATCAATGTGCAAGACCCTTGTATAATTGTACACGTGGCGGAAATCAATGGTGAATGGAGATGATGGTACACGTGGCACAGATGTATATAGTTGGGGTAAATGTACGGCGGAGGGAAGTAGGCCTTTTGTTTGTTGTCGTTTTGCGTGACGTGTAAATTCTACGTAGTTTTGTATAAAAAAAAAAAAAAGAAAGCGGTGTGGACTTAGCGAAAGGAAATGTGAATGTGAGATAATAATGAAAATATTAAAGATGTGAAAGTTTGTTTCTACTTTTTGGGCTCTTGATTTAATTTGTCTGTTTTAAATTTGTTTTGAACGGTTGAGGATAACATCTTAAGAGAAATAGGGCCGAGGGGATTTTTGAAGATTTAGATAATTTTAAACACGGTGAATAATTATATTAAAAAAATGAAAAAAAAATTGAGCTTAATTGATTAATGAGATTAATGGATTCAAGTTTAAGCACGAGGTACATGCATCTTAACCTAAGAAAATGAGAGAGGGATTGATGTGACCAAACTCAGTTATTGGCAGAAGCGAAAGGAAAAACCCAGTTCACGGGAAGGAAAGAAGTGTCACCTGTGTCTTAAACACTTTCTTTTTTATAATGAAAAAGCGTAATTCATTGCATCTGGAAGGGTCCCTCCTATAGGAGTGAAACGCTTGTGAATGGTGGTAATGACATGTTTTGGTCAGTTACATAAAAAGTTGTTCCCATTGAAGGAGTGTTGATTTCATAAATGTTTCAGAATAGTAGAGGATGGGACCACATTATCAATAGAGGACTTCAAGTTCAGAGCAATCAAGCAGCTCATGCATCATATCTACTCTAATCCATTACATGTGGAAAAGCAGCTGCATCTGCTTTTTTTCTTTTTCTTTTTTTAATTTATTTTTTCACTTGCAAAGAAGCATGCTTTTGTTAATAGGAGAATCATTTTTTTTTTCTTTTTGATTTGCTAAAAAATGAATTCAAATTCAGATCTTCCTGAAAAGTTAGCAAAAAAATATTTACGCATTACTGAATTAAATATTTCAAATGATAATTTTTTAATCTAACTATGACGCCCATTCTTAGGAGCAAATTTGTCACAATTTCTATTTTTTTTTTATAAAAGAAACTGCAAAACTTAAAAAAATGATTGTAAATCTACTTTAAAATTAGATCATGTAAAGCGATTATGTTCTATAATATTTCTACAATGAGAAAGAAGAACCTCCAAATTCATAACTTTCAAATATTTAAAATTTTAACATGATATATAATTATTAGATAAGTTTAAATCTATTAATTCATGAGGAAGTCAACTTATTCACGAAGTTTGAAAGATTTGACTGACAGGACAAAAACGGAGTTGACCCTCTTCATAATATATAATGATAGCATATACTATTACTAATCATATTATTATTATTAGTATTAATTATTATTATTAAAACATATAATTCTTCATGGTTAAAAAAAATCTATTTTTTCAACGGTCTCAATTGCAATCAATCATTTATTTTATAGAATACTTCTGTTCCAAGGACCACCTTCAAACCCAACAAGAATAAAAATGGGTCCCTGTACATCAAACTTCTGATCCCATTACCAAGTTGGAGGCGTAGGCCGCGTATCAGTCGGCAATGCCTAGCCCCGAAACCATGGTTGCTGCCTGCTGATTTGCTAACAGCCTAACATTTGACTACTTTCAAGGTGTTGCAAATGGAAATGAATTATCCAAATTCTTAAATCTACTTCTGGTTTTTGAATTTAGAAACTGCTAAAAGAACCATTGAATTCTCAAGAATCGAGTAACAATAAAAAAAAATTCACCACAGAATTGAACTTAGCCAAAAAGGGGGCAGCTCAACATAATTGAAAAACATGAATTTAGGTGAGGCAACATTGGTAGTGCAAGAAACATATTGTGCAGAATTCACCATAAAAAAAACTAGACCACAATTCTTGCATAGTTTTGGGACATCAACCAAATCGACGGGGCAAAAGTAAATCCCTCGTAATCTACCCAAAACATAGCCCCAGAGAAAGCGGTTACCGAAAATATTTGGAATTACTACCATGGTCCAGGTATTTAATAATAGGGGTTGTAACGCGTTGCCATCCTCAACCTTGGAACCTTCCTGCAATTTATAGGATAAAGCTTAACATCCTTTCTTGACGTTGCAAGAACTTACTGACATATGACAAGGTAATCTGATAATAAGATGAAAAAACCATGGCTGCAAGACATACCCGTATCCATAAGGAGCAAAGAAATATGGAGCCATAAATGGACTCCTGGGTCGCATAAAAGGGTTGGACCGGCGTGGACGACATTGTTTCATCCCAGGAATATTGGTGCGCTTAGCAGTAACCTACAATGATATCAAGAGCACTGTGTTTAAATAGTTTAACAAATGGAAGTTTAAAGAGAAAAATCCAAGTCCATTGCTATTTTTCTTGGTGTACAAAAAGCAGTGTTTTTGTCTCAAAGAAAAAGAGTAGAAAGAATAAATAGAAAAAGCAAAGGAACTAAAATTTACCTTCAACTGCCTGCCACGTAGCTCAGATTCATTCAGAAGAAGAGCCTCTTGAACAGCCTCAGCTTCAAGGAACTCCACATAAGCATAACCTTTTGGCTGGCCATACTTGTCTGTACGAATAGTAACTCTATTTACGGTTCCACAAGACTGGAAATGCTGTTGAACTTCTTCAGGCGTACATGAATAATCCACCTGCATTCTCAGAATGTTTTAATATGTAGCCAGTAAACAGTGCACAACAGGATTTAAAAGAAAAAATTAATTAGAAACCAAGAGACAGTCATCATTACAACAAAACAGAGGCTAAACAGCAGACAAGGTCACTTGCAGCAAGTATCTACAAACTACTCACCTTGTTAAGAAAGGTCAGACCAGCCTGAAAAAAGACCAGGTCTTAGTTTCCATAGTTAAATAGCCAGTCTGCTCAGGAGTTTCTAATTAAGGAGCCAAACTAAAGAAGGAAATGGTTAAATCTTCTCAAGCAGTTAGCAATCACACAGGAAAGACGTTGTCGATAGATAGGATTGACACATTGATTAATGGTCTAATCACTATAACCTAAGTAAATATAGAAGGATTATAGTAATTAAGTTTGCATTCTAGAAGAAACTAATTTGATGCCACAGGCATCTCTAGGAAAGCTAGCAGTTAAAAGTAAAGGAAACAAACCTTTGTTCTCATTTCCTTTTTCCTTTTTCTTTACGGGGCAGGGGGTTTAAGACATAAGAATAAAGATTACTGGAAAGAAACCAGCGATCTCTACTTGTCCAAGCAATGAAATAAAAAGAGATCAAAGACCCCTCACCATAAGAAAGCAAGACACCTAGAAATTCCTCAACCATTGACCACCAGCAAAAGCAGCACTCTGAATTGCAAATAAGCCAGCAAATACCCACAGCTAGTCTTTTCTCTGCAAAGCACGTTCTTTCAACAGATTTGAGACCGATTTTCAGGAATCTTGAATCAAAATTTGTTCTCCATCCATCCCGACCAAGTAATCAAGTTAAACCAAGACAAGATTCTTTTACAATGCCAATGCCTTCTTTTTTTTTTCTTTTTTTCTTTTTTTTTTTTTTTGCTTTTTTCTTGCTATTTCAAGTAATGTCAATTGAAGGATTTTTGCAAAATCCTTGCTTTTATATATATTTTTTTAATTTTTTTTCTTTTCTCCTTCAGATTTTTTCTTTACTGAAAGGCTTCAAGTTTTCTTTCCTTCAAATTTTGACTCAAAAGTTAACACTCTTGTTTTTATCATCTCTCTTCAATCACATAAATATAGTATGGCCTGTATGTATCCTAGCTCAAGAACATTTATATCAGCTATTTTCACTCAACCCCTGAATTATTAAATCAGAAAACTTGAAGAATGAAGCTTCACCTGCAATTATAGTAAAAAATAAAGTCAACGAAGGATTCTAAACTGAGAAATCCTTCAAATGTTAAAGGCTCAAGCTTTACATCTAATAATGAAGGAAATGCTCACTTGGTGAAACAAGAAAGCAAATTGCAGCATTTCTAGTTTTCTACACAAGAGAAGTGAAAGGGAAAAAAGGTACAATAAGATAAAATACTTATTCACATCTATTGAATTAAATCTGTTGTGTTATCACCATCATGAGTTAAATATGCCATAAATAGTAGGTAGTAAGGTTACCACATTATGACCCTCCTACTTAGCAATGCCATTACCAAAATCCTTGAATTTCAGATTTCAAAGACACTACTTGCTACTACAATAGTTACTAAAACCAAACCTTAAAAGTGTATCAACTTGATAAACTTTAGAAGGGCAGCACCCAAAATAAATAAATCCCAGTTCACTATGTCACAAATGAGGGATATGTGACCAAACTAAGGAAAACTAATTTGGAAAACCACATGAAAAGAAGCAAAGAGAAGAAAAACAAGAACAGTCCAAACACCTATTTTCACGAGAAAACATTTTATGACAATATAACTTACATCTTATAGAAAAGTTAACATTCTTAACATTTATTTTCCTTAATGTCATAATTTTTCCGCATCTTCATTTTCTTTCCTCAATAGAAACGTTATGCTCAGAACTGAAGCCAGAACCATATCAGAGACCACAAATATTTAATTAAAAGTGGTCAACATGACTCAGAAACTGAACTGGAGTTGATAATGAAAAGAAGCCATTTCAATGAACTCTAAACAACTAATAAACTCTGCATTAAATACTTATTATAACTTTCCAAAAGACTATCTAATTCAAGTTATAATTGATATTTTTTGTTATTCCCCATGCCTAGATGAGCATGTCAGGAAAATGTAGCCTTCCATGGATGGTTTCTTCATGCATGTAAAGCAACTCCTATACTAATATCACCCATACGAGACTCCAATATTATCCAGTAAGATGCTGCTGACTTTCCAAAAGACTGTCTAATTCAAGTTATAATTGATTTTTTTGTTCTTCCCCATGCCTAGATGAGCATGTCAGGAAAATGTAGCCTTCCATGGATGGTTTCTTCATGCATGTAAAGCAACTCCTATATTAATATCACCCATACGAGACTCCAATATTATCCAATAAGATGCTGCAGGGTTTTGGCTTTTAATCCAGTGTATCCACCTGATGCAACAGTAAGCTAGAACACTAGTTTACCCGGTCAAAGCGTCGACCAGATTTTAACTTCGGCTGTGAAGATTGGTCTGAATGCCAGCACTTTGCATCCTTGCTTAATTAGTTCGAATAAGAACTTGCAAGTAACATGTGGATAATTTTTAATACAAATAATAGAATTTGATTGTACCTAGAGCACCTCAAATGATAAGTTTGAGCCTGATCAGTTTCTGACTACTACTAAGACAAATTATTTAAACCCCCTACTCAAAGGCTTTTATAGCTGAAAGCATGGAAGTTGACTCTAAGGATAAAACTGCATATATTCACCTACAGTATTGAGAAATATTTATCAATAAGTAGGCACAAGCTACACAGATAGCTAAAATGACATGCTAATCTCCTCAATCAATCTACAAAAACAAGAACAAAGTAGGCCTTTGCCCACCACGTGAGAATGGCTAAAGCATCATATTGAGGCATTACAGTTGAAATTGCTGTATCAACTCCCCAAAATGAAATTTTAAGAAAAAAATCAAACAGAACCAACACTGTTTAAGGAGAATTAAGCAAAGGCAAAGGCAAGCAATCATATAAGGGAAAGAGGCCTCACATTGCCCACAAAGACTGATCGGGAATCTACTTCCTCTCGATTTGCCTGAGATGTAGCTGCAGCAGCTGGATCTAGTTGCATAGAAACAAACATTGATAATGACTCTTAATGCTTGTGTCTTCAATTAGATCCAACAACAAAAGATGAGCATGCAACTAAAACTAAAGCAAAGAAGATAGGTAATCATCTTGTAACAGCCACATTCCCACTGGATTCAACATTCCATACTAAAGCAAACGATGCCATATAAAAACTTAGCATATGAAAATTGAAAACCCATTAGAGATTTGCTTTCGATTCGAAAGCTTTGTTAGTATCTAAAAAACAGAAAAAGCCAAATGAGTGGATTTATCAAATAGTTTTACAATCACACATTGTAAACCAAAACCCCTTTTATAGGAATTCGCAAGAGAAAAAAAACGAAGTGCGTCAATGAAATGATTTTATTCAACGTAATAACTAAAAAAAAAAAAACCCAAAATTGCAAAATGAAAAGGAGCACATTCAACCCACAAAAAGAAAAAAAAAAAAAAAAGAACCTTGTACGGAACCCATCTCCTTCTCGACCTTAGCTTGCATCTCGCGAAGAGCAGCAGCCTCTTCCTCCATCTCTTCTAACCTTCTTTTCATGTCATCGAGGTCCTGAAAATTTCTTTAAATTAGGCTTTCCTCAAAATAGAAAAAAGCCCTAAAACCAATAAAAATGTAAAATTACAGCTTCAGTGGATTCCCCAGCTGCCATGTCTACATCTTCTCCTTCCATCTCTCTTTCAATTGAATTGGGGTTTTGAAGAATAAATAAAAAAAAATCAAATAAAATTTAAGAACAGAAAGCAGCAGCTTGTCCCTTTGCTCTGCTGAGTTTTATTTTTACGGTGTTATTAGGGCTGAATTTTACCTTTCACCGCAACCTTTTTCTTGGGACAACAGATAATTAGGTTTTATTTTTTTTAAATACTTATTTTATTTATTAATGATAAAAAGCAAAAAAAAAAAAAAAGTTAATCCAAATTTTTTTATAACTGATAAATCACGTATTCATCTTTATATATTTTATATTTATTAAACATAAAATATAAAAATTACTATATCGTAATTTATAAAGCACATTAAATATAAAATATATTTTTTTAACTTTGATCAAATCCAACTTTTTTTTTCAATCATATAATTATTTATAGTATAAAATTGACAGGATTAAAATTTTGTATAGCAAATTTTATTTCCCCACCATCCAACATTATTGTGTATTTTAAAACTGAGTTATGGTTAGGGGTGTAGTCTAGTCAAACCAAGTCGAATAGCGAGAAGTTCGAGCTCAAATTTGACTCACAACTCAAAACTCGATATTCGACTCGAATTCGATCGAGTTTTATTTTTCAAGCTTAAGTTCGATTCATGATCGAATTCGAGTTACTCGAGTTCGTTCGATTAAGTTCAATTAATATGTAAAAATAAGCTCGATTCGTATACTCGACAAGAGTTTAATTATTCATGCTCGAACTTAGACTCGAAATATTTTATTAATTAAAATAATAAAAATATATTTAAATATAAAAGCTCGATTAGGTTCACGAGCTACTCGAGTCGGATATAAGAATATTCGAATTCGATTCAATCGATAAGTCGAGTTACTCGAGCTCGATTCGATAATAATCGAATCAAATTCGAGTTTTCTTCGAATCGAACCCAAATAACTTACGAATACTAATGTATCATTTATACTTCTAATTATGGTGTAGATAGCAAACACGTTCCTACACGGCTACACCTATTTCCTTGATAATGTATATCCAATTTATTTTAATTTACTCTACGCAAATTGTCCTATTCTGGACATGTGCTGGCTCGATCGATGAGCTTTAAAAATGCACAATTTCATTCAACATATACAGATCAGGATAATTTTACTAGAATTCCTGGTCTATAAATGTCTCTGCATAATTTACTTGAATTTTGTCTTTAAATTTGAATTAGGGTTTCTTTCAATTGACCAGATGTCAATCCATGAAGCTCTTGTTCAGTATATATAGATCAGATGTATGTAACAAGAATCAAAAAGTTAAGAAGAAATTTGAACTTACTCTTATTGGAGCATTGATTTCACTGATATAATCAATATTCCAAAGAAACCAAACAAGAAAAAATACAAATAAAAAAATTTGACAAATTTACAAGCAAGGACCAAATCAATGAAATGAGTTCAAGTAACCTTTATTTTTTTCTGCTGCTTCACATACATATTTTGTAGAATATGCATTTAAGAAATAATAGTAAATAATTTAAATAAACATTTCAATTTAGAATTAAATAAATAAAAAACTTTATGTGCTTGATTTTTAAATAGAATTATTCCAAGTTCACGTTCTCAGTTTTTTAGCTTATAAACTTTTAAATTGTCTGAAATTATTATAAATGAAAAAAAAAAATCATAACTACTGTTACATTCATATTAAATTATTCCCATTATGATATTCAAATTTACCTTATACGTGGTTTCATATCTATTATCTTTGCTTTTTATGGTTAAAAAATTAAAAGTAAAGGTGCTTATAGATCGAGTCAAATTGGGTTCGAACTAAATTTATATTTGGTATTAATAATTCATATGCTTGTCAGCTTATATTAATTTGAAATTTCAAGTCTTAAATTTTTTTTGAAACCCAACTCAAATTAAAAGAATAAATTATAAGAACATACATTCAACTTAATTTATATAATAAAAAAATAAAAAAGTGATTAAATTACATTTAATAGGATTATATTCAATTTATATATATAAATTAAAACTAAAAATTATATACATTTCTTATATATATAATTTTTATTTTTAATTTATATATATGAATTAATTTACATATATAAATATATATATATGAATTCGGATTGAGCAAGGTTGGACTCAGGCTTTAAATCTTTTGTTCAAGACCCAATTTGAAATTTAAATGAACCTATAATTATACTTAAGTTCATTTAATAGGTTTTAATTTTGTCTAAACTCTCTTAAAACTTAAGTGAACCTTCCAACTTTAGTGGGTAACTCGACCCTTAAATAAGTTTAATTAAAAGTTACAAGTTTATTTAAAAAAAAAAAAAAGAACTATAAGATAGAGGGAAAGGAATTAATAGATGTTACCATAAAACTTGACACATAAATATCTTCACTATAAAAAAACACAATTATCCAAATAAAATTAAAAGAAAAATTGAGAGAAAAAAAAAAAGCAAAAGAACAAAAGTTGCAAGATGATCAATAACAAAAATCCAAAAAAGAAAAAAAATTAATTGAAACTTTAAATAATCCAATAAAAATAGCTTTCGCATACAATTTTTCTTTTAATTTTTTGCCCTGGACTTTGTTTTCGTCAAAGCTTTCTTCTTTCAAACTTCAATAATCCTACACTTAAAAATTAATATTCAATAATCAACAATTTCAACGAAAAAAAAACTTTGATATAACTTCATTTATTTAAAGAAAAAGAAAGGGAACCACAGAAACCTACAATTCAAAGCTTTGATATGAACTAAAAATTAAGATCAAATAAATATATAAGAATGAACAAAATGAGAAACAGTGAGAGGAAGAGAAAACGTGAAAAATAAAAGAGAGATGGGTATTAATTTGATGTGGTAAGAAATAAAAGAAAAAATAATGAAGGAAAAAAGTTAATTTTTGAGCTAAAACTTTTTTTTTTATTTTTTGTTCAAATAAGGTATAGTTAAAAAAATAAAAAATGAAAAAAAATATAACAAAAGGTGATGTATAGAGTAAAACATAAGATATTGGGTAAATTACATATATATATATATATATATCATGTGGTTAAATGCGATTTGAATTTGTTTCATAATATTTAAAATGTGACACTTAATTACCTTATGATTTGTTTTATTGTATTTTTATCCAAAACCATTACTTTTTTCCTTTTTTTTCATCTTTTTCATCTTTAATTCATTTTTTCTCTCTAAAATCATATTAATTTTTTTTATAAAAGTTATATTCAATAAAATTTATTTCCTCTAGTTTTCTTCTCTCTAATGCTTTAATTTTTTTTTGCAATAGCTTTTTCTCCCTAAGTTAAGTTCTTTGCTTTCTTTTTGGAATTATAAACTTAAAATCTTAGATTCTGTCAAAACTCGTTATCACCATCCATTGTGTTACCATTTTCAGCTGGTACTATTGTCTTTCGTCACCAGTGACTACCACCATAAACTATAAAAGAAAATTCCAATGATAAAATCAAAGAACTCATTGTGTTGCCACACCTTTTTTTGTCAGTAGCATCTTCTTCTCCTTAGTTTGAAAAGAAACCCTAAAAAACAACCAAACAAAAAATCATCGAAAAACTCTTTTTTACAAACCCAAAAAAGCAATCTCAAACCAAGACCCAAATTTTGATTTTGTTCTTGGATGTTCCTATTAATGGTGTTTTTTGGCTGTGATGATTGTTATTGGTTGAAACTTTTTTTTTTTTTTTGCTTATTTGTTTGTATGCAAATTCTAGGTTTTGTGTCTTTTTAGGAATGAATTTTTTGTTATAAGAAATTGTATTAAATATCAAACAAATAACCAATCTCTCTTTGGTAGCTATACCAATTTCTAAAGACAACCATCAATAGAGTAAATTGTTTAGAAGAAACCCAGAAACAAACCTAGTAACCATAAAAAATAAAAAAAACTCAGAGAACCCAACTTCACCTTAAATTACTCACACTTAGTAAACCCACAAAACAATCATAAATCTACGTAATAGCCACAATAATTCAACTAGGTTTTTTTTTTTTTCTTTTTGGGTTTTGGTTTGAATTTTTTAAAAAATTTTGGATTTTTAGAATAAAGAGGAAGAGGGAGAAAATCAATTAACAGCACACACCACAGTAGCATACTTTTCTAACATTTAATTCCCACTTTGTTAAAAATTATGAAAAATTCATACTTCAAATCCAATTTTTCTTTGAAAAGTTTGATTTTGAGAAATAGCAAACAAAAAAAAATATGGGGAAAGAGTTATAGTTTATTGATTAAGCGTCAACAGTGTTAATGAAAACTAATTGAATGTCATATATACACAACTGTGGGTGGTTAAGTGTCACTTTTTAAATCTTAAAGGATAAATTGAAATCTTGTTAAATCTCAGGGTATATTTATATAATTTATCCAAAGATATTTTGTTTTGATATTGAATTGATGTAGGAAGGAAAGAGAAAAGGGAGAAAGATTTGTTAAAAAAAAAGGTAGATTTTTAATGTGGAACATGATTTCTTCGAGAATGGTAAAAAAAATCCAAATAATCAAATGAAAAAAAAAACATGAAAAATAAAGAAATATAAAGGATTAGTAAGGATAGCAAACCAATCCATCGACTCGATTTAATTTTTTAGGGGTTTTTTTTCTAAATCGAATTTTGAATCGAGTTAGGTAACAATAAAAAAATTCAAGGTCAGGGGACCTAACATATATAAAATTTTTTTTTGAATTAATTATTTAATTATATATTTTATATTTATATTAAAAATAATATTTTATATTTTAAAAATAATATTTTATTAATTTCAAGTCGAGTTAGATCTAATATGATTTTATATAATATTGAGTTGAATTTGGGTATTAAAAATAAAAAAAAATCATTGGATCAAGTTTAGTTATTACAAATATAAAATTAGATTAGGTTTGAAGAGAGCATAAATTCATCTTGATCCGATCGATTGGTTTTTCTAAAAATAGGAAAAGGCAAGAGAATTTATTTCTTTTGGCTTTTTTTATTTAAAATATTCAAAAAATTAAATGAAATAAATACTTGCTAAAAAAAGAAAAGGAATGATTGGATGAAAAAGGTGAAAAAGTATAAAATTGCCTTTCTTTTTGTCAAAGTAAAATAAAAATGAATATTTTAGAGGGTGAAAGATGGATGGATTTTAATGATACGATATAAATATGATGTGAATATAGAATAAAAAAATAATATGACTCAAATTTTTAATAATAATTAATTTAGGTTAATATGGCTTAAATTTTTAATAATAATTAATTTAAATTTAATAAAATCAAAAAAATATATTTTATATTTTTATGTCAACGTAAATTATAATATATAATTTATGTATAAAATATAATATAAATATATAAATTTTAATATTTTACATGATATAAATATATGAATCATCGAATTTAAAAATTTTCAATCAACTTTGTTTACTTTTAGACTCAACCATCTAATAGTTTTTATTGATTTTCTATATATACAAAAATCGAAGCAAATCAATTGAAAATTTTGATTATTTAAAAAAAAAAAAAAACACAAAACGGTGTATGCAGTCGGGAAAGGGGAGGCTCAAGGGCCCAGAAAATTTTGTGTGCATGGATAGGATTGGTAATGAAGATTCTGGTTGTTATCACTTTATCAATTAATCTTCCCAACCGTTTCCAGACAAGGGAAGTGCTTTTCCTACGGTTTCCCAATAATATGTCGATTGAGTCACACATAACCCCTTTCAAACGTTTACTCCAGAGTCCAGTCATTAACTCTTTTTCTTAGGGAGGCGGTTCATCCCGGATCTGAGGTTTCTGGGTTTTATAGAGCAAATAACAAAAGAAAATTGAAAAAGAATATAGTTTCACAGTTGGAGTAAACGTTTGAGAGAGGTCATGGGAGACTCACCGCTGTAAACAGCTGTCAACATGTTATTGGAGAACCTTAGGATTATGAAAAGGACATAAAGCATCTATTTTCCGTTGATCCAGATAAGACAAACAACACTACAAAATTGAACTCAAAGGGGCAGCTTATCTGGTCTTCAGACATTCCTGAGGGTGAAACCAATGACCCAATTTACTGCTGTGAGATTAAAAGGCATTCTTCTTCTTCTTTTTCTCTAAATCTTCTAGTATTTTCTTGTTAATTTCCAATAATCCTGGTGATCAGCTGTAGCCTGTAGGCAACACCGAGATATGTTGAAGCCTTTGGCTGAAACGCTTAGCTCCTCGTGCTTTGGGTCTGGTGTAGGAATACACCATGTTCACTTCGCAAAGCAACGTTACCTTAGGAGGTGAGTTTCGTATAAATTTTGCGTGCAACTGTCTGAGCCAATTGATTTTGGTTTACTCAAAACGTTTTCTGGATTACGTATGATAATGTTTCTATGCTGTACAAAAATGCTTGCCAATGCACCTTTGGAGTTTATCACTTATATTATGTAACAAATATCTCAAATCCTTAAATTTTTGAGGAACTGCATTGGAATTAATGACAACATGGACCTTGCTTCGCTTTAATTTGCTAGTGTTTGAAAGATGCTTAGTGTCTATCACTTCCTTACATGATTCATTTGCTTTACATCCCCTCTTCACCTTTTCCTAGGGTGTAAGAACATGGAGAGAGAGAGAGTTCTTGGCCTATGTCTCTACAATCACTTGCTTTATATTTTCCTGATCAGGTCTTGTGAAGGGGAGAATTTTCCAAAAACTTTGGGAGGATCATTGCATTTCTGTTCTAATGATCGAAATTTTTTCCAAATTAGAAGATTAAACATCAGGTGCCCGAACAGACAGCAACATATTTTTCCCAAGTGTACATCAGACATTCCTGACAACACCCATCAAGAGGAGACAGATGTTTCTCAAGCAACCTTGATATGGAGGGCAATTAAATTGCCAATTTACTCTGTTGCTTTGGTTCCTCTAACTGTGAGTTTCTTCAACACATGGAAGTCTTATCATAATGAACAAGTTTAGTCCCATTAGCAACTTGGTATTTTTTAGATTGTGTATCAATTCTATCTTGAGAGTTACTAGGTAGCCTTTAAGGAATCCAGTGTGGGAATCTTGATCGACAATTGGACATGATAAAAAATGTTTAAGCTAGTAGATATCAGTCTCCTGTTTACAGCAGTTTATCCATCTAATAATTATTTCACAGACTTGTAACGTTCCATAGTTTTCATACCGTTTATGCTTACTCATGTGTAAAGCAATTGGGCATTATTGTATAACTAATGGAAGCAGCTGCATGTCATGAAGGCATAAAGTATGGATTTTGCTAACTCTACAACTATAGTTGATTGAAGGACGAGGAGTCAATCCATTCATCTTGATAAATGACTTCCCAGTATGGGTAGCTTAATATTTGCTGGGAAGTTCCTCAGTTTTCATTTCCAGCTTGGTTTTTACCTAATTTACTAATTAATTGGAAGATAATACTTTCAACCTGCCTTATCAAGTCATCAATATAACGATTCAGGATACGAGCAGAACTAATGGTGGACCACTTAACAACATGCACCAAGTAACATAATCAACTTGACAGACAGCCTTAATTTTGTCAGAATGCACTTGACCCCTTGATTTTAATGCAGTCTCAAACATAAGTGCCTAGAGCATTAGCCAATATCATGCATCAGTTCAAGCAAAAAGTTTGTATTACTGTTCACCTTGTATGTTGCTACCACAGACAAAGTTCTAAAATTCTTGATTTTTTCTCTTTTGCTGCCCCGAGATATAAATGTTTGATAATCCACAAATGTACTTCTGTGCAATCTTAATGCAATACAATTTTGTGTGCATTACCATTGTTTATATTTTTGAGCAGGTAGGTGGTGCAGTGGCTTATTTGCAAACTGGCTTGTTTTCTGCTAGGCGTTATATTATTCTCTTGGCTTCTTCAGTTCTTATTATTACTTGGATCAATTTAAGGTAAGTTATGGTGGTGGACACTTGATTCTCAGCAAGCTTTTAGGTTGCTAAAAGTTTCAAATTTTGTCAATTTGCAGCAATGATGTCTACGATTTCGATACAGGTGCAGATAAGAACAAAAAGGAGTCAGTAGTTAATTTGGTTGGCAGGTAACTTGATGCTTTGCCTATTGCCAACGTCTGTATCTTCTTTCATTTGTTTAGTAACTTTTCCTGTTTTCTGATGAAAATAAAACTGTTCTGTAATGTGCTTGGAAAGTCGTTCCGGGCCCCTTATTGCTGCATACTTGTCACTTGCCCTTGGCTTCATGGGGCTGACTTGGGCATCTGTAGATGCAGGAAATATGCGTTCATTATTGCTACTGGCTTGCGCAATCAGTTGTGGTTATGTATATCAGGTAGAGTGATTCTAAGTGCAATAATAGCACCGATCATACAAATCAATTTCCAACAATTTTCTCATTTAAGGGGCATGCGTGCTGCACATAGCAGGTTCTGATATATTTTTAACATTGAATCCATTGCAGTGCCCACCATTTCGGTTAAGTTACCGAGGATTAGGAGAGCCCTTGTGCTTTGCAGCTTTTGGCCCATTTGCCACTAGTGCTTTCTACCAGTTGCTGGGCAGCAAACGGTTGTTTACTCAAAGAGAATGCAGCATTTTTAGATTCATTTTTTTTCCCTTCAATACATTAATTTTGGGCAATTTTGGCAGTGAGATAATCTTCCTCCCCTTAACTCGCATAGTTCTTTCTGCGTCACTCCTCGTAGGCTTGACAACAACCCTTATTCTGTTTTGTAGTCATTTTCATCAAGTTAGTTTTTTTTTCTTAGTCCTTTGTATTAAGAAAATTTGCATTCTCACCATAGGTTTTGTATGAATGACATGAATGCTGTATATATTTCAGGTTGAAGAAGATCTTGCCATTGGGAAAATGTCACCTTTGGTATGTACACTCAATCAAGTCTCAGGGTTTTCTGTGTTACAGAGGGAGATTTTTTTTTTTTTTCCAATTGCAGGTCAAGATGGGCACTGAGAGAGGTTCGGTAGTTGTGAAAGGGGCAGTCTTGACACTCTATTCTCTTTTATTTGCTCTTGGTCTACGCAGAGCTCTTCCACTAACTTGCATTGTAAGTAGAAGTTTAAATTGGTAGAGACAAATACAATGCATTTCATCTAATTGATTATGCTCAAATGGTAAAAAGTTCATAAGTATGCTTATTGCAACTTCTATGCTTCTGTTTGGTTTTATCAGGTTCTCTGTGCCTTGACCTTACCTATAGGAAAACTGGTAGTTAGCTTTGTTGAAGAGAACCACAAGGTAAGTAGTGAACTTGCACGTTAATCTCAATGTTGGTAATGGAGATTACCCCCAAAGATGTAAAAGAGAAGACTGTGAGATCCTGTTTCTTATGACTAGTTGCACCACTTGGCTCATTTTATGGTATAACCATGTGGACTTCAACGCCTAGACGAGTCGCATATCCATTGATTTTCTTACTATTTCCTTCAACTTTTTTTTTGATATTTTTTCCTTACAAGAATTCTTTCTTACAGGACAAAGGGAAGATCTTCATGGCAAAATATTACTGCGTAAGATTGCATGCTTTATTTGGAGCTGCAATGACTGCAGGGCTGGTATTAGCTAGGATGCTTGCTAAATGATATGTTCTGAGGTTGACACTCTCTTTCGGTACATGCCTCCTCACGAGTATATTGAGGGTTTTTGCCACCAACAGCTTGCGTAGTCTGTAGTCAATGACAAGGTATCAAATTTGACAAGAAGCTGTAGATCGCCATTTTCCAATTGCCAGTTCAAGAAATCGAATTTATAGCCAAATAACTACCTTAAGGAGATGATCATCCCTTTTGCTCATGCCATGTTAGAATCAACCTTTCTATTTCACCATTTTCATTTCTACAAATCATTATGTTCAGCACGACATAATAAGAACAATGGTTCAGCCAACAGTTAATAACCATTCGGCTATAATTTAAACATAATTGAACTGATTTTCCCATGCCAAAGGAGCACATTCACAGGCAAAGGATACCTTACCACATAAAATAACACATAATAGGTAGAATATCAAGCTCAACATTCACAAAAATCTAAACCAAGTCGCAGTATTAAAATAGCATAACAACATTGAATATTGAACAAAATCATCACAGCATATAGCACTACAAAATCTGAGTCCTGACAAGATCCATGGTTTATCAAACTTCAAAAGAAATCTAAGCCGCAACAGAAGGCTTAGAAGCAGCAGAGAGCTTGGACCTCCTCTTTGCTAAACTCTCACTACGGCGCTCCCGTTGCTCCTTCAACCTCAGGGCAAGCAATTTCTGATACTCAGCTGCCTCTGCCTTGGCCTTGGCAATTCTCTTCTTCTTATCTGCAATTCTAGCACGCTTCCTCTGGAGTGTCAATGGTGTTACCAGCCTCTGGATTTTTGGAGCTTTACTGACCTTCTTGCCTGCAAATGAAAGAAATGGTTATAAATAACAGTTTCAACAAAGAAATCACTACTCCCACCAAGCCTCTCTAATTCCAACCCTGATACAATATCCAATACCCTTACTTCCTGCATGCTCCACATATGAATAATTGAAAAACCAAAAACCATTTTTAACTCCATTAGGAGAATTGGCAATGGGATGGGCAAGTGAGGCATGCAGATGCAATGCACATAATTACCTTTTAACAATGTTAGAAGCTAAAGACCTAGAATTTTGGTTGCAGACATTCAGAAGGATTATAGTCATAGGAGAATATACAGTGGCTCACAAAAGGAAGCCTCACCAATTTCAATCAATTACTTTGCACTTTAAGCACTGTGCTATTATCTAGAAATAAATTTATATGTTGCCATTTCACAAAAAGCAAAGAACTGGAGAATGCCAAAGTAGCTATGGGAACATAAAGCATCCACCTAGTTTATTACATCTTGTGGGCATCTTTATTACAAAAGAAAGTCAAGGAAGAAAAAGCAACTTTACCAGATTTCGTGGTGAAAGTCCTCCGGTAAGTGTTGACATACTTCCGGACATCATCTTCTTTGGAAAGGTTAAAGAGCTTTCTAATCTTGGATGCCCTCTTTGGACCTCTCATCCTTGGTTTTTCAGTGTCAGTCAGCCCAGGCAGATCATTCTCACCCTTCTTCACTATAACCAAGTTCAAAACAGACAGGTCTTGGCTAACAATGCATCCACGAACTGACTTCCTTCTGCGCTCTCCATTACGTCTTCCATATCCACGGAAGCATGGGGTACCTGCTCAAGCAATAAAAATGAATCAATTTCCAGTTATGCAGAGGAAGACATGAATGAAGGCTCAGAAACTGACTTTCCAATCCACAAAAGGTTAGTGGAGCAGTGAGACGCCAAGCAACAGAGAACAGTGGTAAGTAAAAAAAAAATCATCAAATACTTGATTAAACAGCACAAGCAGAATTAGCATAAAAATTCTGTTCAGAAAACCATCCTTTTCAATTTCTTTATATTCTCTAATTCCATCTTGCACAATCCAAAGCAACTGGACTATGGAAAATGTCTTGTATAGAATGCTCAGCAGACAGCTCACCTCTATGAAGCAAGAGGCGAACCCGACCAGGCGTCAGAACACCCTGCTTCATTGGGAATCCTTGCTTGTCGCATCCTCCCATGATCTTGAAAACGTAGCCCTTGAATTCCTGTCAAACAAATGGAAAGTTATATCAAGTCGAACAGATCAATCTAACTTCAAAAAGAGATTAAGAATGCAAATATGTAATCACATACCTCGCCCAAAGCATCTCCAACAACCTCCTGGGAGATCCTCTTGTCAAAAAATGCCCGACTGTCACATTAAAAGAACACCAATATCTTTAATTACAAGAGGCAATTTAAGTAAATTTCAAGAACTCATTTAACTCCTAGACTCTGTGCTATTTCCAACCAACAGTTCAATCTTCGGATTTCTCATTACATTTTTTATCTTCTTTTTTTTTTTTTGCGACTTTCCCAACAACCAAACAGATATAAATGTAAAGAAACAAAAACAAAACTTACAGCTTCTGATCGTCATCGATTTCAAGCTTCTTCTGGCAACCAGTGGTCGGATTCGCGATATTAAACTGCATAAAAAGTCACATAAAATTAAAAAAAAAAGCGGAAAGGGAGAGATTTGTGTCTCAAATTAGGGTTTCTTTTCTCTTTTTTTGGTGCGTTTGTTTCGTACCTTCATTTCCGGATCAACTTTCGCTTCTGCTCAAACGCAACAGAAACAGCTGAGTGTGCGAAAGAGAAACGAAATTAGGGCTGACAAAATCATGCATTGTATAGGAAGTGGGTGGTTCTCGGGCTTTAAATGGGCCAACTTTCTTTGGGCTTTGACATGCATAAGTCTTTTTTAGGCCACATTGACACAGCTAAGTCCAAGTAATCAAATTCTCTCCTTTTTTTTTTTTTTTTTCTATAATAAATACAAAACAGCGTATGGCTTGAATACACGGAGGAAATTCATTATCAAATATCAAAGTCTCTCGTTCCCTCAAGTTTTGAGACTTTGCAAGTAAGGTTATAAAAATACACATTTTGTTAAGATATTATTAAAAAATAAAAATATTATTTATATATAAAAATTTATAAATTAAAATTAAAATTAAATAATCATTTAAGTTTATATCATTTTATTATAATAAATTAAATCTTCAAACGTTTATTTTTATTTAATTAAATTTTTTATTGGACGAAAATTAAATAAGGATTGCCACTAAGTTTTATTTAATCAAAGATTCAACTAAATAAAAATAAATATTTAAAATCTAATTAAATGAAAATAAATTTTTAATAATTAAATTAAATGAAAATAAATATTTGGTTGTTCAATTAATTAAAAAAATATAAAAGTTAAATAATTATTTAATTTAAATTAAAAGTTTTGATATTTAATCTAAAAAACAAAATTATGATAATTTTTAATCTATTTATAAATTTAAAAAATTACACAAACGATATATATTAAAAATAAATTGATAAAATATTTATCCAATTCTTTCGTTCTCGTAGATTTCGAGGTTAACCTTTCGGTGAAAAATAGCAACTTCTTGATTAATTAATTGCATCCACATCAACCAATCAATCAATCAAACAAACGTGAAGCAATCACATTCTCTCTTCCTGTCCATCGACTCTTCTCACTTCTTTTTATATTTTTGCTCATTTTATTATTATTATTATTATTATTTTTTGAAAAAGATGACACGGTTTCTAGTTAAAGAAAGGAAGAGTTTTACTTTGTGTAAAATTAAAAAAAAATTATATATTTGTTAATTATTAATTTAAATAGATTTAAAAAATTAGATTAAATTATTTTTTATTTTTTAAATTTATTAAAATTAATAATTTAAAATATTTTTAATTTTATATTATATAATTTAATTTTTTAAATTAAATAAAAAAAGAAAAGAGAAAAAACACTACCACTATACTAGTATAAATTAAAATAAAACTGTTTAAACATACAAACCATCAATTTTCATAAATGAACGTTATGCTTAATAAACTCATTAAAATTTTAAATTAAAATCTTATTATTTTATCTAATTTTTGAATTAATTGATATAATATTAGAGTTAATATTTAAAAATTATGAATTTGAAAATATATAATATTTATTCAATTAAATAAGTAATAAATAAAAAATTTAAAAATAAATTAGAAGCTTCAAAACCTTATTGTTTAATTCCTAAAACACTTTAACACTACGATAAAAAAAGTAAAACAATAAATTAGAAAAAAAGGCCACCATATAAAGTGAAAACCAATTAAAAAAAGAGGTCAAAATAGGAAAAGAGCAAAAACAAGCTCTTGGCTCCAGTATAAAAAAAGGCATCAAGGCAAGCCGCTTTCCCATTTCTCGTCTCAAATCTCAATCCCTCGAAAATCCTTTGAACTTTCCATTTTCATTCTAACGTCACCCATAGCCATGGCCACCCCTTCCCCACGTGAGGAAAACGTCTACATGGCGAAACTCGCCGAGCAAGCGGAGCGCTACGAGGAGATGGTCAACTTCATGGAAAACGTCGTCTCCTCCGTCCCCGCCCCCGACGAACTCACCGTCGAGGAGCGGAACCTCCTCTCTGTCGCTTACAAGAACGTGATCGGCGCCCGCCGTGCCTCTTGGCGGATCGTTTCCTCCATCGAGCAGAAGGAGGAAGGACGTGGTAACGCCGAGCACGTCTCCATCATCCGCGAGTACAGGACCAAGATCGAGGCCGAGTTGTCCGATATTTGTGCTGGAATTTTGAAGCTTCTCGACGAAAAGCTCGTTCCGGCCGCCGGGAACGGGGATTCCAAGGTTTTTTATCTGAAGATGAAGGGAGATTACTACAGGTACTTGGCTGAGTTCAAGACTGGCGATGACAGGAAAGCCGCTGCCGAGAATACGCTCACTGCGTATAAATCTGCTCAGGTTTGTGGGCGTTTTCGTAATTTCCTTTACGATCCTATGCATTTCTTTGCCTTGTTTTGTTTAATTTTAAATGTGAATTATGATGAATATCTGTTTAATTTTATGAATCTGGTTTATGTTTGATTTGGGGTTAATCTAGTTTATTGATCTACATTTACAGTTATGCCCTTGATGTGTTGCTTATTTCTTTACGCTGAGATCGGGATCTGCTTTGAATTGCCTAGAAAATTTATGAATTTATGGAAACATAAGATCCAGAATTTTGCCATTGATTAGGAAACATAAGCGCCAGAAGACATGACATTGAATCACAATAGAAAATTTATGGAAATTAGCTAGAAAAACTGTCTCAATGATATGGCTTTTGGATTAGCTTTATATATATATATGTTCTCCATATGTGTGATTTAACTGCATAGCTGAATTTCTTGTTGTGTCCAAGGAAAATTGTGTATATCTCTGAAGTTCTGAACCACAGTCACTCCTCTTAGCCTCCTCACGACGGAAATTCAGAAATTCCTTATGTGGTTTGTATTAATCCAATTCGTACAGTGTAATATCCGGTGGTTTGCTTTACTGCGCCTTTTCTAGTCTTGTCACCGATTTTGATACATTTCCTATTTATGTACACACCTTTGGTACTTTTGTTGTTTTTCTTTAAGGGGTTGAAATCGGTCTGGATCTGATTTTATTTACCTTTGGTTTTTTGAGTTTGCTAAAGTGATTATGACTTGTGTTTTGTCCACAGCTCCGGTCCTTTATCGATGTTTTTGGCATCTTTTTTCTCTGTTTCCTTTTCAGGATATTGCAAATTCTGAGCTGGCCCCAACTCATCCTATTCGTTTAGGATTGGCTCTGAACTTCTCCGTCTTCTACTATGAGATCTTGAATTCTCCCGATCGTGCTTGCAATCTTGCGAAACAGGTAGGATAACAAAGTTTCAGAATTTTAGTTTAGTCTCTATATTCATCTTGTTCATCTAAAACGTTGGTGTGTTTGTGTGTGGTCCTGTTCTTCATTTGGAGTTTCATTATTTTGTCTTCAAATTCTATTTGGTCAACATGCTTTGTTTCTTTCCTTAGGCGTTTGATGAAGCCATCTCGGAGCTGGATACTCTTGGAGAGGATTCATACAAGGACAGCACTTTGATAATGCAACTTCTTCGTGATAACCTCACTTTGTGGACCTCCGATATGCAGGTTGGACCCCACACATTTGTTTTTCTTTCCTGGCTTTTATATTCTGCCATCTATATTTTTTTTTATAGTGAATTTTTTATTAACTATTATTTGTGTTTATCCATTTAGGATGATGGGACAGATGAGATCAAAGAAGCCCCCAAGCATGAGGATGAGAAACAACAGTGAAGTCGCTAGTCTTCACAGTAGTATTTTGCTTCTCTGGTTGTTTTTATATGGAGAAGTTGCTTGGTCCCACTATCCCTTCGGTTACTTGCCTCCATTTATGAACCTTGGAAGTACTGCTAAAAAAAAATACCTAGTATTTTACTGGTATTCTTTTCAAGTTTAAGCTTTCTAATTGCAGTGAGGCTATGTGCACTCTTTCTTAATTGTTTTCATGACAATAAGGGAGCTGATGATTGAGATATTTTCTAAGCCTAATGTTTCGAAGATGTTTATTTGGAATTATCAGATTGATATTTATATAGCTTTGTGCACTATATTAAATATGCTTGTATCCGTAGATTCTCTTTGTCCTTGCCTCCTCTTTGATTGATGTCGTTGGCTTTATCTAGCTTGTTTTAAGCTTTGTGTGCTCATCTCAAGGTATTGGTAGATAGTAGTTTTTTGGCACTACTGTTGTTTGCATCGAATCAATCTGGATGCTGGATCCTTGGAATGGGAATGGGATTATTTTTAGTTGAATGTGTGCTATGAATTGTGCTTTACCTGGAGATTACAGCATGCAGAAGCTGGTTCTCCTGGGTTTTTTATGCTACTGCTGCAATAATTAATCTATAATATTCATATATACATTCATAAGAAACCCTAAGCCATGGTCAAAAACTCAATTATTTGTCCCAATTGCAAGTTGCAAAGTCATGGTCACCGTCACCATAACCAAACAAAATGTTTGAGTGCCTCGGGGCCTCAACTATCGACGGAGGAATTTGAGTCTCCCATCCATCGTTAAGCGTCATCCGTTAATTCAGCACTGGAGCCACGTTATTCACATAATAAGAATAGAAAAAACGCATAATAAAATATTTTACTAGTATTATTTTAGGAAATTTCAGCCTTTTGTTTCTGTGAGGCTTTTTCTTTTATTTGTTCTTCCTTTTGTGGTCATCAGAGTTATGATGTCAATTGCAGTAAACAAACTATCAGTTTTGAAAATACAATTGGTTAAACAGTAAAATACCTTAAGCAACAATGGTTCCATATAAAGTTTTTCTTCATTTTTTTTAATTTAAATCTACCATGCTTTCTGATTTCCTCACGAGTAAAACGTTCTAATAGCCCAAAGAAATTATTTTCTTTTTACAAAAGTATAATCAATTACGCTACAATAAACATAGACCTAAGATTAAATTAACTAATTGCACAAATTTAAATCCGTTAATTTTTTTTAATTCATTACCTTGTTTTCTTAATTTTTATCTACTTAATTTATATGAGAAGACATCATGTATCTCAATTCTTTCATATCTATGATCTCTAAAAATCTAATCACCATGCATACCATATGAGTTAATACTCAATTGGTCTCTTAAAATTAATTTTTATTTGTACATAAAAAATAAAAAGAATTTAAATAATTGAAATTAATAAAGTGCATATATATATTTGAAAATAATATGCATTTTTTAATTTTAATTTTAATTATTTATATAATATGTAACTATATATTTAGTGCATAACTTTAATTCTAAAATAAAAAAAAAAAATTCTGTCGAGCATGAGATCAAATGCAAGTTTAGATCTCGACATAAAGGTTGAATTTTTTTTATATTTAATATTATCAATTTTGATTATTAAAATTAAAAATTCATTATTTTTATCAATAAATTATATAGAATAAGAGCCATGTTCAACAAAGTTTCATAAGTGAGCAATAAATATAAAAATTTGGATCCATATTCATTAAAGACATTACATTAACACAAGATTTTGACTCCATAATTTATTAAGTATAAATAAAAACTAATTTTAAGCTATCAATTTAGTATTAACTTAAATGACATACATGTTAATCAAATTCATGAAAGGTATAGGTTCAAGAAAACTTAAGCATATAGTATTGTCATCAAATGAATTAAGTAAATAAATAGGGATTGAGGAATTAAACTAAATTAAGAATT
Organism: Durio zibethinus; assembly: GCF_047325235.1. Classification (NCBI taxonomy): domain Eukaryota; kingdom Viridiplantae; phylum Streptophyta; class Magnoliopsida; order Malvales; family Malvaceae; genus Durio; species Durio zibethinus. Next base: position 21,496,108 of record NC_143177.1, read on the forward strand.
AAAAAACAAATAATTTTGGAAGATAAAAATGTATATGTAATGAAAGGAAAAAAAAAAAAAAAACCCATGGGGCGTGGAAGATTGTTTTGGATCAGTACTGGGTCAGGATCCATACATTTAACCCGACCCAAAACCCAAACCGACTTTTTTCATTTCTCAAGTCGGTTTAATCTCCATTCTCCATCACGCTATTAAACAATATACCTAGAAATCGCTCACTTCGAAACCAAATTTGCAGCGCAGGCCTCCATAATCCAATCAACCACGGCCTAGAGGTCTTTCTTTGTTTCAATTTCTTTCCAACTTGAATATTCCATTTAATTTTAATCAAGATCATTTATGGTTTTTCCTCTCTAAACCTTGAGAAAGGAAAAACCCTAGTTATGGACATTGATAACGATATCGCCAAAACCCAAGAAGAGCGACGGAGGAAGGAGGAGGAGCTCGCCTCCCTCACCTCCCTCACTTTTGACCGGGATCTTTACGGTGGATCGGACAGGGATGCTTACGTCACTTCCATCCCTGTCAACGATGAAGACGATGCGAATCTCGATTCCATGGATTCCGAGGTTGCTCGGAAGCTTGCCTCTTACACTGCTCCCAAATCACTCCTCAAAGAGATGCCACGTGGGGAAGAAGATGATAACTCGTTGGGGTTTAGGAAACCCGCGAAAATTATTGACCGTGAAGATGAGTACAGGAGGAGGAGGTTGAACCAAGTCATCTCTCCGGATAGGCACGATGCGTTTGCTGCCGGGGAGAAGACGCCGGACTCCTCTGTGAGGACGTATGCGGATGTGATGAGAGAGCAGGCGTTGGCAAGGGAGAAGGAAGAGACTTTGAGAGCTATAGCGAAGAAGAAGAAGGAGGAAGAGGAAGCCGCTAAGGTAGAGCAGGAGAGCGGTGGGGCTGCTGCTGCTGTGCCTAAGAGGAGGAATAGGTGGGATCAGTCTCAAGATGATGGGAATTCTGCGGCAAAGAAGTCTAAAACAACGTCAGATTGGGATTTGCCTGATGCCACTCCTGGGATTGGGCGTTGGGATGCTACTCCTACGCCAGGGAGAGTTTCGGATGCGACCCCATCAGTTGGGAGGAGGAATAGGTGGGATGAGACACCAACACCGGGGCGGTTGGCTGATTCGGATGCAACCCCCGCTGGTGGGGTTACGCCTGGGGCAACCCCTGCTGGGGTTACATGGGATGCTACTCCCAAAGGTTTGGTTACTCCTACGCCAAAACGGCAGAGATCTAGGTGGGATGAGACTCCTGCAACCATGGGGAGTGCTACTCCAATGGCAGGGGCTACACCAGTTGTTCCCCTTACACCTGGGGTTACTCCTTTTGGTGGTACTGATTTGCAGACACCGACTCCAGGGAATTTTCGTGGGCCTATGACTCCGGAGCAGTATAATCTGATGAGGTGGGAGAAGGATATTGAGGAGAGGAATAGGCCATTGACTGATGAGGAGCTTGATGCTATGTTTCCGCAAGAAGGGTATAGAATTTTGGAGCCGCCTGCTTCTTATGTGCCTATTAGGACACCTGCTCGAAAGCTTCTTGCTACTCCAACTCCTATGGGAACTCCACTTTATGCTATTCCGGAGGAGAATAGGGGGCAGCAGTTTGATGTGCCTAAGGAACTACCTGGTGGGTTGCCATTTATGAAGCCTGAGGATTATCAGTATTTTGGGTCACTGTTGAATGAGGAAAATGAGGAGGAGTTGAAACCGGAGGAGCAGAAGGAGCGAAAGATCATGAAGCTTTTGTTGAAGGTAAAGAATGGGACACCACCACAGAGGAAAACTGCTTTGAGGCAGCTCACTGATAAGGCAAGGGAATTTGGTGCTAGTGCATTGTTTAATAGGATTCTTCCATTGCTTATGCAACCTACATTGGAAGACCAAGAGAGGCATCTCTTGGTGAAGGTTATTGATAGGGTGCTGTATAAATTGGATGAGTTGGTTAGGCCTTATGTGCACAAGATTCTTGTTGTGATTGAACCCTTGTTGATTGATGAAGATTATTATGCACGTGTGGAGGGTAGAGAGATCATTTCAAATCTCAGTAAGGCAGCTGGTTTGGCTACTATGATTGCTGCTATGCGTCCTGATATTGACAACATTGATGAATATGTTAGGAATACGACTGCTAGAGCATTTAGTGTTGTTGCTTCTGCACTTGGGATTCCTGCGCTTTTACCATTTTTGAAAGCCGTGTGTCAGAGTAAGAAGTCGTGGCAAGCTAGGCACACTGGGATCAAGATTGTACAGCAGATTGCTATTTTGATTGGTTGTGCTGTTCTTCCCCACTTGAAGTCCCTTGTAGAAATCATAGAACATGGTTTGAATGATGAGAATCAGAAGGTGAGGACAATCACCGCTTTGTCTTTGGCTGCTCTTGCTGAGGCTGCTGCCCCCTATGGTATTGAAAGTTTTGACTCGGTTTTGAAGCCATTGTGGAAGGGTATTAGGTCTCACCGAGGTAAAGTACTGGCTGCATTTTTGAAGGCCATTGGTTTTATCATTCCTTTAATGGATGCAATTTATGCTAGTTACTATACGAAAGAAGTTATGTTTATTCTTATCCGTGAGTTCCAGTCCCCTGATGAAGAAATGAAGAAAATTGTGCTTAAGGTGGTTAAGCAATGTGTGAGCACGGAGGGTGTTGAAGCTGATTATATTAGGAATGATATTCTACCTGAGTTCTTTAGGAATTTTTGGGTGAGAAGGATGGCTTTAGATAGGAGAAATTATAGGCAGCTTGTGGAGACAACCGTTGAGATGGCAAACAAAGTAGGTGTTGCTGATATTATAGGGAGAATAGTGGAGGATCTTAAGGATGAGAGTGAACCCTACAGACGAATGGTAATGGAAACAATTGAGAAGGTGGTTGCAAACTTGGGTGCATCTGACATTGATGCAAGGTTGGAGGAACTTCTGATTGATGGTATTCTTTATGCTTTCCAAGAGCAGACTAGTGATGATGCCAATGTGATGCTTAATGGTTTTGGTGCTGTTGTGAATTCACTCGGGCAGAGAGTGAAGCCTTATCTTCCACAGATCTGTGGCACAATAAAATGGCGCTTGAACAACAAGAGTGCCAAGGTCAGGCAGCAGGCTGCTGATCTTATATCAAGAATTGCAGTGGTTATGAAACAGTGCCAAGAGGAACAATTGATGGGTCATCTTGGGGTTGTTCTATACGAGTATCTGGGAGAGGAGTACCCTGAAGTTTTGGGATCTATTTTAGGAGCCCTCAAGGCAATTGTCAATGTTATTGGTATGACAAAAATGACACCTCCAATCAAGGATTTGCTTCCAAGGTTGACACCAATTCTGAAAAATAGGCATGAGAAAGTCCAGGAGAACTGTATTGATCTGGTTGGCCGTATTGCTGATCGAGGTGCAGAGTTTGTCCCAGCCAGGGAGTGGATGAGGATTTGTTTTGAGCTTCTCGAGATGCTTAAAGCTCACAAGAAGGGTATTCGAAGAGCTACTGTCAATACTTTTGGGTATATTGCTAAAGCCATTGGCCCGCAAGATGTCTTGGCAACTTTATTAAATAATCTCAAGGTGCAGGAACGACAGAACCGTGTTTGCACAACGGTGGCAATTGCAATTGTTGCAGAAACATGTTCACCTTTTACAGTTTTGCCTGCATTGATGAATGAGTACCGTGTCCCAGAACTTAATGTGCAGAATGGTGTCTTGAAATCACTTTCCTTCCTGTTCGAGTATATTGGTGAAATGGGAAAAGATTACATCTATGCTGTGACTCCATTACTTGAGGATGCCCTTATGGATAGAGATTTGGTTCACAGGCAGACTGCAGCTTCAGCTGTCAAGCACATGGCTTTGGGTGTTGCAGGTTTAGGTTGTGAGGATGCTTTAGTCCACTTGATGAACTATGTCTGGCCTAACATATTTGAGACTTCCCCTCATGTCATCAATGCTGTCATGGAGGCCATTGAAGGGATGAGGGTGGCCTTGGGTGCTGCAGTTGTGCTAAACTACTGTCTCCAAGGTCTCTTCCATCCTGCACGGAAGGTTAGGGAAGTGTATTGGAAGATTTATAATTCGCTCTATATTGGAGCTCAAGATGCTCTTGTTGCAGCTTATCCTATTCTAGAAGATGAGCAGAACAACACATACAGTAGGCCTGAGTTAATGATGTTTATATAGATTCCAATTGCTGCTCTGGTGGGCAAAAATCACTTTAGGACTGATGTTAAGATTTTTGTATTTTCCTTCACTGCAGTAGCTATTTAAACTCTTATGCTTACAATGAGATTGTTAAATTATTTGTTTTGCTTGGTAATGTAGTTTTATACTATGAAATGGCAGTGTCATGTGGCAGCCTTTCTGTTATTACAAAGGCACTACTACTTCAAAGCTATTCTGTGTATGTGTAATAGCTTGCATGAGCTAGGTTCTACTTCTGGTTCATGGGACCTTGGCCTTTTGAAGGAAAGGTGTGGGGTGCCTTATCCTTTTCATGGTGCAATCACCAGATTTTCACTCAATTTTTTGTGATGATTCCATCCCTTTTACCCCTTGTTCTGTGGCTCAATCAATTGACTTGGCGGGGAAGGGGTTGAAAATGTTGAACAGATTCTGCTGGGCCACACTGTTTCAAAAATGCGAAAGAGTAGGGTTTGGGCCACACTGTTTCAAATTGCGAAAGAGTTGGCGCGGGGCTCTTGGTTGGGTTACATAATGAGACAATAGGACAAGGGAAAAGAAAAAGGCCCGGAAATCGTAGAAAAGAAAGCGCCTCTTGACCCGGTACGCCAATCGCTGCATTAATGTAGCTTCCCTATAAATTAAAGCGTCATGAGAAAACAGAAAAAGCTTTTTGCAACCAACCTTTCTCATTCTCTTTCTCTTTCGTACCGTTTCGGGGAAAACAACACCAAGGGCAAGAGTCAAGAGAACAGAAAATGAGAGAGAAATTTTACCCATATACATATATTCATCTACGGTAAAAAAAAAGGAACATATTGTTGTGGTGTTATGTAAAGTAGACAGAGGAAGAGATCAAAGAAAGATGTTGGTTTTCTATTTGATCTCGTTGCCTTTAACAATGGGGATGGTGATTCTGACTTTGAAATATTTCGCGGGTCCCGATGTTCCTACTTACGTCTTCTTCACCGTTGGATATACTTGGTTTTGTTCTTTCTCCATCATCATCCTCGTCCCTGCTGATATTTGGACGGTGAGACTGATTTCCTTAGATTAAAACCCATCTTTTTTTTTTATAATGCTCTCGTTATCTGGGTTATAAGTTTTGTTTTTCTTCTTTCAATTATTGATTGGATTTAAGGTCGTGAATTTCATCTGTTGAAAATACTGAATGGTCAATGGAAATTCAAAGCTGAATTTGATTTGTTCAATGAGCGGGAATTGGATATGAAAACTTATTCATAATTCTTTTGGCATCTCAGAAAGGAAAACTAAGAGAACATAAATAATGCAGAAATGGTATTTTGCATTCTTTATTGGTGGGGTGTATATGAATCCTAAGCGCTTATTTTGACTTCTAAATGGTGCAGTGCCTAAAAGTGGTTTAATTTATTGGAGGAAGTTCAGGGCATTTGATTTCGCCTAGAAATTATGCATATATTCTGAATTGCTTCTTTTTTTCACCATGCAGACAATAATTGGTCATTCCAGTGGAGGCATATCTTTCTTTTGGAGCTTGTCTTATTGGAGTACATTTTTGCTAACTTGGTAAGTAAACTAGAAAGAATCAGTAGAATGTTTTCTCCCGCCAAATGCTCTTTTGTCAGCTCTACTTATTTGCTACTGTTCTTGCTGCGTCTCTATGTGCATTTTGGAATATCCTTTGACTTCTGTACTTTCATTACTTTTCGTTTATTAAAATGCTGTGGTCTAGAGTAAATGTTTTAGAAGCTTCATGGTTAAAAGATACATGTATTCTCATAGATTTTATATTAAACTATTTCTCTAAGCAGGGCTGTGGTGCCTACTATTCAGGGTTATGAAGATGCTGGAGATTTCACCATGGCAGAAAGACTGAAGACTAGCATACATGGAAACTTAGTATTCTACCTCTGTGTTGGTTCTATTGGACTTGTAGGACTCATTTTATTCATTATTTTCCACAAAAATTGGTTTGTTTCCTTTCCTACTAATTTGATTGCAACTTTATCTTCTTTGTTTTTGACTGATCCTTTGTTTCTTATCATGTTTGTTTACAATTAGTTATTCCTGGAGATTTTGTGATTATTATGTTAGGTGTTAAATTTTTATAATTAGTAACTTATTGTTTGTTTTAAAAATAATTTACTATTTGGAAGTCCTGTATCCTTTTTTGTTTGTTTGGTTAAATGACTAGGTCCTTTGGCTGGCATCTTCATCTTACACCCCGGTATTTATATCAATTTGTTTGCATCCTTTAAATCTTAATGAAAGCAGGTTGTGAACTTTGACCGTCTTTACTCCTACAATGTTTTTATTTAATATCTGCTTCTGTGGTCTTGACTGGTAACTGGTCTAGCAACCTTTGTTTTAACTGATCCTTTTTCCTTTTGGGGAGAAGGAGTGGAGGCATTCTTGGTTTTGCCATGGCTTGCTCCAATACTTTTGGGCTTGTTACTGGTGCATTTCTTCTTGGCTTTGGTCTTAGCGAAATCCCAAAGGGCATATGGAAGAATGTGGATTGGACTATCCGTCAGAAGGTTCTCTCACACAAAGTTGCTAAAATGGCTGTTAAACTTGATGACGCTCATCAGGAATTTTCAAATTCTATTGTAGTAAGTATATCTATGACTTCACAATTGGTAAATTCAATAGAAAATAAGAAAAGAAAACTACAGGCCATGTTCAAATTATTTTTCTGTTTGGATTCTTAAGTCTTTGGTGGTTTAGTTTATTTAGTTATTCAAGAACTTACTTGTTAGCACAATAATAATATAATACGACCTCCATGTTGGCCTTGACTATTAATGTTGTCATCTGTCTGTGGTGATTAATGATATAAAAAAGGAATCTTGAAATTAGCAATCAATGCCTGGTCACATTTGGTAATGGCAAACGTAAAATGTATCAAGACAACCAAAATAGAACAATGGACTAAATTATTAGAGACAAAGCAGGTCGTTATTATCAGTTGTTCAATTGACTCAAGTGGCCATCTTGAATGCACTGATTCCTACTATTGAGAAGTATATTCTCTAGCAAATGAGGGTTCATCAGTCTCCACGTCTTAGTGAGCCTAATCACCACATCTTATCGAACACACTTTGCTAAAAATCAAGTTCAATTTACTTGAGTGTTTTATTTCCATAACATGGATATGTTATTTGATGATTGTCTGAATGGAAAGATTTCTCGACTTGTGTCAAACATCTCTGGAATTGTTTTATTTCTGTAACATTTTCAATATATATTCCTGTTTGGCATCTCCATAAGCTCCACTAGTATTTTGATGTTCCTTTATTTCTTGGGCCTGTCCAATTCAGTACCACATTGAATCCAAATTAGGCTAATGTTTCTTCTATTCATGCAGAACCTTGTAGGGTTGCCATGATGTTGTAGTCGGGTTGCTTGTTTGGAGCTGTGTTGAGGGATATAATTGTCATACTTCTTTGATGTTGGTTTATTTTCTAATTCTGGTTGCTAGAGATAACATCAAGTTACTATCTTTTTTCCTTCAGAACTAATGAAGGTGTTTGTATTTAGGTTGTTCAGGCAACATCAAATCAGATATCAAAGCGTGACCCTTTAAGACAGTATATGAATATTATAGATAGCATGTTACATCAAATGGTACCCCACTTTTCCTATGGGTCTGTTTAGTCTCAAAGTGGAGTTTTATGTGCTTTCCTCAAATACTTTATTTCCTATTTTGCAGTTAAATGAAGATCCTTCCTTCAAACCTCAAGGTGGGAGGTTTGGGGAGAATGATATGGACTATGATACTGATGAGAAATCAATGGCAACTCTTCGACGCCGGCTTAGGATAGCTAGAGAGGAATATTGTCGGTATCGAAGGTACAACATAATGTGGTTAGTTAAAATTTTTATGGGTAGTATAGTACTGTATGTCAAAATCAACAAAGAACAGTTGTTTATTCCGTCCCATTATGTTTAAATTTTCATGGCAATAATGTAGACTTATTTTGTATTGTTCTTGTGAAATTAGCAATCCAAATATGTATATTACTTGAGACAAACCTGCACATTCATGTGAATTGGTTTATTGATATGTAATTTCCATACGATGAAAAGCGGTGCCAAAATTAATTTCAGCAATTCTTTCTTTTTTAGAAGAATTATTACTATTTTGCCTATTTTGACCTTTTAGGGAAAAGATGAAATGGTGGTATGTTACTTATAACAAGCAATTATTTTCTCTGTCAAGCATTGTTTCTGTAACTTTAAGGTTTAGAACCATGAATTATACTGCTGTACTCTGCATCCTAGTGAGTTTTCCTGTGCTAATTTAAAAGTAAACTCTTTACTTTTGCAGTGAATATATGAGCTTTGTCTTGGAAGCCCTCGAGCTGGAAGATACCATAAAAAACTATGAGCGCCGTGATGCAACTGGATGGTTTGTACTTTGCACTTATACAATACTTGCATGCTTGTTAAGTCATATGTTTTTTCTTTTCCTGATTTGATCTGCAAAATATCAACTTTAGACTCAAATTCTGGATTCATTATGTGTATCTGAATGTGTTCATGCTATGGGGCCCAATTCCTTGGCTGAACTCTGAAAACTGAATTGTCTTAAAATCCTTCTATCCCCCTTCCTCCTTCATCCCGTTTTCTCTATTTTCCTGTAAACTTACCTTTGATTTCTCTCTCTCTCTCTCTCTCTCTCTCTCATATATGCATTTAGTCCTACATACACACAGAGGTGCATTTACAACTTTCTTTTGTGCACTCTGTATTTTTGGATTATTAGCCATACTTTATACCTAAAGTGTAGAATATTTCAATATTAGGGATGATAAAGTTGTAGGCACTGCCATTTCTGATTTGTTCATTGTTGTGTATGCATTAGTTGCACAAGAAGTAGCTGATGGATTGAAAAATATGTTTTCAATGTTTTATGGATTGAACTATAATTGTCGGCATGCTTTAGACTGGACTTTATAAGATCTCATGTTGCTGATGTTTGTTAATTGAGAAAGAGAAACAGTTGTAGAAACCAATAACTTTTGTGTAGGTTGTCGAATAGCCAATTTATATGACCATAGCGGAGAATGAGGATTTTTCAAGGACGGAGAATCCACATGAAACAATAAAATAGTTTACTAAGAGTAAGAACTTGTTTGGAGGGATTCATCAATATATTTTATTGAACAAATGGTTCCCCTTGAAATTGTTGGGAATATTAGTAAGGCTCAAAAGTGTTTAAGATATTGAGAATCATTGCATCCGATCTTTCTACTTAAAGTTGGACCGATATTAGATAGAATAATTAATCTAAATAATGGTTCTTGTATTCTTCCAATCATCCATATAAGATTTGGTGGAATCTATTGGTTGCTATTCTTGTTGGCATCATCATCAACTAAAATATAAATTAGAAGTTAGTTTATATTTTGCAGTTTTTGTGTGCTGTACAAGTCTTTGATTATTATCGTTAAAAGTGTTCTTTCTTCTTAAAAGTTTGCCCAATATTCATTTTAAAATGTTGCAGGAAATTTGTTTCAAGCTTGAGGCTTGAGCGAACGGGCAAACTAGGGTCTTCTCTTGATAAGATTGGTAATTACTCTATTCTGAATGCCATCCTTTTTCTTATTTTTATTAGGGGCTGGGAATTTCTTGGGTGCCAAATTAACCTATCCATCTAGGTGCTTAAAAATTGCTGTTTCAGTTGTTTTATGATTTCCTTATATTAGCAGACCGGAGCTATATAAAACACATTGGTAAATCTTCTTTAATCTTTGATGGTCCTTTTCGTCCCTTTCAAGTTTGGAATGCTACAAGCTGTGTCCTTATGTCCATGATAGTACTCAATAGTCATTGATGAGCTGAAATGAAGTCAAGTATTGAAATCCTAGATACATAAATGGGCTGCTTAATCATTTAAATTTCTTTGAGTTACGAAATAGAGTACTTTTTGTGAACTTGCTATTATCCTTCTTTGTTAAGTTGTTATACATTTATGTTTATTATTTACCCTCAAGTCAGTTAATATTCAATCTAATTAGTTTAATCCTTACAGAATTCATTTGGCGTTGTGTTCTAAGAAAGCAACTAGAGAAACTCTTGGCTATCATTCTGGGTTGCATGTCAGCTGCAATTCTTTTAGCAGAGGCTACCATATTGCCTAGTGGAGTTGATTTATCTCTTTTCTCCATCCTCATAAACTCTGTGGGAAAGCAGGAAATGCTCGTGCAGGTAATAAACTGAGATAAATTGGATTCTTTAGATGTTCAAATGGATAAACTGCTTGTAGCACAAGTTCGAAAGGGAACGAAGAACTGAACTACAAGTTCGTATGAGAACAAAGAACTGAACTTTAGAAATCAAGTTGGCAATTTGATGTCACCATTCCTAAACCCTATTCTCTTTATATGTGAGGAAGAAATCCACCAGTTAACATTCTGTATGCCCCATCTTAACATCCTACTCGAAACTAAGAGTTGGAACACACCAGTGTTTTATAGTGTCAAACTGTCAAACATTCATTTACTTATTGCTAATAACATCAATTAAAAAATCTGCCTTAAATGCCTTCTTGATGTTGGCCAACCCCTGATCAAACCTGTGGATTTAAGTTAATTGATGGTGCTTTCAGGTTGAATCTTAAATTCTATTTTTGCCTTGGCCAAGGGGCTTGGTGTTATCAAATGATTGTGTTGATTTGTAGGTTGCTGCTTTTGTCCCTCTAATGTATATGTGCATCTGCACCTATTATTCCTTGTTTAAAATTGGAATGCTGATGTTCTACTCATTCACACCAAGACGAACAAGCTCAGTCAGCTTGCTTATGATATGCTCGTAATTCTTCTTTTTTCTATTTTCTTAACTACTTTTACTTTCCTCTCATTTTTAGAATTTGTGGATCTCACTCCTAAATGCTTATCAGGATGGTTGCACGATACGCTCCGCCAATTTCATACAATTTTCTCAATCTTATCCATGTCCCTGGTAATAGGAAAACGATCTTTGAGAAGGTGAGTAGTTTTTCTACTTTATTGTGCTTTTCTTGATGATATCCAGCCATATTATGATATTAATGTTTCAATTATATTCATCAGTTCTGCAAAGTAATTTATGGTTCTTATATTGTACCCCTGCTATTGGGATTTGTGTGATAGCATGGGCTAATGGGGCATTTCAATGATTTTTTTTTTTTTTAAATTTTGCTTCTTGCCCACTGCAGCAATGTTCCTTCTGGTTGATGTTGATAGAAAAGGGTGCTACTCTTAATGTTTGTTCACACCCATCCTTTTAGATGCATAAATTGTGCAATATTTTCTTCTGCGAATCTAAGTGAAAATAGGAAGACCTAAATGTTCATTATGAAAAAAATGTATATTTCTTTTAAATGAAACAATTTCATTTGGCATGAAAAAAAAAAAAGAGGATGCAAGTGGGATAAGTTCTTATATAATCAAAATTTGCTGTATAATTGTCTGTAGTTATACAAGCTTGTTAGTATGGCATGTGACTGGAACATTTAGCTTTTTAAACTGTGGAAGTCTGTGCCTCAGAGACATTTAAAATCTGTCATTTTGACTAAACAGAAATGTGGTTTGAGTTACGCTTTCCTTTAAACGTATTTGCATGATCTTACTTGCATGATCTTACTTGAAATCTCATGTAACATCAACTTATATGCAGAGAATGGGGAACATAGATGATGCTGTGCCTTTCTTTGGTAAAGGATTCAATAAAATATATCCCCTCATCATGGTTATATACACACTATTACTTGTGACAAACTTCTTTGATCGAATCATTGATTATTTTGGCCACTGGAAGATATTCAAGTTTCAAGATGAAGCTGATGACACAGATGGATTTGATCCATCAGGACTAATTATCTTGCAGAAAGGTAATTATGACACTTTTCCATCACCATGTATGATGTCATAGTTTCTTCTTTGTTCTTTGTAAGTATAAGTTGTAAATGTTTACACTTATTTTTCAGAACGGTCTTGGCTTGAGCGAGGGCATACGGTTGGTGAGCATGTTATTCCATTGGCAAGGAATTTCAACGGCCTGAGTATTGACATTGAACCTGGCAGCACTAACACTGTATGTGTGCTCTTGTATTTAAAACTGCTGTCTCCTTGTATCTAAAACATGCCAATAACTACCAGCTGGTTAGCTCAAGTGACAAAGAGAGTATACTTCTTTTATTGCCTGGATTTGAATTTGATAGAAGAAGACTGAGAAGATAATTTTCTCATGACTTCGTTAAGCCTCGCATGGGTAAACTTATTTGAATTGATCCGGAAAAAGGATGTGCTGCTCAGAGCTCAGATACCCCTTGTCCCCTTGCCGCTAAATAAAAAAAAAGACATACCAATAACTTCGCCCAGGAACCCCTTGCCGCTAAAAAAAGAGACATGCCAATAACTTTGCTGGTGCACACTTTAGAGTGCCTTCATATTTTTTTGTTTATCCTTCTTTTTAACATTTGATAACTGATTTCCTACTTGAAAATGGTATCAGGAGAAGGCTCCTATAGATACAAGAGCGCCAAGAGACCCTGAAATTGGAACGATAGGTCAACTTAAACCTCTGAAAGAGGAGGTTCAACAAGACACAAGCAGAGAGGCCATCATCAAGAAATATTCTGGCATAAGAGAACACCAAAAGAAACAAGCATCCAGCACGAAGTCGACTCAAAAAGACTCAACATCCGTAACAGTTGATGCTGGCAACTCCGAGAGTGTAATGACACCACCATCAGGGGGATTAGCCTCAAAATGGGAATCAATGAAGTCTGGTCTTCTGAATTTCAAATCTAACCTAGAGGCGAAGAGATTCCTCCTTTTACACCAGACCCAAGAAAATACAATGTCCTCCCGTGCTTCCTCGTCTGAGTCTCTTGATGAAATTTTCCAGAGATTGAAACAACCGGCTCTCGATAATAGAGACTATGGTGCTGACAATGACATGCAGTTCAGTAAATTTGGTCCTTCTACATAGTCTTACTACACCTTAGAAACAGCCATTTCTGGAACAGAAGAAGCACAAGACTTGTTCATTAAGTCCAAAAGCTGTATGTTTCTGAGCTAAGCCGAATGCCAACCATGATAGAATTCAGATCATCTACAGCAGTAGAGAAGCATGAAGTATTTTACCAAAACACCACAATTTTGGTACTACTCACAGAAAATAGAAACAAAAATATACATTCAAAACAGACAGCCGATGCGATGAAAGGGATACTGTACACTTGTAATAGTAAAAACTGTAAGTTTGAATTTGATCATTGACTACGAGCGTTTGCTTCATTGCGACTACAGATTATTTATTGAATTAATATTCTCGGCTTTTCTTTACTGTTCAATGAAAGCCATTCCCAATTTTTTTTTTTTCAATCTCGAAATTCTTGGTTACGGTGGGTTATTTGTTCCGCCGCAATCCTCAGCCTCAAGGCCTCAAACCCCTAAATCGGCCCAGCCCACAATGGGCTCCGCTCCAATCTATGTATAGCCGTTTTCCCGCCCTTGCATAGCCCTCTTCAGCTTCTCTCTCAAACTCTCTGTAAACATAATCAAGAGAAAGAGGCCATGGATTCGCACAAGGAGGAGGAGGTACCGGTTCGGCTTCATTCGGCCGTTGAATATCTGCTACGCTGCCACTCCGATCAGCTCCGCTCAATTGTTCTTTCTCCTGACCCTAAACTCCACTATGCTGTCTTCGTCGAGTACTCTCTCTATCGCCCCTTTTCATTCTAAGCTTTTATGTGTCTTTTCTCATTTTCATCCCTTCTTCCTTTCTCTTTTTCTACATAGTTATGCCGAGCTGTTGGATGCTGATCCTCCTCTAGCCCGGCTCGTCTTTGCCAACCCAACCGACTATTTGAGATTCTTTGACGAAGCCGCCATTATGGCTCACGTAATCTCATCTAACTCTTAACATATGTGCACAGTATTAATTTTTGTTCATTCTCTTAGTTGCCCAATTTAACCTTCCTAAATTCACCAATTTCAAGTAGGTACAAAATGTGAATCTAGTTATGTCGTCTTTGGACCAAGAACAGGAAAATATCTAGAAATAGAGATTTTGATGTGTGTATTGTATCGGCAAATATATTCAATCTTTGTGAAAATTTTCACATGCTTAATGCAACTATGAATTGATGCATGCATTTAATGTGTGTACGTGCAGAAAAGAGTACTGAAGGACATGGTATCACATGAGAAAGGGGTTGAAAAGAAATTCATTCATGTCCGTTTCAACGTCTGTGGTTCTCCTCTTGAATGTCCTGGTTTGCTTCTATTCATGTGCTTGGATCCTTTACACACATATATACATTTTTTTTATTCTTTGAATGTCTATTGACGTGTGAATTTGAATGTGGAACAGAGACTTTTCCAAGTATTGGGCGTGTGAGGGTTAAACATCGAGGAATTCTTCTTACTCTCAAGGGGACTGTAATTCGATCTGGAGCAGTGAAGATGTATGAGGGGCAGCGGACATATCAGTGTAAGAAATGCAAGCACATGTAAGTTTGATTTCTAGTTTGTACTCTATATGCATACAGTTACTGTAGAGTATGCTTGTAATGCGAGAATTTTGGCCCTGTTGTATTTCCATGTTGCCTAAATTGCTTGGTAAGATTATTGAATGATGGTTAGAAATAGAACCTGCAGCCAATGGCTCAATCTTGGTTTCTCTTTTATGTATATGAAGGAAGGGATGTGGCTTACAATGCTGTAAATGAAACAAGCTATTTTAAGGGATAGAAACAGGGAGCTTTCCTGCAAAACAAGGTTAGTAAGCAGTAGCCTTAATAGCTAATGGTGGCATAAGGTAATTGTGGGGGGGCATCACTCCTTAAGTCTCTTTCATAAACGAAGTATCTTCAAGTTAGAGAATTGTTATGGGCTATTTAAACCTGGTGGTTGGCCAATGTTCTAGTCACCTTCAGGGGTGTGTGGCTATATTCATATTTTACAAGTTGTAAACAAGCTTGAGCCAGGCCATCAACTGAGCATACTCAATAGTTGCCAAGCTTGGCAAATCAGATGTCTCTTGGTTCTCTGCAGAATGATCACTTCATTCCCATTTATATCAGCACCTGTGCATGTTGTGTCTTATCATGCTAGAAGTACTGGCTTTTAGAAGTTGATCACTATCTGCTTGGGTTACACTGCTTTTTGCACCAGATTACTTTTATGGTGGGAAGAGGGGTAAAATATTTGAATTTAATTATTTGTCACTTACTTTTTCTGTTGGCAGCTCTGAGATTCCTTGGTTCTAAGCTGACTGTCAGTTGGGTTGAAAATGATTGTAGGTTTCCTCTTTATCCTGAGCTTGAAACAAGAAACTCAATAACGCTACCATCAATCTGCCCCTCTGAGGTTTAATGCCAGTTTTAATTGTTCTTTAATGCATGTTGCAAGAAAGAGTTTTGATTCTCTTTTTTTCTTGGTTTTATTAGTTTAAAATGTAGTTTTGGAACTATTCTGTCTATTCATATGTTGATATGATAGTATAAATATACTTTAGATTTTGGTAACAGATTACTTGTTCAATAACAGAGGTCCAATCCTTGCGAAGGCACTAAATTCCAGTGCATAGAAAGTACTACAGTCTGTCATGATTATCAGGAAATCAAAATTCAAGAAAGCACGCAAGTGTTGGGTGTTGGGGTGATTCCTCGTTTAATTCTAGTCATTCTTCAGGATGATCTTGTTGACACTGTTAAAGCTGGAGGTACCACACTCTACAAACTCTGGTTTTTTCTATACATTATCAATGTTTGATTCTTTCCACTTAGGGAGCTTCTCTTATTGTGCTATCAAATGTAATTTGTCTTTTTAATATTATTTATTCACTGAGGTTTAAGAGAAACGATTTAACCAAAAATTACATATTAAATCCAGTTTTCAATTGGTTTAGTAAGTTTGCATGATATTTTACTAAGAAGGGAAAAGTCTATTAGAGGGTTAGTCAGGGATGAATTGTGATAGGATATTCTCTAGTGTAGTCATTGTTTAATAGTGCTTGACTTCAACTAGCAAGATCTAATAATATTGCTGGGAAGCACTGAAGCCCGCATGTCATCCTAAGTTAGCTACAACGGCCAAAATAACTTGTATTGTGTTTAATGACCTTAGCCATTGCCTGAATTGAATACATTAGGATTGTTTTGGTTTAAGTTGTAGTTTTTCAAGGTGGCAAAACCAAACCTTGAGGAGTCTGGGACATTGGGTATCACTAATGTAAAAGTCAGCTTTTTGCCTATGCCCTTCCTAGAGTACAACCATGATGTTTTATCTTATATTTGCAGCTTCTATATCCTTACTATGCCTTATGTTTCAGTATAGTATCTGTACATCATGGCTATCAATCCGTTGTCGATACATGCTGCTGCTTTTTTTTCTTTAATTTAGTTCATATTGATTTTGGGTTATTTAATTATCTAATTTTCATGGGGTTATAAGCTCTTGTTTGTCCAGACGATGTTATCATTACAGGGATCTTGACTGCTAAGTGGTCTCCTGATTTAAAAGATGTGCGGTGTGACCTTGATCCCATTTTAATTGCCAACCATGTGAGGTAAAAAGAATCAAAACCCTTAATTTTGTCATTTTTCTCTAATGCCGCTTTCATTGTGATAAAAACAAATGGAGAGAAAAGGAAACTTATCTAAAAGTCTAAGTTTAAATATTTTATCTATTTGAGACAATGTAGTTGTTCCACGGTAACTTGGTCTGAGATACAAATTGATTATTAACTCAAGGGCTACCAGCCTCTCATAATTTTGACCTCATGTAATTCAGTTGAGCAATATACAAGAAACACAAATAATTAGTTTATACTCAATGATGGCTAGTTATAGACCTTTCCATAGTGTGACTTTCTTACTCACTGCCCTTGTTAAGTGTCTCTACAGAAGGTATCATTTGCCATATTGAAAGGTTTCCATTTTGAACGTTTATGGGTTCTGCTGGCCAACATGGCAGGATCTGTTATTTGGAAAATGGTTCCTAATTACAGGAATGAATCCTTTTTAGCTCACATATCAAGCTAAAAGTTGGAAGACAACGTAAAAGTAACAAGGGGTAGATGGAGATCAAATGACATTTTCATTTTTGATAATGAGACTATGTTCCCTTAACATTTATCGATGTGAGTGCCTTGCATACTAGGCAAGTCAATTAATGGTACTCTGAGTATCAATCCTTCCTATGTTATCTATGAGTGAAAACAGAAGGCAAAAGAATCAAGAGAAATGTATTTATCAACATCAGGGTAAATGTTAACCTGTTTCATTTTTGAGACTTCTCCCACTGCCTTTCATCTGTTTGTAACTCATCAAGCAAAAATTTAATTTGGGTTTATGAGCTCCTTAAATACAGTTATTTGACTCAAATTTCTTGTTTTTTTTCATGCTTTTGCATAGTAATTGTCTTATTCTAGTGAAAACAGTTAATTATTCTAAAGTACTTTTAGTGGACATTACAATAACTGCACTTGGTTATTTTTCTCATAATTTATTTGTCTCCTCTTAGGAGAACTAATGAGCTGAAATTAGACATAGATATTCCTGATGATGTTACTCTGAAATTCAAGCAATTCTGGTCAGACTTTAGAGACACCCCATTGAAAGGTAAGAATAGGTGGTTATTTATTTATTCACTTAGAAAATTTCGCATGTTGTAATGAAATTTATCTTTTTGAATTCTTACTTTCTTTTTTACTTTTTGGGGCATGTTTCATTTTTTTCCTATTCCCATCATTTACGATGGATTTGTATAATATTTCCCTTCATAACTTGAAGCAGCTTAATTTTAACCCAGGGAGAAATGCTATTCTACGAGGAATTTGCCCTCAAGTTTTTGGACTCTTCACTGTGAAACTTGCAGGTGTTCTGTCATCCCATCTCCTCTCTCTTTCTCTCTCTCTCTCTCTCAACACATGCATGCATGTGTGGGCATTATGGAGTTTCAGTGACAAACTTCTTGAACTTTCACTTCCTTGATCTCAGTTGCACTAACACTGATTGGAGGTGTCCAACATGTTGATGCTTCTGGGACAAAGATTCGAGGAGAGTCTCACTTGCTTCTGGTTGGCGACCCGGGTAAAGTTTTTCTTGTTCCAATATTATATGATATTGTTCTTTCTTGAATATTCACTTCTTTAGCATTTACTTGATCTACAGTTTGATACTTGGATTGATTAACCACTTTTATGGAGCCATATTCCTTGAAAGCAATTGAACAGGTTCTCTTCGGGATATGAAAAATATCATTCATCTGCATCGTGGCAGATAATCTTTTACCTACTTTATTATGCTAGGTTTCCATATTTTGGCCCGAGATACTTGTAATTGGCTCTGAGAAAGCATTTTTTGTCCAAACCCCTAATCCCCTGGGTGCTCATTCCCCGAAGTCAGACCATAATTCAGTAGAAGACCCTATTCAGTCCTTTTACCAAATAGTTGAGATATGGATTTGTTATGTGCATATATGTATATATGGGCTGGCTTATGCCTGAAAGTGTGCACAACTTACATTCCTCTATGATTTACAAAGATTCAGAATGTGCATGAAATCTTTGAATTGTTATAATACTAGGATTGATGCCATGTAAAAAAAATATGAGTAATTTTTTTACAGGTACTGGAAAGTCTCAGTTCTTGAAATTTGCTGCAAAATTAAGCAACCGATCTGTCATCACTACCGGCTTGGGAAGCACTAGTGCTGGACTGACTGTTACTGCAGTCAAGGATGGTGGTAACCTTCATATCACCTTTATTGTAACTTTCACATTCACATTGCGTTTTAGATGAGTTGTTATTATTCGCTGATAATGTTGCAGTGTGATTATCCACATAACTAATTTTGTGAACCTGAAGAAAATAATCATGAATTGGATTCAACAATGTGAATTATAGTCAACATGGAATGTGTAACGTAATGATAGTTCATGCTGCTGAAGTATATGATATACTGGCTGTGCATGATATTTCTAGAGAATATGAAAACTGGTGAAAGTTTGGCTGCAGATACATAGCTTTGCCCATTTCTTAGTCAATTAATTCAAGAAAAAATAAAATATGGCTTAGATTTGATATGTAGAAAACCGCAAATTTAACCATATTCAGAATTCACCTTTTTTCTTTTGAAAGGGGTTCTATGGTGATTATGTTATTCTGGTGGCTGCTGTAACAATTTAATGGCAATGATAACTGGCAAGACTATCGTGTAGGAAGGAGGTGAGTGAGAGTTATTGGAGCTAGAAACTAGGATATCGTTTGAAAGTACATTAAACAATTCAGTCTGCTTAACTTTGAAGGTTCATGAAACTGGAACTTGCATATAAGATATGTCTATATAGTTATGGTATCACGGTTTGTATGATTCATTTCTTCAACTCTTCACCTAAGTATCATTCTATATTGAACCATTTGATTATTGATATAAGGAAGTACTTGATTGTCTCGCTGAAGGTAACAAACTATGAGTTAAATCCTTATTACAAACTTGTGCTTCCTTAATTTTTCATTTTTTAGTAGTACTGTTTCAACCTTCTCCATTCTATCCATATGGAGAAAACTTATAAAAGAAAGAGGGGTGGTTAAACAAGTTGTTTAATTGAAAGTTTTGCATGGTAGAGCTGGTATGACCTTATGATTTCGTTGTTTTTCTGTTTATTGAAGGAAAAGTACTTAAAACTCATGGCTTTTGATTGTTTCTTGACAATTTATGGAAGTTTCATTTATTTAGGGGGCTAACTGTCTCCCTGATATTACTAGGGGAGTGCATGGTAGAGCTGGTGTGACCTTATGATTTCGTTGTTTTTCTGTTTATTGAAGGAAAAGTACTTAAAACTCATGGCTTTTGATTGTTACTTGACAATTTATGGAAGTTTCATTTATTTAGGGGGCTAACTGTCTCCCTGATATTACTAGGGGAGTGGATGCTAGAAGCTGGGGCACTTGTTTTAGCAGATGGAGGGCTTTGTTGTATTGATGAATTTGATAGGTACACCTTTTGAATCATCATCATGATTTTTTTTTTTTTTAATATTCAGTAAGGGAACTTGATTAAGAACTAATGACAATATTTAAAACCCTATTTTTCTCTGTTCAAAGCTGGGTTTGCTAGGAACTTTTCTAGGGATCAAAACAGTTTTTTCTTCTTTAACGTTACACAGGTCATCATAATTGTATTACTGTCAACATATGATACTAGCAAATATGTATACATGAATATATTCTCTTAGGGAATATAGTAGCAGATATGATACTGCTTTTGGAATTGCTTTCATTGGTCATTCAAGAAGCTGCTCTTTTGCTAGGCAACTAAATTTGTAATTATCTGTACTTTCTTTTTTTTTTTTTATTTATCTTTGATTGTATTTCTTCCTTTTTTTGGGGTGTGGCTGTTGGATATAGTATGAGAGAGCATGACAGGGCAACCATACATGAAGCAATGGAGCAGCAGACTATAAGTGTTGCTAAGGTAGGCATTTTTGCCACATTGCATTAGAATAAATTTTGTTAGAATCCATCCAAATCTCTATTTTGGTTAACATGTAACTTTAATACATCTTTGCCCTTTGTTATAATTAAACCTAGACATGTTTTTCACTCATGCTTTAGGTATTTTTATCTTAACCATTTGTGTTGTTTAATTCCTTAGTTATATGTTCTTTTGAGATAGGGAAGGCTAGAGAATCTATAAGTACTATGTGCAATCTTGAATTGCATACACCGTCCTATCAACTTCACTGAAATCTTCACCACATGTTTTATTTTCTTTTACTTAGAAAACATCTAGACTAGCATGTTTTGTTGCATTATATTGTATAATACCATATAAGACAAGTTTTAGCATGGAGGCTATCAAGATAGATTAATAAGTTCATTCAGCTTTTGCAATATTCTTGGAGGTCTTTCGTTCCTGTGTTCTCTGTCTACTTGATATTGTAGCTTGTTGTTAAGAGCCTTTTTTTGGGAGGCAAGCAAATTTGTTAATGTGCCCTTGCATAGGCCTGGATCATCTCTTCCCAAATCTTGTGTCCCGCATCATTAGTTTCACTTAGAATACTTGGAGAAAGTTGAGAGTTAAATTTTGTAAAGTTCATAGTGGATGTCATTCCATCCTGCATGTCACAGGCAGTTTGCTGACCAACTTACTTTTAATTTTACCCTATGTTGTTTTCCATGATTGTTTAAATATTGTTACCTGGAATCTATTTTTGTTCTTTCTTTATTTTTAGTTTGTTTCTGTTATGCTCTACTTGCTAATTGGTAGAAGCACGGCAATTAAACAAGTTTTGGTGTTTTTCTAATTTTCAGGCTGGCCTTGTTACAACTCTTGGTACCAGGACGATTGTCTTTGGGGCAACAAATCCCAAAGGACACTATGATCCTGATCAACGTATCACTTCAATTTAGAGAACAAGCTTGATTGACCTTAAAATTAAGTTGCTTGATTGAGCTAGTTATTGTTTACATTTAACTATGAAAATTACAAGTCGTCCTCTACCTTGCCTTATATGGCATTGTAGGTAAATGCAGAATTTAATTGCATCCACTGTTCTTAACTCTGCTCTCTCAACAGTTCTTTCCCCCAAGCCCCTTTTTCTTTGGTTTTGCTCAGTTTTCCTGAATGTTTCTCTTTCTCTTATTTATATTTATAATGCATTGTTCTTAACCAAATCTAGCTCTCTCTGTCAATACGACACTTTCTGGTCCCTTACTAAGCAGATTTGATATTGTCCTAGTCCTCTTGGATACAAAGAACCCTGAATGGGATGCAGTTGTATCATCACATATTCTAGCTGAGGTAATGTGTTCATAAAGTTGTAAATTTTGTTGAAGTATTTGAATAAATCTCTGACCACAAAAAATAAAAAGGGGATTTGAATATAAATGTCCCAATTATTATTTGAAATTAATTGCAGGGAGAATCCAAAAGTTGCAAGAAGGATGAAGATCTAGCAAATATCTGGCCACTTCCTATCCTTCGGAGGTAAATATAACTTTGGCACATGGAACTAATAGATCACTCTGAAAAAGTTTTGTTTAATATATTTTGTTCCTGACGTCTTATTAGACTTTCTTTTTTATTTTGAAGAGGGGGGGGGGGGGGTTGGTTGGGGTTTCTAGATAATTCTTGTTCAAAGGAAATTTATACTCATCCACCAAGTACTCAACAATCTTATTTATCTCCTCGAATCACTTGAGTCTGTAGCTTTTGTAGATGTCTTGCAGGTATATTCATTATGTAAAAGAACACTTTAAACCAGTGCTTACAAAAGAGGCTGAAAAGGTTATCTCAAGCTATTATCAACTCCAAAGGAGATCAGCAACGCATAATGCAGGTTCCTCCTTTTCCCTTCTACTACAAAACAATTGCTTTTATTCTAGTAACTTTGATCATACCATAATGGACAATGCAGCAAGAACAACGGTGCGCATGCTTGAAAGCTTGATACGCCTGGCTCAAGGTATGTTGTATAATGTGCTGATTTATCATCCTTATCAGCTGACACTCTGTCCATTGGACTTTATTGTTCACAATGTTGCAGCAGCAATGCTGGTTTTGACGATCTCAATGTTGCAGCACATGCAAGGCTTATGTTCAGAAATGAGGTCACTAGATTAGATGCCATAACGGCCATTTTATGCATTGAATCATCCATGACTATCTCGGGCATTGTAGACTGCATAGGGAACGCCTTGCATTCCAATTTCACTGAGAACCCTGATCAGGAATGTATCCTTGCCAGCTCTCTGCTTACTTTATAAATCAACCATCACAAATTTGAGATATGAATTCATAGATGCCAAATAATTTTTGCACACAACAAATAAGAAGTTGGCATAATTTAGATTTGGGAAGGTATTCCCTTCATAATCTGGATGCCTGTTCTAGACTATCCGAATGCCAATGCTTATAGAAATTTTCTGCACATAAGTTGAGCCACTTAGCTATAATTTAATCGCAAACTTATCTGTAAGAGGACAAGTCTCTGATGCTCTTATTGAAGTGTTGCATAGGAACTTTGCGATTTGGAATCTAGAAAATGATAACGAAACCATCACTTCGTTATTACAGTCTTTCTGCATGCATGATTAATGTTTCGTTCATACCCTCAGAAATTTATTTCATAGAGAAGATATGTTGAATTCTTGACTTAAATGTAATAGATGCCAAGCAAGAGAAGTTAATTCTTGAAAAGTTAAGTTCAGTTAATGAGTTCCGGGAATCAAATGGCTTGGAAGGTTTGTGATAATATGTGCAGGAAAATGGAAGCATCCTGGTTGAACGAGCTCTTTTCAGGTTGCAGCTAACGACAATAACCATTTATTATAGAAATTTTACCACTTTGTTTTTGCTAGGATAGGTAAATGCTATTAATATTTAATGCAAATAGCCTGAAGTAGATGTTCTGAAAGTCTGGAGAACAGAACTTTTGGACGAGGCTTCATTTGAAAAGCCAAGCTGATGTTGATGGTTTGATGTTATATCAGGATTATTTGACTGTAACTAAATTTAGAAGGATTTGTTTGTAATTATAGAACACTTCTAGCATTTTTAGAGATGTAATCTTAGCCTAATCAAATTGATACATTGTTAAGCTGAGTTTGGTTTGATTGAAAAATTCGAAACTCGAAATTCGATTTGAACTCAAATAAGTTTTATTTTTCATGTTTAAGGTCAGCTTGTAATTTAATTGAGTAATTGGAGCTTGGCTCAGTTAGATTTGATAAATTTGATAAAATTGTAAATATTAATATTGAATTTTATATTTTTATCATTTATTTATATATTTATATATATTAAATATAATAAAAAATAAAAATTCAATTAGATTTACAAGTCTCTCAAATTAAGAGTAAATTATTTGAATTTGATTTTATTTGTTATTTGAGTGGTTAGAACTTGAATTTGATTTGATAATAAATTAATGGAATATAAATTTTTTTTCAAATTGAATTCAAATAACTCATTAATAATTTACCTCTCTACGAATTTTGTTCTGCCGTGGGAAGCACGGAGTTGTAGCCCAAGATTTTTCTTTAACCTAATGCTGGGTGATGGGAGATTAATTTTCAATTTTTTTAAAAAAATTTTGGTAGATAGGAATTGGGATTTGACTATTAACTAAGAACGTAGACGATGGTTATCCGTACTAGTTTATTTTAGTGTTTGTGTCACGGGTCGAGATTTAAGTTTCGAATTCGTGCGATTTCGAGATTTGAACATTCACTCTTTCGACGTCTCAGATCAGTTTTTATTGCTACGGTTTAGCCCCTTATGAAGTATTGTTCGCTTTGACCCTTCTGGTCTCACGGTTTTCTTTTACAAAAGGTGCCTCACAAGGTATAGATGGTGTGAACCTTTTTATACCCCAGTTAGTCTCCTATTATATTCAATGTGAGATTCAGGATTCCTTCTTTAAGTCCGTGACATTCTTTCACACCCAACCTCGTGACGCCCTCGTCATGAAGGCTGACCACCCTACCTACGTCCCTCGAGGTGCTTGACGTGGATCGAACAGTATAGAGCTAGTTCTGGTACCACTTGTCACGGGTCGAGACTTAAGCTTCGAACCCACGCGGCTCCGGAACCCGAGCATTCACCCTTCCGACATCCCGGATCAGCCTGATCATCACGATTCACATCTTTGTGAGATATTATTATCCGCTCTGGTCTCTTGACCTCACGATTTTATCTTACAAAAGATGTCTCACAAGGAAAAGGTAGTGTGAGCTTTTTTATACTTCAGTGACCCTCCTATTATATTCGGTATAAGATTCAGGACTCTTTCTTTGATCCGTGACACTTGAACTTTACTCACTAACGCTCGAAAAATCCTAATTATGGCTATTGATTAGATAATAAATGTTTTTATTTTTTTTATTGTTGACACAAAAGAGGTTTTTGTGAAAGATAAAAAAGTGATTGTAAATATTAAATTTTAAATTTTAAATTTATTAAACGTTATTTTTTAATAATGTAAATGATTTGAGTTAAATTTGAGTGAATAAATGTTTTTATTTAATGCATTAGAAATACTCATGTTTATGGAGCACAGTTGAATTTAATATAAATCCTTTTTTTTTTTTTTTTTGTAAAATTACTAGATTTAAAAGAAACTAAAGCAAGAAGAAAGGACCATGGGAAAAGCGAGGAGCAATGCATACAAGATTGCCACATCTAATTTCACAAGCTTGTCAATAGTAGGGTTGACAATGGATCTGATTAGAGTGAATTTTTGTTCGTCTTGAATCTGATTTGATTTTATAATCATAAAATTTAAACTCAAATTGAAAATTTTTTATTTTTTTATATCTGAACTCGACCCGAATCTAACATTATATAAATCATATTCGATTCGATTCGACTCGAAATTAATAAAATATTATTTTTTAAAATATAAAATATTATTTTTAAATATAAATATATATAAATAAAAAATTTAAAAATAATTTTTTATATAATATAAAATCGAATTTATCTAAAACCCGAATCCGATCTGATCACAATTTTTTTTAATAATATCTGACTCAATTTTTTTTTAAATGATCTTATAAAATCAAGTCGTATCGAAATTCAACGATTTTGAGTTGGGCTACCAACCCTGATCAATAGCTAGCTCTATGAACCAGTCAGTTTTAGATATATTAATTCTTGTTAAACATATCCTTAGGGAAGTACCCAGTCTTGACTTTGAAGCAAAAGACAACAGTTGGAACAAAACGAATCGTTGCTCCAATACCAAATTGCCAACCTACAATCTTCATTTCTTTTGCTCGGAGACAGAACCGGTGATATCACTAGGTCTAAACATTTTACCGCAGAGAGCCTCGTTCCCCTCAAAGCTTGAATTAGTGAGTATCGTAAACTGAACCTCCTAAGAGGATATTTCCATGGAGCGCATTGTATGATACATTGAACTGCGACAAAAAGCTCAGGTTTATTAGAGAATCAGGTATTTCATCAGAGAGTTTGTCATGTGACAAATCTAACGTTTCCAAGCTTTTCATCTCCCGATATACTATCTGGAGCGGTTACTGAAAGCTCGAAGGACTTGAGCAGAGAATTCATGCAGTAGAACACTACAATGAACAAGGCTTAACAGTTGAGTTAAACTTTCAGGTGTCTCCCCCGAAAAAGGAATTGTTAGACAAATCCATGTAAAAGAGATAGGCAAAACTTCCCTACCCAAAAAGGAATGGACCCATCCAAAGAAGTATAAGACAAATCCAGCAATTGCAACATTCGGCAACCTCTCAACCAAAGTGGAATGGAACCTCTGAGGCGACAAGATGGGATAATGACTCCCTTGAGACCTCTAGACTGCATATTTACGTTGCTAGGCATCTCTTCTTGGTGAAAGTTCAAGCTAAGGACCAACGTCATTGAGTTTTTGCAATGCTGTAGAATCTCATGTACTGCTGATATATTCTTGATGCTGCTTTTCGAGAGAGAAAGGAATTGCAGTGCCTGTAGATTTTTGAAGTTGAATGGGACCTCGCCGCCATATCTGTTGCATCCAAGATTCAGAGTCCTCAGGCTCTGGCAAGACGATGGACTATTAGGGATCAGTCTCTGATAATATAGATCATTGCAGAACAGTTTATATTGATAAGACCATCCATACTGTTGTGCAGATTAAGCGTTATAAGTGAAGGAAACTTCGCCAAAGTAATAGGCAATTTTTGGGTTTAGTTTCCTCAACGTGGAGGTAGCCTAAAACTAAAACCTAACCGTCCTTTCATGCTTGTGCTTGGTTATAGTGTTTTAAATTTTTATATGGTTGAAAAAGGAAATAAGAGAGTGTGGTGGTAAAATAGAAAAAAAAAAGTGAAAAGGAGTTTTGTATAATTTCGATCAAGTAGTTTGATCGAGATCAATCCATTATCCGTTTAAGTTGAAATTTTATCAATGCATTTTCGATTCATTGTCTTTTAGTTTGAATGGTGAAAATCAGGTTTTGAGTTTCCTACCTACTAATTTTATGACTAAATAATCCCTAAATTTGTTAAGACTTTTCAAATTTTCTCTTGTAAGATTGTTTCTTTATCAATATTGTTTAATATTGATATATTGTGGTTGTATAATCTTGAGATATTGTGATTGTATATCTCTAATTCTAGCTAAAAAAAACTTTGTATTCTTATTATTTTGATAATAGAGATTATTTGCTGCTGTTCGTGATTTTTTACTCCTCGTTTTGGGGAGGTTTTTCGTGTAAATTGCTTGTATCCTTGTGCTTGTAGTTTGGTGATTTATTTGTTAGCTCTATTTATTTGATTCCTACTAGATTCACATAAAAGAAGGATAATTTAAAATTTTTTTGATACGTGACATATTCGGTTTGAATATTATTTGAGATTATTTTATTCCATCAAAGTAGTATCAGAGCTCAGACTATTTAATTTATGCTTTATGTTGAATAATGGAAGTCAATACAAGTAGAATGATTAGTTTGAATGGTTCAAATTACCACGTGTGAAAAATGAAGATAGAAGACTTGTTTTACGTGAAAGATTATTATTTGTTTGTGTTGTCACTGAAAAACCTAAAAATAAAACAGATGTGGAATAGAATTTGTTTCATCAACAGGTATGTGATTATATTAGACAGTGGGTTGATGATAATGTTTTGAACCATGTTAGTGAAGAAACACATGCATGCACTCTTTGGAACAAGCTTGAGGAGTTGTATGCTTGAAAAACTGAGAATAATAAACTGTTTTTAATTAAGCAATTGATGAGTTTGAAATATCAAGATGAAACTCTATGACAGATCACTTAAATGCATATAAAGGTATTATTAATTAGTTGGCTGGCATGAATCTCAAGTTTGAATATGAAATACAGGGCTTATGGCTTCTTGGTACACTACTGGACTTGTGAAAGATGTTTAGAACAACATTATCTAACTCAACCCCAAATGGTATTATTACTATAGATTTGGCTAAAAGTGATGTTTTGAATGAAGAGATGAGAAGAAAGTCACAAGGTTCCACTTTACAGTTTGAGGTCTTAGTCACAGAAAATAAAGGGAGGAGTAAAAGTAAAGGTCCAAAGAATAGAGACAAAAGCAAGAGTCAATTCAATAAATTTGTCAATGTTGAGTGTCATTATTGTGATTTGAAAGGGCATATAAGAAAATATTGCTGAAAGTTGAAAAGAGATAACAATAGAGATAAGAAAAAAGAAGAATGGTGATGGTAATGATGCTGATAAAGTTACTACTATTAGAGATGACTTTCTTATTTTATATGATGATCATGTTGTTAATTTTGCATGCTATAAGACTAGTTGGGTGATTGATATTGGTGCTATAATTTATGCTACATCTTAGAAAGATCACTTTGTATCTTACACACTTAGTGATTTTGGAAGTGTTAGAATGAGTAATAATGGCTCAGCTAAAGCTATTGGAATGAGAGATATGCTCTTTGAGACCAATAATGTCATTACATTGGTCTTGAAAAATGTTAAAATGTTTTCAATAGTCACATGAATTTAATTTCTACGATGAAGCTTAATGATGAAGGGTTTGGCAACACTTTTAGTGATGGTAAATGGAAGCTCACAAAAGGTTCTATACTTATAGCTAGGGGTATGAAGTGCTCTTCATTGTATTTGATGCAAGCAAAGGTATCTAATTCCATTATCAATGCAGTAGATAATGATGATACAATTGAACTTTGGCACAAGTGACTTAGTTACATGAGCGAGAAGGGTTTGAAGGTTTTGGCCAAGAAAATTTTTCTTTTTTGAATGAAACATGTATCCTTGAAGAAGTGTGATCATTACTTGGTAGAAAAACAAACCAAAGTTGCATTCAAGATATCCCCTCCATCAAGAAAGTCGGGTATACTTGATTTAATATATTCTGATGTTTGTGGTCTTATAAGAACAAAAACACTTGGTGATTTAATCTATTTTGTGACTTTTATATATGATCATTCAAGGAAGATATGAGATTAAACCTTGAAATCAAAAGACCAAGTGTTAGATGTATTTAAACAATTTTATATTTTAGTTGAAAGACAAATAGAGTTGAAATTGAAATGCATAAGGACTGATAATGAAGGTAAGTACACTAGACATTTTGATAGGTATTGCAGACAACATGGTATTAGACATCAAGGGTCACCTTCTAAAACTCATCAGTTGAATGGGTTAACTAAGAAAATGAACAGGACACTAATAGAAAAAGTGAGATATTTGCTTTCACAAAGTAGTTATTAAAATCTTTTTAGGGTGAGACTTTGAATAAAATTGTATATATTTTGAATCTCTCACCATGTATTCCTTTACATTTTGATGTTCTAGATATAGTTTGGTTATGCAAAGATGTGTCCTATGATCACTTGTGCACCTTTGGATGCAAGGTTTTTGTGCATATTCCCAAAAATGAGAGGTCCAAACTTAGGATGTCAAGACTAGATAGTGTGTGTTCCTTGGTTATGATCAGGATGAGTTTGGCTACAAGTTTTATGATTCAGTGCAAAAGAAACTTGTGAGAAGCAATGATGTTGTTTTTGTTGAAGACCAAACCATACAAGATATTCAAAAGATTGATACATCAGTTTTACAGTGCAATGATGGTTTGATTAACTTAAAACTAGTTCTTCTTACACATATGCCTACAAAGGTTAAAGATGTTGAGGATAACTGATATAATATAGGTGATGTTGATACCAGTTTTACATAGGTTGAGATGGGTAATGATATCCATGAACAATCACCAGTATCAAAGGTTCAACCAGAGGTTTTACCAAAAGTTTCACTCAGGAGATCTACTAGAGATCGATAGCCTTTTACATGGTATTCTGTTGATGAGTATGTGCTACTAATTGACGAGAGAGAACCCGAATGTTATGCAAAGGCCATGAAAAATGAACACAAGAAAAAGTGAGTTGATGCCATGCAAGATAAAATGAAGTTTTTGTAAGAGAATAATGCTTTTAAACTAGTAAACCTACCTAAAGGAAAAAAAGTTTTGAAAAATAGATGGGTGTATAGAGTAAAGCAAGAAGAACACACTTCACAGCCATGTTTCAAAGTTAGATTGATTGTTAAAGGATTCAGTCAAAAGAAAGATATTGACTTTGATGAAATCTTTTCTCATGTTGTTAAGATGTCATCTATTCATGTAGTTCTGGGTTTAGCAGCTAGTCTTGATTTGGAAATTGAGCTGATGGATATCAAAACTACTTTTCTTTATAATGACTTGGACAAAGAGATTTATATGGAGCAGTTAGAGGATTTCATAGTAAAAGATAAAAAAGATTTTGTGTACAAGCTAAAGAAAAGTGTTTATGGGTTGAAGCAAGCACCGAGACAGTGGTATAAGAAGTTTGAGTCAGTTATGGGTGAACAAGACTACTGAAAAACTACTGTTGGCCATTGTGTGTTTATGTAAAAATTTTCTGATGATGATTTTATCATATTACTACTTTATGTTGATAACATGTTGATTGTTGGTAAGAATGCTTCTAGAATTGACTAGTTAAAAAAGCAATTGAGTAGATCCTTTGCTATGAAGGACTTGGGGCCATCACATCAAATTTTTGAAATTCAAATTTATCAAGACAGAATAACCAAGAAATTGTATATGTCGTAGAAGCACTATATTGAAAAAGTGCTTGAAAGGTTCAATATGAATCAAGTTTAAGTGGTTAGCTCTCATTTTGCTACACACTTTAGGCTAAGTATTAATCAAAGCTTTTCTATAGCTAAGGAGATGAAAGACATGAAAAGAATTTTGTATGCTTCAGCAGTAAAAAGTTTAATGTATGTAATGGTGTGTACTAGGCTAGACATATCCCATGCAGTTGGTGTTGTTAGCCACTTTTTGTCAAATCCAAGAATAGAGTATTGGAATGCAATTAGGTGGATCATGAGATATTTATGAGGTACTTCTGACTTAAGACTCACTTTTGAAAGTAAGAAACCAATGTTAGTTGGCTACACTAATTCAAATATGGCAGGAGATATTGATTTTCCCTAAAAGTCTACTTCAAGTTATTTGATTACATTCTCAGGTGGGGTTGTATCTTGGCAATTGAAACTACAGAAATGCATTGCACTTTATACAATAGAGGTTGAATATGTGGTAGCCATTTAGCATGTAATGAGTTGTTATGGATGAAAAAGTTCATATAGAAACTCGGTTTCAACCTACAATGTTATGTGATATTTTATGACAATCAAAGTGCAGTTCACCTTGGTAAGAATTCTACTTTTCATTTAAGATTAAAGCACATTGATATGAGGTACCATTGTTTAAAAGATGCTCTTAATGATAACTTGTTTAAACTTGAGAAGATTTATATCGATCACAATGGTTCTGATATGTTAACAATGACACTACCAAGGGAAAAGTTTGAAATTTGTTGTTCGATCGTAAGAATGGCAATTCCTTCCATGTAGTTGGAAAGAGGGAGATTTCTTGGGCTTAGTTTCCTCCATGTGGAGGTGGCCTAAAACTAAAGCCTGTTCACCGAGGATTTTTTAGTCTTTTCATGCTTGGTTATAGGGTTTTAAACCCTTACATGGTTGAAAAAAGAAATGAGAAACTGTGGCTGCAAAATAAAGAAAAAAAAAAAAGAGACAAGAGGGTTTTGTATAGTTTCGGTCAGGTAATTTGATCGATGCTAATTGGTTGTTTGATTGAGCTAAAATTTCATTAGTGTATTTATAATTTATTGTTCTTTTGTCTAAATGGCAAAGATTGAGTTTCAAATTTTCTACCTACTGATTTCATGAGTATTTGTTAATCCTTAAATTTGCTAAGACTTCTTCAATTTTCTTTTACAAGATTGTTTCTTTATCAAAATTGTTTAATCTTGAGATATTGTGGCTATATACTTCTAATTTTGGCTAGAGAAAATTTTGTATTTCTATTATTTTGATAGTAAAAATTATTTGTTATTACCTGTGATTTTTATCCCTCGTTTTTTGGAGGTTTTTCATGTAAATTGCTTGTGTTTCATGTTAATTACTTGTATTTTTATGTTTGTGGTTTGGTGATTTATTTGTTAACTCTATTAGTTTGATTCTTACTAAATTCACACAAAAAAGGAATTTTTTTTTTTTGCTACATGACATTCGATTAAAATATTATTTGAGATTATTTTATCGCATCAGCAATAAACCATTCGGCCACTTAATCTATTCGAACTGACAGAGAAATACTCTAGCTTTCTCAGTGTCCCGAAAACATTTGGAAGACTTCCCAAGAAGACATTGTTTGAGATATCAAATACAACAAGGTTTGAGAGGTTCCCAATTCTGCAATCAAGAGGCCCTGAAATCTTAATTGTCTTGAAGGTTCAGTCTTCTAAGATGTTGAAGGCTGAATATATTCTCAGGAAAAGTTCCTGATATAACATTACCGTTAAGATAAATATACTGCAATGAAGTACAATTCTCCAAACATGTTGAAGCTTCTCCATAGAAAAGGTAATTTTCAAGATTAAGATACTGGATATGAGGTGAAAATCTACAAATTTCTAGGGTAAACTTCTAGACAAATCATTGTTTGGGGGGTCAAAATACTTTACCGACGGTAAATGAATGTCGCCTGGAAGTGAACCAGTGAGATAATTGTTACTGAAGTCAAGGACAATCAGGTTCTGAAAACAAAACAAGTTGGAAGGACGAGAACCAGTAAGGAAGGTATATACATTTACATATATATATATATATATATATATACATTTACATATATATATATATATATATATATATATATAAGTAAGAAGAACCGGTAAGGAAGCTGTGTGAGAGGTTCAAGATTCTCTGTTGATCCAACCCAACCAAAGACTCACAGATTCTTCCTGCGAGTCTTTTACGCCCGAGTTCTAGCCCAACTACGCTTTTACCTAAATCAGAATAATCGCAAGTAATGCCTGTCCAGGAGTAGCAGTTGAAGCTGTTCCAGTTCCACACTCCATTTCCATTTTTTCTTGGAAAAAGCCCTTGCACACGGTCAGTGAACTTTTACCGAGTTGGTTGAATTTCAGATTTCATACCCCCTAACTTTTTTTCTCGGAAAAGACCTTATGTAACTGTCAATTGTCTAATAAGCAATGATCAAATTATGCCATCTTAAGAGTTCTTTTAAGAATTTAAGAAAGAGTGTCCATAATATGCAGTCTAAACTTGAAAAGATATAAAGCAGACGAAAAAGAGGGCAACAAAACGAGCAGAGAGGTCGCTAGCCATGGTGACTAGATTTACCTCTAGCTGCTAACAGTGTGTCTTGGATTGAGCCCTGTTCAAATGGTGCCTCTCTTGGAAGGATCCAACCGGACACAAAGCAGATGGTAATAGTGAGAACAAAACCAGTGGCAACTCCATATCCAAATTGAGAGCCAACTACCGTCATTGGTTCACCTGGAGATTCAATAGGAGTATGCTCATGCGGACATTGACTATATATTCCACCACAAAGGCCATCGTTCCCTTCAAAGCTTGAATATGGAAAAGTCATGAACTGACCTCCTACAGGGATTTCCCCATAAAGCTCATTATATGCCACACTGAACTTTGACAGAAAACTGAGCTGCACTAGTGAATTAGGTATCTTTCCAGATAATTTGTTATTAGACAAATCCAAAATTTCCAAGTTTCTCATACCTGACAGACTCTCTGGAATCGATCCTGACAGGTGATTCTCATTGAGATTTAGAACATGAAGCCTTACCAGATTCCCAAAAGTGGGCAAAATAGGTCCACTTAGCATATTGTAACTCAGGTCTAAAGTTGGTGGAAAGCTCCAAATATTCTTGTAAAGAAAAGTTGCACCACCTATACCGGTTCTGAATAAAGGGAAGCCCACGGGAGGCCCTTCCAATGAGATGTTCATGTCAATGAGGGCCTGTAATTCAGTTAAGCCTTTTGGTATCCCACCTGTGAAAGAATTATTGGACAAATCCACGTAAAAAAGATATTTGAACATGTTGAACCACGAGGGAATGGCTCCGCTCAGCTGATTTCTTGACAGATCCAAGAACTGTAACCTGTTGCACCCAAGTAACCATAGTGGAATCGAACCCCTTAGTTCACAATAGGCAATGCTAAGTACCTTGAGGCTTCCAAATTGCAAATTCACATCACTGGGAATTTGTTCCTCCCGAAAGTTTTCACTAAGGATCAGAACAGTTAAGTTTTTGCAGTACTGCAGAATCTTAAGGGTTGATGACAGATTGACAAGGTTGGTCCTGGAGAGTGCAAGGACTGACAGGGCCTGAAGATTCTTAAAATTGTAAGGGACCTGACCCCGAAGGTTGTTGTGGCCAAGATTCAGCATGCTTAAGCTCTTGCAAGAGGACATACTATGCGGGATTGAACCATGGAAATTATTAGAACCAAGATGAAGTGAATTGAGATGAGTCATGGCAGAACAGTTGAGATTAATTGGACCATTCAGAGTGTTATTGTGGAGATCAAGCTTTGTAAGCGATGGAGAGTTCAGCATTGAGATGGGCAAAAATCCGATGAAGTTATTTGAACTGGCAGAGAACAGCTGAAGCTTTCCAAGGTTCCCAAAAACATCTGGAAGAACTCCTGTAAATGAATTAGAGGAGATGTCCAATTCAACAAGGTTAGACAGATCACCAATCCCATAACTTAGTGGCCCAGAGAAACTGTTATTTTGAAGATGTAATACCCTAAGATTTGGCAGCCGGAAGATACCCTTGGGCAAACTCCTAAAGTTATTCCCCTTAAGAATGAGATACTGCAAAGAAGCACAGTTTCCCAAAGCTGGAGAAACTTCCCCGAAGAAGTTGTTAACTGATAAATCAAGATACTGGATATGGGGTGAGGTTTTACAGAGATTTTCATCCATCGGACCGAAAATACTATTCTTGGAAATGTTAACATACCGTATAGAGGATAAATGAATTTCTTCTGGGATTCTACCAACAAGACTATTGTCACTTATGTCGAGGACTTCCAGGTTCTGCATGCGAAACAGCTTGGTTGGAAGGGAGCCACGAAGCAGATTATGAGAAAGGTTCAGAATTC
Organism: Durio zibethinus; assembly: GCF_047325235.1. Classification (NCBI taxonomy): domain Eukaryota; kingdom Viridiplantae; phylum Streptophyta; class Magnoliopsida; order Malvales; family Malvaceae; genus Durio; species Durio zibethinus. The sequence goes on from NC_143177.1 coordinate 21,531,298, forward strand.
TCAGTTGATGTAAACCTGCCAAGGAATCACAGATTGTTCCAGACAGCTTTTTGCTGCCAAGTTCTAAACTGACCACTCTTTTGCTCAGCGCAATAGAATTGTCACAAGTGACACCAGTCCAAGTGCAGCAATCAGAAGTAGAGTTATTCCATCCAAGAATATCTGACTCCAGACAGCTAGAAAATCCATTTAGGGCTATCAAATCATTCAAGTTGCATGTTAATTCTTGAGATCTCAAGATCCAAGAGTGGTAACGGAACACTAGAAGGATGACAACCAAATAGAAGTTTGGGAAAGACATGGCAATCGGGTATACCAAAGGGTGCAAACTGAGAGTAGATAGATAGCATAAAAGTGGAACTAATTAAATCAAAAGGTTTATTTTTCTTTTGCTCGTTCAATGTCCTGATGAAAATATATAAATGAAAATATCTAACAACCTACAATAGAGGAGTCAACTTAATAACGAATAATTCTTGCATCGTTGCTTGTTTCTTGTTGATCAATTTTCTTTGAGAAAACGATCGTTTTGACAGGGATTTTGCATCATTTTTTAGAGATATATGTCAACTAGAGAAAAAGTGTAACTGTCACGGCATTTTTCAATCTTTGTGCCACCCAACCATTGACAAGGGGCATATGGCGGGCGACAATGTGTTGGCTATTGGTAAGTTGTCACCAGAAATACTTTTGTCAATGACATGTGCCATTACCAGAACAAAGTCCTATCAGTTAGGTTTCACACCCAAGAAAAGAAAAGACAAGATCATGTGAACTTTGAAGACGAAGCCTTTCTTCTTTATGTACGGACAACGGAAGCATCTGTGTCCAATGATCCATCTTCTAAGCAAGGACGCAAGCATCGGTCTCTCAAGAACGCGCAGGCTAAAAAGGGGCCATTTGGATAAATTTCTTAAACTGATTTTGCTGCCTTTTTTTTCCTCTTGATGAGACTTGCCCCTTTTCTCATTTGTCAAAGTGGCTTGGGGATTTGTTCCTTTCCTGCTGACAATGGGTTATAGACTATAGTAACTCATCCAAATTATTCCATCTCCTTAATTTCGGCTAGCGCTACAATTTTTTATCCTTTTCCCATTTGTCAGGGTTATCCACCTTTTTTTCACGAAGTTCTCCAACCTGATAATTTTCCAGATAAATGGTTACTGCTTTTTCCCTAAATTCTAATATGGCAATAGACCAGTTTCTTCACATAGTCATCCATGGAGCTTGCCTGAACCAGCAAACCCGGCAGGTTTTCTAGCAGAACAGGGAACTGTTACAGTTTGCACCTCAAATAACAGAACCAAAGAAGATATGAAAGAGCAGTGATGGATTGAAAAGAAATGTATCTCTAAAAAAATTATATTTAAATAAGCAATATAGACCTGCCGAAAAGTAAATAAACAGTTAAAACATTAAAAAAAGAGAGAGAGAAGAGCCAAAGCTATAACTATAAAAACTTTTCTGTGAAGAAAATTGAGCTCCATTGTTCCCAAAATCTGACCTCTTACAACAGGGAAGAATGACACTCACTGGGTAATTAAATCAGTAGAGGCCCAAAAATTTCCACCAGAAAGTTCCAACAACACCCCAGACGATGGCATTAATCAAGGCAATAAACAAAACCCATTTTGAATACGTCAGGCAGGTCTTCATATCCATCTTTAAATAAAAGCAAAACAACTGTCAGTCACCCAAGAAAATTTTTAATTAAAGAAACACTACCTGGGTAAGGAGCAATCACTTTAAAAATCATGATGATCTTCACACGGTGATTAGATCACATAAAAATAATCATATTTGATAAATATTTAGTGATTTTACATGACATTGATCTTGAATAGAGAGTAATCAAATTATTGTCAGAATGATATATTTCTCTTTCAAAAAGATGTGAAATTTTTATCATAAAAATAAAATGATATGTAAAAATAATACTAATCAATATTACTCATTGAATATATAAATTAAAATTTTGATTTATCCTAAAATTGCAACTATTTTATTTTATAAATTTATATATTTTCAAATTTATATTCGTTATAATAAATTTAAAAATAATTTGTGTATTTTTTTTTTTACTTTTTCTAATGTTTTATATATAATATAATGTCTTTGTTTTTTTATTATAATTTTAATAGATTAATTTTATTTTCTAATTAAATTTTTTTATAGAATTTTATTATAAAAATTTGTTTACTTAATAAATAAATATATTTAAAAATTCAATTATATTATTATAAAATAAATAAAATATTATTAAGTTTCACGGATTATTATCTTTAAACAACATTTAAATTATTAACTTGTATAATTATTACAATAAAGATGGTTATTTTGTCACTTTTATATAAAATAATGTTTAATTTTTAATAATACCAAAAAAAGTGATTTTTAATTCATATAAATTAATAATTGTCAATCAAACAAAACGATCTCAAATCAAGATTGATAAGATCACCGTGATAATAAGATCGACTCGATAATTACATTACCATTATGATTTTAAAAATGATACCAAGAACTACCTAACATATTTTCTGTTTTCGTGGATGACTTGCAAATGCTTTTGAAAGAAATTCACCATTTTTGTATATAGGAGAAAAGCAGAATAAGGAAATTGACATGAGAATTTTGAGAATCATCTTTTGCCAAATGGGTATGCACGTCCACACACGAGGAGATAGGTACATTTAGCACTAATAATTGTAGGCAAAAGTAGGCTTTGTGGTTGTGTGCAAAGGCAGCTCATGCAAGTGTACACAAATGCATGAGAGAGAAATACGTAGTCCATAAAAAGTTTGTGAGGATATAGAGACATATCTCCATAGTAAACAGCAGCCTGACCACTGCTATAATGTGTTAGGGAACCAAAAAGATTGACGCTGCAAGCAAAAGCCAGCGCTGCTAATGCACCAGCCACTCCAGCTGCCAAGTGCATAGCAAGAAAAGCAGAGTATAATGCTCCTACATGATCAGTCGACTTGCAAGTAGGTAGTGGATGAAAAAGTAGGATGCCTGAAGAAAACCAAATGCAGCAGGCCAGCTCAAAGAAAGAGATTGAAAGATCTTAGCTGCACAACCAGCCATCCAGCTCCCTATCCCAAGGTTTGTAAATTGGTCTGCCATGCCTACCAAAACAGCAAACCAAGCCAATGTATCCCACGCTGATTTTTCACTTAAGCAGTCATCCCAGTCAAGCACTCCTAACAAAAGGAGTATTGCCAAACCAATCATTGCAGCCACAACAATTGGTATACCAAAAGTCTCTCAGTGTAATGGTTCAGGAAATATCAACAAATCAGAAAACTAATTACTTATTCTGAAGCAAATACCAAACCATAAACACCATAGCTTCAGTGCAGCTTATGAGCATGCAATGCATAGATATCATCCTTGAATGGTAAGAACAATGGTTAGAGCTATACAAGCATACAAGTCAAATCTAAGAATTTGATTCATGCTGGCAAAACCAAAATCAACAGAAAGTTTTCTATTGCCTTAAACTATGGGAGGGCAATATAGCATGCAACATTTAAAAAGAATGACTTCCAATTTTCAAATATTTAATGGCACTGTGTACGAAAAATTGCTGCTGCCAGCAAAACCAGTATATTCAGAAAAACTAAAAAGTACAATCAGTTAAAAGTGAAAATCTTATTAGCATGTTGGTGAGAAAATCCACCTGCGAAGGGCAAATGATTGCTCATTTTTATGAGCAATCATTCTTCAATACTTCAAATTAAATTCCTCAGTATAAACTATTTCAAAAGCATCGAACCCCCAATTGATTGAAGTTTAAGTTCATGGATGCATCTAAAACTTCCTCTACCTATTTTTGGTGTCCTCAAGGTCCTGGTTTTATAACTGATATGTCATATGTGTAATCACACATTCATTTCAAAATAAGCATCAAAAGTAATAGATGGTATCCTCATTATGACATTCACTTGACAGTAGAACTTCACAAAGGCACAGCTTCTTAAAGAAAGTGTAACAACTAACAAGGGAATTATGGAAGACACAGGTATTTCAATAGATACACATATACAAATTTCATGTACACAAAAACATTAGATACGAAGACATCAATTTCTCAGCTCGAATCCAAAGAAACTTTAATTGGTATGATGAGATGACACTTACCCACAGACGTATAGAGTAACTGCAAGCAGCATTGTTCCAACCACAACTCATTCATTTCTTGTGACAGGACCTATGTGCTCTAGTTTCTTTGCTGCCATTACAGAGGCTTCTGGGGTATCTTTAATTTCAGGAGGATAAAGCTTGTATAAAATAAGCAGAGTAGCCAATAGCGAAACAAATGCTGGTAAACTAGTAGCCCTGAACCACGAAACCCAGGGCCTTGAAATAATAATTCCAAGCTCCTCCGCTAATTTGAGGCATAGCAAATTTTGAGCCGCAGCAGTCAGGAAAAGAGCACTAGAGTTGCCAGCAGACTGTCATAGACGATCCATGAGTAATGCATGAATCAAAGGTACTAATGCAACGAGAAAATTAACAATGTATAGAAACAAAGATATTCACAAATTCAAATGGGACGGAGAAATCAAAGAGCCTAACCTCATTAAAACACAGAATCCAGGTTAATCTAATACGGTAACAAAAGTCTACTTCCACAATTTAACACTATAAAATTAATTATTCCCACCCATAAATTCAAATTAACAATTAAAAATAAATAAACTAAACAGGTGATCATCACCAATAAACTAGAAATATGGCCAACCTGAAACTCAGATTGAATTATATAACTCCCAAGCTTCCGAGATGACGGATCCCCAGCCCGACTCCCAGCAGACAGGGACAACGAAAATCCCACCAGCTCTCGCAGTAGTACCAGGCATCGCCGGCGCAATCAAGGCCTCACTCAAAGTCAGCTCAAAATCAGCCCATAAGACAATCCCAACGCGCTTTTTCCCAACCACTTGACGAAAGTAGCGATCCTATCCCCACGCCCCGTTTTAACGAACCCGCGAGCGCAGAAGTGGGAAATGACAATCAACCAAACGATTTCATTGGTGACGGCACTGAAGGCGGTTGTAAACGATAGCATTCTGGTGACGATGGAAATTGTGAGGCCTAGAAAAGCCCATGCTCCGTCGGGTAAGGGGCTTAAGACGAGACCAGTTGTTGTGGATAAAAAAGATGGCGAGGAGTTGGCAGGCTTGTGGGGTTACTTGGACTGATTTGAGGACACGGAAACGAACAATGAGGCCTATGGAAATTGAGATAAAGAAAGGAAGTAGTTTGAGTCCTTGAGAAGGGGATGTCGTTTCAGGGAGTTGGGTGTTGTCGTTTTGAGAAATGGCGCGGATAGGAGAAACGAGGGCTTGGGTTGTTTGAGAAGAGGGGAAAGTAAGGAAGGTTTCATAGGAGAACGGATGGTAAGGAATGAAGAGGAGTGGAAATGGATGGTTGGGATGATTTCGAGAAGAGAGCTTTTAACACTGACAATACCAATGGGACCAGATTTTCTTTACTATTTATAAAACAGTAAAAATTTTCATTATTTTATTTAAAAGTAAATAATGCACTTTCGATTGATATTTAACAATTTGAAATTGAATATAAAAATTAATAAAACTTAATTAAAAAATAAAAAATAATTTAAACAAATATTAATTATAAATTTAAATGAAAATATATTATTTACCTTCAAACAAATTAATAAAAATTTTCATTACTTTTTAGTAATTGAAAGAATCTTTTCCCATTCCTAATAACGAGCATAATTTAATAATTCTTACATTAACAATATTGATTCCTTGCATCAATGCGTATAAAAATGATAATAGTGGTATTTGTTTTATTTTTTAATATATATTTTTGAATATTAATTAATGAAAAAAGAAATTAAACTTTCCCACAAAAATAAAGCAACCAAAAATATGATACAACTATTAAGCTTGCATTATTCCTTAAAGTTAAGTTTTGCACATAAGATTAATTGAAAGACATAATATTAATTATCCTATCATATATTTGTTATACATTTAAATAAAATGATTTGATTATTAAAAGGATTAAATATCTTATGCCAATATGATAACTCTATCATTTGAAAAAGTAAGGAATTATTTTTAATTTATAAGATTAAACTTACATGTCATATTATATACTTAAAAATTATATTAAAATTTTAAATTATATAAATTTTGAGAAATGATAATTTTGGTCAATAAATAAATTATTTTATCTTAATTTTTGCACAAATCAAACATAAAATCGAATGACATTATTTAATATAATCTTATTTATAATATTATCTTATCATATCCTATCATAATCTTGTTTATCAAACATGACCTAAATTTAATAAGATTTACGATCAAATTTTTTTTTTATAAAAAAAGTTTGGATTTTAATTTAAAGAGATAAATCAAATTTTTTGTTTAACTGATTTGCAAGATTAATCTATTGAATCTTTTCAAAATCATCTTTCATTCAAAAGAATTTCAATCCTATCTAAAAACAAAATTTTCAAACATTTAAAAAAAATCCTTTTTTATAGATAATCAATGAAAATTTTAAACTTTATAAACAAAAAATATTAACTCATATTTCATTACTTTTTATATATATTTTTTCTAAATATGGCTTAGTGAAGTATACGACAACTATTACAAGTTACAAAAGTCGAGGAAAAGGGCACGGTTACATTTGGCAACGAAATTCAGACGTCTATTGCTATTGTAAATGCATGGCACAAAAGTTTAGGAAAAGGGGACGGTTGCTTTTGGCAACGAAATTCAGACATCTACGGCCCAAATAACCCGATCTGAAAAGCCTCCTACGTGTTGTTATTGTAAATGTATGTGGCCTATTGGGTTTTCCCCTCAATTTGGGCATGGGTTTAAGATTTGTTTCAGTCCTGAGAAATCTGGACACAACATGGTAGTCAACTTTATGGCCCAAACCATCCACATTTAAAAAAAGAACGAAAGAAGAGTTGATCTTGATACACTAGAAAGGGCCCTTTTAATTTAATATTAATTAAAATTAAAAATTCATAAAATTTGAATTTATTATAAATAAAATTATCCAAAAAACATATTTATTACAAATAATTTATTAAAAATTTTATAAAATGATTAATCAATCTTCGATTCAAATTTAATGAAATTATTTTTTTATTTAATATCATCATATATTTCCTTGAAATTCATTCTTTGAAAATTTTAATCTCTATTTTTATATTCTATATTGAAATGAATAAAGAATGTAAGAGGTTTTGTGAATAAAATATTTTTTTTATTTTAATTATACATATTTTCATCTATTATTAATTATTTACCATATTTCATTATTATAAATTTTGTGACTTTAATTTTATTTGATTCATCTATTTTTTATGAGCTCATTTAAACTTTCCATGCAAATAAAATCCAAATTCAAATATTAAAATTAAAGTCCCAATAAATATCCAGCCGGATAGCTGTGAACGTTGGAATCCCTTTGGGATTCTTTTAACCTATAGTAGCATAGATCTTATTCATTAATATTAATGCTAAAATAATAAAAAAGCTATTGAATTTTATCATTTTACTTAATTAAGTTTTTATATTTTTATTTTATTCAGATAAAACCTTTAACTTTTATTTTGCTCCTAAATAAAATCTTAAAATTTAATTTTTATTCAAATAAATACTTAAATTTTAAATTTTAGTTTTTTTGAAGAGAAGTTAGGTTTTTATACAAAGAAATAAAAAAAGAAATTATAAGATAAAATAAATTTTGGTTTTTTATAGTTTATATAAAACTGTGAGTTTTGGCAAGAAAAAAAAAGAAAAAGAAAAGAAGGATAGGGTCAATTGACCCAATTTGATCCAACATGACAATTTTTTTATGTGGGCGTGCTACATGGTTTCTGGCATCATACGTGACATATCCTGTCAAAATTCTATTACCTATCAAATTTCTATTACATACTATTATTTCAGTGATTAAAAAAACACAAAAACATATTTATTTAAATATTAGTTATTAAATTAAAAAAAATGAATAGTTTGATGATCATTTTAAGAACACTTATATACTTGAGTGAACACTTATGTTTTTTACCCTATTAAATATGTAATTAAACATCACAATTAAAAATTTAAAATAATTTTTATATATTATATTAAATTATAATAAATATAAAAAATATATCAAACTTGTTTAACATGATTCAAGTGTCTTATAAATGTTAAATGTATGCTCATATATATATATATATATGTAACGGTCTTAATTAAATGTGTTTCTCATATTTTATACGTGTTAAACATATATAAAATAAATTAATATTGTATTAAAATTTATATTAACATAATTAAATATAAAACATATTTTTTCAAAACCTATTTATGATTTTTTTCTCATAATTTTTGTATGGTACTTAAAATTACTGAATCAAATCACGGGTTTCTATCATTCTTCAATTTTTTAAAAATATTTCAAAATAAGAGGTAAATTTTCTATCTTCTTTTAATGTTAAAAAAAAAACTGAAAATTAGAAATGTAAAATAGGAAAATGATATAATGATTGAAGACTTTAGTGCTACTCGTTGTTAATGACAAGGTATATTTCCTCATTAATATGGCTATTGAATGATAGATTATTTTAATGTCAAATTGAGAAAAAAAATAATTATAACAATTGATTGCTTTTGAAAGATTTAATTTTCATATCTAATTTTAATATCATTATTGTGCTTTCATTCAAATTTTTTTTATTATTGATTTTAATTTTATAATTATAATATTTAATCTTTTGAGTATAATAATTAATCTTATTATTACTATTATTTCTAATAAAAATTATTTAATTTTATCTGATTCCATCACCTTATCAACTATCCAACTGGATCACTCACCCTATCATTATTTTCTTCACCCGCTCTAGAACTATTCAACAAATATTTTATTCGTGTTAGAATTTTCATATAGTAGACAAAAGAAAATTGTTTTGGGGTTTGAATTTTGAATTAATATATAACAATAGTCAATTATAACTTTTCACAAGGCAATAAGATTTTTTTAATTAAAAATATGATCCTCTTTTTTATATGAAAATTCATATATAATTTGTTAATAAGTGTATGATTTATGGATAAAATGTTAAATTTTTAATTTTTTTTTATAAAAGAATAAAAACTTATGAAAAGGAAAATTATAAATATTAAAATTTAAATTCTAAACTTAAATATCATTTTTTAAAAATAATTACATAAATCAAGTTGTTTGTACCTAAATTTTTTAGATTTTAATTTTAATAAAAATGATTAATTCTTAATAATTTTAAATATATAGATAAAAATAAAATAGCAAACTTTAAAGTTTAAAAGCCGCCTATTTTGTGTTGTAATGCGAAAACAAATGCTTGTACTGTTTTGCAGCTTTGGCATTCTTCACTAATGACAAATGTTTATGATGATCGTTTAATTTGCCATAACATCACATTGCCAACTGGCTAGACTCAATCTTGCCTGATCAAAAAAAAAAAAAAATCCAAAAAAAAAATCTTGTAAAAAAAATAGGAAAACGAGAAGTAACACTGTCTACCGGTTGATATTGAAATGTACAGTACTTCCTTTCCATGTTGGTTGATATTGAAATGTACCATACTTGGTTGATATTGAAATGTGCCATACTTCCTTTCCATGATGTGGAATGGTTTTGGATTTGGTGACATTAAAGTTGTTTGATCATGTAAACCTCACCCTTTTCCCCTTTATTTATTTCATTTTATTTTTTAAGTTTTAAGTAATCACTAAATGATATTTTAAAATTTTATTGAAATCAAATAATAAAATTTTTATACAATGTTTTGTTACAAAGAAAATTGTAGTTAAATATGATAATTTTTTAACTCTATCCTATTTAGTTTGTGCTAAACACATGCAAAACATGAAAATTATCATGTAAAATTTATATTGATACATTAAATAAAAAATATATTTTGTTAAACTTATATGTAATTTTTGTTAAATTTTTAAATAGTACTTTTTATATTATTTTCAAATCATATCACTATATTAAATAAATCATTTTTAAAAATAATCATATAAACCAATGATCTGAATCTCACATTCTAATCAAAATTAAAACCATTTTTATATAGTTTTGCCAAATCTATACAATATACGAAAACTATCCCCAAGGATTTTTTTGCTGACACTTGTCTAAAAAATAAAATAATTATTTTATACTTTGATCAAAATAAAAAATATATAATAATAAATAAAAACAATCTCCCTCAATTAAAATTCATTTTATTTCTTTCTAAACTAAATTTAATTGATTGACAACTATAAACAAATTAGGTATTCCATTCCTTTTTCTTTTTCGTTATTGATATAGCTTGAAAAACTTTCTTCCCTCATTGAACATAACTATTAGATCAAATCTTTATTACTTTATATAAAAAGAATCCAAAAAATCCTTAGGTTGCCATGTGTATGATTTTTTAAGTTTGTTTTTTCATAAATTTTTCCCTTTTCTAAAGAAGTTTTTTTTTTTTTTTTCCAATTTTTGGGTTTGGTTCTGAAAAAGGTTCCTTTGCTTTCTTTGCATGGCTACTGAAGATGAAATCTGTTGTGTGTTTTTGTGAAATAAGAACATTTGTTTTGTTTTTGCAAAAGAAGTCAGAAAGGAGAAACTTTTTTCGGTAGAGAAGAAGGTAGTAAATTTTTTTTTGGTTCACATCTCTTTCTTTTTTGTCGAAATGATCATTTTCTCTTCTCTTCTTATCCTTTATACATCGTTTGAGGGAAATTTACTGGTGATTTTATCTCTTTTTTTTTAGGTGAAATCAAGTGGAATTTATGGTTGAAGATAAGCTAATAGAGATTATGCCAAGTATGCGAATGGATCCTATCAATTTCATCTGTGTATTTTTTAATTCTATTTTAACTCGTAGTTTTTCTTTTTTGAAATAAAAAATTTCGTTAATTTTTTTAAAAATTTTGATGAAATTATAAGGTGATTTTGATCTATTTTTGGCTCAAATAGTGACTCAAATATTGTTATGGCTTATGGTGGCTTTAAAGAAAAAAGGGAAATGTGCGATTCGGCCTCTTTAGTGGATGACAGTTGGTTAGTTTCCTTCTCTCCATGCTTTGATTTAGTTATTTTCATTGTCAAAATTGCATTAGAATTTTTAGTTTGTGATACTTGATTTGGTGCTACTATTTCAAGTTAAAATTTTTCACACATTGCACCTAATGCTTAAACATTTACTATTTTCATGGACAATTCAAGAGATGAAGAGGCATGTTTGTCACCCTTCTGTCATTAGCTACTCAACTATCATTCAGATATATTATTGCTAGTATAACTTTCAAAAAGTTTATTAACTCCTTAATGAAATGGCTACGTCTTCCCAAATTTGTTATTTACACCACTGTCATGTGCTTCTTATCAAAGGTAGATAAGTTTAAGAAGCTTTGCAAATTGTTTTGAGAATGAAAATTGCTGGATGTACACCTGATACACTTTTTTACAACATCTTAATCCATACACTAGAGTGAGTAGGCCAAGTGAAAAATGCTATTAAAGTTTTTAAGGTAAAGATGCCAAAGAATGGTATTACCCTAAATACATTGATGTATAATTACATGATTGCTATGCTTTGTCATCATTCTCAACAACAGAAGGACGTAACTCTCTTTTCGGATATGAAAATTTTTAAAATTTGTAAGCTTGGAGTTTAGATATATTATCCATTGCTTAAGTTATGCTTTAAAACTAGGAAAATAGATAGTTTATTGAGCAAACTATTGAATGATATAGCTAACAAGCATCATCTTAGCCTTGATATTTCAATCTACTCACTAATGATTCATGGACTTTGTAGAGCAAATAGAAGTGAATAGGCTTACAACTTGTATGAATAGATGATTAGGAAAGATATAACACCAAAATATCGGACATGCCATTTGGTTTTTGATGGAGTCAAAAAGAAAAATATGTAACAACTAAAAAAATAGAAGGTTTCATGAAGAAATTATGAACTTGGCCAAGTGAGCATTTAAATGGGACAAGCACGTTGGCAAATGGCAAATTTGAAGTAGGTTTTAGTTTCAAGTTGTTGTGTTATGTTATATTTTGTCAATTGCCTAAATGACTTCAAGTCGAATAGAAAAGTTGAGACATTATCAAGCGTAACCTTTGTAGCTAGTAAAGTCATAGCAGTAATAAACCTGCCTAACACTTCGACCTTTTTTTTGTGTTTTTAATTTTTTTTTTTTTTAGTTAATGTGTTTTCTTCTTTTATTGATTCTTAGTGTCCTACTATTGTATAGGTTATCTCAATATTGTAAAAACTACAGCATCAACTCTTAATTCAAATAGATGGTTAAAAGACTAGCAATCTTTGCTACATCGATGATAATGGCTTTGTGTTTTTTCTTGATAAGTTGAAAGAGCTAATTAAATATAAAAGATATTAAGTGGGTAGAGCATCTAAGTCATGGATAGTTAATTTGATATCATTTTTGGCTTTAATGGCTTTCTTTACATTGTTATAGATGCCTCATGTTGAACTGAAGGCATTGCAACTTTTTCACCTAGAGATTATGAAGTTACTGTCATACTGTAAGTTTCTTTCTTCAATGATTTATATTAAGCTAGCTTTAAACTCCCTTTCTCATACATAATACACAAATTTTTTGTTCTTGATAGAAATTTATATTTCATGAGGATGCAGGATAGACTCTAAAACTATCGTTTCTTTGATTTGATCTTTTTTGAAACTGTGACTTTGATATCTTAAGGTTTTAGTAATCGTGAACAATCTTGTTTATAATCATGAACAATTTTGTTCATTAAAAATTAATGAATTTTTTCCTCTTATGTCATATGCTTTGTATTACAGATTTTAGAACTGAAAGTTTGTGCTGACACCATTGTAGGGAAAAAAAAAGATGTGTTCTTACATGTTATCAAGATGTTTCAGGTGAGTAGTATTGTTTTTTTTTATCAATGCTTCTAATAGAATGGTTATACCAAAATTCATAACTTTTATTTTTTTGTTTCAACTTGAATTTAGTGTGATCATTGTTGCTACTATCTATGTGCAAACTAGAAAGCATCACAAGGCAATTGAAGATGGAACAGTCTACCTAAGCACTTTCTTTTTTGTGCTTAAACTCAATGTTTTTTAAACTTCCATTAACCAAAGATAAGCTTCCAATTCAATAGAATACAAAAAATTATTATAACAAACCGTACAAAGCCAAGCTTCACGCATTAGTTTCATAAAAATCCAATCCCAAAAAATGTATGATATTCATATTGCTTTCGATACTAAAAAAAAAATTAAAATCCTTTAGATAAAAGGAATAGCAATACTTGATTTTTGCCAAAATTTCAAAGCTTAATTTAAAAAAAAACTACACTTATTGAAAGGCTAAATTGAATAAGAAAAAAAGCTTTCCTAGTAAAATCGGATTCGCCACTCTATCAGTCAAATCTCAACAATATTATCTAAATGCAAACAAACTAAAAAGAATTTAATTAAACAATGTCAATATAAAACATAGAAGAGATATGGATCATAGACTAAAGAGCCAAGAACCTCAATGTCTTATGAGTAAGCTTTAATGGCGGATGAAGAGGTGGTAGTCAACCTTGTGGAACATCTAGGAAAAGGAACAAGGCTAGAAACTCCAACAAGATTAAAAGACATTTTTCTAAGAAAACCTAATAATTATTTGAATATTCAATCGTATGATTTCTTTAAACATTTAAAATTTGAACAATAAAAAAATTAAAAGATAGGAAAAAAAAGTTTAAAAGCAAAAAACCCTTTACAATGAAATAAATATTGGAAGAGAAAAAATCAACATCATTTTATGGTTAATGAAAAACTCTCTTTGTCCATTTTTTTTTATCTATGTTTCCTTTTTGGGATGTTTCAAAATTATGTCATTTTTTTTTAAATTTAAAACTTATATTTGTTTACTTTTTAACATTTAAGAATCGTGAAATTTTAATTTTATAAAAAAAATTTTAATTTTAATATTAAATATATTAAAATCAAAGTTTTTTTTAAAACTCCGTAAAAGTCAATATAAGACAAATAAATTGGGACAAAAGGAATAACTTTTTTTTTTCAGGTTTTTTTTTAAACAAATAAAAGAAAGAGGAGCGTAAAGAAAAGATAAAAAGGAGTAATTATTTTATATTTATTTATTAGTTTATTTAATAATGATTGATTGGACATATACAAAAAAAGCCATATAGGGGAAAGAAAAAAGAGGTAAAAAAAAGTGGGTGAAAAGTTGTATTTTTTAGAGAAGAAAAAAATAAATTTTTTTTTATTTTTTTGACTTTTAATTATTTTAATTATTTTTAATTTTTTTGCTATGACTTCAAAAGTTTGGATTTTTGAAAAACAAATATAATATTTTAAAAAGAGTTGGCATATTCTACAATTATATTATTAATTATTATAATTTATTAATAATATCTTTTATTATTTTAATTTTTAAAAGTTCCAAAACCTTGATACCATATAAGGATGACAATGAAGTGGATATTTGTTATTTTTGAAATATTCATATTCAAATCCTTTTAAATTTAATATTATTATCCAAATTCAAATCCGTTTAAATATCTAAAATATCCGTTTATTTAAATTTTTTGTCAAAATATAAAATAAACAAAATTTAATTTAGAATTTAAATTCACTTTTAATTATTTTTAAATAAAACTTATTTTTTAAAGTCCTAAACCTTCGACAAGTATAAAATTTTATGTATTTTACATATATAAATGGGTAATGAATTTGGATATCGATATTTATCACTATTTATTAAAATTTAAACGAATTTGAATATTAAATATCCAAAGGGTACTACTCGTATCCGTTTTGCTTCGAATCTGTCACGGATAATAAGTTTTTTATTCAAATCCATTAATTATCTATTTTTAACTATCTAAATCCTACATAAACATATTAAATATACATTAAATAAACTTCATTCCATAACCTTCGTTTTGCTTTTCTTTTTTTTTTTTTTTTCGTCTCGCTCCAAATTTTGGTATAGTATAAATGTTGGATTAGTAAATTTCATTTAATATCAAAACAATAGGAAAAAAATTCAAAGTACTAGATTGAAGTTTACGTATGAAAGTAATCATTGTTAGATAATTAATGAAAATAAAATAAAAGCATTCGCTCGCAATAATAGGCGATAGAGTACACACATGTTGATGTGAATATGTCTTATTTATCATCATGACTTTTTAATCTCATTTTCAGAACTTTTAATCTAAATAAAATCATCTACACTATACTAAGTTATAAAATTTTTTTAAAGATTTTTCATGTAACATCTATTTAATACTATTAAATTATTATTATAATTTAATTAGTCATTTTTATTTTTAATTATCTTATTTGTTTTATTTAATTATTTTTTATATATTTATTTATTTTAATTTGTTATTTATTTAAAATTTAAATTAAGATAAATTTTGATTAGTTAAAAACAATAAATTTTCAAATTTGAAACATATATAAAACATTTGAAAATAAATAAAAATATTCCAATGATGAAAATTTTAATAATTAAAAATGATTGATTTTCTAAGAAAATTTTGTATGAAATATTTTTTAAAATTTTTACCTAAATTATGAAAAATTTTAGAAAAAATAATAATGATAATTTACATTAATCTTTTAGCCATAATAAAATGTATTAAAATTTTGAAAATAAATAAAAAATTATTTTAAGAAAATGAAATTCATAGAAATCATGAATAATTATTTTTTTAAGAAATTTATATATGAAAATATCTTTTAAATTAAATCCATATGATGAAAAATTTTAAATAAAATTTCAATAATGATAATTGATATTTATTTTCGTGCAATAATAAAATAAAAATAATAAATTTATAAAAATAATAAATTAAAATTTTGAATTAAAATTTAGACTTTTTAAAAAACAATAATAAATTAGCCAATAAAATTCTTAAAAAAGATTAATTTTTTTAAAATTTTTAGATAAAAATATTTTAAAATATGATCCAAATGATAAAAATCATAGTTATCGAAACCGAACTGGACATTAAACCATTTATGATGTCGAGTTATCGGGTCAATGATTCAACTACTGAGTTAATAGGTCAATTGTTGGTTCCATAGAAAATATTATCAAAATTCAAAATTCAAAATTTTAACTAAAATTATAGTTTAATAATTCAACCATAAAACAATAAATTTTAAGGTATATCATAAATTACAAATTTTAAAATATAAAATTCATAAAACAATTAACTACTAGTTAGGTATGAAATTAATTAACATTTTATTAAAATCATATTTTATATTTTAATAGTTAAAAATAATTCTTAAAAAAGATTAATTTTTTTAAAAAATTTTAGATAAAAATATTTTAAAATATGAGCCAAATGATAAAAATCATAGTTATCGAAACCGAACCGAACATTAAACCATTTATGATATCGAGTTATCGGGTCAATGATTCAACTACTAAGTTAATAGGTCAATTGTTGGTTCCATAAAAAATATTATCAAAATATAAATATTATCAAAATTCAAAATTCAAAATTTTAACTAAAATTATAGTTTAATAATTCAACCATAAAACAATAAATTTTAAGGTATATCATAAATTATAGATTTTAAATATAAAATTCATAAAACAATTAGCTACTAGTTAGGTATGAAATTAATTAACATTTTATTAAAATCATATTTTATATTTTAATAGTTAAAAATAATATTTAAATTTTAATAAATATAATAAATAATAAGTAATAAATAATTATAAATAATTATTATTTATATTTATTAATATATAATAATTAATCTTTATGTAATAAAAAAGAAATATCTATATATAAAATTAATAAAAAAGAAATATTTATATTTATATGAAATTTAGTAAAAAGGAAATTAAAATCATTTTTATATTTTTATATAAATGTAGATTTTTTTTATTAATTTTACATATATACAATTTCTTTTATTAATTATTTTTTTATCATGGACAAATAATTAATTATTTTTATTAACATTTTAGTTTTTATTAATTTTATAATTATTTTTAATTATGATATCAATTAATAAAAATTTTTGTTAGATCATTGTAGACACCTTATTTTGTTCAAAGATTTTTTAAAATTTATTAGGCTTCAAATTTTAATTTTGATTGTGCATTTAGGTCTTAATTGAAAAAAATGAATTTTGAGCTCAAAGATTAGGCCCTAAATTTTATTTTTATTTTTATTTTTTTAGTTTAATTTTTAGTTTAATTTTTATCTTTTTAGTTAAAAGAGTCAAAGTCAATTGACAAAAAAAAAAAAAGATAAAAATAAAAAAGAAAAAATGTGGGATTTTGTATGAAAAATCTTGAATTCAATTCAACTCTTAGATTCTATCTCATATTTTAATTTTAATCGTTGAATAATTTTGGAAAGACTTAGGGCTCAATCTATTGAAAAATCAAAGACTACATAAGGAATAAAATTTAAAGAGAAATTCTAGATTCGATTGAATTAATTTCTTCTAAATAAAAAAGGATTCAATCTCTATATAAAGATATTGAATTTGTGATCAAAAAGGAGTCCTGACAGCAATTGACTTCAAGATCAAACAGAGATCATTGAAAAAAAATATTTGGGTAAAGTTTTGAATTAATAAAGAAGAAGCAATCAAGCAAAAAAAAAAAATTGCAAGAAGATCTAGTTAGAGTTTTTGGAAAGAAAGTTAAGATTTATAGTAAAAATCATCAGTTTTTGAAAGGTGAAAAATTGTTGAAACTCATTGAGGTAATGTTTGCTTTCTTTTTTTTTTTGTGATTTTTGCATAATTTTTATAATATTTAATTGCTTACTCTTATTTTTATATTTATTGCATGATATTTATTTTTGCATGAATTTGCACAAATAATATCATCTTTATGTGATAACTTATTTGCTTAATATATATTTTTGCATGATTAATATATTTATTTGTGTGATTTATTAATATTTTTACATGATTATTAATATATTTGTTTAAATGATTATATTTAATTTTATTGCATGATTATTAATATATTTGATTACTTGATTATTAATATATTTATTTGCATGATTATATATTTAATTGCATGTTTGTTGGCATGATTTATATATTATTATTTGCATGATTATATATTTAATTGCATATTTTTTTGCATGATTTATGTATTATTATTTTCATGATTATATATTTAATTGCATGTTTATTTGCATGGTTTATATTTTTTTGTTTGCATGATTATATATTTAATTGCATGTTTATTTGAATGATTTACATTGTTAATTGTAGGATTATATATTTAATTGCATAATTATTAATTAATTTATTTGTGTGATAGTATGATTATTAATATTTATTTGCATGGTTATTTATTTATCATTATTATTATTGTATGATTTTCTATTTATTGCATGATATATGTTTTGCGTGTTTCCATATTTTTTGTGTGCATAATTGCATGATTATATTTAATTACATAATTATTAATATATTTGCATGAAATTCTTGCATGAATATTTTAGCATATCTAAGCATGATATTATTACATGATATATGGTATGTTTATAGTATTATATTTGCATGGTATGATTTAATATTTATTGCATTATTGCATGATTACTTGATTTTTTGATAGAATTTTTGTACCACCATATTTTG
Source organism: Durio zibethinus (assembly GCF_047325235.1). NCBI lineage: Eukaryota > Viridiplantae > Streptophyta > Magnoliopsida > Malvales > Malvaceae > Durio > Durio zibethinus. The sequence continues at coordinate 21,550,001 of NC_143177.1, forward strand.
TAAATAAATAAAATGATTGGAATTGATTTATTTCTATGATTTACATAAGGAGTGATTGTTGTCATAACATATATATTCGAAAATCTATAGCTAGATTTAACAAATGGATGAAGTCGTCACCAATCTTTTTTGCTAGGTGTGATTGGTTACCTAAAGAATCTATCATTTTAAAAAACTCCTAAGCTTGACTAAGGGTCCCTAAAAGAATAGGTTTCGGTCTACAAATCAGAACATGATTCGAGAGTTCGGTTACATGTGAAAAATGTTATAACACCCCTACATGCCCATCCAAAGGATAGTACCATATTATTTCAAATTTATCCTAGGGTCTTGAGTCTAATGGTTTTAAATTTTTATGTTAAATATTAGAAATAATTTATAAAATTCTTCCATCAATCTGGTAGAACTCTTAAAAATATTTTCTCACCTCAAGAGTATTCAAGAATCTTATTTGATTACTTGAAGAGGCTCACTTGTCGAAAAAAAGTTTATTTATTATTTTATCAAAAATATATCTAATTATTCCACCATTTGGGCCAAATTAAAAATATTTTCTCTTTTTGAATTTCTAAAATTTTTCGTTATTTGGGCGTATTTAGAAAATTTTTTTCTCTTCGAAAAAAAATAATATGATAATTATTTCTATTGAAATTTCATCTAAATTATTTCACCATTTGGGACAAATTTAGAGAAAAATTTTCATCTAAAGATTTATTAGAAATTTAGCATTGAAATTTCTAAGAATCTTAATCATTGGATAATTATCAAATATTTTCAATCTAAATTTTTATTTGAAAAAGAATACAATTTTTTTGTATTGAAATTTCATTTAAATTATTCCACTATTTGTGCTAAATTTAGAAGAAATTTCTCACTTAGAGATTTCTTAGGAATTTGCCATTTGAAATCCCTAAGAATCTCATCCTTGGATAAATTTAATTTAATTTAAAAAATTTTATATTTTTTATATATTTTATATATTTTTAATTTTTAATTTGAAAATAAATTGTTATTAAAACTTTATCTAAATTATTCTATAATTTGGGACAATTTTAGATAAAATTTATCACCTAAGAATTTTATAAAAATTTACTATTTAAAATTTTTATAAATTCCATCATTGGATAAATAATATTTATTCCCAAAATTTTATTTTTTTCATCTTTAATTATATAATTTAATAAAAAATGCTAAGGAAAAACCAATTCATAAATAAAATACTTAAATAAAATAAATAAGAAAATACCAAAATAATCTGAAAATGGCTCGGCTGGGAGTTCGACGCGACTCAGCTCTAAGCACAAATGTTGACTTGGGAATGTGGCTTGGAGAAAACGACTTGGCTTAGCTCGGCTGAGGCTAGCTAGAATGCGGGTCCGCCAAAAGTGGGTCGTGCTCAGGTAAGGTTGGTCTAAGCAAAAACGTGTGGATCCTCTGGCTTTACTAACACTAAAATGACGTCATTTTACATATGTATAAAAGGCAGTAATCTGATTTTTTCTTCAGATTTTCCTTCTTCCCTCTTTCTCTTCCCTTATTTTCTCTTCCCTCTCTCTAAAACAATCCCAGATTCTGGTTTAATTTTTATTGAAATCTGGAAAAAGATGTCAGTAATTGGAAAATATCGTCAAAAAATTCAAACATGACCAAAAAAGTTACTGAAAAATTGATTGAATTCTTAAAATTTTAGAAATTTTCTAGAAAAAAAAATTACCTGAAGATTAAAAAAAATCCTAAAATTTTAAAAAACTTGCCTATGCTCTTCCAAACCTTTTTTCCTTTTGTTTTCCCTCTCTGTTTTTCGTGTGTGTTCCCTTGGTTCTATTTAAGCCTATATTTATAAGCATTAATCAGAAGAATTTATTATCAATGCCAATTCCTTCTTTGACTAGGATTTAAGATTATGAATCCTAGTCTAATCCTACTACTCCCAAATTTTGGTAATTCTCCATTTTTTAGAAGAAAAAAAAAGAAAATTATATATATAAAATATTTAAAACAAAATTCAGAACCAAGAAACCAAGAAAATAAAAAACAAAAAATAATAATAAAAATAAATAAATAAATAAAAATAAAAATGGGTCTCATTTGGATCATGTCCAATTGATCCGGGCCTAGACCAAATTGAGTGTCTATAGCTGCCTTTCTTTGCACATTTTCTGTGAAACAGGAATTGTACAAAGACGTAAACACCCATTCAAGACTCAACTCAACATTTTTTTTTTTTGAAAAGAAAGTAAGCAAAGCTCCTCTAATAGAGGTAACAAAATTGTGGAAAATAAATGGCTTCTCTGAATAGAGGCAACAGAACTTTAGAGAATAAATTGCTCTTCTGAATAGAGGCAATAGAACTTTGAAAAATAAATAGCTCCTCTGAATAGAGGCAACAAAACTTCAAAAAATAAATGGTTCCTCTGAATAGAGGCAACAAAACTTCAAAAAATAAATGGCTTATCTGAATAGAGACAACGAACTTTGACAAAATAAATGGCTCCTCTAAATAGAGGTAATGAACTTTGACAAAATAAATGGCTTTTTGACAATCATGATCGAACGAGTCATAGATCACGTCTGATGGAATTTGTAATGGAAACTCAAAGTTTCAGAATTTTAGTCCAAAATTCAAAGGCTTAAATTCGCAAGAACTTTTCAACTTCATAGGATTCATTGAAACTTGATTCTCAAAATTTCAGTTTCACAAGAATTCAATTTTGCAAGATCTTAAGCTTTGCATTCACAAATTATAAGATTCACATCCATATTTAAATAGTCTCATTTGAATTTTGGAGATTTACATCCAAAGTTCCAAACTTTCGTTCAAGTTCAAAGGCTCACATGCCATAAAGTTTCACATCTAAGTTCAAAAGTTCTCACTCAAAATTTTAGAGATTCGCATCCAACAGTGCAAAACTTTTCATTCAGGTTCGAAGATTTACCTTCAATGAACTTTAGGGTTTTACACCTCAAAGATTCTCCTTTGAAATTCACAGATTTTCATCAAAACGTTCATAATTTTTTTCAGGTGACCCAAAATTTTGTATGAATGAATGTCATGATGAAAGATGCAAATGTTTTCTTAATGACGTAAATACAACCACCTAGATCTTCATAGTACCATGTAGGTCCAAACAGAGTATTAGCTTATCAGATTATGTGCATGAATTATTCAAACAATGATGCCAATATGATGCATGGAATACGAACATTAATAATGTCATGAGATATTATGGTACTCAAGCTTCTCAAGTCTTTTCCTTAGGCCCCAAATCCCCTTCAACCTTCGAGTGCTATGGCCAAATCAAAGTAACTCTAGATCATTTCTCCTATTTAATTCTCATATTCTCTTTTTTGAGAAATTCAATATCCGTGTTAGGAACTGAACAATTCAAATTTACCTTTATCGATCTTAACCTTTCCAATGTAATGTAACAATCTTTTAGGCTATTATTCATTTATCAATCATTATTTCAATCTCAAAAAGTAAGAATGCAGTCATACATTTCCCCATTGTAAGGTATTAAAGAGAAAGAAATAAGAATGGTTAAAAAATAATCAACAGAAGAGACACATGAAGAATGGAATGAAATGTCTTTTATTAGAATATAGCAAACTTTGGTCAATTGGCAAAGAAAAAATTACAAAGATGGGTATGGGGACAAGGCCCAAAAATAAACTATCAAACAATCATGATAACATATCTTGAAGTCTTTTTCAAAAAATTCAATCACCTAATACACTCAACAACTTATAGCTCTTCAGAACCTGCTAGCTTTTTACCAATGAATTTTTAAATCTGATGCTATATTCTTCTTATCTAAGCTGCCTTTTTAAGTTTTCAACTTAGATACCCTCGTTTGACTCAAACCGTCATTTTAGGGTTTTCATCTTGAATCCTCATTTTTTTTTTCCTTTTTTTTTTAAATTTTCTTTTTTTTTTCATTTTTTCATTTTTTTTTCAAGCATAATACTTCTTCACATCATCATAATTTATAAGATGAGGTAGATCATTTTCATCCATCTCAGCTAATATCAATGCTCTACCAGAGAAAACTCATTTCACGACATATGACCCCTCCCAATTCAAAGTCCATTTCCCTCTATTATCGTGCTAACTTAAGAGAATTCTTTTTAAGACCAACTTTTCTTCTCAAAAATAACGAGGTCGAACCTTTTTATCATGAGCTTTTATCATCTTTTTTTGATATAACTGGCTATGACACAATGCTGTCAGTCTCTTTTCTTCAATAAAATTTAATTATTTATAGTGCTTTCAAATCCATTCAGCCTCTTTTAGTTTAATTTCTTTTAGGATCCTCAAAGATAGGATCTTTACTTCTATTGGTAATACAACTTTCATCTCATAAACAAAAAAAAATGAGGTTACCCCAGTAGAGGTGCGTACCGATATTCAATACGCATGCAGTGCAAATGATAACTTTTCATGTCAATCCTTGTAGGTCTCAGTCATATTTTCAAGAATTCTTTTAATATCACCCTAACTGCCTCATTTATTTTCAGACGGTATGATGCCAAATTACGGTGCTTAATATTATACTAGACACATATCTCTTGCATCATCTTGCTATTCAGATTTTTGGCATTATCTGAAATGATTCTCTCTGAAAATTCATATCTGCAGATGATTTTTCTCTTAATAAATTTACAAACCACAGATCGTTTCACACTTTCAAAGGATGCTGCTTCCAACAATTTTGTGAAGTAATCTATTATCACGAAAATAAAACCTATGCCCATTAGAAGCTTTCGAGGTAATAGGACCAATGACATTTATGCCTCACATAGAAAATGGCTAGGGAGTGCTAAAACATGTAAAGCAGATGGCAGAGCATAAATCTGACATTTATGACATTTTCAAGCATAGTCAATGCAATCACTCTCTATTGTCAACCAATAATATCTTACTCTCATTATTTATCTTGCCATCATATGTCTATTGGTAGGTCCCTCACATATCTCATCATGTACCTCTTCAATAATCTTCTTAGCCTTGACCTTATTTACGTACCTCAACAATACTTGGTTATGGCTCCTTTTGTATAAAACATCTTTATCCAAAAAAAAGCTCATAGCTAATCTTCAGATGACCTTTTTATCATTCTCTGTTGCTTGGGTAGGATATTATTAATTTTTAATGTATTATAAGATATCATAATACCAAGACTTCCCATCATCCTCTTCTTGTATGTTAGAACAATGAGCTGGCATATTCTTGACATCTAATTTGATGGGCTGAATGTCAGCATTATCATTAATTTGAACCATTGCTGTTAAAGTAGCTAAAGCATCAGCAATCAAATTTTTTTCTCGAGGTAAATGATCAAACTGAATATCTTCAAATTGCTTGATCAACTCTAAGATATACTTACGGTATAGGATGAGTTTTGAATCGCTCATTTTCCATTCTCCTTTCAACTGATATATGACTAGATTTGAGTCTTCAAATACTTTTAATGCTTTAACTTTTCTGTGTAAAACAGCTTATAGACCTATGGCCATGCCTTATATTCAACGATGTTATTTGTGTAATTGAAATTTAACCTTGCTATTATGAGATAATATTTTTCCTCTAGAAAGATTAAGATTGCCCCAATTTTATATCCCAAGACATTGGTAGCTCCATCAAAATACATTTTCCAATGGTTCACTTCTTGCTCTCCCTCTTCCAGCTGAGACACAGCCATCAAATTTTCATCAGAGAATTCCAATCTCATCGACTCATAATCTTTTACAGCACGATCTGCGAGAAACTTAGCTATGACACTCCCTCTTATTGCCTTTTGATTTACATATATGATATCATATTTTGAGAGCATTACTTATCATCTAGCAATTCTTTCAGACAGAGAAGGTTTTTTAAATATGCATTTAATTGGATCCAATTTTGCTATGAGCCAGGTAATATGATAGAGCATGTATTATCTGAGTCTTTTAGTGGTTCAAGCTAATGCACAACATATTTTCTCCAAAGAGGAATACTTGAATTCGTATTCTATGAATTTTTTACTCAGATAATAAATAACCTTATTTTTTCGGTTAGACTCATCTTGCTATCCCAGTACACATTCGGTTGAATTTTCGTATACTGTGAGGTATAAGATTAATGGTCTCCTTAGAACATGTGGCACTAACACTGAAAGATTGGATAAGTATTGCTTAATTTTATCAAAAGTCATTTGATATTCCTCATTCCATTCTCTAGGGTTATTTTTACGGAGAAGCTTAAATATAGGATTACATTTGTAGGTCAGCTAAGATATGAATCGAGAAATATAGTTCCATCTACTCAGAAATCCTTGAACTTCTTTTGGTGTGCTGGGAGGAGATAAATTTTGAATGGCTCGTATTTTATCAAGGTCGACTTCAATCCCTCTTTCACTGACCACAAAGCCTAGCAACTTCTTTGACCTTACCTCGAAGGTGCACTTGACTGGGTTCAACTTGAGTTAGAATTTTTTTAACCTCTTAAATAGCTTTATAAGGTTGGTGACATGATCTTCGTCTTCTCGAGACTTTGCAATCATATCGTCTACATACACCTCAATCTTCTTGTGCATCATGTCATGAAAAAGTGTAACCATAGCTCTTTGGTATATTGCCTCAGCATTCTTTAAACCAAAGGGCATGACTTTATAGCAAATGTTCCCCACATGTCACGAAAGTGGTTTTTTTCATATCGTTCACAACCATCTTTATTTGGTTATATCCTGAGAACCTATCCATAAAAAAGAACATTGAATGTTTAGCCGTATTGTCCACCAATGTGTCAATATGAGGTAGAGAAAAGTTATCCTTTGGGCTAGCCTTATTTAGATCATGATAATCTACGTACATTTATACTTTTTCATCTTTTTTAAGAATTGGTACAATGTTGGCTACCCACTCTGGATACTTAGCCACTTGCAAAAACCCGTATCAAATTACTTCTTCACATTTTCTTTAATATTTAGTAGCATTTCAAGCTTCATTCACCTAAGTTTCTATTAAACTGGCTTACATTTTAGCTTTAGGGGCAGTCTATGCTCTACTATCTCCATACTAAGCCCTGGCATATCCTAATAAGACCAAGCAAACGCGTCTATGAATTCTCGAAGTAGATCTTCCAAACGTTGCCTATCTCTCAATGAAAGTGAAGTGTCAATTCTGACCTCTTTCTTATTCTTCTTATCTCTTAGATTTACCAAGTCAATTGTCTCTTGATGAGGCTCAATGAGTTTACTTTTTTACTCAACCAATCTCATTAGGTCCTAACAGATAACATATTCTTCATAATCATTTTCATTATCAAGTGCATCAGTGTTAATTGATTTTTCAAAATTAACCCCTTGAGCATTATCATGATTATTATCTTATTTATTTAAAACCTAAAATTGAATGAAATGGGATGTGTTGGCAAAATGTATGAAAAAAATGAAAAAACAAAAAAAGTATTAAAAGAAATGAATGAAAATGCATCATTCTTAATTTTATTAAAATAATAATAAATAAATGGCCCAAACAAGAAAGATTATCTTAAGGCCTTAGGCGTAAGCTATTGGGATGTTTAATTACATTGAATTGGTCTCAATGATAGCAGACATTTCGATAATGCTCTAATTGTTTAGCTCATAACCTGGTGGGCAAGGACGAACCAATGTTTCTAGCTTACACACACTTTCATCTCTAATCGCATGAATGGACAACTCAGCAAATGTCTTCTCCATACTTTGTTCCAAATTTTCCTCCATAATTAGGTAGATAAATCTTTCAAGCTTGAAAGTCTCGTATAATTATGGGATGATCCTTGTTATTTTGATAGCTTGTTTCCCCTTAATTCCCCAGTTTATAGTTTCATAACTAAGGCTCAGTCTTTCCTTGTTATCCATCATCGTTGGAGGTTCTTTTATCCCTTATAAATTTTTGCCCAATCTTACTCTAGGATACCAGCCTTTATTGATAACCTGACACATCACTATCTTTGAACATGATTGGCTTTTGGGTTTTTTACCTACATAGTTGACCAACTCAAAGGATTGATAAAAGCATTCAATTGCTTTCTCAACAACTTTCACATATGGAGCATTCAAAGGTTGAGTTACTAACATGTCTTCTTCTTCAAACACTACTATCAACTGTCTTTCTACATTAAACTTAATCTTTTAGTGTAAGGTAGAAAAAACAACACCTGTCATGTGAATCCATAGTTTTCTTAGCAAGCAGCTATAAGATGGGGAGATGTCCATCACTTAAAATTTTACATTGAAAGTACAAGGCCCAATTTGTAAGGGTATCTCTATATCTCCCAAAACTTTTCGTCTAGTCGCATCAAATACTCGGACAACCATTTGGCTATCTTTCATGTGTGAGTAATCAATAGATAGCCTTTTCAAGGTTGACATAGGCATGACGTTAATAGCAGAACTATTGTCAATGAAGACCTTAGCTATAATATGGCTATTGTATTTGACAATGATATGTAGAGCCTTAGTGTTTCCCTTTCCTTTTAGATGAATCTCATCGTCACTAAAAGATATGTGATTCGGTATGACCAAGTTTGTAGCCAAGTGATTCACATATTCGACTGACACATATTTACCACATATGTCTGGTTCAATGTTTTCAATAAGGTATTTCGATGTGGTTCTGAATTCAATAGCAATGATAATAATGAGATTCTTACCGACATCTTATTTAATTATTCCACCATTGAATACTCACTATGTTTTATTAATTTTAGGAATTCACACGCCTCTTTTTCAAACATCGACTTTGGGTAATCCTCTTCAGGTACCACTTTTGGGTTATTTCATTCTTCACCTACCTTGGCCTTTTTTTTCTAACCTTTTCTAGCATTTTTAGAATGTAGCACCTTTCACTTCGAGTGATGCCCCATACACTAGTTATATTGGCAGCATTAGATTTGGAGACATTCTTTTCTTGCCCCTAGATTATTATGTCACAACCATATTTCCATGGCACAGCCCTCTTACTCTTTTAAAAGAATAGAGCAAAAATTTTAAAAGTTACTGGCTTAGGGGCAAACTGGTCCACGGTTGGCCTTGGCTTATTCCCATAATAAATTGTTAATGGTCTTGGGAATAGCTTCGATGATTGGTCGATCATAGACACTTCAACATTCTTTGAACCATACTTTTCTTTGTAAAATTCAATCTGGTATGAATCGATGAGCTTTTACACCTCATGGTGAAATTGCTCACAAGTTTCAACGGAGTGGCCAAATACCCCACTATGATATTTATAGCTTTCGCCCGTTACATATGCTTTATGATAAGTATATGAACTGATTGGCTGTATCATGTCAGCTTTTCATAAAACATCAAATAGCTGACTGAGAGAGGTCTTGACCTTTGTTACTTTTTTCTTCAGATAATGCACTCGTTCTTCATTTAGAGCATTCACATGATGATTTGGTAAAGAATTACCACTAACATTTGGTACAGTTTCTCTCCCTATATCAAAATTAAGCATTCTATTATTGAACAATCATTGCACTTTGTGTTTAAAGGCAGTGTAATTTTTGGTGAAATGACCAACAACCCCATAGCGATAGTCACAATGGGCTGTGAAATCGTACTATTTGAGGTATGGTGGCTTGGGTGGCTCTACTCGACTATGAGCAATTAGATGATTGTTATAGAGCTCTCGATACAACTCTGTATATGTCATGAGAATTGGATCGAATATCAGTTTTTCACGAGTAGTTTGTTGCTCTCGTGCACCACTCGTAAGATTAACTGGTCGGATTTGAGGTCTAGAAGAAGGTTGAGTATTGGGTTCATATGTGGCAATCTATGGTCTAAAAGAAAATTGATAGGTTTAGGGGTAGAGTTGCTGTAAATTTGGTTGGTACTGGTAAGCATTATTCACAGTGGAATAATTTTGAGAATAGCTCTGTGGTGTGTAGGGCTGATATCCCCTGAACTGTTGTTTATCAAAGGTCACAGCTTGAGTTTCAGTCTCCTTCTTTCTTAGGGCTCTTTTAGTGGACACTTTCTTTCCTTCTAACTTGTCATTCTTGATGGCACTCTCAATAATTTCATCAAAGATCACCATATTGATAAAATTCTTAGTTGCATTCTCTATCATCTTTTCATAATAGGGTACTTTTAGAGTGCTGATAAATAATACTATAATTTTTTTCTCAGTTAGAAGAGGTTGCACTTAAGATGTTACATCCCTCCACCTCTAGGCATATTCTTTAAAAGACTTATTTGCCTTCTTCTCTATATTTTACAAAGACAATCGATTAGGAGCCAAATCCATAATATGTCGGTATTGACTGATAAAATCATGAGCTATATCACTCCATGAATGGATGCGAGTTCTATCTAACTGGACATAACACCTAACAGCGAAGTCAGTAAGGCTTTTCTTAGAAAACATGCATTAATAGCTTTTCATTGTGAGCATGGGCTACCATTTTTTGATAATACATGGTAATATGAATCTTCAGGCATTTTGTACCATGGTATTTCTCAAACTCTTGTACCTTAAACTTAAGAGGAATAATCACATCTGGGATCAGACAAAGTCTAGCAGTATCAACAGAACCATAAAAACCAATTCTTTCCACAGCTTGTAACCTTTGTTCAAGCATACTAATCTTTGAGTCTTTTTGAGATTCAACCACTTTCACCTTTTCTTTTTCTTTTTCTTTCATGTCATCCAGATCAGGAACTTGAATTGGTTTAACTACCTTTTTAGGAAAGATAGGATTCACATAGCTATGGTAATGCCCTAGATTAGAGGTTGATGGCATTTCAGGATATGTAGGATATGTGAATTATTGTGGTGAAACCTCTTGTGTAGACTGAGCTTAAGGTGGGCCAAAACTAGATGGATATAGGGATCACTTCTTGTGTTGTAGGGCCTTGTTGGCTCGTGTTCTCTTCTACTACTTTCCTCTTATTTAACTTGTAGAGAGTATTCAAAATTTTACTCAAATCATTCTCAATCTTTTCTTGTGCTTTTTCTAATTTTTCAAATCGGTAACAATTTTCTTACTCCATTTGTCTGGTTATGGCTCTAGTGTTGTATAGATGAGTGAGATTTCTGTTGGATGGAGCTATCTTTAAACTTTGAGTACCATAATTATATGATTATTAGAAATTATGAATTCTATGTATGATATACAAATGTATGCATGAGATATACTAATATTTGCCACATTGCCAATATTGATAAAAAAAATCTCCATATGAAACTTTATTAAATAAAATTTCAAAATTACATCCTAATTTTCTAATGCCTTCTAACAAATTTTCTAGTTTACTGGTAATGATTTTGTGCCTCATTTAGCAAATCAAGCAATCGTCTCCCATGGGCTCTCACATGTTGCATTATAGCCTTCAAATCTTCTACTTTTTCTTTCATTTCTGATGCTTTATCCATAACAATGCATAACTGATCAAACGAATACCTTAAATACAGTTGTTTTTCTATGCACATGTCTTTCCATAGCTCACTCTGCCTAGCTTACCTTCTACATTCATCAGACAAAGCTTCTACTTCTGTCGTGCATCGATCCACTACCTCTTATAGCATCTGATTATGTCTGTGTGCCCTAGCAGTAGTCTTTTGTTCTTCGTTCGCCTTCACTTTAGCAATTCATTTTCCTTTAAGAGTCGAGTAAGCTTGGGTGTGACTGACAAATGTGTCATATCTAGATCATTAAATAAGGCTCTCTACTGATTTTTTTACTCAATAAAGCTCTAGATTTTTAGCTCTTGAAGTCATGAACACTTTTCCATTTCTATCTTCAATCACTTATTTTCTTGTTTCAACTTATCTTTCTCAGACTGGAGTTTTTTCTTAATTGTTTTCATTTTAAGTAAAGGATCTTGAAGAATGGGTTTTAGGGGATGCCCTAACTATTCACTAGGAATCACAATGTCTTTTCCCCTCATCGTGTGCCACACACTATACTTTGGGGTGATGTCATAAGTAAGCCTCCCTTGGTTAATCCTAGTTGTTTGCTTCCATGCCTTTTTAACCTTTTCGACTATTCTGTATGCCCTTTTATCAGTGAAAGAGAATTCCCACTAATTAAGTCTATAAGTTTCTAAAATGAACTACTCACATCTGGATTATCTTTTAACTAAAGTTGGGGCATAAGTAACAGTAACCCATAGGCCTAATAGAAAAACCCACGACTGATCTCCACAATTGTATAGCATTGTACCATGATGCATCCAAGGTGCTTTTCAAGCTATTCCTTGACTATCAAGGGCTCGAAAGTAAAAAACCCATTCTTCTTTTGACTTTGCTTGAGGCTATGTGCTACAACAAAACTCTTTGATTGAGAGGCTGAAACGAAGGTATGGTTTGCAAAATTAACTTTTTTTGCATTCCATATGACTCTTCATCTAGACATAAAGTAATGGTAAGCACCCATTGAATTGACCTTTACCATTTCAGAGACAAAAATTTAGAGAACGAATGATTTCTGCTAAAATGGTTGGTACTGCATTGACCTAGTATGTTAACTGATCCATAAAATCTATTACTGTGACATCAATATACCCGATGACTTTTGGGAAGATCACCAATCCATATAAAGCTATAGCCATAGCCACTAACCTCTGATCATCATCTATATATCCCTGGATGAAATCTCGTAGAAAACTTAATGGAATAACCTTACTTTCACCTTTTATCTTGACACATGCATCGACTTGAGGCAGGTTAAGTCCAAAGATTTACACTAGCTTTTTACGATAGCCCACCTTGTTGGACCAGTAAATTTTGTCTGGGTTTGGCAAATCGAAGCGCAGTAAGACCATATACTCTTTAATTGTAGGCACCATGTCTGTTTCATTGAATTATGATGGCTCTAATTGAATTATCATTCACTTTCACTTGGAGTAGTGATACTATGTCTCCATATTTATTCTCAAATGCCTCATGCCTTATTTTACTCATGCATCCCTAGATACTGTTTACATCAGCTAGATCATTTTGTTGTAGCTCAAGATAAACTCTCTCGGGCAATGATGAGATAAACCCTTCAAGCAAACAAGTTTCTTGTTTTCTTTGACCCTCATCTGACTTGATTTTTAATTGATGAGCAGACTCATAATAAACTGATGCGAACTTCGATTGCATTTGGCTTTCCATGGATGTAAGTGTGAGATCTGATTTATCAATAACTGATAAATGGTAAATACTTCTTATATGAGAATGATACAAATGATAATGTGAACATGAGAATGACGCATAGAATGAAATGATGATATGAAAATATTATAAATGCATAGAATCAAACAAACAAAAGGGTTAGATAAGCAATATACAAATTGTTTCTTCCTGTGTTTTAATTTTGGGTTGTATCTATGGATGGGAAGGAAGGGCTCTATCTTAAGGTTAGCCACTTAAGGATGAACTAATGCAGAGTTAGGTGATTTTGACTATTAAAGGTTCCCAAATTGTTTCTTACATTATTGTCTATCACAGACTAGTAAGACAGTCCAATATTCACCTATTACAGGCTACTAACGAAAAAGATTCAATTTCAGTGAGAGTATTTCGCTAGTCATTGCAGAGATTATCATCTCACGAGAGCGTAGGCACTTTACCCCTTTCTAAGAGGGATGGAGCTCGAGCGTAGAGCTCATGTAATGTAAATGCATGTGATAGAATGTGTGAAGGAACACATAAGTTACATGCATTAAAAATCAAATAAAAGACAAAAAAAGAAATATGTTAGTAAACACAAATCATTAAAACCATTAGACCAAAGGGTAAGATAAATTCAAAATTTATGGCTTGACTTTCTATAGCGTCTCCAGCGAAGTTGCCAAACTGTCATAACATATAAATTTGAAAATCTATAGCTAGATTTAACAAATGGATGAAGTTGTCACCAATCTTTTTTGCTAGGTATGATTGGTCACCTAAAGAATCTATCCTTTTAAAGAACTCCTAAGCTTGACTAAGGGTCCTTAAAAGAATAAGTTTGGGTCTACTAACCAGAACAGGATTTGAAAGTTCGGTTACATGTGGGGAAAATTATAGCACCCCCACATGCCCATCCAAATAATGGTACCATATGTTTTCAAATTTATCGTAGGGTATTGAGTCTAATGGTTTCAAATTTTTATGTTAAACATTGAAAATATTTGTACGATTCTTCCATCAATCTGGTAGAACTCTTAAAATATTTCTTCACCTCAAGAGTATTTAAGAATCCTATTTGATTACTTGAAGAGGCTCAGTTGTCGAAAAAAAGTTTATTTATTATTTTATCAAAAATATATCTAATTATTCCACAATTTAGGCCAAATTAGAAATAATTTCTTTTTTTCGAATTTCTAAATTTTTTTGCTATTTTGGCCTATTTAAAAATTTTTTTTCTCTTGGAAAGAAAATAATATGACAATTATTTCTATCGAAATTCCATCTAAATTATTTCACCATTTGGGATAAATTTAGAGAAAATTTCTTACGTAGAGATTTATTAGAAATTTACCATTTGAAATTTCTAAGAATCTTATCATTGGATAATTATCAAATATTTTCAATCCAAATTTTTATTTGGAAAAGAATACATTTTTTTGTATTAAAATTTCATCTAAATTATTTTATCATTTGGGCCAAATTTAGAAAAAATTTCTCACCTAGAGATTTATTAGAAATTTATCATTTGAAATCCTTAAGAATCTCATCTTTGGGTAAATTGTATTTAATTCCAAAATTTTTATATTTTATATTTTTTTATACTTTTAATTTTTTGATTTGAAAATAAACATTAATTATTGTTATTAAAACTTTATCTAAATTATTCTACCATTTGAGATAAATTTAGATAAAATTTCTCACCTAAGAATTTTATAGAAATTTACCATTTGAAATTTCTATGAATTCCATCATTGGATAAATAATATTTATTCCCAAAATTTTATTTTCTTCATCTTTTATTATTTAATTTAATAAAAAAAATGCTAAGGAAAAACCAATTCATAAATAAAATACTTAAATAAAATAAATAAGAAAATACCAAAATAATCCGAAAAAGGCTAGACTGAGAGTTCGACGCGGCTCGTCTCTAAGCACAAATATTGGCTCAGGAATGCGGCTTGGGGAAAAAAGCTTGGCTCGGCTCGACTGAGGCTGGCTAGAACGCGGGTCACGCTCGGGTCGGGTTGGTCCAAGCAAAAACACGTGGATCCTCTAGCTTTACTAACACCAAAATGACGTCGTTTTACACATGTATAAAAGGCAGTAATCTAATTTTTTTTCTTTATATTTCCCTTATTCCCTCTCTCTTCCCTTCTTTTCTCTCCTCTGTCTAAAAATAATCTTAGATTCTGATTTAATTTCTACCAAAATCTGGAAAAAGATGTCGGTAACTGGAAAATATCGTCGAAAAATTCAAACTTGGCTAGAAAAGTTACTGAAAAATTGATCGGATTCTAGAAATTTTAGAAATTTTCAAGAAAAAAAATTGCCTGAAAATTCAAAAAAATCTTAAAATTTCAAAAAACATGCCTATGCTCTTCCAAACCCCTTTTCCTTATGTTTTCCCTCTCTTTTTTTCGTGTGTGTTCCCTTGGTTTTGTTTAAGCTTATATTTATAGGCATTGATCAGAAGAATTTTTTATCAATGCCAATTCCTTCTTTGACTAGGATTCAAGATTATGAATCCTAGTCCAATCCTACCATTTTTAAATATCGACAATTCTCCATCTTTTAGAAGAAAAGAAAGGAAAATTATATATATAATATTTAAAACAGAATTTAAAACCAAGAAACCAAGAAAATAAAAAATGAAAATAACAATAATAATAAAATAAATAAATAAATAAATAATAAATAATAAATAAAAATGAACCCCATTTAGATGAGGCCCAATTGATATAGGCCTAGACTAAATTGGGTGTCTACAATTGTCATAAAATAATCTTAACAAAAAGAATCTTAATTGCATCCATGGAGAGCCTATCAAAGTTTTTTATGTGCCTGATAATGAAGTATAAGAAAGTACAGCTTAAAGGAAGTGATTATTTGCTAGCCAATTATGTAACTATTCTATCTGCCAAAATCCATCTCAATCTTAAAAGAAATGATATTAGTGATTTGGTTAGTATTTGAAACTAATAGAGTGTCACTACTAATGAGACTTCTTAAAAGAAGTTTGAGGAACTTGTATTATTTCTTTCAATCCCTATTGATGATCAGTGTCACTACTAATGAGACTTCTTAAAAGAAGTTTGAGGAACTTGTATTATTTCTTTCAATCCCTATTGATGATCAGCTTATTAGGGCCATGGTTTAGTTTTAGTACCTTTTATATCGCTACTTTATGTTCAATGAGGTTGACATGGTGTCAACTATTGAAGAATATTTAACTTTCTTTCACTTGGATCTCTTCAATCCTGATAAGGTATATTAAAAAAATAAAAAAACTAGTTATTGAAAAAAGCTTACTCAAATGATGGCTGTAAATGTCCAAACTATTGATAATTAGGTAAAAAAAAGGTGAAAGTGTTAGTAGTTCTTGGTCCATTATTTGTGACTTTATATACAAATATTTTGGCATTAAAAAAGAAATGGATTTCATGGCATTGGCTCTATATGGGATAATGGTATTTTCAAAAGTAATTGGTTATAGTGATGTTGCAGTGGTGGATTTTTTTAATCAACTTGATTACCAAATCACCTTTATTCCTGTAATTTTGGTAAAAACTATTAGATCTTTAAATTATTGTCATCGAAATGAAAGGGGTGTTTTACTGGATGTGTTCCATTGTTAACCATTTGGATGAAAAGTCATATAAAAAATAATAGTAGTAAATTTCGCAAGCCATATTTCACTACAAGTACTCCCATAAAGGAATTTTATGAAAATGAATGGCCTACACAAAAATTCAAGCCAACATGGATCTTATTTATACATAAGTTCACTAGCCAAGATATGATATAGAGAGCTCTTTGGATTTTTTATGGGCCAATATTATATGGTTGTGAAGATAAGCTTTGGGTTTCTCTTTTAGGCTTTTGAGGTGCAGTGGATTATTCTCCCATCATGGTGCAAATACAATATGGCTATGAATAGTTTATCTTAGCCAATTTTGGACTTAGCAAAATAGAGTTTTCACATATTAAGATAGTCAAAGCCCTACAAGCTTGGAATTTGCCTTAAATAAATGATAGGAAGAAACGCTCAAATGAGGTTACCTCTGAGCAAGGATTCAAATAGTGGTCGGATAACGGTGTCATGACTGTTATTTCACGGTCGTGCCACTATCCGCCACCGCTATTGGAGAAAAAAAGGAGGAGAATTTGAATCTCGTCTATAGCGGATGAATCGCGATTGTGAATTACGGTATAATGGTGAATAACGACAATAGCAGTCCGCTATTGCCCGCTATTACCGCTATTGTCGCTATTCCTATTTTCATTCAAAAATTCAAAAAAAAATTCATTTAATTTTGTTTAAAAACTTAAAATAAAAACAGCAAGAAATAAAATAAATATCAATTTACAAATTCAGAAAAAAAAACTCATAAAACTTAAACTTTCAAAAAAATCAATTCTCTCAAGTTTAACTTCAATCAAAATCAAGTATATGCAATTTAAAGTAAACAATTAATTCAACAACTCAAATTATCTTTTTTATTAATTTTCAAATTTGCCATGATTTTGTGTGTTTGGGATTAGATTGGGTTATGTTACATTGATAGAAGAAGGCAAGAGTTGCTGAGACTTAAAATAAGAGATAAGAGATGAGAATGAAACTTCAGGTTTATAGAAGCAAGCAGATAGCATACACCAAATAAAAAGAGAACTGAGAGATGGGGATGAGGATGAAGGTTTGGAGAAAGAAAATTATTGAATGCAAGGTGAATGGATAAGAAGTTGTGTGGGTCTGAGTAATTTAGTCAAGAGACAAGAGAAGTAGACTTAAGGTTATTATTGTTGAAAATTGACCATAACATGGAGGCTGTCAAGTTTGATTTACTGTAAGTTCATAAAAAGCAATTTTTTTGACTCATAAATAATAATGCTCTTACTTAATTTATGAATACTTAATCACTTATTATTTGATTTATGCATAATATAGTTCGGTAATAATTTGATGAGTATGGTAATTAAATAATTAAATATATTATTCGTTATGATTATTTATTTTCACATATTTATTTATCTCTCTTTATTTTTTAATTATCATATAAATAATTTTTTAAATATGAATATTTTACTATAAATATTTTTTCTTAAATAAATAAAACACATGATATGATATAAATTACTTTAAAAATAATAAAATAAGAGGTTTTATGATTAATAATTAAAATTATTATATTTTATAGCAAGTTGAGCAAAATTTAAAAAACTTCACAACCGCAATAGCCGTAATGATCGCGAAGGTCTCCGTTATATCCGCAACCGTGACAAACGTGATGCGACTGAAAATGTGACGATTACCGCAATTTAAATCCCTACCTCTGAGTACTTTGTGTGGCATATTAGGTGAGGTAAAAACATTAAAATCCCTGAAAAAACAACTCTAAATGGCCCAATAAAATTATCATATCTTGATCCCCTATTGGTAGTGAAAATCACTAAAAGAAAACTCTAAGTTGAAAAAGATGAATTAAAGCTTGAAAACAAAAGGCTAAAAAAAAGTTAGAGGGAAGAATAGACAAAAAGGTTCAAGCACTCAAACAAGAAAATGATGAATGGAAGAATCTTTTTTCTGATCTCAACATCACATAGTCATCCACCAATCATTAGTTAGCCTAACTTTTGAAAGAAAATGGACAATTGCAAGAAAAAATGCAAGAAAAAAAATGAAGCATTCACAAAAGCACATCCAAATGCTTAATGGTCGAAATTGGACCACAAATGAGTGTTGTGAATGAAGAATGTGAACAAGCCAATAAAGCATATATGAGAAAGCATAACCAATTAGAATCTTTGCTTGACCAAATCACTATGGCTACCTATAAAGCCAATGACATGGTAAAAAAAGTTAAAGAATGAAAGACAAATGTGTTAGCAATGGGAGCATATGGCTAAGAGCTGCTAGCCTTCCTTAATAAAGTGCAAGGCTAATATCAACAAATTAGGGATTTTTTTTCATAATAAACTTTAGACTTTTCATGGATGTAATATTGAATTTGGTTAGAAATAACTTTCATTTCAACAAAGATTTTATTTGTTAATAATTATTATGTGGTAAATCCTCCTTATTTCATTCATGCATTCATACATAAATATTTCTCTAAAATGCATGATAATATATCATTTTAATTCTTAAAAATTATAAAAAATCAAGATTCAAGGATAACTTAATCTTTAAACAATCTGAAGCTCTACAACACTAGATATCAAGTAAGAATCATGGAAGAACAAAACACTCTTTTCCTTCAAAAGTTAGAGAAAGCACAAGAAGAATTAATGGGGCAATTGAAACTATTTTCGAATTGTTGAAAAACATGAGCAATGAAAGTAAGGTGGTGGAAGAGGTAGTGATACAAAATGAGATGGATCCATTATATCCCATTGGTTTTGGCCCATATTCAACATATGCATGCCAAGAGGCCCAGCACCAAATGCCATTCACTACAAATTATCCTTATGTACAAATGACATGCTAACAACTACTGTTTATGCTCTTATTTTCCCTATTCTTGACATCAAGACATCTAATCTTACATAAGTTTTAAATCTTAATGATCTCAAAAAACAAGAAAAGCTAAACATAGGCTCTGTTGAAACTAAACAAAGCTCTGGTTCTCAAAAGATAGATCTCATAGAATAAAGGATTAGAACCATTAAAGAAATAAAATTTTATGGGTTAATGGATGCTACTAGATTATGCATGATTCTTGATGTCATGATTTTATCAAAGTTTAAAGTGCTTAAGTTCAAAAAATATGATGAGACCAAATGCCCTGTTACACATGTTATGATGTATTACCGTAAGATGGTTGTATATGCTTATAATTAAAAGTTGCTCATCCATATTTTAAAAAATAGTCTTACTAGTTTTCCTATTAGGTGGCATGTGTAACTATATGATCTCGTATTCATGGATGGACAAAACTTGTAAGGGTTTTCATTGCATAATACAAACATATTATAAATCTAGTACCAGATCATATATCTCTATAAAGTATGCAAAAGAAAAATACTAAAAGTTTTAAAGAATATGCCTAGAGATGGAGGGATATTACTGTCCAAGTTTAACATCACTCATTGAAAATAAGATTATAATCCTGTTTGTCAATATTCTATAGGCTTCTTACTATGAAAAGATGATTAGAAATATCACAAAAAATTTTAATGATATGATAATTTCTAGAGAGATCATTAAAAATACCATCAAGAATGAAAAGCTTGAAGGTGGTGATATAAAGAAAAAGGTTATGCTAAAAAAAAAATGAGATGTTCAAGCTGTAATTCATGAAGGGCAACAAGTTAGAAGTTTCACCCCATATTCTCCTTACTTGATGTACTAATCTTACTACCCAACCATCAATAATGTTTCTCCAAGTTCTTATGCTCATCAACCAGTTATAAAGTCACCTAACTCTCGGCCAGTTGCATAACCTAAGAATCGAGTGAAAAGAGAAAAAACTCTTATAGATCCAATTTCTATAACATACACTAAGCCATTCCCTTAATTTATTGAGAACTGTTTGGTCGCACCAATTTGTTCGAAACTTATAAAGCCTTCTTACCCCAAGTGATATTGTATTAGTGCTACTTGTAATTATCATCTTGTGATTGTTAGCCATTCTACAAAAAATTACACAACATTGAAGTATAAAGTGCAAAGTTTGGTAAAAAATGAATTGGTGAATTTTTATAAAAAAGTAAGGACGTGTCATAAAAAACCCTTTGCTCAACCAACTAGGGCATAATTTTGAAAAAGTTTTTATAAATGTCTATCACCTTAAGAATTTTAAGAAAGAATGCAAGTTTGGAATATTGGAGTCTTTTATGTTAATATTTTATTTATCTTTCATCATTTCAATAAAATAACAAATGCATTTTCATTACATTTCCTCATTTGTTCCATTGTTTTTATATACATGCCTTCATATTTCACCAATTCTTATGTTCTAAATGATGAATGTTTAGACAACCATGATAATAATTTAGGATTAGATTTTGAAAACATCATTCATATTGATAGAATTGATAAGTTGAGACTCTTAATTTGTTAAGATCATTAAAGTAAAAGAGGACAGGTTTTATGAAATAAAACTAGTATGAGATTTCATTCATTCGTAGACGGAAGTAATGTAGTGTATGATTTTTTATGGTGGTTCACTTACAAGTTTGCTCTTAGTCAATAAATATTTTTCATTAAGAGAATTCATATTTGAAATGAGAAATGGTAACTTTTTTTACCTTTCACCCAATGAGTAAAATTATCCATTTGTTATCCTATTTGAGCTTATTGAATTTTCTTTGGAAGAAATCCTAACCAAGGATCTCCCTCTACACTAAGGGGCAAAGTTTGAAAAAGGCTCAATTACAAAAAGAAAAACAAATAAAAAAGACAATAAACGTCTATAATGACTTTAGGGGCAAAAAAAAAAAACCATGTTTGGTGTTTAATCATTTCTAAAAAAGGATGAAAAGTGCAAATCATAAAAATGTGAAGAAAAGAAAGAAAAAAAGATAGAATTGATGAAGAATGGGATAAATAATCAACATGTTCCATATCATAATAAATGATCCTTTGGTTTAGACCCTTCGAATTAATTTTAGACCTATTTTATCCATTTTTATCATAACCCCCTCATCCTAGCCTACGTTAGACCCCTTAAAAACTCATTTTGATTGAATGTGAGTGCCTAAAATGAAGAATTATGAATTGAATTAAGATAAACTTGTAATAGGAATGTTAGAAGTTTTGATCAAAATGTTTTAATGAATTAAGGAAAAAGGGGAAATAAGAAGAAAATGATGTGTAAAAAATAAAAGCAAAAAACAAAAATTAAAAAAAAAAAAGAAAAAAGAAGGAAAACTTAAACTAAAAACCAGAAAGAGCGGTTTAAGTAACAAAAAAAAAACTTGAAAAAAAAGCCTTGATTAGGATCCCTCAAAAATAGGGATAAGCTTGAATTGATGAAAGATTAAGAATATCACTAGAATAAGCTTTTGAAAAAGAATTCAAAATTAATTTATCTAAAATTATTTGAATATTCATTATCTTAGATGTTGTATACCCTTTCCAGTATTTATCTTAATTATTCATCCTAAAATGATTTATTTACCTATTTATTCTTTACTAGACTTGTTCTTATAATGAATGTCCTTTCTTTGATTTTTCTTTTTTTTCACCACTTATTTATTCCCATGATGAATTAAAAAAATGTGATGGATTACATTTGGTATTGAATTGAAATGATGATGAATGAATAAATGACTCTTATGAAAGATCCTTGCATTATTTCGAAATGACTAAGGCATATTAAAAATAAAATGTGAAAGATGAAAGAAGTTTAAAATGATGCTGATCCCTGTGGCTTACAAAAGAAAAGAAACATTTGACATGTTGAAATCAAATGATAAAGCTAATGAAGAGGAATTTTGGGTCACAAATCAGTTGATACATTTGTTGGATAATTCCAAAGAAGTTGAAGAAAAACATAATGAAAAGCTTAAACGAAGACATGAAGAAGAGTCTAGTGATCGCATTGAAATAAGAAAACTTTGGATTTGGATGATATAATGGATGAGACTACTTAATGGTGCATGATAGCTTATGTTGAAAATCACAAGTGTTGATGAGTTAAAAGGAGTGAGAAGATAAATTAAGAGTTTTAAAAACCCTTTTATTTACCAGAATTGAAAAGATAAATGAATTGCATAACATACATTGCATTCACCACATGCATGCATCATACTGAGAATATTGCACTCATTTATGGCATTCATCATGCATATTTGAAAAAGAAAATAAAGTTTAAAGTTTCAAAATTGGGTAAAAATTTTACGTTTATGCATTATACTCACTGTATTTATTATATGTTGTATATATTATCGTATTTATTGCACTCATGCACTGCATGTTTGGAAAAGAAAGATCAAAGTTTAAGTTGCAAAATTAGGATGAAATTTTGAAAAATCTTTGGCTCATGTATTCATTGTATGCACATATTGTGTTCATCATATTCATCCCATGCATTATGCATGTTTGAAAAGAAGAAAAATTAAAATTTGAATCTTGAAATTGAATTTGAGAATTATGGAGAATCTTTTCATTCATTGCATGCATTCATTGCATATGTTTGGAAAGCATGAAGGAAAAACTAGATGAGAAAATAATTTTGAAAAGAGACATTGAAAGGCAATCAACGATGATTTAGATGAAATGTAAAAACTCAATTTAAGGTAAAATTTTTTGAGTTTCAATGCCTCTATCATAGAAGAGTTTTTTCGAATGTAAAAATTATCTAATTTTATTTTTCAAAAGTTTAAAAGCCTCAGTTGTAGGGGAGCATTTTATTTTTCAAAGTTTCAAAGTCTCAATTATGAAGGAGCATTTTATTTTCAAAAGTTTCAAAGCCTCAATTGTGTGAGAGCATTTTATTTTTTGAAGTTCCAAAGCTTTAGTTGTGGGGAAGCATTTTAAAAAAAAAAAAAAAAGTCTCAAACTTTTGAGAAGGAGTTTTTGCAATTTTCTTTTTTGAATTTTCTTGACCCGAGCAAAATAGATATTTTTTGTCTTTGTACAATTCTTATTTCACAGAAAATGCACAAAAAATTGTAATTGTAGACACTTTATTTTATTTGGGGATTTTTTGAAATTATTGGGCTTCAAATTATAATTTTGATTATGCATTTGGGTCTTAATTGGAAAAGTGAATTTTGCGCCCAAAGATTAAACCATAAATTTTATTTGTATTTTAATTTTTTAGTTTAATTTTTTGTTTAACTTTTATTTTTTTAGTTAAAAGAGTCAAAGTCAAATGGTAAAAAAAAAAGGTAAAAATAAAAAAGAAAACAATGTGGAATTTTGTATGGAAAATCTTGGATTTAATTCAACTCTTGGATTCTATATTAGATTTTAACTTTAATGGGTAAATAATTTTGAAACTTAAGGCTAAATCTATTAAACGATAAAAGATTACATAGATAATAAAATTTAGAATGAAATCCTAGATTCGATTGAATTAATTTTTTTCAAATAAAAAAAGATTCAATTCCTGTATAATAACCTTGAATCTATGATCGAAGGAGTGCTTGATAGCAATTAACTTCAAGATCAAACAGAGGTCATCGAAAAAAAAATTTGAACAAAGTTTTAAATCAACAAGGAAGAGGCAATCAAGCCAAAAAAGCTTACTAGAAGATTTAGTTGGAGTTTTTGGAAAGAAGGTGAAGATTTATAGTAGAAACCATCAGATTTTGAAAGATGAAAAATTGTTGGAACTCGTTACGGGAATGTTTGTCTTCATTTTTTTTTTTTTTGTGATTTTTGTATAACTTTTATAATATTTAATTGCTTACTCTTATTTTTATATTTATTGCATGGTATTTATTTTTTCATGAATTTGTATGACTAATAATATCTTTGCATAATAATTTATTTGCCTAATATTTTTTTTTGCATGATTAATATATCTATTTGTGTGATTTATTAATATTTTTGCTTGATTATTAATATATTTATTTGCATGATTATATTTAATTTGATTGCATGATTATTAATATATTTATTTGCATGATTATATATTTAATTACATGATTTATATATTATTAGCTGCATGATTATATATTTAATCGCATATTTATTTGCATGATTTATATATTTTTATTTGCATGATTATACATTTAATTGCATGTTTATTTGAATGATTTACATTATTAATTACATGATTATATATTTAATTGCATGATTATTAATTTATTTATTTGCATGGTTATTTATTTATTATTATTGCATGATTTTATATTTATTGTGTTCATAATTGCATGATTATATTTAATTACAAAATTATTAATATATTTGCATGATATTATATATTTATATGATTATTATTATTGTATGATAATTAATATATTTGCATAATATTCTTGCATGAATATTTTAGCAGATCTAATCATGATATTATTACATGATATATGATCTAATTTATAATATTATATTTACGTGATCACTTTTGCATGATATGATTTAATATTTATTGCATTATTGCATAATTACTTGATTTTTTGATAAATTTTTTTTACCACCATGTTTTTATAAATAAATAAAAAGATTAAAATTGATTCATTTGCATGATAAAATTATCTTTGATAAGAGATTTGCATGATAAAATTATCTTTGATAAGACTTAATTAAGATAACACATAATTAACTTGATATTAATTTTGAGCGTAAAGAGTTGCTAACACCCTCTTTACATGTAATCAACACTTGAACCTTAGTTCTGATAATATAGACAGAAACTATTCTTTTTAAAGACTTTTAGCTTAGGGTTACAATAACTTTAAAGATGATTGATTCACATAGGCGATCAATCGCATTTAGATAAAAAAAAATTGATAATGATTTTATGATTTTTGTGTCTAATAGATAAGTTTTCTCAATTTGGATGTTATGACAATCATCTTTTTTTGAAAATTGCTTATTTTTATACATGTAAAAGTTTTTTTACAATATCATTATCCATATGTCTCAAAATATACCAACATATCATTCATATAAGGATGCAAGGGTTTTGATAGTAAAAATAAGAATTAGAGGGGCTTATTTAGATAAAATAATAGTATAAAGATTTATTTAGATTATTTTAAATATTTGAAAATTTTTTTTATATTTTATCTAAACTTATTAATTAATATTAAATTAATTCAATTAAAAAATATTATTTAATTTATTAATTTATTATATAAACTGTTCATTCATAATAATTAAATGATTTATTTATAATATTGATTAATTACAAAATCAAATCGATTTTAATATCAATTCACTTATTCATCTAATCAAATCGACGGCTCGATCTAATTTTGATAGCTATGCTAAAAACATTCTGACAAAACGATTTAAATAAACCATTTGAAACGCATGGGAGGTAACGAACGCTAGTTATTTTTATATAATTTTTCCCATGTCATCAAAACGAATCTTAAGAGATACCAAATCCATCTTATTATTAATTTATTAAGTGCAAAGAAGACATTTAACAGTTCCTTCTCGTCAAGCAGCCGTCACAGAAACCTACCAGATCAACCTGCTAGTAGCTCAACCGCGGGTAACATCTCATATACAGTTTCAATTTGCCGCTGCTTCATAATGACACTTCGCTTCTTCCATTTTGCTTCCTCTTCCTATGATTCTATAAATATAATATAAACTTAAAGAAAACATTACAATTACAAGATAAAAACTCCCTTGGATTTGCAGCTTCTTCTCCGTCTGCTCATGGCTTCTTTCAATGTTTCATCTCCTTCAACTGCAGCTCTTTCTCGTCCTCAGTAAGCTCTCTTCTCTATTTCTTTAATGGGTTGGTTGGATAATTTGTATCTATATTCTTACATTTCACGTCATAATCTTTTCGTTTAGGTTTTCTTCATTATTTCTTTTGTTCCAATATGCTTTCCTTCTTTTGTTATTCGGTTTTCTAATCAAGTTTCAAGTTTTAAGGGTCAATGGTTCCGTTTCGATCTTATACAGACGCTGTGATTGACTTCGATTTGGTCGTTGAATTTTCTTTTATACAACCCAAAGTTTCTAACAACCGAAGTGGTCGGAGATTGTTACCTGGCAAACTTAAGCCTTGGCAATTTTGACCAAAAGATCCTGTATGTGCATCAAGAATTAGCTTGGTTGGAAAGCAATATGACGGTTTTACCAGCTTTTTCTTTGAATGCTGAAATGTCTTTGTGTTTGGTTGACAAGAAATGGCTAGAACTAGAAAGAAAAAAAAAGTTTCAACTCTAGCAACCCCCCATTAACTGTTACACAATGCCTTGCCTTACCAATGTTATATTACAATTTTTACCATAATCCGTATATTTGATTGTATGAAATTCTTAATTATTGACCTTTCTTTCTGCATAGGGCATCCAAAAGCTTCAAATTCTATAATGGATTACACAGCACAAATCTATTCTCTGCAAATGGCCACACGTCTGATTTGGCCTTGATACGGTTGGCTAGTAGATAATCCTGTGTTATTAAAAGTGTCGGCAAAACTAGAGCTGCACTTGTATCTGGAGGAGACGACCTCCCGTCTTATTCCAATGGCAATGATGCTTCAACAAATGCTACTCTCTTCGGTGATAAATCAGTTGGGATAGAAGCACAACAAGATGCAGTAGCATTTGAAACTCTGGCTGCTGATACTGCTCCCATAACTGATGATTTTCCCATTGATAATGATGAGTTTGATTTGGATCGTCCCACTGAAGGTTTTGCTTCCATACTTGAGGCCATAGAGGACATTCGCCACGGCAAGGTTAGTTTTTTTTTTTTTTTTTCCTTGGAATCCTTCTTTTTTCCATGAGCTGGTAATGCTTGTATGTTTACTTTTCTGCATATTAGTCAGTTTTCTTTACTAATCTGAATTAACTTTGCAGATGGTAGTGGAAGTAGATGACGAGGACAGAGAAAATGAAGGAGATCTTATAATGGCAGCTCAGTTGGCGACACCTGAAGCTATGGCCTTTATTGTGAAGCATGGAACTGGAATAGTTTTTGTGAGCATGCTAGAGGAGGATCTGGAGAGGTTGCAGCTTCCTTTGATGGTGAACCAAAGGGAAAATGAAGAGAAACTCCGCACCGCATTCACTATTACATTGGTATGTTGTTTTGTCTGATATCTATAAATTCAATACATGGATAATATCATTTTAATCAAACAATAATTTTTTTAGAAATAAGTTCCTATCTTATGATACTAACTTAAATTTGAGATTTAATTGTTCTTATTGTTCAATTGCATTTACTGCATCATAACATATTTGAAAATCATAGCCAACGACTGGAGTTGAATCTGAAAGCTGAAAATTTTAGATATCTGAAAAATAGTGATGATCATGAGTGCCTATAAACTTTTGATAAACTCGAATACCACTTTGGATAAATCTTATATGATACTTAGGACAAAATATGATTAGGGGTGAATTGATTTTACTTGGAGAAAGATGGCTTCTCTACCATCTAGCTCAAAAATTCCAATGGTTCTCAACTTTTGTCTTGCACCAAAACTAATTTTTCAGGATGCAAAACATGGTACTACAACTGGAGTGTCAGCTCATGATAGGGCAACAACAGCATTGGCCCTTGCTTATAAAGATTCCAAACCTATGGATTTCAACCGCCCAGGTCACATTTTCCCACTGAAGTACAGGGAAGGTGGTGTTCTGAAAAGAGCTGGGCATACTGAAGCTTCAGTTGATCTTGCAATGCTAGCTGGACTGGACCCTGTTGCAGCTCTCTGTGAGGTTGTAAATGATGATGGATCCATGTCTAGATTACCACAGCTTCGTCAGTTTGCTGAGCAGGAGAACTTGAAAATTATATCCATTGCTGATTTAATCAGGTAAATTAATGACTATCATATGCAGAGCTTTGCTTTCTATTTATCTTTCACTGATCCTACAGTTGAGTTGACCAAATTTAATTCTTGCCAAAACTATTATCAATTTTTTGTGGACTTATTGATTCTTTTAAGAATGATAAAGTAAAGGACTACTAATAATGCTTATGATTTACAGGTATAGGAGAAAGAAGGATAAATTAATTGATCGTGCCGGTGCTGCGCGGATACCTTCTATGTGGGGGCCATTCACGGCTTATTGTTACAGGTCAATGTTAGATGGGATTGAGCATATAGCAATGGTCAAGGTGAGGATATATCCACATTCTTATAGCTAGTTTCACTTTCCTATATATCTGATTTACCTTAATATCTGTAAGAATTCTATATAAATATTTTGCCTCTGCTGAATCAACTCAGAAATGTTTCAATCTACTTTAAGCACGCTTCTATTTTTTTTTTTCAAAGAGATACACCATTCTGTATATTCCTTTAGATTTCAGGTTTTCTTGGATTAACCTTCCCTGAAGAATATGGCGTGATTCTTTTCCATGACGTAAACAGGGTGAGATTGGAGATGGGCAAGATATTCTTGTGAGGGTCCACTCAGAATGCCTCACAGGAGATATATTTGGATCTGCTGGATGTGATTGTGGGAATCAGCTTGGCCTTGCAATGAAACAGATTGAGGCTGCTGGAAGGGGTGTTCGGGTATACCTTCGTGGTCATGAAGGCAGGGGTATTGGTTTGGGCCACAAGCTTCGTGCCTACACTCTGCAGGATGCTGGTCGTGATACAGTAGAAGCAAATGTGGAGCTTGGATTGCCTGTTGATTTAAGAGAATATGGCATTGGCGCACAGGTACTTCCTCATAAAAACCACACTAAAGGTTTTGCTTGGTAATCCCTTGGTTTAGTTACAAAGTAGAAAAATGGTTATGAAATCTAACCATTGAATTAATAATTTTTCCATCCTTTTTACCAAGCAAAGCCTAAATGAATACATCCAGCATAATTCAGTTGCATTCAAAAGGATCATCTGTTTGTCTCCTCCTCCCCCCCCCCCCCCCCCTTTTTCCTGAAAATACTTCCGGCTGCTACTTGAGAAACTATATTGAATTATTTTTTTCTGTAGCAGCCAACTACCATCTTGAGTTTGTCCTCTTATCTAATTTGGTCCAAAGGGTTTGACTGTTACCTTGAATCAATTCTAACTCAAAGAAAATTTTGGAATTAAAAAGTAGGTAAATATATGTTGATTTGACCATTGAATCTTTTATAGGTTCAGGTTATTACTAAAAATAACAGAGAGCTTGGCTAAATTCTACTTATAAACAATATTTGTGATGTTAAGATGGAACCTTCATGTGTTGCATAGCTATTTAGATGGAGCAAAGAATAGAATTGTTGGGAGGTTGGAAGCCAGCCTAGAAATAGTACTCCAAGCCCAAGTACTTAAATACATAATTTTTTTCTTCAATTATTTACAACATCATATGGAAGAAAGTTTGGCAACATTAAATTGGGAAGGATCAGAATTCTGGTTTGCTTCTTGCTAAAGGGCTAAACCGTATGCCTATTGCATCTTTTTTATGTTATGAACTTATGATGGATTTTCCTTTCTTCTTACCTCTAAAAGAAGTTTTGAAACGCAAGATTTGATTCTTCCTTGCAGATACTTACGGATCTGGGTGTGCGTGTTAGGAAAATGGGGTCCAGTCCCATGTAAGTGGTTTTGGACCAAGTAAAGGCCATGGGCCTTGATCTTTTATTTTACACAGAGCCCTAGCTACTTAATAAAAAAGAGGTGGGGTTGTTTAAGGTGTGTGTCGAAAACCAAGCAGAGAAAGAAGAAAAGCCAGGAAAAGCAGAGAGAGAAAAAGGAGAAGGGAGAGTTGGTTGAACGGAAGTCGATCCGTGGTCCGATTGAGTTGGAACCTTGTCAGGAGGTTTATGATTCAGAGTTTGACATTCTGAACGGTGAAGATCGGGTTTGAAGCTCTCTAGGAACAAATCCAGGGTGTATTTGTTGAGTCACTTATTTGGTGAGATTTCTCCAATTGTTTCTCTAGTTGTTGATTAGCTCTAGTTTTAGCTAGAGAAGAACTTTGTATAACTATTATTTGATAGTGAAGATTTTTCTGGCGGCCCGTGGTTTTTTCCCTCTACACTGGAGGGTTTTCCACGTAAATCTTGGTGTGCTTTATTTTTCTGCGCATTTGATTATTGATTGTTGTCTATTGCTTCTGTATTGTTGTGATTATTGCTTCAGGCGCAACAAGTGGTATCAGAGCGAGGGTTATTTTGAGACATCGATACAGAAGCATCCCAGGATAGAAGTAAA
The DNA here is from genome assembly GCF_047325235.1 of Durio zibethinus. Lineage (NCBI taxonomy): Eukaryota > Viridiplantae > Streptophyta > Magnoliopsida > Malvales > Malvaceae > Durio > Durio zibethinus. Next base: position 21,580,876 of record NC_143177.1, read on the forward strand.
TTCTGTTTGAGATCATGGAGGGTGATACAAGTTCCATGATAAAATTGACAGCATCAAATTATTCAATTTGGAAGCCTATGATGGAGGATCATCTATACTGCAAAGATTTGTATGAGCCAGTATTAGGTGATTCGGCTAAACCAGCAGATATGAAAGATGAAAGCTGGAAGAAGCTAGGTAGAAAGACGCTGGCTACAATCAGAAAATGGGTTGATATCAGCGTGTTCCATCATGTAGCGCAGGAATCGGATGCTCACATTGTTTGGGAAAATTTGGCAGCATTGTATGAGAGAAAAACAGGTATGAATAAAGTTATGCTTGTTAAAAAGATTGCAACTTGTAAGTCTAAACATAAATCTAAGTTTAGAGGTAAAGTGAAGTGTTTCCATTGTGGTAAGGCTGGTCATATAAAACGAAATTGTAGAATCTTGAAGCAAGAGCGAAAAGATGAGAAAGGCAAGAGTTCAGATGATGGCAATGTTGCAGCAGTGAATTCAGATAGTGATTCAGTTACTTTGATTTGTACACATGGTGATTGTAATCATGTTAGTGATCCCGGCATTGAGTGGATAGTTGACACAGGAGCGGCATATCATTGTGTTCCTAAGAGAGAGTTGTTTACAACTTACAAAGCAGGAGACTTTGGTTGTACCAAGATGGGAAACAAGAGTGTGTCGCAGATTGTTGGGATTGGTGATATTGGTGTACAAACTAGTACAGGCTGCATGTTAACTTTGAGGGATGTCAGACACATTCCAGATATGAGAATGAACTTGCTTGCTATTAATGTCCTTGATAAGGAGGGATATGAAAGCCGACAAAAGAATGGACAGTGGAAGCTTCTCAAAGGATCTATGGTAGTTGCAAGGGGAAAACTATGCTGCACAATGTATAAGACATGGATGCAATTGAACGGTAACCAGGTAAATACCGTTGAAAATGATGCTTCAGCAAACTTGTGGCACAGGAGGCTGGCACACATGAGTGAAAAAGGGTTACAGGTTTTGGCAAGGCACTCTCTCATTCCCTTGACCAAAGGTATGTCTCTCGATTCATGTGATTATTGTTTGTTTGGTAAGCATCATAGAGTTTCTTTTCGTAAAAGTTCTCAGAGAAAAGAAAATAGATTGGAATTAATTTATTCTGATGTATGTGGTCCCATTGAGGTTGAGTCATTAGGTGGTAACAGATATTTTGTTACTTTTATTGATGATGCTTCACGTAAAACTTGGGTGTATATGTTGAAATATAAAAGTCAGGTACTGCAGTATTTTCAAAAATTTCATGCCATGGTTGAAAGGATGACAGGGTTACCCTTGAAGTGTATTCGAACTGATAATGGTGGGGAATACACATCTAAAAGCTTTGAAGAGTATTGCTCAAAGCATGGGATCAGGCATGAGAGGACAGAACCTGGAACACCGCAGCATAATGGTATAGCTGAAAGAATGAATCGCACCATTGTGGAAAAAGTCAGATGTATGTTGAGGATGGCAAAATTACCAAAGCCATTCTGGGGTGAAGCAGTCAACACAGCTTGTTATTTACTTAACAGGTCACCATCAGTTCCTTTAGGCTTTGACATTCCAGAAAGAGTGTGGACAGGAAAAGATGCTTCATACTCTCACTTGAAAATTTTTGGGTGTAAAGCATTCATGCATGTGCCGAAAGAGCAGAGATCAAAGCTTGACAGTAAAGCTACACAGTGTATGTTTGTAGGATATGGTGATGAGGAATTTGGCTACAGGGTATGGGATCCAGTAAAGAGAAAGACAGTCAGAAGCAGAGATGTGGTCTTTCATGAAAAAGAAACCATAGCAGACCTTGAGAAAAATGAGAAGACTACACGAGTTACTGTTGAGTGTGATGTTTCAACACCGACAGGGATTTCACAGGAAAGAGCCACAGATGGTGAAAATGAGCCAGAAACAGAACTTGGGGATATGAATGAGCCAGCCATAGTTGGTGATGAGCCAGATGCTATTAGTTTTGAGCAGGGGGAGCAATCCTCTCTACCTGAGAGTGTTGAGCAGGGGGAGCTACCTTCAGCATCAAGTGATGTAGAGTCTCAGCTCAGGAGATCTACTAGAAAGCGCAGGCCATCTACCAGGTATCCAAGTTCAGATTTTATTTTAGTTACCAGTGAAGGGGAGCCAGAAAGCTTTCAAGATGTGCAGGCTACTCCGGATAGAGAGCACTGGTTAAAAGCAATGAAAGAAGAGATGGAGTCATTGCGAAAGAATGGTACTTATGATCTTGTTAAACTTCCAACAGGGAAGAGGCCATTAAAGAATAAATGGGTGTTCAAGTTGAAAAAGGATGGTGACAAACTAGTGAGGTACAAAGCTCGATTGGTAGTAAAAGGTTTTTCTCAGAAACCAGGCATCGATTTTGATGAGATTTTTGCTCCAGTTGTAAAAATGAGTTCTATTCGAGTGGTACTGGGATTGGCAGCTAGTTTGAATCTTGAGCTTGAGCAACTTGATGTTAAAACTGCATTTTTGCATGGTGATTTGCAGGAGGACATTTATATGAATCAGCCTGAGGGTTTTGAAGTGAAAGGGAAAGAGCACTTAGTTTGCAAATTGAAGAAAAGCTTGTATAGCTTGAAACAAGCTCCGCGACAGTGGTACAAGAAGTTTGATTCTTTTATGATGAGTCATAGCTATAAAAGAACAGCAGCAGATTCTTGTGTGTATATTAAACAATTCCCTAATGGTAACTTCATTATCCTATTATTATATGTTGATGATATGTTGATTGTAGGACAAGATGCTAGTATGGTTTGCAGGTTGAAGGAACAATTGTCTAAGTCCTTTGATATGAAGGATTTAGGTCCAGCAAAGCAGATTCTTGGTATGGACATTATCCGAGATAGGAGAGCTGGAAAGCTGTGGTTGTCACAGGAAAAGTATGTTGAACGAGTGCTTGGTAGATTCAACATGCAACATGCTAAATCAGTTAGCAGTTCACTTGCCAACCATTTTCATCTAAGTAAGAAATCTTGTCCAGTGTCTAAGGAAGAGCAACTAGCTATGTCTAGTATTCCTTATTCTTCTGCAGTCGGTTCTTTAATGTATCTTATGGTTTGTACAAGGCCTGACATTGCTCATGCAGTTGGTGTAGTGAGCAGATTTCTTTCTAATCCAGGGAAGGTTCACTGGGAAGCAGTGAAATGGATTTTTAGATATTTGAGGGGTACCTCAAAAATGTGCTTGACTTATGGAGTTTCACAACCAGTTCTAGAAGGGTTTACTGATGCTGACATGGCAGGCGATCTTGATGGTAGGAAATCTACTTCAGGGTATTTGTTTGCTTTTGCAGGAGGAGCTGTATCTTGGCAGTCTAAGTTGCAGAAGTGTGTTGCTTTGTCAACTACAGAGGCTGAGTATATTGCAGCAACTGAAGCATGTAAAGAAATGCTTTGGATGAAACGTTTTCTTCTTGAATTAGGGTTGAATCAGAAAGAGTATGTGGTATTTTGTGATAGCCAGAGTGCTTTAGATTTGAGTAAGAATACCATGTACCATGCTAGAACAAAGCACATTGATGTTAGATATCATTGGTTACGTTCAGTGATTGAAGAACAGCAGATGCTATTGAAGAAAGTCCATACTGATAAAAATGTGGCAGATATGTTGACTAAGATACTTCCCAGGGAAAAGCTTGAGCTTTGTAGTAACTTGGCCGGAATGAGTTCCCTGGCCAAGGTAAGTTCCAAATGAAACTGCTATGGTGATGAATCTCCTTCTAATGGGACTGGAGGGGGAGATTGTTAGGAAAATGGGGTCCAGTCCCATGTAAGTGGTTTTGGACCAAGTAAAGGCCATGGGCCTTGATCTTTTATTTTACACAGAGCCCTAGCTACTTAATAAAAAAGAGGTGGGGTTGTTTAAGGTGTGTGTCGAAAACCAAGCAGAGAAAGAAGAAAAGCCAGGAAAAGCAGAGAGAGAAAAAGGAGAAGGGAGAGTTGGTTGAACGGAAGTCGATCCGTGGTCCGATTGAGTTGGAACCTTGTCAGGAGGTTTATGATTCAGAGTTTGACATTCTGAACGGTGAAGATCGGGTTTGAAGCTCTCTAGGAACAAATCCAGGGTGTATTTGTTGAGTCACTTATTTGGTGAGATTTCTCCAATTGTTTCTCTAGTTGTTGATTAGCTCTAGTTTTAGCTAGAGAAGAACTTTGTATAACTATTATTTGATAGTGAAGATTTTTCTGGCGGCCCGTGGTTTTTTCCCTCTACACTGGAGGGTTTTCCACGTAAATCTTGGTGTGCTTTATTTTTCTGCGCATTTGATTATTGATTGTTGTCTATTGCTTCTGTATTGTTGTGATTATTGCTTCAGGCGCAACAGTGCGAATGATGAAACTGATGACAAACAATCCTGCCAAATACAGTGGACTCAAGGGTTATGGATTAGCAATTGCAAGCAGGGTTCCACTAGTAACTCCCATTACAAAGGAGAATAAGAGATACTTGGAGACGAAACGCTCTAAGATGGGCCACGTATATGGCTGACTTTAGTGGCCATTTGAACAATCTCATCATTGGAGGCCATGGTAACACCACTTCGGTGGATGTTGCATCTGAATCTTAGAATTTGCTGCTTTCCGCTTGCTTTAAATGCTGGTAACGACCTGACATGATCCCCTTACGAGTTGTGACTACTGACGCGATAATAGGAAGAGAACATCATCACTGAACTTGGTTAAAGTAAAAAATTTACGCTGTTTCCTATTGTACACGGTGGAAGGGTCATCCATTATTTTTCTATAACAATTAGAACAAAACAAAAACATGTACATTCTTAGAACTTAGAATTGCTTGACCTTGTTAAGCTTCTAAATCATGTCTCTCATTGCAGTTGTCACTGTTGTAATTTCGATTTTGTTTAATAAATAGAAAAGACAAAGCCTTGCATTTGTTTATTTGTACATTTCTCTCTTGTTTTATACATTGATGAGGGTATTTTATTTCCTTTTTTTTTTTTTTTTGAAAAAAGAGAAATAACCTTAAATTTTTTTTACTTGGAAGAGCTCATTTCTATCTAGGACTTGGGTCTCAAAAAATTTTTGATAATATTATACAACACTATTATATTATAATTATTTTTTTATTTATAATTTTATAGGATTTGTTAAATATTATCTATATTATTAAGTGATAAACTTTTACATTAATTTTTATTGTAATTGAATTATTAGAGATGAAATGCTCCATGTACACTTCTATTTTCTTCTAGTAAATCAGAAACCGTTAGATGCTTTCAGTTCTGGACCGTTGCAAATATATAAACATTTAAAAGAACTTCAACGATTCAGATTGGATCGGGATCCCCAAGTTTCAACTGCACAACATCAGCCAATAGGATGTAAAGGACGACCGTTTTTTTCCAGTCGTTATTACAAGCTCAATATCAAAGAAGAAAAAAGCCCACAAGCAACCCCTAGCCTTTCTTTAAAGTTAAAGTAAATGTTATCTTCATCTGCTCAATTCAGTAGTCAAAATAATTTAAAAAAAAAAAATTAAAATCAGGTTTGAACCTCAACTTTCTTCTATTTTTTTAATATAAGGCTCTTACCTCCTTTGGATAACAAAAAAAAAAAAAAGAAAAAGGTTAAAGCAAATGCCAAACGTTCGGTTTCTTGGAGATCCATGCCAGAACCAACTCGGTTACTACTGAAATCTGACTTCTATATATACACCGTCTTCGCCGACTTGTCTTCCTCCTTTGCATTTATAGGGGTAAACGAACTAAATATAAGTAAATTTTATTATGTTCGAAATTCATTTAATTAAATTTTAAAATATTATTTATAGCGGTTTATTAAATTTAATAATGAATAAAAAAAAGTTTATCATGAATTATTTATTCAATATTTTTTGTTCGTTTATATTTTAAATATAAATATATTAATATAAATTAATTTTATTATATTTATAATTTATTTATTTAATTAACAAATTTTAAAATATAATTTATAATTATTTATTAAACTTAATAAATAATAATAAATAAATAGATATCAAATTCATTCATGAATTGTTCGCGAATGTTTTGTTCGAGTAATTACCCCAAAATGCATTTGATTGCACAAACAAAATTTAAAAGTACAAATGAAATTAGTAAGAGCAATCTATTGCTCTTTGGGTGGCAATGAATTATCTATTGCTAGAGTTGATATCGGATCGAATTCGGGATAAGTTTTGCTCACCTCAAATCTAATTCGATTTTATGTGTTTTAAATTCGAATTTGATTCTACCTAAATTTTTTTTTATTTTTTTATATCCGAACTTGATCTCGATACGATACTAGATAAATCGTATCTGATCCGACCTGAAATTAATAAAATATTATTTTTTAAATATTAATATTTAAAAATATCATTATATAAATATATATAATTAATTAACTAAAAAATAATTTTTTATATAATATCATATCAGATCAAATTAAATTTATCTAAAACTTAAATCCGATCCGATCTTAATTATTTTATAATCTTAATTGATCTGATCTAACTTAAAATTTAAATTTCAAAAAAATAAAATCGATCTCATAAAATTAAATCGAGTCAAAATCGTCGATAATGAATTAAATTATCAATCCTATCTATTGCCCCTTTGGGTGGCAGTGGATTGTACCTTCTTTTTTTTTTTTCACATTGTTTGAAATTTTGTATAAAGTAGTTGAATGGCGTGCAAGATGTTGTTCTCTCGTTGGGGACTAGATGTGGCCTCTCTCAAAATTTTATTATTTGAAAAAAAAAAACATTTCAATAGAAGAAATGTGATCTTTATTTATAAAATTACAATCAATGAGGTTGGTTAAATGTGCGGATATATTATAATTTTTTTTATAATAATAAGAAAAAAATAAAAAAAATACGGGAAGTACTTATACATAATGATAAATTTACTTGTAAATTATTATTATTATACTATAATATTAAGTTTCCTTTCTTTCGGACGTGTTTCCTCTTCTTTTCTAACATAGACTTTATTTGAAGTCCAAACATAAGACGCACTAGTTGATACAATAAAAATCCTTTAATTAATCGGACTTCCTAATGTAGTGATAGTTATCCTTCAACCCAGTCCATATCATAAATGTTCGTTTCTTTATTCCATTCACAACTGGTCCTGAATGCTCTAGAATTTTCAATTACATCAATTTGCCGAATTTTTTATTTCCAATTTCTTAGAACTTCAACGTTGCGAATATGGCTGGCAGGTTGTCAATTTTCATTTCACTTGCAACAGGGGAAAAAAAGAAAAAACAAAACAATTGTACCTTTACCAGTTAAGCGCAACCCCGAAGAAAGCCGTCACTAGAAAAAAAAAATCGAAAAGACCCGATCCTTCGTCAGACTCCATACGCGTTCAATTTGATTTAAACCCTCACAACAACTCGCTTCCCTTGGTGTTTTATATATAAAGGCAGACAAACTCTTTCAAATGCCCTCAGTCACACAACTCCATCGATTACTTTGATAGATCATAGTTTTCGGCTTTTTTTTTTTTCTTGGTTCTTTAATTTCATTATTCTTTTGTTTACTTCTTTGTTATGGCTCGTTCAAGCCTTGTTTACGTGATGGTGTTGGCATTGCTTTTTGGTTTTGTTGCGGCGCAATCTCCATCTCATGCCCCAGGCCATTCTCCAACGATTCCTCCGGAAAATGCTCCAATATCTCATGCGCCGTCGGTCCACCCACCGGCTCATGCGCCATCGGTCCACCCACCGGCTCATGCGCCTTCACCAGTGAAGACTCCAACGCCTGCACCCTCTCCCGTCGTCCACTCCATTACACCATCAGTTGCTCCTACCCCAGCCTCCGTTAGCGCTGCCGTTTTCAACAGATTTTCTACCGCTGGGTCCGTTGCAGTTGGTGTCTGCGCCGCCGTGTTGGTCATTTAGTGGATTTATTTTTTGGGTTTCTTTTTTGAAGAGAGTTCATCCTTGTGCGTGGTTGCCTTCATTAGTATTCTTCTTTTTAATTCTTTTTGTGAGTGCTTGGGTTTTACATACAGTCGATTGTTTCATAGTTTGACATTGATCGATCTGCCATTTCGGCATGGCTTCATCTTTCGTTTGTTAAATAATCATTATCGTTATTATTATTATTATTATTATTTTTTGGTTTGGTTTTGCTTGATATATTGTTCTGTTTCTTTTTCGACGCTGCTTTAATTTAATATATATCTTGCTAATTAAACTCCACTGAACTGACGAGTTTTATATGCCATTAAAGATTTTTTAGTTCATTCCTAATTTTAGTTCATTCCCAAAAGCATCTTTTAAATTGAATATTTGAAAATAAATTGATTACAAATAATTTTTAAATTATAATAAAATATTTAATGTTGAATATTTTTATCAAGTAAATTTGAAAGAAAATTTCGATTAAACATAACGTAAATTCAACATTTTAATTAATTTTTATATAAATTAATAATTACCTTTAATTTGGAAAATAAAATAAAAATCACCTTATTTTGAGAGAGAGAATCTTGTTATTCAACGGAGTGAACAGAATATCTTTGATCAGTCTCCTATCTTAGATTCAGATTGGGATTTGGATCCTCTGTTTCGATTTTTCTTGAATAAAATTAATGGGTATTAGTGACGATACAGTACTGTCCTTTTTGCAACTTTTACTAAAGTACAGAGCTAAGGTTTTGTACAGTACCGACGTTGTCATCTTCTGTCGCTTTAGTTTAGTTTCTAGGCCAACGGACGATTTTGCTTTGGTAAAGGTGATTCATGTTTTATCGTGACACAATGTGTCTCGTAAAAGGAGGAAAATATAATATAATGTTGTTAGGTTAATCGTTACTTGAAGTTATATACGATAATTTTAAATATGATATGATAATAAAATATAAAAATTATATAAAAAATTATATTTTATATTTATTTATATTAATATAAATTTTGATATGATATAATTTATGTTTTATATGTTTATACACGTTCAAACACATTTAATATATAAAAAAATATATTTAAATAAAATATATCATATAAAAATATATTTAATACGTAACACAATAAGAAAACATGTTTAATACACTTTTATATTTAATTTAATTTAATATAAATATATAAATATTATTTTAATTTTTAATATTTTAATTATGATACCTAATTAACTATTCAATATACCATATAAAGATTGTTTTAAATATTCAATCATAATACTAATTTAATAATTATTATAAAATTATTTTTTATATTAATAATATAAATATAATATAAATAAAAACATTAATATAATACATTATTATTTTATTCTTTAAACTTTAGTAGTTCATCAATTTGGATTTGGTATTAAAAACTAATATAATTATGTATACATTTATGATTGTTATATAAGTAATGTATATATTAAAATTTAAATATATATAATATGTTAAATGCATATTAAATGGTATCAATTTTTTTTTATATTTTTAAATATGCAAGTATATTTTATATTAGTAATGTATGTATAATATATAAATTTTAACATATTAAATATATATTGTTCTTTGTAACTTTTTATAATAAGATTAAAAAATAGTTTTTTTATTAAAAAAAGAATTTAGAAGGATAAATATACACTTAATTGTTAATAACAAATAACATCTAATAATATGATCATTGATAAAGCAAAGCAAATCCAAATCATATAAACATACAATAATATGTTATAATGACAAGAAATTATATTATTATCTTAATAACATGAATCATAATGTGATTATTTTAAATTATAAAAATTAAAATAAAATATTATACATTTGAAATTAAAAATAATACATATTCTTGAGGCATAACCGCCCATTATATGAAGTGGCATAATCACCTATAATGGGTTATAAACCCATGATGAAGTAACTGCCATTAGGCAATTTATTTCTTGATAGAAAAATTGCTTTAAGCAATCTATAAACTTGAAAAAAAAAGTTGAAAAATACTACTTATTTTTCTCTTGCAAAATAAAAGCATTTGGTCATCATTAATAAAAGACAATAACCAAGAGAGAAAAATTCTCACAAAAATAAAGGAAGAAAGGGAAAAAGAGAGATCGATAATCAACAACTTTTTGTGAAAAAACTCTTACATTTGGTGTGAAGGATTTACGGTATGAAAATAAATCATTTTCATATTGTGATCTTATTTAAATACTAGTAATTGAAGCCAGGTTTTTGTTTTCACTTTTGCTTGACAAGTAAGTATATATGATTATGTTCGTGTATAAATACCTTGCATGTAAATTTATTTTACATTGGTATCAAAACCAGGTTTGCTTATGTTATGTTGGTTTGTATGTTCTTTGTAGACATCGTAATTAGTCAGGCTCAAGCCCATTGGGCCTGGTCCAATAGGATCTGGATCTAAGCTCAAATTAATTGAGCCTAGCTCAATAGGGCCCAGATTATCTGGCCGAATTGGCCATTCATTTTTTTTTGTTTCATTTTTTATATTTATATTTTTTGGTTTTATTTTCAGGCTGATTATTTATTTGTTCTTACCTTCGATTTTTTTATATTTATTTATTTTTTAATTTTATTTTTATATTTATCATTATTTTTTTAAGAGATAACAGATTGAATTTGGTGCAAATTTTATCGTGAATGGCATTGGCAGAGTTTTAGTTTGGTTCAATTTTTAAAAGGATAAATGTTAATAGAGGAATCAAAATTAATCAAAAATATGGTATATGGTTTAATATACCACATAAAGATTGTTTTAATTTTTAATATTTTAATTATGATACCTAATTAACTATTCAATATACCATATAAAGATTGTTTTAAATATTCAATCATAATACTAATTTAATAATTATTATAAAATTATTTTTTATATTAATAATATAAATATAATATAAATAAAAACATTAATATAATACATTATTATTTTATTCTTTAAACTTTAGTAGTTCATCAATTTGGATTTGGTATTAAAAACTAATATAATTATGTATACATTTATGATTGTTATATAAGTAATGTATATATTAAAATTTAAATATATATAATATGTTAAATGCATATTAAATGGTATCAATTTTTTTATATTTTTAAATATGCAAGTATATTTTATATTAGTAATGCATATATAATATATAAATTTTAACATATTAAATATATATTGTTCTTTGTAACTTTTTATAATAAGATTAAAAAATAGTTTTTTATTAAAAAAAGAATTTAGAAGGATAAATATACACTAAATTGTTAATAACAAGTAACATCCGATAATATGATCATTGATAAAGCAAAGCAAAACCAAATCATATAAACATACAATAATATGTTATAATGATAAGAAATTATATGATTATCTTAATAACATGAATCATAATATGTGATTATTTTAAATTATAAAAATTAAAATAAAATATTATACATTTGAAATTAAAAATAATATATATTCTTGAAGGCATAACCGCCTATTATATGAAGTGGCATAATCACCTATAATGGGTTATAAACCCATGATGAAGTAACTGCTATTAGGCAATTTACTTCTTGATAGAAAAATTGCTTTAAGCAATTTATAAACTTGAAAACAAAAGGTTGAAAAATACTACCTATTTTTCTCTTGCAAAATAAAAGCATTCAGTCATCATTAATAAAAAACAATAACCAAGAGAGATAAAAATTTTCTCACAAAAATAAAAGGAGAAAGCGAAAAAAAGAGATCGATAGTCAACAACTTTTAGTGAAGAAACCCTTATATTTGGTGTGAAAGATTTACGCTGTGGAAACAAATAATTTTCATATTATGATCTTATTCAAATACTAGTAATTGAAGTCGGGTTTTTGTTTTCACTTTTGCTTGACAAGTAAGTATACATGATTATGTTCATGTATATATACCTTACATGTAAATTTATCTTACATTGGTATTAGAACTAGGTTGGCTTATGTTATGTTGGTTCGTATGTTTTTCATAATTGAAAACATAATATATTCTTGTATGTTTGCGAATATTCATAAGAGATGACATATTTTTTGTGTTCTTGATATAATTAATATTGTTGTGATAATTCTTAGAATAAGAAAATGGCATTGATGTTTTTGCCATTTTGGATCATTTTTTTCTTGTTTTAGGCAAAATTAAAAGAAAAAGTTATCCTTATTGACTTTGGGATGTTGGATCACATAAAAATGGTTGAGATAGGTTTTAATAATTTTTTTTACTTGTGTTAACTCATGAATTCATTATTTTTTCTCGTATTTTCTTAATAAAAAATCATAACTGTTTTCGTGATGACTCTTATTATTATAAGGTCACAAGCACAATTTCTGATTGTTTTCATTGACAAAGGTCCAAAGCACAAAGTGTGCAAGCTTTTAAAATCAATTTACAATCTTAAACAATCTTTTAGGTAATGATATATTAGATTTCATTAAAAAATAATTTCATATGATTTTATCATGATTGGTGAAGGCCACTATGTGTATGTCATAAGAGATAAAGATAAATTTGTAATCTTGTCACTTTATATAGATGACATACTATTTGGCTTACAATGATAAAGAGTATATCACTAAGGTTGTGTATGCTATTGGCAAAAGTTCCTTACTCTAATACTATTGGAAGCCTTGTGTATGCTATGATGTTCACAAGGTCGGACATCTATTATGTTGTGGGTATGGTAAACAGATATCAATTCAATCCAGGTCGACCTTATTGAAAAGTAGTTAAAAAGATATTGAGATATCTAAAAAGTATAGTGAATTATTCGTTATGCTATCAAGGAAGTGATCTACATTTGTTTGGCTATATGGATGTTGATTAGCAAAAAAATTTAGATGAAAGAAAATCTACCTTTGGCTATGTTTTCTTACGAATAGTGAGGCTATTTCATGGAGTAGTAAGAAAAAGACTTGTATAGCACTATCCACAATGAAAGTTAAATTTGTAGCATTTTCAGTGGTAGTACAAAAGATTGTTTAGCTTTAAGAGATCTTAAATCATTTAAGATTTGATAAAGATGAGTCCAACTTAATGTTGGTGAATTACAATAGTCAAGCTGCAATCACATTCACAAAGGATCTCAAATATTATTTTAAGGTCAAATATATAGATACAAAATATAACTACGCAAGAGACATGGTTGCACAAAATAAAGTCAACATACAATATATTTTTTACTCATAAGATGATTACAGATTCATTTACTAAATCTATACCTAAATATGTGCTTAATAGCCATATGAGTCTCTAGGATTACGTAGATGTTGATGTACATGTATTGATTAAACAATTCTATATGAATAATATATGATATTTTTTCATTTGAGTTAACTTATATTGAATACAATTAATGCTATTAAAGTTTAGTACTTTGTTTTGTAATGCATGTGTACAAGTATATATACATATATGATATGAGTTAAAAGGTTTGTCTAACAGATGATTGGCCTTCTCATATAAGCAATTGCCTTAATAGTTTGACATTATAGAAATGATATTAGTTTTAAGTTATAAATTGAAAGTCCAAGCATAAAATGGAATCGCCTTTATAAGGGATGAAAATAAAGTTACTTAATATTGAGATTTTTGATCGAAAATAAACAAACCCACAGTTCACTTTGTCTATCTTAATATCCCTGGTGAAAAGCTTGTTGATTATATGAAATCAAGTAGAATTGTGAACTTAAGTTAGATATTGAGAGTATTTGAACTATCACCTGTACAGTATTAATATATAAATGATGAAGACATACGTTCTTCAAGAAAAAGAGAGTAATATTATAGCATGTATTTTGTCATAACGATTTTAGGGATTGTTAGACGAATTTAAAAACAAACAAGAGTGGCCACCAAAATTTTTTGACTATGTGTGATTGGTCACCTATTAAGATTTACATTTTTAATAACAATTTTAAAATTAATTAAAACTTTGTCAAAAAGATAATTTTGGGTCTGCGAAACAATTTGAATTCAGGAGTAAGTTACACATGGAGAAAGATTAACATTCCTATAACGCTCGTTAAAAATAGTACCAATTAATTATTTATTATCTTTCAAATTTGATGAAAATAATCTTAATTTTAGTATTTAAAATTTAATTTCCTTAATTTTCTTTTAAAATATATTTTTTTAGTATTCTCGAAAAATAAATAAGAACCTTACATATAGAAAAATCCCTAAAAATATTCTAATACTCTAATAATATTAAAAAGAACCATCTCACCTAAGGAATCTTTAAGAATTGTTACTCGAAATTCTAAAAAATCTTATTATCAGTAGTTTATATTTATTTCCAATATTTATGTTAAAAAACTTAAAATATAATATCTATAATTTAAAATCAAATAATATTTTTTAAAAATTCGTTTCTCTACCATTAATAAAAAATGAGAAATTTTTATTGAAAATTAATCTAAATGCTCCAATACATTGGTGATATTTTAGATAATTTTTTTACCTAAAGATTCCTAAAGAATTACTTCTTGGATTTCTTTCGTTTGTTTTAACATTTAAAAATCATGTACTAATATTATTATCTATAAATAAATTTATTTCCAAAAAAAAGTATATTCTTATATTATTAAAAAAACTACTCAAATTAAAAATAATGATAAAAAAATTTTGTATTGAAAAAAACTTCTAAATATTTCAATATTTTGATAATTTTTAGAAGACTTTTCTTACCTAAAAAATTATCGAGGATCACTACTCGGATTTCTCAAAATCTTATCATCAAAAATTTTATTTACTTTTAAGATTATGTCATGCAAAACAACAAAATAGAATATACATATGAAAAATATATATTACTCATTTTCTTTATGTTATACTTTTTTGTTATTGGTTTTAATTTTGTTTTAATCTCTTAATTATTTCACAATTGTCATCAAAACTTTAAAAGGAACAAAGTAAATATATCTTTTTATTGAAAATTTTTTTTAAATACCTCGATACTTTGGTGATATTTTTTTAGAAGAATTTTTTCACCTAAAGATTTCTTAAGAATCTTTGCTCGAATTTCCTTATAATCTTATCCTTGGTGATTTCATTTACTTTTTCCTTTCTTATTTAATTTTATTCTAGTTCTAATTTTTAATTTCTATTATTATTATTATAAACAAAAATAGTTAATCATAATTTTCAAGTGTCATGGCATAATTTCTTTATATATTTTATTTTTATTATTATTTGTTCATTTTTTTTATATAAAATCATTTAATTAAACATATTCTTAGGAAGATAAATGAAGATTTTATATATTGAATATTTTCTTAAATACTCCATTACTTTGGTAGTATTTTTTTTAAAAAAATTCTCATCTAGAAATTTAGATTTCTCTAATCCTTAGAAATTCCATTATTATTATTATTATTATTATTATTATTATTATTATTATTATTATTATTATTATTATTTGATGTGAAACTAAAATGCAAATAATGATAAATTGCACAAAAAATAATAGTGATAGTTTACTACGTGAAATTAAATTAAAAATAAAAGTTTAAACACCAAAGAGATTATAATGTATAAGATTACAACTTTAATTGAGCAAGAAATAACTAAACATGGACATTTATTATATGAAATATACATGACACCTATTAAGAACAAACATACTTTCTACCCCATGCTTTGATGTTTTCTCATGTCAGTGGATAAAAAAGGGACAAAACAAATAAATCTTTTTAGACCTCTACCCATGCTATTTTTCCATTACTATTTTGGATTAGACAATACAAGGAATAGGAAGAAAAAAATTGACAATGCACAGCTTATCTAAAGCCCATCCCTTATTATTATTTTACAAAATTCTTATAATCCCCAAGCTTTTGGACTCTTGGTTTGTTTAAAAAGGAACCCTCTCTCTACAACTTAAATCCTAGAGGAGAATAGACTCGAAAGGTGAACTTTCATAGCCAAGAAAAGGGTGCAAGCTGGGTTTGGAAACCTCTTTTATATTTCTTGTTTCTGCCGTATCTTGGAAAGCTATTGAACTCTCCATGCCTTCATGAAACTTTCATTTATCAAAGCAAGGATTTGGCAAACCAAATAAACATGAACTTTCAAGGCAACAAAAGGGATGGAAGCTAGTTTCAAAAACTTTTTCTTTTTGCTTTTTTTTTTTTGTTCTTGCCATATCTTAGAAAGCTATTGAACTCTTTATGCCTTCATGAAACTTTCATTTATCAAAACAAGGATCTGGCAAACCTAAAAACATGAACTTTCAAGGCAATGAAAGGGACAAAAGTTGATTTCATAAACTTTTTCCATTTTTTTTTTTTACTTTTTCCTATCTTGGAAAGCTATTGAACTCTCTATGCCTTCATGAAACTTTCATTTATCAAAACAAGGATTTTGCAAACCAAAAAACATGAACTTTCAAGACAATGAAAGGGATGGAAGCTGGTTTCATAAACTTTTTCCATTTTTTTTTAGTTTTTAATGTATCTTGAAAAGCTATTGAACTCTCTATGCCTTCAAAAAACTTTCATTTATCAAAACAAGGATTTGGCAAACCAAAAAACATGAATTTTCAAGACAATGAAAGGGATGGAAGCTGGTTTTAGAAACTTTTTGTTGCTGTTTTGAAAGTTTCCCTAAAACCCTTCATAAAAAAAAAAGTCAACCTTAACAAGACCCGCAAACTAGACCCATGAGCCAAAGGTAATGAGCAAAAGAACTTAAAATTGAACATGACAGCATTTAACTAAAAGAAACCTAAAACAGAGTGGCCCAACCTTTCTAACAAACTACCAAACATGCTAAAATGGGAGCAGTGGACAAGTTAGAACCTGAAAACTTCCCTATACTAATGACCCAAGTAGGTGCATGCATAAAAAAAAATGTTTTTGTTTCTTGTTTATAAGCTATAAAGATTGTCTTCCTATTTATCCTTTTTATAAACCATTAGCTATCATACAAAAGAAAGAGAGAATAGTAGAAGCAAGGAAAATGGAGCTTTAAACTCCTATGTACAGACAAAAAAAAATCACAAAAAATGATAAAGTCTTAGGCTTTTGTTAGTAGATTTCATATGAACAAACAATAAATAGCATAGATGGTAATAAGTGATGCGCAAGATCAGAAAACATGGAAAGAAAAAAAAAAAAAAAAGCAAACTTAATGTTTTCATGCACAACCCATTCTCCTCCTAATTTCATAGGTTATTTTCCTACAAAAAAAAAAACTCTTTTTTTTCAAACTAGAAAGTCACTAAATCAGAGATAACAAAATAAAAAAAATGTTGCTTTAAACTTTCATGAATGGATCAATATGAAACCATAGCCATTTCCTAAACCAACATTTAAACCCTAAGAGCATGTAAAAACCTTCATGGAAAAAAAAGTTTCAAAAATAATACCTTTTCCTAAATTTTTTCTTTTTTTTTTTCACTTCTGGTCTCATCTTTGTTTCTTTTATCTTCTCTTTTTTTTGTTATCTTCTCCTCTTGACTTCCTAAAAAATCTCAGACTACTTCCAAACAAAAAAAAAAAAACATTCTTCCTCATCTCTTTAAACCCCAAACCAAGCCACGTCTCTACTACCATTACCAAATACCTCATTCACTACTTGTACTAGCCCATTGAGCAGAGATTTAAATAGCAGTCGCAGTCACGTTTTCGATCACATCGCGTTTGTTACGTTTTCGAATATAACGGAGATCATTATGATCATCGCGGTCGTAAATTTTTTTTAATTTTGCATAATTTGTTATAAAATATAATAATTATAATTATAAAAATTGTTGTTTAATGTTTTTTTTTTTAAACAGTATTTTATGATATCTATGTTTTTTATTTTCTAAAAA
Source organism: Durio zibethinus (assembly GCF_047325235.1). Classification (NCBI taxonomy): domain Eukaryota; kingdom Viridiplantae; phylum Streptophyta; class Magnoliopsida; order Malvales; family Malvaceae; genus Durio; species Durio zibethinus. The sequence continues at coordinate 21,598,665 of NC_143177.1, forward strand.
AATTATTCATAATTTTATTTAGATTGTAATAAAACATTTATATTTGATTTAGCAACAAAATTTTTACTTGAACCAAGTTTATATTCAAAATTAATTCTAAACAAATCAAAATATTAATTAAACATAATACATTAATACCAAATATCCGTATTTAATAAAATTATAAACTTAAAAATATAATAATTTCAAATTTCATCAACTATAGTTATAAATTAATAAGGATTAATCTAATAACAAAAGAATTTACAACAATATAAATACTAAAATAACAAAAAAATTATTAAATTTCAAATGCAAAATCATAAATTAATAAATAAAAAAATCAAATTATAATATTTAATTATAATTATTTTTTATCTAACTTATACAAAAAAAAATTATTAAAAATTTTTATCTAAAATCCATATATATATATAATTTCAAAAATTACAAAATTTTAAACTTATGTTTTAATAAAATTAATTATAAAATTAAATAAATAAAAACCCACCCAGCCACCCACCCTACCTCACCCCACCTCACCCCACGCATCCCCCTCAGTGCAGCACCCCTCTCTTCCAAAATTCCCTCCAAACTTTGATAACCATAAAGGCAAGGTAGAAACCCATGTCCAACCCACGTCCAAAATTTCCCCTAACTCTTTCTCTAAAAATTGACAAGCATATCCCATTCTTCATCTATCTTCTAACCTCTTCCAAGTTTCATCCCCGCTATCTTTGTCTTCTTTCTTAACCCAAGCCACTGGCAACGTTATTATTGAACCCAAGCCTCTCATCTTCCCATCTTGGCAGTTAAAAAATATTTTGCTTCTTCTCAACTCTCAAGGTCTGAGATAGTTATTGATTGACTTCAACAACATGTTCTTTGAGCTTGATTAAGGTTTGTATTTGCTGATTGAGTCATAAATTTAAAGGTTTTTCTGATTTAGAATGTGATTTTTTATATGAAATTCTTTAACTATTGAACAAGAATGGATTTTCAAATCACATTTTGAACTGAAAATGATTATTGTAGCTATAGCATCCCACTATAGCCTTTATTGTCTGCTACACTGTTATTTTATGGTCGCGAGCAATCGTTGTGATTGTGAATTTCATTCACAACCCAATTTTAGGTATGTAGCAGTGGCAGAGGCTATCGAAATCGCAAAATAGCGATCGCAATACCGCTACACATATGCTATTTGAAACCCTGCCATTGACCATTATTTTTTGTTTGTTTAAACTGTGATCGTTCTCCTTTTGCTACAACAAACCAACTTTTCTTTAGTTAGATGTCTCACCTATACAATATGCTCATGCGTTCACGTGAAGGAAACTAATGACTTCCTCTCTTTCTTTTTTGTTTGAATTTCAGTTTAGGCTTTTAAAAACCTCTTGGGCCTTGTTTTGGGCTAAGAAATGGGTTTTGTTTAGGCCTTTAACGAGCCTTAAAAAGAGCTACCCATTAGGTTTTAAATGGGCTGTTTTAAATTATAAGTTTTGGTTTTTGTCTTAGGACTTCATAAAATTAATCGTGTAATAGGCTCAAAAAATAAAGATCTCGGATCACATGCAAAATAAGCTCAAATCAACAATGTTGGATTGTTCTAGACAAAATTCAGTGTCTATATAAAGTTTCAGTTCAATGTTAGTGATCTTGGATTGTTGTCAATAGTTATGGATGATTCGATCTAATAAGACATATCTGGATAGCAGTTAAATTGAAATAGAGAGATTTTAGAAGAAAGAAAGATCATTTTGGTGTCACATTGGTTGTATTCACAGGTCGACCAATTATGTTTGAAACATTGAACATAATTATGAATACAAAAGTATATTATGCAATATGATAAAAGAGAGATCATAAGAAACTTGAAATATGATTGAATAGGTCTAGGGTGCTGCATATTTACTTAACTTGTACTTGAGAGTTACTAAATATATCTAACAGTTATATAAGTGATTAGATCTGATTATAAGCTGTTATATGCACCTAATAGTCGTATAACAATTAAGCTATCGAAGTATGCTAGTCGCACAACTTATTTTTTTGTACGAACCCGATGGAAAGAATAGAAAAAACATTCTCAAGATCATGAGAGTTTAACACCCATTTTGTATGAATAGAAGATAAAGGCATAGCCGCCCATTATATAAAGTGGCACAATCATACATAATGGGTTATAAACCTATGATGAAGTAACTGCCATTGGACAATTTACTTCTTAATAGAAAAATTGCCTTAGATAATTTATAAACTTGAAAAAAAAAAGGTTGAAAAAATGCCGCCTATTTTTCTCTTGTGAAATAAAAGCATTTTGTCATCATTAATAAAAGAAAATAACCAAGTGAGAAAAAAATTTTCTCACAAAAAGATAAGGAGAAAGGAAAAAAGAAAGATTGGTAATCAACAACTCTCAGTGAAGAAATTCTTATATTCGGTGAGAATGACTTATGCTATGAAAATGAACAATTTTCGTATTGTGATGTTATTCAATGACCAATAGTTCAAGTTGAGTTTTCATTTTCATTTTTGTTTAACAAATAAGTATATATAATTATGTTTGTGTATATATACTTTGCATGTAAATTTATCTTACAATTCTAAATAATATGTAATGATAAAAATTATATAATTTATTTTGTATTACATGTTACGATATTATTAAAATGTAACTTATAAATTATTATTATTTTTTGAATACTCTGAAACTAATAGGTTCGTATGTCTTGATTGAATATGATGTTTGATGATATGTATCTACTATTTATTTATATTTATCAATGTTATTCATGTTTATTTATGTATATTAATATTATTCATGTTAATCGTATCGTATATAATATATATAATAAATGTATAATATTTATATTTAAAATTTAAATATATTTTATAATTTATATCGCATGTATGTTTTAATAATTTTTATTATTACACATATTAAACATACCATAAAATATAACGTAAAAAAAAGAATTACCATATTCACTATTGGATTTTTCTTGAATAAAATTAATGGGCATTCGTGTCGATACAGTCCTATCTTTTATTCAACTTTCACTAAAGTACAGTGCTTTTGTACAGTACCAACGTTGTCATCTTTTGTCACTTAAGCTTAGTTTCTATTCCAACGGACAATTTTGCTTTCGAAATAGTGATTCATGTTTTACCGTGACAATATGTGTCTTGTATTAGGCGGAAGATATAATATAATGTTGTTGGGTTGATCGTTGACCAGACTTGGACCAATGAAATCAAATTAACCAGATTTAGAAGAAATAATTCTTTTTCAACAATTTCAAATAACTATGCTTAATTCACTGGCAAAATTAAGAAGGTTTTCAAACGTTTTCATCCATCAAGAGTGCGCCACACTCAATAAATTTTAAATATGATAAAATAACATGATATAAAAATAATATAAAAATAACAATAATTTAATTTAAAATTTTATATAAATTTAATGATATAAATAAAAAATATATTTTAATTATAATATGATAATTTTTGTATTTATATATGTGAATTATTTGATTTACACTTTAAACTATCAATAATTTCAAATAAATATGTAAAGGTCAACTATAAATTTTTTTAGACCTATTCAGCATTGGCATAATCTAAAATTTGTGTTAGCGGGATTACTATAGTAAGATTATTTTTTCTTTATAATATTTTTTGTTATTTCATATACTATGGACAAAATTAAATATAAAATATTCCACCATGCGGTAAAAATTTTAAATAAATATTTTCTTCTAATTTATCCCTAATAAAAATTTATCTTAATGGGTAGATATGCACATGCAATCACCTAACCAATTTTGAAATGCATGGTTTGAAACTGACCACATCATCGACAACAAAAAGAAAATGTAAAAAACTAAACACATTTCACGTCAATAAATCACTTAAAGCCATTTATTTTTTAAATTTATATTTAATATTTTATCAATTTATAAATTTTACATACTGAATTAAATAATAATAACTTATTAATGAAGTGAATAAGATAATATTTCATTGATGAATAAATCTTTTAAAAAAATTTAGTTTGTGTAGATTTATTTTAAAGATCTATATTTACTTATTAATAAAATGTCATCATTTAATTTACTGATAATATATAAAATTTATATATTAATGACGTATTAAACACAAACTCTTTTTTTTTTTTATCCTCTGTTGTCTTTGGTACACCAACATTGTCATATTCTATTCCTCTTAAGCTGGCATTTTTGTAACAAGTATCCATACTTTTCTTAATCTTCTTCAACTATCTCTTCTATTGGATTTGCATATTGTTAAAGATTTTCATGTTAATTGAAGGAATTGGAGGGGTTTGAGATTTGATAGTTAGGTGGATCATTGAGTTCATGGAGTTATCCAAGGAGGTTTTGGTGGTTGTTGCAGATAAAACCTTTCGTGGCTGTCTAACACTGGAGAATAAGTCTGATCATGAAAAGAAAATATTTGGAATTGACCCACTCGACATAAGATGGCAACACCACTGCTAGATAGGCACATATCAGAATTTTGATCAGGTCTTCATGTACTCTGGCATCGGAGCAAAGCAATTGTTCAGAATTTTTAATTTTCTTTATTAATGTAAGTCTAGTATACTAATTTATAGTGGTGGAAGAGATAAATGAACTGGCAAGGCATTACCTGGTGGATGAATGCTATTGTGGTGTGAGGCTGTGAGCCTCTTGGGCAGTTTTTTCTTAAACACGTTCGGCCACCAGGGCTGCCTTTCCAGCTTGCTATCATCTGGAAGCTTTTCTGCCACTTGGGCTGATACCTTCTATGCTGCGGTTGCTACCTTTTCCACTACCTACGCTACATTTTCGACCTGAAAATACATTCCAAAACTGAAAATAAATTTGATAACAGTAGCATATTTTCACCATTGATGAAATTTTGTTCAGACTCTTATATTCTGTACCCTTTACCAAATCTTGACAAATTTTCTCAAGTTTTTTGAGGTGGGAAACAATACTTATCATTTATGAATTATTCAATCCCCTTCAATTTTGCCTATTTTTCCTAAGAGAAGGGCAGGAAGAAACTCAACACAGAACCCAAATGGCATCTTGCCCTGCATGAAAATGGTGATTTTCTTTATGCTTGTCTTCTAATGAGAGTAACGTTTTTCTTTTGGTTTGAAACATTGAATATCACAAAGTCAAGCAAGTTCATATCAGGGAAGAATTTGAACTTTGGAGGACCTGAACCTGCGCCTGGTGGCCTATACTTCTACCTCTTATCCTTTATAGTACTACACAATTAAACATAATAAAAATGTATTGAATCAATGTCCCAAACTGTTTAATGTCGATGATAAATGGGAATTCAGGAAGCAGATATATACATATATATATATATCCTATATTGGTGCTGATGAACCGCAGCCCTTGGTTCATAGGGAAACCATGTGGTTAGCCAAGTTTCATTACAAAAAACATATATTTGTATTAGTTATAATTAATTAATTAATTATTACGAGACTAACCAAGGCTTGAGAGTTGAGATTCCTAACCATGATTTATACTTTAATATTAGACATCACTTAAAGTTAATTTGAATATATATAATAAAAATTCTCGAATCATATTGAAAGTTATATTTTATTCGATAATAAAATATATTTCGAATTAAATAAAACATAACTTTTAACATGATAGAAGAACTCTTATAACGCATTCAAATCAAATTTTAATTTATCTATTAATGGCTGAGATTCCTCTTTATTTTAACGATTATGTAATTTTCTTTCTTTCCTATGTAAGATTGTATTCCTAGCTATTTTTGTTGAAACTTGAAAACGTCCAACAAAAACTGTCCCCTAAGGTTCAATTTGGATCCAAGGTGCAGTGCAGTTAGTCACCAGTTTTGCAAAATTTTTGCCCAATTTCACAGCTCTAAGGTGTTTGGCAAGCTGCCAGCACCACAACTTAGAGCCCCAATTTGGGCTGGGATGAGAAGGGGTCTAATTGGTACATCCTTCTAAATTTTGATCATAATTAATTCCCTCATTAATATTCATTTTCAATTTCAAAAATACCCCTAATCATAAAATTTTTATTTTGTATTTATATTTAAAATTTTTTATTTTATTATAAATGTTAAATTTCTTATGTTTAATATCATTTTTATATATATTGAATTATTGTTATTTATTTCTTGCAAATTAATTATTATTTAAATATAAAATTAATGTTTCAATATTTTTATTAAATTAAATTTTCAATATTTAAAATTTATCAAATAAAACGTAAAATCTAAATGAAAATAAATGCAAATTATAAAAAATTAAATAATTTATTGGTTGAAAATAAATGCCAATTATCATTATTTATATTTTATAAAAAAATTTTCATCATTTCTATCATATTTAGAAAAACTTTTCATAAAAAAATTTCTTAAAAAATAAATCATTTATGATTTTTATGAATTTCATCTTTGAAATAATTTTTATTTTTTTCAAAATTTTAATACATTTTATTTTTGGCTCAAAAATTAATATAAATTATTATTATTGAATTTTTTTTCTAAAATTTTACATAATTTGGGTAAACTTTAAAAATATCTCATAAAGAATTTTCTTAGAAAATGAATCATTTGAAATTATTAAAAATTTCATCATCAGAACATTTTTATTTATTTTCAAAATTTTCTTACATTTTTTCAAATTTAAAAATTGTTATTTTTTAACTAATTAAAATGTTTCCTAATTTAAAATTTAAATAAACAAAAATACAGAAATAATTAAATAAAAACAAATAAAATAAAAAAATAATGAATAAAGGTACAATGATAATTTAATAATATTGGATAGGTATTACATTGAAAATTAATCCTTAAGGAGACTCTTTTAATCTAGTGTAGTATAGATTTAGGGGAATTCACGCTTGCATGAATTTTTCAAGTTTGTGGTGGTTTTCAATTTTCATTTTATTTCTTTTGCAGCTAGCATAATAAAATATCAAATCCATAGCCCGAAGTTGAACTAGTTTTATAGACCGAACTTGCTCCTTTCTTATAAACAGAATGCAGCTTTTTTTTAATTAATAAAAATTTTTGGGATATTTTCTCTTTTCTTTTTTGCCAGAGGAAATATTTTCTTAATAATTAGATTTGTTCCTTTTCTTATTAAGATTTGTTTTTAATAAGATTTGTTGTTCATATCAATGTGAAAAAAAAAAAAAAAAAAAAAGGATAATTTCCCGGTGGCGTGCCGTAGGAGTAATGCCGATGCTTGACAATAAACAAATAAATAAATAAGGCATAGAATCAACTCGTCTTTTTTATCGTCATTTATTCTTAGATAATAATTTTTAATTTCATATATATAAGATTAAGTCATGTGTTTCATTTTTTTAATTAATTTTTTTATTATATTTTAAAAAATATATGTTCATCCTACTAACTCTATTCATGAAATTTAAAACTTCATTAATTCATTATTAATTAATATGGTAATTTTTCTCTAAAAATAAAAAAGAAAAACACACAAATACCTCTCTCTCTCTCTTCTTTTATTTCTTCCTTCCTGGCATCGTTTCTCTTCTTTGCTTTTGTTTTGATGTTTGATATTTGGTTCCCTAAATGGGTTTTCAACATAGAAACTTGATGTCTGATTCAAGCAATGAAACTTCACCAGATTACTCATGTGGCAATTGTTACAATTTTTGTGTTTCATCATGTTCTAAATCATGTCCCGTGTTATGTCCCCCGAGCCCTGTTTCTGATTCCAGTTCTCATACAAATTCACCGCCCAAGTGGTTGATCATAACGTTCACAGTTCTGGCTACAGCTTTTCTGGTTCTTTGCTTTTATGTTTACTCTGTCAGGTGCTCTAGACGCCGGTCTAATTCTAGGAGGAGATCACAACCTGAAACAACTGAAAACCGTGACGAATTCCTTGAGGAAGATTATGGTCCTATCGTTGATCATCCCATCTGGTACATCAACACCGTAGGTCTGCAACCATCTATCATTAATTCCATCGCTATTTGTAAGTATAAGAGAGGTGAAGGTCTTGTTGAAGGAACAGAGTGCTCTATTTGCCTGAATGAGTTTGAAGAAGATGAAACTCTCAGGCTGTTGCCCAAGTGTAATCATGCTTTTCACAGCCCTTGTATTGATACTTGGCTTAGATCGCATACCAATTGTCCTATGTGCCGGGCACCTATTGTCTTAAACAAGGCTAATATAGGGCCATCATCGTCTGAGATAAATACTGAAGATTCAGGACTAAGTGAGGAAACCCAAGTGGTTATTATTGAAGATGGTGGAGAACCTGAGGGAGAAACTGAAGGTGGAACAAGTGAAATAAGGATTAGACCAGATGATGAAGAGGAAATAGCTGTTGAAAAAGAGAGAAACACAGGCGAAAGTTCGGGAATAGAGGATGCGGTACAACCTATGAGAAGATCAGTTTCTTGGGATTCCTTGGCAGCTTCTCAGATCAGCCAGGCTCTTGCTAATGGTATTCCAGTGGGATCTAATGGCAATTCAGATAATGAATTGGCTAAATGGAAAGAATCGAGCATGAGAATTGTTTCAAGAGAGCTGCAGGAAATCAAAATTTGCTGAGACTGACATGCAATTCTTCTATCGGTAAGTCTTCGCAGAATAGGCCAATTCTCATAAAGAGGTCATTCTCTTGCAGTGATAAATTCTCGTTGCCGATATGCAACAAAAAAAGCCGCAGCACAGATCCTCCTTTGAGGAGGTTTTGATCGTTGCTGCATGTATCTACTTTCAAGTGAGAGATACCTGAAGCTAAGATGCTCAGGACTTCTGGGAACTATCAACAAGCTGAGGGTTTTCTATAAGTTTTTATTTTAAAAAAATAGAATATACTAAATGCGATTCATCAAAAAAGAGAATCCTGTTCTGAGGGGATAGCTATTATGATTGTTGCAGTATCAGTTTTCTATAGAAAACATACAGTTGTAAGTAAAACTTTTAAGACTAATGACTAGGGCTATCTTCTTGTTTAATGATTTCAGACTCTGCCCTTGTTTCATGTAAGTGGACATGAGAAAGGGGCAAATTGTTTTGGGTCTAGAACTCAATTTTTAAGCATCAATCTCATCTGTTGTCAGGAGAACCAATGCAAATGGGCCATCGACATGCCTACTAGCTTCAGTCTTAATCCAGATATTTCCAAGGTTTTAATTTAAGATTGTCAATGGAAATGAGCCTTCGGTCTAGAGGGATATTTGATCAAGTTATGGAAATGAGCCCTTGTGGCAAATTGTTGGGTTGTTGAGGATGTATTTTCGACCATTTCTTTCTGTGATACTAGAATGAAACTTGCAAATAACTTTATCACACTAGAATAAAGCATGCGATAATGCCCTTTTCAAAAAGAATGGTCTAATTCAGAGATTGTAGGTTCATTCACTCATCAAGAGAAAAAGCATATGGCGTACAACTCTTAAGTTCAATCATGAAGAAAAAAAATAGCCTAACTTGAATTGTCAGGTACTTGTCCTTCAGATGATCATAGACAATGAAGCTGATTATTATGGGATTGATCTCCCAAGCACGAGATAGAGTAGAGTATTATTTTCTGAAATGGCTAAAGTAAAAAGGAGATCTGATTTCATCCCATTTATTTTCCTGTTACTGTTTTAGGGTGTTGTAACAATTTCCTGCAATAAAAGAAAAACACTATCATTGGGAGAAAAAGTTCTTGTTAGTTACAAAAGTAGGGGGCTATTATAAACACGTTTTTTTTTTTTTTTTTTGGTGACAAATGTTTATAAATTTTTTTTATTAAAATTTTAAATGACGTAACTTTGAAGTTAATGTCTTCGTGTTTTATTTAAAATTATTTGATTTATTAAAAAATAATTTTTTTAATAAAAAATACAGCTTCCACAACTGAAACGCAGGTGCAAGTCAAAATAAAATAATACTAGATAGTTCCCTGCGTTGCTACAGTTAATGATATATATTTAATTTTTTTTTTTAAGTTTGTCACATATTTTGGGAAAATTATTCATTACTAATGTATAATAGAAATATATGTTATAAATTATGCAAATAACTTTTAACAGTTCAATTGGTTGTATTATGATATATAATATAGAAATAATGCTTGAATATAATGGTTCTATCTATATAAAATATAAAATAAATTATTTAGGCAAACATTTGTTGAGATTTTTTTTTTTAATTCTTAATGGTAGTTTAGGAATTATTAGTTTAGGAAATGGATTTATTAACTCTAGGCAGATGTTTCAACCTATATATTTCAGCAACTTTAGTTTAGGACTCAAACTGTGGAGGATTTTTTTAATATTTAATTGTTTAATTAATATTTAAAAATAATTTAAATTAAATCAAATTAAATATTAATTGTTTATTTAAATAATATTTATTTTTTATGTGTCTTAATATTGGTAATATTAGTGATTATAAATTACATAATAAATATGATCACATAATAATTATTTTTTTATAAAACTATTTTCTTTTTTAATTTCCAATGAAAGAAAAAAAAAACAAATAACTAAAAAGCATAAAAAAAATAATAAAATCATATTCAAGTATATTCATATACCTTAATTAACCCTCAAACCTCGAATCATTATTTATGACAAATGTTAATTATTTAAAATTGAAGCTCAAAAATTTAAATGAAAACTTTAGATTCAACAGAGATAATTTTAATATAATAGTATTGATGATAATCGTTCTATTGTTATTATTAGGAGTGTAATCGAGTCAAATCGAGTCGATACAGTGATAAGTTCGAACTCGACTCACAACTCACAACTCGAGACTTGATACTCGACTCGAACTCGATCGAATTTTATTTTTCAAGTTTGAACTCGATTCGTGATCGAATTCGAGCTACTCGAGCTCGCTCGATTAAGCTCGATTAATATGTAAAAATAAATTTGATTCGTATATTCAATAAAAATTCGATTATTTATGCTCGAGTTCGAATTCGAATTTGAAATATTTTATTAATTAAAATAATAAAAATATATTTAAATATAAAAGCTCGATTAAACTCACGATCTATTCGAACCGGATATAAAAATACTCGAATTAGACTAGATCGATAAATCAAGCTACTCGAACTCGAGTTCGACTCGATAATAATCGAATCAAATTTAAATTTTTTTCGAATCGAACTTAAATAGCTTGCGAGTACTAATGTATCATTTACACCCTTAATTATTACTATTTAAAGTAACATATAAAATAAATATAAGTTAAAAAAATATTTTTAATGAATTCAAAATATTTCTAAAGATAATAAAAATAAACTTTTTTTTTTTCATGGTTTACTTATAATGGACCAAACCCTTTCATAAAAAAAAAAGGCCCTACCTTTAGGTGCTACCATATTTGTTTTTTATGGCCAACACTCCTCATTATTTTCTTTTATTAGTTTCAATGGTACTGTTTAACTCTTTAACCAAAAATTCGTAACCTTTCATTTCTTTTCTCAGCTTTCTCCCACCACCGTTGCTTCTCCCATCTCTTTAAAATCAAAATCATAACTATAACCCTATCATATTCTAATCTTTTATGGCGATTAACTTGCATTAAAACTCTATAGTCTTCCTACTTTCTTCTTTGTTGCTTTCTATATTATTTTTCAAGAAATCTCTTTAGAATCTGAAAATCTAAAGCCTAAAGCCCTTTCCTTTATTTGCCATTTCTTGCTTTTCTCTCTTTTTCTTTGCCCAACTTCCTTTTTTCTGTTGATTATTTTTGCCTAAAAAGGCTTTCTTTTAGAGGGTTATATATCGATCCAAGCCATCTTGTTGATTATTCTTTTTGCCTTTGCTATTTCTCTCACTTTTTACCCATTCCAAATCTTAAAACTCCACTCAAAATTCAGAGTCAAAACAAACAAATAAAAATCCACACTTTTGTTATCCCACTATTTTTTGTTATTATGATATATTTTGGTTTTTTTTTTCTAAATTTTTGTCGTTGAAAAATTGAAATGTTGGAGATTTAATGGGAGTTAAGTTTTAGTGATGCTGTATTGTGGTAAAGGATAGGTTGAGTTTAATGGTGCTTTAGGCAATGGAGTTCAGTTGAAGGTGTTTTTCTTGGTTTTTCTCAAATTGCATTTTCCTTTTTATTTTGATTAAGATTACTAGTTTTGCAACATTGGACAGGTGTAATAAAACTAATCCCTTGTGGGATAGTTTTAAGGAGATAGGCAATAAAAGAAAGGTTAAACTTAAAATCAACTTTGAGTTAAAATGTAATTTGAAATTAACCTCATAATTAAAATAAGGTAGGTGGTAGCCAAGGCCTAGTGGCTATGGCACTTCCAAAGGGTCTGATCATCCAAATCTCAGTAGACTATGGGTAATAAACTCAAAAATAAAGGTTAATATGATCATTTTATTATGAAGTATAATTCTTAATTCCTAAGACCTTTAGTGATACTTTTTATATATAGTTTATAGATATATCCTCCTTCAACATTCTTGTACAGCCTAAGAATTAGACTTAAGGAAGAAAAAAAAAATTGAGGTATTTGACTTGACAAAATGGAAAAGCATCCAGTTGTTTCGATGCTTTCCAACTTTGCACTCTACGTTTTGTAGCCCACAAATTCTACAAGAGGAAATTGTCGATAAGTGGGTATATCCAACAACAAATCATAAAAGTCTAAATCAAAATGTTGAAATTGCTTACAAACCCAAGATCGTTTTTTTTCAAAGATGCTAAAATTAAATGGAGAAGGAAGAATTAGGAATGGATGATAGTTTTTTCTAGGTTTCCTCGAAAAGACTTTTGGAAGATCGAGATCATCAATCACTAAATGGATAAGATAATCGATAGGCAAAAGGAAATGGTTGGATCAAGAAGAGGAAGAGGTTTCGCCATTTTAATGTGATAAACTCTTCACCTCCTCTTTATGAAAGAGTACGCTCTGATAGTGGTGAAAAAAAACTGATGAAGAAACTGAGAATTGAAATTGTAAGGTATTGTTTGAACATTCACCAAACCGGAAGAGAATTTGATATTTCAGAGCTTTTATTGTGTAGTTGAAAGTCAAATCAAAAGAAAATTTTCACAAAAAGAAAAAAAAATTAAAAGATAAAACACAAACCAATCTGAGATGTTGACACGTGATCACTTTTCAAATAGATTAATGTTAGATAATGAGACACTCTGATAGGACGTCTAGTTTCATTTAGTGTTTTAAGTTCTTAGTGCTTTTTACTTAGTATCGTCGATAGTAGATTGATAAGTAGTTCCTTTGGAGATTAGTTACGTCATACATAGAATAAAAAGAAAATGGAAAAGGAGTTAGATCTATTATGGAAGGGCCTTAAATTGACCGGGGATGAAAAGGATGGCGTGGTGGCCGATATGGGGGAGAAGGGGATAGAGACGGGAAGAAAGAGCATGGCTTCTTGGGATGCTCCTCACAAAGAGGCCCTATAGAGGCCATGAAAAGTGCTCTTAAACAATCATGGCTTTTGCTATAACAAACTAAGATCGTGGATTTAGAAGATAATAGGTTTTTATTTAAGTTTGCTGCAATGAAGGACAAAAGGAAAGTACTGGATGGCTCTCCATGGTCTTTCGATAAGTAGTTAGTTCTTTTCAAGGAGTATGATATGTCTTTAAGGCTAGAGGAGTACGTTTTTTAGAAAGCCACTTTCTTGATTCGAGTATATGGAATAAGGAACCATGATACTACAATCAAGATTAGGGAGAAGATAGGCGTGTTGAAAGAAATTGATGCGATTCTCAATAAAAAAGGGTGGTTGAGATTTCTATGAATAAAGGTGGAGATTAATGTAACTAAACCATTACGCAGAGTTGTCTCAGTGATGATGGAAGGGAATCAGAAGAAATATGGGGGAGAATTAGCTATGAACGGGTGCCAAGTTTTTGCTACACCTGTGGCGAACTTGGTCATGTGAAGGAAGATTGTGGTGAATCAATACAGAAGGGTGTACGCAAAGATGATTGTAAACAATATGGTGCATGGCTTAGGGCGTCACCTTTGAAATTGAAAGTTTCATCTTGGGAGAGGGGAAAGCTAGAGAAGGACAATCTTAGAAAGAAGCAAGCAAAAGAGGATGGACCAATCTTGGTGACAAAACATGGGACGGCGATGCGTGAATTGCAGATGGGACAGTAAAAGCGTAATGGAGTTTAACACGGAGCGTGAACATAGGGATGATAAACTTTTGAATCCCGTTGATGGCGCAACAAGAGCAGTTTATGGGCAAAATGTCAGGATCGATAAAGATAGTGCATGGAAGGCTCGTAAAGGTGGCATAGAGGGCCAAGAAGGACGTGGGACCACGATTTAAAAAACATACAGGAAATGGGCCCAACACTGGATAAAAACTCAACCTAACAGACTGATACCTTAATCTCAGAAGTTCATGGGCGCATTTTCTATGGCATCAAGCAAGTAAGCATCAAGGCCCAATTGAAAGATAAGAGGAACCGCCAAGGGGACTTACAAACATGGTTGGAAGGTGGTGGTCATAACCCCATGCGTGCAAACGAGTCGGGGGTAGTGGGACTTGCATGTCAAGACTTTTCTCCATGCAAAGCAGACCTAACCAATGTTGGAACAAAAAAGAAGAAATGGAAGAAATTGGCTAAAGTCACAACAGTAGAAGGCCAAGGTGTGAACCCAGAAACTGGGAAAAGAAAACATTAATTTAATGGGGTCACAGATAAGGAGATTGACAGTGGGGAAAAAAGAAGCAAGAAAACACATAGAGGGAAGTCAGATGGAAGTCCAGAACTATTGACGGTGATTGGGACCAATCCCACCGAGAGCCATGAGGGTTTTAGCGTGGAACTGCCATAGGGCCGTGGGCTTGCGAACCCACGGGTAGTTCGAGCATTTTAGAAGTTGTTGAAGAGAGAAGACCCCCAGGTGGTTTTCTTAAGCAAGACTATCTCAACGGTAGCCAAAATGGAAAGTGTCTGCAAGATGTGCAAAATGTATGGGTTGGTTGGAGTCGATGCAGTAGGGAGGAGTGAAAGGCTAGTTTGCTTTAGAAGGAGGGCTTAAAGGTTTGTTTGTTCAGTTGCTGCAAGTTACTATGATCACAGATGATGGTGGAAATGAGTGGTAATTTACAGGTTTTTACGGGGACCCAGACACGAGAAAGAGAGTGGATGCATGGAGCACACTAAGACGGTTATTTAATTTAAACCAGGTAGCATGGCTATGCTGTGGAGATTTCAATGAAATTTTGTGGGATATGGAATAGGGAAGGGGTAACAGACTCGAATGGCAGATGGTAAAGTTCTGAAATGCTCCAAAAGACATGGATTTGGCTGACCTTAGTTTTACAGGGACGCAGTTCACATGGAGTAGGGGAACAAGTGCATCAAACGGGATCTATGAGAGGCTGGATCAAGCGGTTGCCAACAAAAAGTGGGGGGGAGTTGTTTTCATATTACAAGGTGACACATCTCGTAAGCTCGGTTTCGGATCATTGTTCGATCTTAGTTGACATGGTAAGAAATCGAATAAACAGGAAGCATAAAAGAAAGGGTAAAAGGAAGCAATTTGAGGCTTTGTGGGTGACCAAACTTGAGTGTGAACATATAGTAGAGACCGCATGAAGTGAGGAACGTGACTGTGGAATAAGACAGAAGTTGACAAGAGTGATGAGCAACTTAGCTACATATGGGAAGGAGAAATTTCATGGCAAGCATGTAGAGATTGAAGGTTTGATAAAAGAATTACAACTCACCCAATTCCAAGGCAATGATGAGGTGGCGATATGTGAGGAGAAGACAGTAAAATATAAGTTGAATTGTTTGCTGGAAAAAGAAGAGATGTATTGGTTCTAAAGATCTAGGCTGAATTCGCTTAGGGAGGGGGACAGAAATACAAAATACGTCCATGCGCAAGCCTCTCAACGAAAAAAGGTCAATAGAATACTCGATTTGAAGGATGACTGGGGGGTTGGCATGAGGGAGAGCAAGAGGTGGCATCACAAGCAGTGCAGTATTTTAAAAAAAAATCTTCCAAACAAATGGGCAGTCCAAACACGCAGGAGATGAATAATACGCTTATGGCAAAATTTACTCCTGAAGAGATCGTTGAGGATACAAAACAAATTCACCCAATGAAAGCGTCGGGAGTCGACGGTATGCCTGCTTTATTTAATAGTTTATATAAATAAACTATTAAATTCAACTCTTTACATGATTTCAACATATTCAAACTCTATAATATGAGTCTCTCTATGGGAGGGTAGGAGTCTTGTGGGCTTACAAGGAGTTTCTTAGTTTCGTCTCAAAATTACCAGGATGGATGGTTTTGATAAAAAGTCTTAGCAGTTTCTTCTAGTGTTTTTAGTTCTTAGTGCATTTTACTCAGTACCGTAGATAGTAAATTGGTAAGTAGTTCCTTTGGAGATTAGTTACGTCATACATAGAATAAAATGAAAATGGAAAAGAAGTTAGATCTATTGTGGAAGGGCCTTAAATTGACAGAGGATGAAAAAGATGGCGTGATGGCCCTATATGGAAGAGAAGGGGATGGAGACAGCGGAAGAAAGAGCATGGCTTGTGGGGGTGCTCCTCACAAAGAGGCCTTATAATAAAGAGGCCATGAAAAGTACTCTCAAACAATTATGGCGTCTGGTAAAACAAGTTGAGATTTTGGATTTAAAAGAAAATAAGTTTTTATTTAATTTTGCTACAGTGAAGGACGAAAGGAAAGTACTGGATGGCTCTCCATGGTCTTTCGATAAGCAATTGATTCTTTTCAATGAGTATGATGGGTTTTTAAGGCCAGAGGAGTACGTTTTTTAAAAGGCTACTTTCTGGATTCGAGTATACGGCTTGCCATTGGGAATGAGGAACCATGATACTGCAACCAAGATCGGGAAGAAGTTAGGCGTGTTGAAAGAAATCGATGCTACTCTTGATAAAGAAGGGTGGTCAAGATTTCTATGAATAAGGGTGGAGATTAATGTAACTAAACCATTACGCAGAGCTGTCTCGGTGACGATGGAAGTGAATCAAAAGGTAACGTGGGGGAGAATTAGCTATGAACAGTTGCCAAGTTTTGGCTATACCTGTAAACCATTACGCAGAAGCTCTGGCAACTCTAGAAGCTGTAAAATGGGGGTTTGAAAGGGGGTATCAACGAATTGAACTTGAAGGAGATGCTTAAGTGATCTTAAAACAGATCACTCAGAAGGGTAGAAATCTAACTCCAGTTGGCCATATTATAGATGAAATCAAGCTCATACTGCACAATTTTACTGAACGGAGATGCATGTTTGCCAGGTGTGAAGAGAATACTGTATCCCATTATCTAGCAAAAATGGCTTTAAAACAAATTTGGGGAAGCACAATGGGCAGAAAATTATCTAGATATTTATATGTACTTATTGAATGTTTTCGCATTTTAAGGTACATCAACAATATGATTTTGAATTAAATTTTTTTTATTTGTATTAAGATTTTATTCTTTTAATATAATTAAAAATAATAATAAAATTATACTTTATTTTTAAAAAATAACTATTAAATTCAAATTTATATTTAAATAAAATTTTAATATGAATTAAAATTTTATCTAAACTAAAAATTATTTAAATATAAATTAACAAATTAAAAATTTATTTAGAAAAAATAAAAATATAAAAACTTATTTTTTAAAACAAAATTGAAATAGATTAAACGCTTTTTAATATTTTAACCAATAAATTATTAGGAACCACATATATCTGTACATGTAAATCGGGATCAATTCCAGGGCAATTCGCCTTCAATAACAGTGTCTCAGTTCCTCACCGTCGGTCTGCATGGCTGCGACTGGTCAATTCGTTTCTCAACCCTCGCCAGCGTCTATTACTCAACCACCACGAAAGCCAACGAGTATCAAAGCACTAGCTGAATTGCCTGGTCTTTCTGCCATCCCTTCCATTTACACCTTCCCAACAGACCCCAATGATCAAACATAATCGGACACAAAAGAATCTATCCCCACCATTGATTTCTCTCTTCTTACCTCCAGTATTCCTGATGAACGCTCTAAATTCATCCAAGATCTTGGAAAAGCCTGTCAGGATTGGGGCTTCTTCATGGTATACATATGTAGCAATCCCTTTTAGCTTTTGTCGATCAACCCGTTTTGTTTTGTTTTCTTTATTTTGGGTTTAGTTTTAAGTTTTGAGCATATCAGGTGATCAACCATGGGGTGCCAGAGAGCATGATGAAGACAATAATTGAAACGTGTAGAGGATTTTTTTTATCTAACGGAGGAAGAGAAGCAAGAATTCGAAGGAAAGGATGTGCTGGACCCCATAAGGTGTGGTACAAGTTTCAACGTTTCAGTGGACAATGTCTTATTCTGGAGGGATTTTCTCAAGGTCTTACAGCATCCCGAGTTTTACTCACCCAGCAAGCCACCTGCCTTCAGGTTTTGATCCCAATTAGCTTCGTAACTTACAATTAGTACAGGGTTTCAAAATGAATTTTGGGGTTGCAATATATATAGAAGGTGGAAACCCAAGGAATTTGCCATTGGGATTTAGCTTCTCAACTTTTCTATATATATATATATATATATATATTGTGGATTACCATTCATTTGCTAGACAAAATGTTGACATGAAACAGTTAAAATGTTCATGGAATTGTTAACTAATAATGGGAAATCAAGGAAGGAAACTAGGTTATTCATATGATGTCTTTCAAGTTTCATTCAAGATTTGAGCTCGTCTTAAGGGAACACCCACCTTAAAAATATGGATATGAACAAGAGAACCAAAGGTCGTAGTGAATTAGATTATTATTTTGTTACTCTGGATTCTTTTACCTTTTTCCTTTCTGATGGGTGAATTGATGAACTTTTTTTTTCAATCTCATTACAAATAATTGGAGTCATGCCTGCTCGTTCGGTATTAATAGCCATTTGCAACAGCAATTTGGCTAACACAAGTTGTCTGAATGTTTATGGATACAGTGAAATTGCTTTAGAATATAGCAAAAGAGTCCGGTAAGTAGCAAGAGAAATAGTAAGAGGAATATCTGAAAGTTTGGGGTTAGAAGAGAATTATATTGACAAGGCCATGAAATTGGAAAATGGCCTGCAAGTGCTGGTAGCGAACTTGTACCCACCGTGTCCGCAGCCAAAGCTCGCCATGCGGATGCCGCCTCATTCAGACCATGGTCTTTTGACCCTCGTAATACAAAACGAAATTGGGGGCCTTCAAGTGCAACACAAGGGGAAATGGATCAATGTTAATCCCATTCCCAATTCATTTCTAGCTAACATTGGAGATCATATTGAGGTGCACTCTAAGTCCTAAGTTCTTATCCCCATTTTTCCTTTGCCTCCTTTTCAAAATAGTTTTTTTTTTTTTGTTCATTATTTTGTTGTGATTGATCGGATATGATATTAATTTTGGGCAAGATTTTGAGTAATGGGAAGTACAAAAGTGTTCTGCATCGAGCAGTGGTGAACAACAAAGATACAAGGATAACTATAGTCGTGACACATGGACCAGCATTGGATGCAGTTGTTAGCCCAGCTTCGAAGTTGCTGGAAGATGGGAGCAATCCACCAGCATACAAAGCAATGAAATACAAGGAATATTTGGAGCTTCAACAGAGCAGCAAGCTTGGCGGGAAATCTTGCCTGGAACGTATACGAAATCCAACATTTAAAATTATCGATCCATCATCTTTTCAGCCCGGTCAGGTCGGGGGCAAGAAAGTTGAGAGTCTGACCCAACAGCTTGATGACATGTTAGTTCAAGAAGCCATAGCTGAGTCCTGGCAGCCACAATCTGATTTCAAGCTGTCTGATGCCTTAGTCGAAGTGAAATATCTGAAGAGTGAACTTCAAGCTTCCAAAGAGACTGAACTTATCCTTTAGGTTGTGAATCAAATTACTCCTTAAGATAACGATCTTATCACCTCCAGTGATTTAAAATTACCGTCTTGTAAGATTTTTAAATTATCAATGTAAATATTAAATGCAAAATCACAATAATTTTTGAAGTGATTATCTTATATCAAACACTCTTTTTAGTGATTTAAGTCACTCTATGCATTTGGATTCAAAAGCACCTAAGTTTGTCAAGAAAATTTATGCCAATTGGCACCTATGCAGTATTTGGATAACAGAGTTGCAGTGCAGTAGATATATTTTCACTGCACCGCAGCCATGGTTAGTGACTGCATTTTAAAGGTCCGGTAAAAAAAGCTACTACTTACCCTAGCTTTCTCTCCATTTTACCCTTTTTGTTTAAATTTTTTTAATTATTTATTTAATTAGTTAAAATAATAAATAAATATATTCATTTATAACTAAATACATAAACAAATAAATAATTAATTTAATAATTATCATTAAATACGTATTTATTTTTAATATTAAAAATATGTAAATATTTTTGAAAGAATATAAAATTTTATTATAATAACTTTTAATTTAATATTTTTAATGATAATTTTTTTATTATAATATTTTATTTCACTGTCACCGTTATCTTATTATTTAAACACATTTTACTATTGATAATAATTAATCTTATTATTATTATTATTTTAATCTCACAATTAATTTTACCATCCATTCAAATGATCCTAAAAGACTAAAACACTTAATGCTATGGAAGGAAAACTTGGTTTTTGACTATATAATGAGAGGTATCAGAATTCAACATTTCGAGTTCAGAGCTCCCTGAAACTTACGATAAGCTTTCCTCTAATAATTAAAGTAATTTGTTCCTTGATAGAAAAACAAAAAGAAAAGATAAATGTACAATTTGGTGGGCTAGCCTGTCCAAATGCATGGTGGTGGAGGACATGCTTATCATTTCTTATACAGTAAATACCATGTATAAAGAATAAAAGCACAGTACTTTTGCAGCAGCGAAGAAGACAAATAATCATATACCATTCTTCAAATGGACCACCAAGTCAGGCCATAGTGAATTGGATTTTCATCTCCCAAGTTGCTTCAATTCTTTTTGGCGGACAGACACTACTTGCCCACTGCCATAGGGTCCATATTTGCTCAACTTTCTGGAATGGTAATTGAATCCTGATCTCAACTTGAACTAGAATTGTCAAACAATTTTTTTTTGTTTTATCAAACGGGCCCAACGCGAGCTTAGTTCTATTCTATGTATGTAAAATTGAAGAATGCTTTTTTCGAAAATGACAGAAAGGAGGAGAGATGCAAAAGCAATAACACTGGAAAAGAGAAGAAAAGAAACTGAATCTCCCACTCTTCTTGTTATTATTATGCATAGAGAAAAGTATCTAAAATTTCCAAACCCACAAAAGTGAAGGGAAAAGCAAAACCAAAATGATCCAAAAACAGTACAATACTATACTGCCCATTACTTCACAGCTTGCAAGAAAAAGCTTTCAAAATCTGTTAGAAAGCCGACAATTCAAGACTATTCTAAGCATCCCATATTCCCATTCTTCCTTGTCTTCCCCTCATCAGTTCTTTCTTTGTTATGTGAAGACTTGGTTGTTCTGTTCTTGCTGGCTGGCTGTGTTTGTTTTTTGGGTTTTCCCTCTTCTCCTCCTCTCCTCCTCTCTGGCAAGTGCCACTTTTCCCCAACAAAAAAAAAAAAAAAAACCCTGTTCAACCTCGTCTTAGGCCTTTCGTTTTTCAATATCTGGGAGTCGAAGACTGAATCAGTTAGAGGCAGAGAGTATGGGAATGGAGTCCTTAGCTCCAGTAAACATGATGCGGCGGATCTTGATATATAATATAAAAGAAGATCAATTAATAATATATAATATATTATATATATTATTATGATAATATTATATTTTTAATAATAATATGATTTACAATTAATTATTAAATTATTAATTATACAAAAAAAAATTTACAATTTAAAAGTAAAAGAAAAAAGTATGGATAAATCAATCGTTAAACATTTTTATCAAAATAAGAAATTTAAATATACCTCTAAAACAATGAAGAAAAAATTTTGAAACTATATTTTTCTATCTTTTTGTGAAATAGTTCAAAGATAACTTTTTATTGAAAAAAGAATTACAAAATGTTATAGAAATTTAAAGTAAAATAAAAGTAAAAAATATATGAAAAAAAAAATTATTAACAAATATAAATGTGAGAATTTATAAGTAATAATTGTTGAATATAATAAATAAACAAATATAAATGTGATTTAAACATCTCTTAAATTATAATGCATAAATTTAATTTATAAAACAAAAAAATAATAAAATTAACATTTTTTAATTAAAAGACTAATTTAAATGTGTTTAATATAAACATATATGCATACTAAGAGGGTTTCAAAAAGCCCCCCCTCAGGTTCCCATTAGGAACCGTCCCCGCATGGCGTCAAGACTGATGGGTTTGAGCTTAAAGGCCAGTCCTGGTATGTTCATGGAACTAGATCATGTAATTTTGTGATATATTTGGTGTTTTTTTTGGGTTGCATCATGCATGTGTAATAGTTTCTTGACTACGTTAAAAAAATAAAACAAACAAGTTATATATATCTTTATCCTATAGGAAATATCTTAATTTGTTTCAGAACAAGAACATAGATCAAAGTTAGCTTCTGAAATATTTTGTCTTTTGTGCAGCTTCGCTGCTTCTGATATTCCAAGGGACACTCTATTTCAGGTTGGAGACGTCAATTTCTTTTTTGCACAAGGTAGCCGTTGCTCTGCTTAGATGTTTGTACATTTTTATTTATATTCCTCAAAAGCTTCTAAATTCAATTTTCAGTTACTAAAACGATTGGTCTGCAATCATATGACTTAATGAATTTCTGAACTTGGGGAAGTATCCCATGCTTTCCAGAAGTGGAAAGATGAAGAAGCTTATATACGAGTCACACCACCCAGGCCTGAACAAAATTGCTTTCGAAGATCTTCCCGAAGGACCTGAGGCGTTTGAGCTAGCTGCGAAATTCTGCTATGGTATTGCAGTAGACTTAACAGTGGGGAATATATCCGGTCTGAGATGCGCTGCAGAGTACCTTGAGATGACAGAGGACTTGGAAGAAGGCAATCTTACATTCAAAACTGAAGCATTTCTCAGCTACGTGGTGCTATCCTCTTGGATAGACTCAATTCTTGTGCTGAAAAGTTGTGAAAACCTCTCACCATGGGCAGAAAACCTTCAAATTCCGCGAAGATGCAGTGAGTCGATAGCTTGGAAGGCTTGTGCCAATCCGAAAGGAATGAAATGGGCATAAAGTGGGAAACCCACTAAAATTTCTAGCCCCAAATGGAATGATTTGAAGAATTCAAGCCCCAGTAAAAGCTAACCTGTTCCTCCTGATTGGTAGTTTGAAGATGTTTCAATCCTCAGGATTGATCACTTTGTAAGGGTTATTACTGCTATAAGGGTCAAAGGAATGAGAATTGAATTGATTGGGGCCTAAATAATGCATTGTACAGCAAAATGGCTTCCAAGTTTGATAAAAGATGGTCAGGGACAACCTGATGATATGACCATCAGCAGTAGCTGTAAAGGTGGATTCCATATGATTGTAGCGGGAACTAAAAATGACACTCCATCCGTTCAGGCCAAAGATCAATGGATGATCATCGAACGTCTGATTAGCATAATTCCACTGCAGAAAGACAGTGTGCCGTGCAGTTTTATTCTCCGGATTGTAAGGATGGCAAACATGTTGAAAGTGGCACCTGCTTTGATAACTGAATTGGAGAAGCGAGTAGGGTTGCAGTTTGAACACGCTACATTGGCAGATCTTTTCATTCCTTCTTACAATGAAAGTGAAACTTTGTATGATGTGGACCTTGTTCAGAGACTATTGGAGCATTCCCTCGTTCAAGAGCAGATAGAAAGTTCGAGCTCAAGTAGACAGTTCTTTTCTGACAAACGCATGCATGAAGGAACAAAAAGGGGCAATAATCCAAATGCCAAGATGAGAGTCGCCACGCTAGTTGATACTTATCTTACAGAGGTTTCCAGAGATAGAGACCTGTCTATGACAAAGTTTCAGGTACTGGCAGAAGCTTTGCCTGAGTCTGCAAGGACCTGCGATTATGGTCTTTATCGAGCAATCGATTCCTAAGGTAATGCCCTTTTTCCCCTTTCCTTTTGAATTGATTCTACATGGATATGATAGAGTTAACATGAATATTCCAGTTGTTTGGAAATTCTCATCTCTATTTAACAAATTCACAGGCTCATCCAACACTCTGAGCATGAAAGGAAGCTACTCTGTCGTGTCATGGACCGCCAAAAAATCTTCATCGATGCCTATATGCATGCTGCTCAAAACGAAAGGCTCCAACTGCGAGTTGTGGTGCAGGTGCTCTTCTCGGAACAAGTGAAAATAAGCAATGCATTGGCCAACAGCACCCTCAAAATCCTGGAGAAACTCAATACTAGCCCTTGATACCGAACCATAAGACATTGCTTGATGGGACACCACAATCATTCCAAGGGTGGACAGCTGCTAAGAAGGATATTAACACACTCAAGTTTGAGCTCGAGAGCGTGAAGGCTAATTACCTTGAGCTCCAAAACGACATGGAGAACTTGCAACGACAATTTGATAAGATGTCGAAGCAGAACATACATCCGCATGGACCAGCGGATGGAAGAAACTTAGCAAACTCACTAAGATGACAACCTTTGAAAACCACAATATCGGACCTCAAATCTCAACCACAGCAGAACAGACTAGAAAGGCACCTAGAAGATGAAGAAATTCAATTTCATAAAGGCAAAAGGCCAAGAAAAAAAAAAGATTAAAGAATGGAGTGCTCTTCTGTAATTCTAATTTAGTCCACTTTGTTTTCAAAGGAAACTAGTGTCAATTGCCCAAATAAACATAGAAAATCATGAATGAGTTCAAACATACGGACAACTAACTGCCAATAACTTTGTCACGCGAAGATAAGGATAGGATGCAAGCTGCATAAATTAGACCAAAAGCAGAATATCACATGGAGATATTCGTGATTAGATAGAAATCAGGCAGAAGACAATCATCTAAAATTCATACACCAGAAACAGAACCTGCAAATGCATGTGCCTGGTTAAAGGGCAAAGACAAGTCGTACCAACAAAAACAAATTGAAAAGCACACACCTAAGTTTTTATGAATTCTGTCATTTTTGTCTTGGTAACATCATCATCATTCAAAGTTGGTCCTAAACTTCTAAACACATCTTCAAGTACCAAGTCACTTTAAGATATTGCAAAGAACCTCCCCTTGTCATTCCAAAAAGTTTTGTCATGCCTCAAGATGGGCTAGTGATTTGGTAAACATGTCATCTTCACTAATATTTTGTCACTTTTCACATAATATTTGATCAAATAACAGATCAGGAACACAAATGGCAGGATCGGTTATGCTACTGGTTAGTAAGTAAAGAGAGTGGTTTATCCAATATGTTTGTCTTTAACAGCACTTTAAAGACAGAGGATTACAAAAATTAGAATGATGACTTTGGAATTAAGAACTTCTAATAGGATTAGTTGGAAGCCCTACAAACATGAATCTCCTCATAATATTCACCAAAATCAGGAAAAGACGGCTCTCCAAAAATGGAATCACAATAAAATCTTCCTTTCACCCCTTTGGATCACATACACACATGAAAACATGAATACATTTGACAACAAGAACAACAATTGCTCTAACTCAATAAGGTAAGGTGATCCCACATCATTTACCCAAATTATATAATTTTGTACATTCTATATCTACTTTCACTTCAATACAGATTTATTTTATCTTTTTTTTCCCTCTTTTCAAGTGTTTGAACAGTTTAAATTTGGTCATGTTGGGATGTCTACCAATGCAATGACTGGTAAATGCAAAGAAAAAAAAACCATTAATAAAAATTTCACATTAATTTTGGGCAGATTTTACCATCCTTCTGGTTTCAAAAGTGGGCATAACTTGAAGTATCTCAGGCGGTGGGAGACAAAAACTAACTAAACCTACAGTGTTAGGCTTTTTTAAAAGCGATGCATGATCCAAAATCGCTGAAAGTCCACTCTTTCATACAAAAGGGTGCCAGTGGCAGTGTTGGGTTTATATTTTGTATATCCTGGAATTTAGGCATCGTTTCATCACTTGCTGCTACCACAATGTCGTGTCATTGAATTTTTTTGTCACAAAGGTTTCATTCAACAATAGTAATGGGAAATAAAACAAAAATAACTACTATTATTACAGTATCTTATTAACAACATTATATACATGCTTTTTTCTCTTTCTATTTCACTATACATATTGCATGCTTTGCTGCCTCCTTGTTTACACTGCACCCAGTCACCTCATCTCACTAGTCACTGCCCTCAATTGTTTTCTGCCTCCTTTTTCTTGATAGACGACAGAAAGAACCAAAAAAGGAGAGATAGCTGAGATAGTTTTCTCAATTATTATCATTTATGTGTTTATTATCAATTGTGTGGCAAAACATAGGTACCCTTTACTCGCTTTTAAGGCAAACAACCCACCAAAAGAAAAAACCTTGAAAGGAAAAGGCAGTTTGGAAGCTGGAACATGATGATTTACGCATATGTTAAAAGGGACTAACACTAATCCTCCATATTGTTGTCAATTTTCATTTTTGAAAACTAAAGAAATCACTACATATATTATTGAAAATGCTCAAACTAAATCGGCCATGCCCCAATTACGTACACACATAAATCAAATTATACAAACAAAAAACCTGCAATTACTAGAAGCAAAGCCAAATTGTTCATTTTCACACATCACAACCACATACTGTAAATGTACGGATGTACCAGAGTCTTCTAAAGACTCACGTGGAAACAAGCCAAACTTCTACTACAGGATTTGATCAAAGATGGACCTCCCCCCCCCCCCCCCCAAAAAAAAAAAGAACAAGAGGATGCTCTTCCATAAATGTACATGAGTACATCCCAACCCCTGGAAACTCGTCTTCATGCTCTAGGGAGATTAATAAAAAGACATGATGTGTTTTCGAGGTAACGAAAGAAGACAAGACATAAAATCAAAGGGAGAAAAAGAAACAGGGTAGATAATGGGACCCAAGTTCACCTAACGCGCATGCACTAAATCCATGGGGGCTATCAACACATCCAGAAAAGGGGGGCCTCGTTTTACAGCACAGACCATCACTAGCAGCCTCCCCATGCGTTCAAAGCCTTGGTGACTTTTTCTTCCCTAATAAATCCCAACGAAAAGCTAAAAAGATAATCATTTCTGGTCAACAAACAAAAACCCGTTTTTTTCTTCACCCCCTTCAAGCAAAAAAGCCAATAGCATCCCGTTACTGGCATCACTAACCCTTATTGGCCCATTATATACAGCATACAGCTCCTTGAGAAAGTAAAAGATGACAAACTGAGGACCCCGCAGAGCAAAAGCCGGTGTAGTGATTTCAAACTCATCAATCATTCAAAGTAAGAATTAGTTCTTTCTCATCCTTCTTTCCCACCACTTAGCCAACAAATTACTACAAAGAAGGGAGTGCAACTTTAGTAGTGGTTCACTCCTAAAGTTTTGGCTTCGAGCTTTAAAGACTTCAAGTAATCTATAGACTCGTCAAGGACCAACAATGGGTTCTTTCCTTTTGCACCAGGTATTATGCTCTCGAGAATTTTTAATGTCAAGCGAATCTTATCCTTCTTTGACTGCTTGCTACGAAAACTGGAATCCATGTCATCTCTTTGATTCTTTCCAATGCCGTAGCTTGATTCTGCATCACTCTCATACTCGTGAGAGCCTTTCAATTTCCCAGAACAAGCAGCATCCACCATTATTGATTGCTTATGCCCACCATTAAGCAGTTTTTGCCTTTTGTTTGGACCATCAGAGCTAGCAACTTCCTCCATTATATCATCAACATGGTCTTGATTCAGGTAGTTTCGTTTAGTTCCAACAGGAGAGTGATCGGAACTTATTACTTCATGGTCATCATCATCTTCATCAGAGTATAGCAAGGCATTGAGTTCTTCAGTGTCTTCATGCACCTCACCCTCTTCAGCACTCAAATTGTTCTCATCATATTCCTCATGTAAAGTTGGTGGTGTCGGAGTAAAAGGATTTGTTTTAACTGCTCGGCCTTCATGCAAATCAGGACAAGAAGCCAGTTCGGTAGTGGCAGTGGTAGCATACTGAGATGGAGGGTGAACAGAACCATAAATTAACCTTGTCTGACTTGCTGACTGATCAAAAATTAACAGTCCTTTCTGCAAGGAGCCAGAGACCACCTTAGCTGTAGCCCTACCACTCTGGCCCTTAGCAATCATAAATTGCTGTTCATTGAGATATGTACCTGGAGAGGGTAATGAAGTGGGGAAACAGGGGCATAACTGCCGAAGCAACTCAAGAGAATGATATTTTTGCTCTGTTTTTAAAACAGAAATATCTGCAGACCCTGGCATTGCAATATTTGCAGGAAGCATATGAATGCCAGGATTTGTACCAGGAACTAGAGACCCTTGCATTGACATACTCCCAGAAAAAAAGTGAGTGCTGGGATTTATACATACAGGCAAGCATTCTGGTTGCCTGGGCTGTAATGATGTGCTCATGCAACTTAATTTGGGCAGTTGCCTAGAAGAATGCTGAGGGAAAAACCAAGAATTGTTGGTCTGAACCATCCAATTAGAACAACCACCTGCAGATGACAAATGAGAAATAAATTTTTTATCCCAGGAAATGAACCAATAAACTAGCAGCAATGAAAAACAATATGGTGTAACCATACCAGAAGATGGACAATGCTCAATCTTGTATTTCAATTCTTTTAACGCTTCTTTGATGAACAAAAGTTGAAAACAAAAACCAAAATTTCCCGCTTGACAATATACCACATATATGGAATCAATCTACGTGACAGGTTTAAGCAAATGACGGAAGTACTCAGCCTGGAAAACAGCAAAATTTACAGGATATCAATTTAAACAACCATTCATAAAAATGATTATTACAAAGAATTAATTGGAGGAGCAGTTAACCAGAGGAAAAAAATAAATAAAACTAAATTGAAGAAACCTGGCAATCCTCCATTGGTTGAAAGCATGCAATTATTCTAACTACAATTGTTGGTCTTCCGGCAATCCCATTTTCATATTTTAGTGCTCGAAATCTTGTTTGACTCGCTGCTTGGCACACCATAACTACTTCTTTCCCTTGGATTAACCACTCCGATCAATATAGGATGAGAACAGAAACAAATGCCACAAATAATAAAGCAAACCAAATCCACAGAGGTATAAGACCAATAACAGATCTAACTTGTACTTAAGAAATGGTATGAAATCAAGAAACTGGCAGAAGGAGCTTGGGTTACGACTAATACTTAACTTTCAATCTTTCTAACTAATCCTATATTGATCACGAAAAAAGACAAAAAAGTGGATAGTTCCCATCGAAGATTGAGCAAAGCTGATAGAAAATTATGGTAAAGTTGAGAAGAGGTAAATTTTACAAAATAACTCTGCAGTATAAATTCAAGCGCACAACCTTGCGGAACACATCAACCAAGACACTCAACCAAGGCATGTTGTTTCCCTTCTATGTTTCCCCTATGTTCTTACTTGTACACAACCCAATATTTTCTGCAAAACAAAAAGCTCTCATAAGGATAGAAGCATGACCACAACAAATAAAAAATATATATAGGGCATAAATAAGTAAATCAAAACAGGATAATCCTCTTGTTTGAAGAGATATTGCAAGAAATAAGGAACAAAAATTTAAATCTTAGACTGCTCAACAATGCTAACATAAAATAAAACAATCATAATGAATCATACGTTTTCTTTCTTAGAACAGAAAAGCCTGTCACATAAAAATTCCAATTTCATTTCTCTTCCACCATTTCTTATATGAGCATTAACAATCATAACATTCGTTTTTAACAACCCAAGAAGCTTTTTCTCCAAAATTTTCTTAACAACCAAATGATTAGTCAGAGAAACCTACATGGAAGAATAAAAAATTTAAAACCCAGAAATAATATAGGAAATGAAAACCTTTTCCTTTTCTTTCTGAACAAGCAGGGGAGAAGACAAGGCCATCCAGCTATAGGTAAAGAAACAACATAAAAGAACAAGCCAAAAATGAAAAGAAAAAAAAAAAGAAAGAACTCTGAATATAGCAAACTTACAGAATCAGCTAGCCTTAATATGGTGGGATCCAAGGGACAGAGATAATCTGAAGACAGGATCTCCAAACTGTGAGAAAAGAAAGAGAAACAAAGACAACAGTTAATGCCCAAGACCCTGAGAACATATAGACAATATGGATGCCCGGTTTACCCTTTCTTTGGCAATTATTGCTATACTTTTTTAGTGGTTCTAAATTGTAAAACTCCTTTGCTTTTTCATTCACATTGTTTTTAAATTATTTTATATAAAACTATTTAATTATCTTTTTTCTCTTTTTTCTTCACATCTCCTCCACAAGTTTTTAAATTTTCAAATCTAAAAACATTAAAAATTTTTGAGAATTTATAAATTTAAAAAATTTTAGATTCACATATCCAAAAAAATAAAAATTTTTGTCATTAAATAAAAAAAAAGTATAAACCCACATGTATAATTTTTTTTTCATAAATTTATGCATTTTTTAATTTATCAAATATAAAAATATAATAAATTTTATAATCTATTAAATATGTATATCCAATAAATTATTTAACTTTTTTGTATATATTTTTGATAAGTTTTACTAATATTAGATAAATTTAAAAAATTTACTAAAAATATATATATTTAAAAGTTTTAAAATTAAAATGAAAGGAATAATTAAATAATTTAAATAACTTTAAAAAAAGTGAGGATAAAAAAAAAAAAAAAGTTTAGAACCCCACTACAATTTTTTTTACTGTTCCAGTACAATACCATGGAAGTGGTTAAAGTAACCCTTTTGTGTAAGTCTTTTGTTTACCGTCGAGGGGTTGATAACTTGATGTCTTTCTTTTTGGGTTGGGCGAAAATTTTTAATCTTGTTAGAATTTGATTGAGTCTAATCAGACAAAAGCGGGCCGTATTTGGGCCGTCCCACTTAACCGACCCGTATATATTATCTCATCTTATGAAATCTATCTATCTATCAATAAACTAAGATGAATTATAGGTTCTATTTAAAAAAAAAAAAAAACTTATAGGTTCATTTGATGTTAACATTTATCCATCAAAATATGATTAAGAAATTTTTTTTTCAAGGATATTGTTTATTTTTCATGAGAGTGGGGAATTCTCAAAAATTGATAACATCCATCAATTTATAAAAGTGAAAAAAAAAAGACATAAAATGATAGAAAAGAGAAAAAAAATTAAAGGAGATCATAAAATCAACATTGTAACGTGAGTATTAATTCTAATAATTTTAAAATATATTTTTTTAATATGCATGTGATGTTTAAAATATGAAAAATAATGTATTTTAACATAAATTTAATCTCCTTCATATCAAAATTTAAATTCCAAACTTTTAAAATAGAATTTTAAACTCTAATGATTCAAATTTATTTTGAAAATATCAAACTCTCACCCTAGACCGCTCATAAAAAAAAATAAAATCTCTGGGAGAGTTGAGTTAATGATGCCATTGTTATGAATCTTGCTTTGAATTGTGAGGCTTTAACCAACTATGCAATTCTCAATGATTTTTTTGTTTGTAAATGGAATTTTCAATAATAGCAGTCTCTTTTCTTAAAAAAAAAAAAAAAAAAAGCTCAAAGCATGGAACATTTATAGATGTTTTGTATTGATGATAATCGTAAGAAGTTGAACGGCAGAAACAAAAACATGTGCGATTCACTCATTAACAATCTAAATCCACTTATTAGCAATCTAATAAGCTGATTACCCGACAACCAAGTTCTTTGTTTTTTTTTTTTTTGAACAAATTCAAACCGGTCCATGACCCACGAAAGAAGGTGCCGTGTCACTTGGTGGGACAATGTAGAAATTTTGCAGGACTCAATCAAGTACCAGCTCGCTCTCTCTCTCTTTCAAGTTTTTTCCGGAAAGATTTTAAATGAATTTTTTTCTTAAATTCGTAAAATTTTTTGATAAAATAGAGTGAATAAAAATAAAATAAAAATTTTTCATTACCAATATCAAAGGTGTAAAATTAAAATATTGTTAATAAATTTTTATTTTTTAGATAAATATTTTCATTAAAAATTTTGTTAAATTTTTTATTATCAAACGAATACTAATCAAATTTAAATTATAAATAATCTTTATTTTTTTATTTTTATATATTATTAATTTTTTCATTAAACTCATTAATCTATCAATTTAATATTATCCATATATAATGTTAAGACGTGAAAACACAAAGATATTTGCACCTGCCTCACCAAAATCTTGTGGATATTAAACTAGCATTTCAAGAGCATATGTTTTACATGAAAAGAATAACTACTAGTGATAAATAAGGTTTCCAATAAGAAAATCTAGTAATTTTCATGGGAATTTTAATTTAAAACTTTCAAGTTTGTGTTATGGAAAAAAGAATATAGGAATTGGGAGATACAAGATAATGAACTCTGTTATGTAGCTCAAAATTTAGAAATCTCTTTATTTATCAATATAAATTTAATTAAGTTTCATCCAATTATTTGTTAATTTATAGGCTGTTAAATTTGGTTTACGGATTTCATTTTTTTTTCCAATGTTTATTAAAAACTATATAATTATAATTTTTACTAAAAACATGTAATTCCCTAAACAAAGACGAATTAAAAAAAATAAAAGCAAGAATTCTTTTTAATTATAAATGGAGGGATGAAAATACAAGTAATACTCAACACAACCACACTTAGAAAGCAATAATAATTATAATTTTAAGACAATACCAACCGACTAACTTAGGTACCTAGTTTACAATACAAGCGGCGCCAATGAAAACTTCAACATATATTTTTTGTAATTTCGATCGACAGCGTCAATGATTCAATAATATTTTAACCTAGAAATCCAATAATGGAACTGAAGGTAGTGTAATGGTTCAAGGGGTAGTGGTTGAATAAGATGGGATAAGCTTAGGGTCGGGGATGTCCTTTTGCAAGAGTTGGCACGGTAGGCAAAGTGGACTTAAAGATAAATTCAGGCAATTTGGGGCAGTTCAGGTTCTAGCAATTCAGGGAATTCAGGTAAAGGTGGCAATTTAACCTGGGGAAATGGCATGCAGTAGCTCAGGCAATTCAGGCTTGGGAAGTTCAGGTATCGCCGACAAAGTTACTTCCAGAAGATTTCGTCAATGAGCAACGATGTTGTGGCCGCTAATGGACCAAAATATCAGTAGTGAGACGCCATGGTTGCAGGTGCAACAGAAAAAAAAAAAAAAAGCTAAAAAGCTTTAGGCAAAAAACAGTGTAACTTTTCCCGGATCCTACGACTCTGTATATTTGTGCATCAGTGTTTCATAGATGCAGGAAGCAGAAAGTAGGAAGATTTTGAGAAATATTGTTGGTGGGAAAGCATGTCATGTCTAAGTAGTTTCAAAAGCTTAAGCATTACTTCCTGTACGTACATAATTATATCTCAATATTCAGCCATTCAAATTTAATCTCTACTTTATAATTTGCTGCTTTTATATTTCCTCTGTGTTAATTCACGAAAACAATAAGGATTGATCAAATTATGAATATTGAATTTGACTCACATTCTCACGTTACTAATTTTTTTTATTAAAAGCTGAGCATACCAATATCAAATGATTCAACAACTAAAAAAATTTTTTTTTTAAGTGATCCTTACATTTACTTGTTACGACGATAAACTGTACTAAGATATTAGAATTATATGGAATTTTAAAAAAAAATGATTAAATCAGTTTTAACTAATTAACAGTTAGGTTCAAACTGAACAAGGTATTATATTATTATTATTATTTTCTAATTACACACTATAAGTGAAGTATGATAATCTTTTTTGATACATACGGAAAAGGTATGAGAGGGAGAGATTCAAACACTTGGATCTCAATCTTCCTAGAGAGAGTAATTGGTAGGTCAAGTATGAGTTGTTAAATGAATATGAAAAGTTTCAAATTAATACTAAAAGATAAAAATTAAAATTAATTAATTTTATATTCTACCATATGACAATGTATAGATTTACGTTCTACATATTACACGCGAAACTTCGACATAGAAATTAACAATACATGCACTATGGGTGTGGACACTCAAATAGTAAGAATTAGTATATGAATGTCCTCTCAGCAGGAGACTTGTTGGAGGAATGCACACAATCAACCAATTATTCACACTCCAAATATAAAATACTTGAACACCTAGCATTATACGGAATGAAGACACAGCTGCAGTGGAATGGTTCAAGGATTAGTTGACTGTGCTTGAGAGAATATGGGTTGCGGCCATCCAGGAAACGTGGGCACTTCTGGCTTTGGCCGCTCCGGCACCTCGGGCATTTTCGACTTTGGAAATTCGGGCACCTTATTAGGTACTTCTGGCTTTGGCCATTCAGGCAGTTTTGGACATTCAGGTTTTGGGAACTCAGGATACTTGGGTATTTCCGACTTTGGCAATTCTGGCATTTTTTCAGGTTTTTCCTTTTCATGCATTTTACGCTTTTCTGGTTTAGATAACTTATGATGCTCGGGCAATTCATGTTTTTGTTTCTTAGGCACTTCTGGCTTTTCTGATATAGGTAACTCAGGATACTCGGGCACTTCTGGCTTTAACAACTTCGGGATTTTGGGAAATTCAGGTTTTTCTTTCTTAGGAACTTTAGGCTTTTCCGATTTGGTACTTCAGGCTTTTCCGATTTGGGTAACTCAGGATACTTGGGCACTTCCGGTTTTAACAACTTAGGCTTTTTCTTCTCAGGCACTTCTGGTATCTCAACTTAAGCAACTCTGGGATTTCGGGCCATTCAGGCACTTCAGGCTTTTCAAATTTTGACAGAGTTGGTACTTGAGGCACCTCTGGCAACTGAGGCTAATCATGAAGTTCCGACTTCTCTGGCAAGGTTGTTTGTGTCTCTAAAAGACGTCAAGCTCCTACCAAGACACTGTTGGTACTCATTAGCAACAAACTAACCAGTAAAAGTTGTAAAATGAAGAAAGGAAGACGAATATTTTGAGCCATGGTTAAAGCAGATTACAAGATAGTAAGTGTATTTGTCTGTGCATCTTTGTTCATTTGTCATTAGCGTTTTTATAGATGCGAGAAGTGGAGAATAGGAGGCCTGAAAGCTGGTTTGGTGGGATTTCTACTCTACGTAGTTAGTGCAACTTCTCATCTACATTACTTGACTAACGGTGTATCACCTAAAAAATGTGCTCTACCTCCAAATACCTTATCAGCAATTCCTAGAAAAATTAATTGAACAAGTGGAAAAAATAAGTTAAATTAAGAAACAAATTCAACATTATCAATTTGAATTCTTTTGGTCATGTAATCAGAAAATGCTCATTGAATTTAGAGTATAACTTAGTTTGTTCTTATAGTCATTTTTATGATGTAACATTTAATAGGTTTAAGATTCAAATCTCAACACTTACAATTCATTCTCTTATATTTAAGCGGTAATTTTCTTTGCATAAAAGAAAACTCACGTAGAATAAAAATTTAAAATTAATAGACAAAACTTATGTACTATGAATCATCATAACAATGATATTATAACATAATCATAATCAAAGGTATCATTCATCTAATCTATCGGCCTTTTTCTTTTTTCTTTTTTTTTTGCAGCTTTGCTAATTCCTTCCTTTTGCTTTCTTTTAACACAGTCCTTGTGAGCAGTTGAGCTAAACAGGTGTCTTTATCCATTAGGAGGCATAAACTGGCTGAAAAGGGAAAAATTTGCGGGCAGCACTGGCTTTGATCTACTGTTGGTAACCTACTGTTTGCATGTTTTTAGTTTCAATTCCCTTTTTGTTCTTAATTCTTAACCAAAGTCTATATTATTCTAGACTTCACATATCTCCTCACCATCACATTCATGACTATGGTCTGTTAAAGTTTTATTCCTTTGGTTGACAGAAACTTCTCCATTAAAGATGTTTATGGATGTAGTTATTTGTTAGGCTCAGTAGAGCTTTGGAAATAAATTTTAAGTCGACGATATTAGTATATTAAAAAATAATATGTTTTTATTTAATTTTAATGATAAATTTATTTTTAATATTCTAATGATAAAAATAATATAAATGGGTCAATTAAACTAAATTTAAATTTAAAATTTAACTCAATTGATTTATATATTTATTTTATAAAAAAAATGACATTCAATAAAATTTAAATTCAAATTTCAATAGCTGAAATTCTTCTAATACTCCCAAAGTGTGATCTCCTTAATATAAAAGAACTTAACTCGACTCAATTTGGCTAATGAACACTCCATTTGTGAATATTCGCACTCAATCTATGAAATATTATTCGTTTTGATTCAAAAATCTCATGATTTTATTTTACAAAAAGTGTCTTGCAAGTTTGAGATTAAATCTTAATTTATATATCATAATAGATCTTAAAAATATATCGATGTGGATACTTGCACCCAATTTGAGAGGCATCATTTGTAAGATAAAATCGTGAGACTTTCGGATCAAAAATAAGGTTAGCAACAGGTCGGATTAGGGCGAGTTTTTGCTCACCTTGAACCCGACCGGACTTCATATTCACCAAACTCGACCTGACCCGACCTGATTTTTTTAAAAATTTTTTCATATCTGAACTCGATCCAACTCGACTTGAAATTAATAAAATCTTATTTTTTAAAATATAAATATTCAAAATATATAATTATATAAATATATATAAATAAATAATTATTTTGAAAAATTATTTTTATATAATATCAGATCGAGTCAGGTTTATGTAAAACCTGAACCTAACCGAAACGACCTAACCCGAAACTCGATTTTCAAAAAAAAAATCCGACTCTATGGGCTCAAGTTGGGTCGAAATCCGCAAAGGGCAGGTTAGGTTGCCCACCCTAATCAAAATAGACAATACCTTCCAGATTTGATACAGATCTCCATAAATGGTATTAGAATAGTCACCAGTCGGATGAAAGCTAAGTACTACAACATATGAGCTATTTTTAGAATCCTATAGAGTTAGGTGCTATACGGTGGAGTCACATTTAGAATCTTAATGTCTAGTGTAATCTTATTATCTATATGTATTTTGTGTTGGATTTACCCAACATTTGGTATAATTTAGTGAATCTGCGTACTTTGTATTAAGTTTGACAAAAACGTCAAGTTTTGACGGAGAGAGTTTGTAACACTCTAATCTTACATCAAAATATTTTGAAGATCTATTATAATATATAAATTGAGATCTAATCTCAAACTTGTGAAATATTTTTTATAAAACGAAACTGTAAGACTTTTGAATCAAAACGACGATACCATCCAAATTGGGTATATGTCATTTTAGAAATTGCATGTATTGCATATATTTATCTTCCTCCTTACGTGACCACACAGGTAGTTAAAACTTTGCATAATAATAATGCATAAATAAGCAAATGACTCAAAAAAAAATTTCTTCTATGCCCAAATTATTTGAACCCTCAGCGTTTTAAAAAAGTTAATTTTATCTTTTGCATTCTAAAATCTCAAATTCTTTTCTCGATTTTCATTTTTTAGATTTAATGGCTGTTGCAGAATTAAAATATTTTCTTTCCATTTTAAACTTCCATTTTTCCTAAAGGTAAGGTTTGATCTCATGTCCTTGAAGAAAAAAAAATTCTATCCAACAATATGTCTAATACCTTAAAAAAATAAAAATTACATTTTGTTTTTATTTTTCTTTGCATAATTTTCTTTTTCACCCTTTATACATTCTCATTTAATTACATCTTCGTTGCCTACACGGATATTTTAAGTGAAAATTTTACGTTTCAACTTTAGTTTTCCTTTCTTTTTTTTTTTTATTAACAATAGCAACTCATATGATGAAATTGTTAGGTGATTTTGAGCCTTCTCAAACCCAAAAATAATTCGAGGCTTTTCTTCACGTTTATAAAATGATCATTAATCCCTTCCACAATGGGAAAAGCCAAATAATTTGTCCTTCAAAACATCAGGCCATGAGGGAGCACTTATGTGTCCGACACGAGAAGATGTTGCTAATCTGAAATCTGATACTTGTGTTAGGTGATTTTAGAATTTCTTGATTCCAAAAATTAGCTCAAAATGTGAGATTTTTCGTTGCACTTATAAAAATGACCACTAATCTCCGCCACAATCGACGGAGAAAACCCTCAATAGAAGCAGGTTCTTCCGACCAAATACGTTAAGTTGATTGTGTTAATTATACAATGCAGTAAATGACAAGAAACCTCAAATTTCTAGTAATGAGATGTAGTTATTTGGGGTTTTTTTATTTTTTCCTTTCTTTCTTTTTTACTTCTCCAAATTTTGGCTATCACTGTTAGAGGCTTGAACAATCCGAAGGACTATATGAATATGAAGACCACTTTTATTGTGGTCACATCAAATGAGTGTTTGCAAAGAATTTCTATCATGATCTTTTCATTCGCTCTCTCTTTTAGACATAGATCATGGTCCTGAATTTGAATAACTTTGTTTTGTTTAGAAAGAATTGTTAGTTTGAGTGTTGTCATTAGCCAATCCATGCCAAAAATTTATGCGTAGCACACATCCGCCAAATGTTATAAGTTGAATAACAACGACCACACTGAATAGGGAAATGATCAGACTTTGTTTCTTATAACTATAAATTTATTAAGAAAGTATATATATGATTAATATAGAGGAGATGACTACGACAGAACCACGCAAACAACAACTCAAACAACACATTTATGAATAATCTGGTCTACAAGAGATTCATGAAATGAATACTCACATCCGCCAATCAACACTCTTCTATATGAAGAATACCTAGAAACTATATGTGTAACGTAGGGAAAACGAAGGAAGTGTCATGATTCAAGGGCTTGTGTATGGTGGAGTGAAGGAAGGGATGGGGAAGCCTTTAGGAAGACTTGGCATGGTAGGCAATTCAGGCAACTTGGGCAATTCTGGCTTGGGTAGCTCTGGAACCTTCGGCAATTCAGGTTTTGGCAACTCGGGAACTTTGGGTTCTTCAGGTTTTGGTAAGTCAGGCAACTTTGGTAATTCAGGCTTTGGTAGCTCGGGAACCTCGGGTTCTTTGGGTTCTTCAGGTTTTGGCATGTCAGGCAACTTAGGCAATACAGGCTTCGGTAACTCGGGAACTTTTGGCAACTCAGGAGCTTTGGGAAATTCTGGAACTTTAGGCAATTCAGGCTTCGGCAACTCTGGGACTTTTGCTTCTTCAGGTTTTTCTAATTCAGGCAACTTGGGCAACTCTGGCTTTGGCAACTCTGGAACTTGGGGCAATTCAGGCTTTGGCAACTCCGGAACTTTAGGCAATTCTGGCTTTGGTAACTCAGGAATTTTGGGTATTTCTGGCTTAGGAACATCTGGCAGCTCAGGCTTTGGGAGTTCAACCTTAGGGAATGTGGGTATCTCAGGTTTCTCGGGCACGGATGTCTCTAAAAGACGCCTGGCACCAACCAAAATTGTGTTGCTGCTCATCAGTGACAAAGTGACGAGTAAAAATGATAGTATGGAAAAAGGAAAACGATTGCAAGCCATGGTTAAAAATCAGATCAAAAGAGGTGCTGCAAAATGAATACTAGCTGTGTGCTTGTTTATGCAATTGCATGTGCTGATAAGCCTTTTATAGGTGTTGGGAAGTGGAGAAGAGGGGAATTTTCTAGGGCGTGTTGGCAAGAAATTCTACATTTTGTTAGCTCAACTTCTCACCTATTCATGACAGGAAAGTAAAGCTTTCAAACTAAAGCTGCTCCCTATCATGCAATGGAACTATCCAATCTCTGATATGATGATGACACATCCATTTGACTCCTCCGTTATTAGTTGTAAATGCAAAGCAATTATTTTCAGTTCTCATCAGTTTATTCAAAGCACTATGATCTTTTTGGCTTGAATAAGCAATTGAATTACACATATATTATCACAGTAAATTAACAAGGCGAACTCTTTGCAATGCTAACAGTTTTTCTTTTCTTTTCTTTTTATAGGAAACAACACAGACAAGGCTAACAAATGGATTTAATAATTTGAATCAATATTTATTGATTTCATTAAATACATATAAAACATAAAAATTTACGTGTCATTTTTGTTTTTTTTATATATCATGTTACTGTATTAGTTTAAAATTATGAAATCTATTAAATATGTTAATTAAAGTTGAATTTCTTCAAACATAAGTTGGATTTTCTGGGCCGTTCAACAAAACATACACTACCTCGGAGCTTTATCTGCTCTTTTGGATACTCTGCTATCTACAAATTGCTTTTGCATCTAGACAAAAGTGTTATAAGTTTCTTTGTCGGTCTCTTTTTCAAAAACTATCTAGACAGAGGGGCTCGTGATTACTTTTATTGTTGTCCTACTTCAAGAAAAAAAAATAATAATAATAAATTAATAATATTCGCAATTGGTGAATTAAGTGTCAAACCTGAATACCGTACATTATTTTGATTGACATAAGAATACACTATCTTTGGAGTAATTTTCACTTTTCTTTGTAAAGTATATTAAATTATTTTCTTCTTTTCATTTGAAGATGGGTGCTAAGTAGTCATAAATAAGTAGATCAGTTGTTAATAACTTTCTATTTTAAGTATAAACACAATTACATTGCACCGAACTTAGTCCAAATGGATGAACCCATGAACAAATCAGTATGTTGAATCCTAAATAGAATGATCCTGCTTTGGGGCGCACTTCATCAGATATTCTCATTTCTCATAGGCCATATCTGATGCTACAATTAACCCAAAACTATCTGATGCTACAATTAACCCAAAACTATCCTAGGAACTTCAGTTTTGGAGAGGTTTCAAGAGACGGATGGAACATAACATGTCATCCTGTATTCCTTCCACCCATCAGTCAAATAAAGTGTAGATTATACGTCATGATATCTCTATGATGATTCATTTAATTAAAGACTGATCTAATTGTCAAGTAAGTATTTGATTCAAGACCAAAGCCTGTCTTCAACATCTTTTGAGTTCCCGAACTTCACTTCAAAACCACTGCTGCCTTCCTCAGAGCCAGATACCTTTGAACATACCCATTGGGAAGAGATCTCACAAGCTTGAAAACATCAGCATTCGCATAGCAAAGATTGGTCCTTGGATCATAGTAAGGTGCCTGCACAACAATTATGAGTATATTGTTCTTTATTGTATTCAGAAATTGATATGATCTATTTGAGTTACAACTAGCTAGAGTTCTACTCAGCAGAACAGTTAAGTTCAGGTTTATATTACAAGTTATATGTAAACAATTCAAACATGGCTCAATGGACTCCAAAACAGCAGACCTGAGTCATAGTTAATTTTTGGTTGCAGGAGGATTTTCACACAACATTTCAAAATAAAGTTTGCAAAACCATTCCAGAATTCTATTCATGGCACCAGTATCTACCAGTCAGCCACTAAACCTAGCGCAGGTTGTGAGACAAGGTAGCCTATATATTTCACTTTCTTTTGAATCAAGGAGTTTAAGCCATAATCATTTATTTAACTACGAATATGAGAATCATCAACAGCGTAGTTGAGGTTAGCTTAGTATATAGGAACTACTCCCAGTATATCCATCTAAACCTAGTTCAAACAGCAACAACCAACACCCTCGACTGACATACTACAAGCATCTTTTTCTTATATAGTTGATAAAAAAGTGGAAAGACACATATGAAGAGTAGAAGCTTAAAGCAGACGGGCAAAAATTCAAACTGCAGTGTTATTTCCCTTTTGAGAACAGGAATGAGGCAGTCTAGGGTATAAACTGAACAGAGATGAAGTTTAAGTTAAGCAAGCATCATATTATATATTCTGAAAAATAATCAAAGTTTCAAGTGATTAACAGAGCGACATACCTCAAATCCTGTTATATCACAAATTCTTTTGCACGGATGTATTGAAGGCGGTGACTCAATATTAACATCTGCAAAACCAAATTAAACAAAGGAAATTGTTTGATCAGGTTGGGCTTGACATTGAATTCTTTGCAAAAAGATATTAAACAACGGAAGCTTCTAAACATGGGATTCCGAGTAAAATGCCAATGTCTTAGACCAAGTAGATAAAAACAACAACATCCAAAGCTATCAAGCTTTTGACTATGGAATTTTGCAACATTTTCAATGAAACTACTGGAAAACTTTAGGTTCATCCAACTGTGAACTCTCCAAGAAACTTATGGACACAAATTAACAAAACCCTTGCAAAAAAAAATGAAAGAAACTTACAATTGGGTTCATCAGGATGGTAATTTTGGTAATTTTCAGCTTGAAGGATTTGCTTCAGCTGTTTCCACCTGACCTTCGATTGGCCCTTTGGGTACTTCTCATATATTTGTATCCTCTTGAAACTCATATGCGTTGGCAATACCAACTCTGCTTTTATCACCTCTGCCTCCATTGCTTTCCAATAATCTCAAACCCATAAAAAAAAAAAAAAAAATCAGAGCTCTCAAAAGAAATTGGAAAAAAAAAAAAAAAAAAAAAAAAAAAGAGATTCTGATTTTTGAGTCTCAAATTAGAACCCTAAAAATATTTTTTGAGTAAGAAAGATAATCCGACATCGTATTGGAATCCACTTCGGATTAGAAAGGTGTAGGCCGGGTCAGATATATGTGGGTCCTACCTTTCCACCTTAGATGATGTGTAATACTTCCAAAATCCTATGGGGTCCGCTTATCTTTCTTTATGGCTGGTCAAAGGACGTCGCATCATTCTCTCTTCCTCCTGTATTAAAAAAATGTCATGAAGAACAACGTCAACACGAACACGACATTGTTTATAGCAGTAAAAGGAAAAATCATCAATCATAATCCATTACTTTAATTGTACAACGTTTGAAATGGTCGGTTTCTTTTTTTTTTTTTTTTTCACAATAGCTTCTTTCTCTTTCATGTTTCAACTCCCCAAGGCCTCTGTTCTTTTTTCTCCATGTAAAGATTTCATTTTTACCCAGATATTGAAGATCATTATTGGAGACTGGAGACCTTGTTCACAGGTAACGAATAATGATTGCGAGTAATGACTGTGATTATTAAAAAAAGAAAGAAAAAAAAAACCATTTCAATTATCTGCTTGGTTGCCGCAGAGAAAAATTTTTTGACTGAATAGGTCAAACGTTTTTCTTGCTTGATCCTTTCTTCTATTTAGCTTGATTTTTCTGTTATGTTTTTCAAGTTAACGTTTTGTTTTTCTTGTTTGTTAAGTGGGTCTTTTGATTGGGTTCAGAATTATTCCTGGGTTTTCCTTAAATTTTTATGGTTTTTTCTGTATGACACTGATTCCTTATACTTTGTGCTTTTTATTATTTATTGATATTTGTTTTGTTTCAATAATTGGATTTTTAACCACTAAGGAATTTGGAGTGTGTTGGGGTTTTGCCCGTATCTAGTATTTTTGACTATAGTTTATCTAGCAGTACACGAATTGTATTGAGTTTCTGTTGCATTCTGTGATGTTATGATTGAAATTCGTGATTGTATTTAGTAATAGGTTTTTACATGTTGGGTTGAGTTGGCTTTCTTCATGTGGGTTTTTATGAAAAAAAAAATTCCCTTTGTTACAGGCACAAGGGACTTTATTCTTGACTTTGAGTATTTATTTACATTTTCTCGAGGCTTTGGATATTGTTGCTGAGGAATTAATCGTGTTCTTCCCGGTGTTAATGTCCTTCACTGAGAAGTTTGTTCACTTCTTGTTTTGCCTGATCTTGATTGCCTAGATTCTTTACAACTTTGGATTTGACATTGAAAGCTTATTCCAGTTGGGAGTTGAAGGTTTGAATATTTTTGGTCGTTCTAATGCTTGCTGCCTAGTTAGATTCACTGCATATTGATGGGATCAATTAAGAATACAGTTCATTATTGTTGTGTTTCAAAGGGTAATAGGTCTCTGTATGAATATAGTGGGGGAGATCATGAGATAGAAAATTTGGCTGCCTTGTGCTTGGAAAGGACTCCCCGATTCCATAAGTGGTATTTTGAGACAATAAGTAAAATGACTTATGGCTTTTTGATAGAAGATGGGTATGTTTATTTCATAATTGTTGACAAGGGTCATGAAAACCGTGGTGTGCTTCAGTTTCTAGAGCACATGAGGGATGAATTTAAAAATGTAGTTGGGAAGGGTTCAAGAGGTAGCTTTTCAGGTACGAGTTCAATTGGCATCCAAGAGCAACTAATGCCCATTATCCTGCACTTGATAACTTCATTAGAACGTGTTTCATATAGTAGCAATGATTGGAAGGCTGAGTCTC